>NC_138343.1:59370777-60006089 GCF_046562875.1 Panthera onca
AGTTTCCGATATGTAATCCAGGGGATTCAGATAAACATTCCTTTGCAGTATTTCATACACTATCAGTTTTGCAGGGTTTCATAATTGAAAGTATTACCTCTGCAAATAAAATGTGAGAGATTCTATTTTCATAAGTATCGGGTGTTTTAAAATTAAAACTTTATTATATCCTATAAGAGCAGTTAAAGGTTCACAGCAAAACTGTAAGGAAGATAGAGTTCCCATATACTCCCTGCCTGCCCCTGCATGTGCATAGCCTCCCCTACTATCAACATCCTCCACCAGAGTGGTATATTTGCTACAACTGACACACTTACATTAACATATCATAATTACCTTAGGGTTCATCCTTGGTGTTTTGCATTCTAAGAATTGGGATATATGAGACATATAGATATATAGATATATGACATATATCCATCTTAAGGTTTCATACAAAATATTTTCACTGCCCTATAAAGTCATTCCCCCCCCACCATTGCAATCCCTAGAAACCATTATTTTTTAATGTCTCCAAAATTTGCTTTTCCCAGAATACCATATATAGTAAAACGTTGGATTGCGAGTAACTTGTTCTGCAAGTATTCTGCAAGAAGAACAAACATTTTTAATAAACTTTAACCTGATAAATGAGCTGTATCTTGCAACATGAGTAGTGTGATGCCATACGTCACATAATCACAATTGAGCCAATGGTTTTTGAAATTCACTTTGATATACAAATTCTTTGGATTATAAGCATGTTTCTGGAATGAATTATTCTCACAAACCAATGTTTTATTGTAATTGGAATTATACCATATGAAGCCATTTTGGATTGGCTTATTTCATTTAGTCAAAGGCATTCAGGTTTCTTTCGGTTTTGTTTTGTTTTGTTTTGTTTTTGTCATGGATTGATCATTCATTTCCTTTTAGCACTGAATAATAATCTGTTTTCTGGATATACCACAGTTTATCCATTTCCCTACTGAAGATATCTTATACTCTGAAATTTAGGCAATTATGTATAAAGCCATATTTGTGTGCAGGTTTTTGTGTGGGTATAAGTGTTAAATTCCTTTGGATAAATACCTAGGAGATATTTTACTGGATTTTATGGCATGTTTAGTTTTGCAAGAATCTTCTGAATTGTCTTCTGAATTGGCTATGCCATTTTCCACTTCTACCAGCAATGAATGAATGGAAATTTTCCATTTCCACCTCCACATTCTCACCCCATTTGGTGTTGTCAGTGCTTCAGGTTCTGGCCATTCTAATAAGTGTGTATTAGTATCTTATTGTTGCTTTAATTTGAATTTCTCTGATGACGTAGGATACAAAACTGTTTTTATATGCTCATTTGCCTCTTGCATATCTTTTGCGAAGTGTACCTTCAGGTCTTTGATCCATTTTTCAATTGGGTTGCTTTTCTGTTGTTGAGGTTTAATAGTTCGTTGCACATTTTAGATGAGAGTTCATTATCAAATATATCTTTTGCAAATATTTTCTCACAGCCTGTCTTCTCATTCTCTTCACATTGTCTTCCACAGAGCAGATGTATTTTTTTTTAATGAATTCCAGCTTATCCATTAGTGTAAAACCTTGGATTGCAAATAGCTTGTCCTGTGAGTTTTCCACAAGATGAGCAAACCTTTACAATAAATTTTAACTTGATAAGTGAGTGCGATGCTGGTAGTACATGGTGCCAAACATCACATGATCACAACTGAGCCAATTGTTCTTGAAATTCACTTTGATATACAAATGATTTGGATTACAAGCATATTTCCAGAACAAATTAGGCTCACAAACCAAGGTTTTGCTGTATTTTGTTTTATTATTTTTTATGGATTTTTTTGGTGTTATATCTAAAAAGACATTCCCATACCTAAGCTCATCTAGGTTTTATTTTTCTGTTATCTTCTAGGGGTTTTAGAGTTTTATGTTTTAGACTTAGGTCTAAATAAAATGATGCATTTTGAGTTAGTTTTTGTGGAGGGTATTAGGTCTGTGTCTAGATTCATTTTTTGTATGTGAATGTCCAGTTGTTCCAGCACCATTTGTTGAAAAAACAGTTATTTGCTCTATTTTATTGCCTTTGATCCTTTGTCAAATATCAATTGGCCATATTTATGTGAGTCTATTTCTGGGACCTCAGTTGTATTCAGTTGATTTATATTGCCGCACTCTCTTGTTTACTATAGTTTTATGGTAAGGCTTGACATTGAGTAATGAAGTCGTCCAACATTATTCTTCTCCTTCAATACCCTTTTGGCTATCCTGGGTATTTTGCCTCTCTATATAAAGTTTAGAATCAGTTTGTTGTAACCACAAGATAACTTTCTGGGATTTTGATTGGGATTGCATTGAATCTACAGATAAAGTTGGGAAGAACAGACATCTTGACAATATTGAGTCTTCTTATCCATGGATATGAAATATCTCTGCACTTATGTGCTTATTATTATTTTTTATTTAATTCATCAGATTTTTGTAGTATTCTTCATATAGGTCTTGCACATATTTTGTTAGATACATACATAAGCATTTTATTTGGAGGAATGGTAATTTAAATGGAATTGTTTGTTTTAATTTCAAATTCCACTTCATTGTTCATTGTTCTTTATTGGTATATAGGAAAGCAGAACATTTATGTATATCAGCCTTGTAGTATGGAAACTTGTTATAATTGCTTATTAGTTCCAGGAGATTTTAGTTGATTATTTTTGATGTTCAACGTAGATGATCATGTCATCTGTGACCAAAGACACTTTTGGTCATCTTTCACAATCTGTATGACTTTTATTTCCTTTGTCCATCAAAGATATCTTTCCCAATCTGTATGTCTTTTATTTCCTTTTCTCACTTTTTTGCATTAGCAATAAGTTCCAAATATGATGTTGAAACAGTTTAAAGAGGGAATATCCCTGCTTTTTTCCTGATCTTAATGAGAAAGCTTCAAGTTTCTCATTTTTAAGGATGACAGTAGCTATAGGTTTTTTATAGATATTCTTTACCAAGATGAGGAAGTTCCCCTCTATTCTTAGTTTACTGAGAGTTTTTATGGTGAATTGGTGTTGGATTTTGACAAATGTTCTTTTGGCATTTATTGATATGATCATATGATTTTTATTTTTTAGACTGATATTGATATTATGGATTACATTAATTGATTTCCTTTTTTTACATTACTTGATTTTCAAATGCTAATCTAGACTTGCATATATGCAATAAAATCTACTTGATCACGGTATATAATTCATTTTATAGAATATTAAGACTATTTGCCAATATTTTGTTGAGGAGTTTTGTATCTATGTTCATGAGAGATATTATTTTGTACTTTTCTTCTCTAGTAACATTTTGTCTGATCTTGGTATTAGGGTGATTCTGGTCTCATACAATGAGTTAGAAATGTCCCCTCTGCCTCTTTACATTGAATGAAATTATAAAGAATTGGTATAATATTTTTCTTAAATATTTTATAGAATTCACCAGTGAACATATCTTTGCCCCTTGGTTTCTGTTTTGGAATGGTATTAATTATTTATTAAATTTCTTTAATAGATAAATGCCTTTTCAGATTGTCTATTTCTTCTGGTGTGACTTTTAGCAAATTATATCTTCCAGAGAATTTCCCCATTTAACCTAGATTTTCAAATTGTGATCACAGAATTAATTGTTCATACTTTTCCTTTATTATCTTTTTAATTCCACATGATCTATAATGATGTTCGCTTCTTTCATTTCTGATATTAGAAATTTTTGTCCTTTCTGTTTTTTTTTCTTTGTTAATCTGTCCAGAGGCACATCAAATTTATTCATCTTTTCAAGGAACTGGTTTTGGTTTTGTTAATATTCTATTTGGTTTCCTATTTTCAATTTCATTGATTTCTGATCTAAGCCAACTAATTTGGAATTAATTTGTCTACTTCTCTCTTATTTCTCATGATAGAAGTTTAGATGATTGATTTTAGATCTTAGTTTCTAATATATCATTCAATGCTATAGATTTCTCTCTAAGCCAGCTTTCATTTTTTTTCACAAATTTGATAAATTATGTTTTCATTTTCACATAGTTCAATACATTTTTTAAAAAAAATTCTTGTAAGATTTATTTGACCTGTGTGTTACTTTGTATGTTTTTTAGTTGTTACATTCTTTGGGTTTTTCCAGTTAACTTTCTATTATTGATTTCTAATAATTCCATTGTTGTATGAGAATATGTTATTTCTATTCTTTTAAATGTGTTAAGGTTTGTTTTATGTCCCAGAATGTGGTTATTTTGAGTAAAGCTCTGGTGAACTTGAGAAAAATCTGTATTCTGCTGTTGTCAGATGACACAGTCTGTGTTTAGCTATATATATATATATATATATATATATATATATATACACACATATACATATATATACATTCAGTTGATTGATAATGTTTTTGAGTTCAGCTATGTTTTTTTTCTCATTTTCTGCTTAATAGATCTGTCCATTTCTGAGAGGTGTTAAAGTCTCCAACTACAATACTTGATTAATCTATTCCGTTTTGCATTTCTATTTGTTTGTCTCATATATTTTGATGCTCTTTTGTTACACATTAGGGTTATTAGGTCTCTTTGGAGGATTGACTCCATTATCCTCATGTAATGATCATCTTTATGCCTGATAACTTTCCTTAATCTGAAGTCTCCATGGTCTGAAATTAATATAGCTATTCCTGGTTTTTTTTTTGACTACTGCTAGCATAGTGTATTTCCCTCCTTTCACTTATGTTTAATCTATATTTGTCCTTACATTTAAAGTGGATTTCTTGTAGACAACTCATAGTTGGGTTTTGCTTTGTGATCCACTATGAAAATCTGGTTTTATTGGGTGCATTTAAACCATTGACAAAGTTATTATTGATATATTTGGATTAAAATCTACCATATTTGTTATTGCTTTCTATTGGTTGCTCTTCTTTATTATTTTAGATTTTCACTCACTTTCTGCCATTTGTGATTTTAACTGAGCATTGTATATGATTCTGTTTTTCTCCATTTTTAAAAAATGCATATCTATTATACTTTTTAAAAAAATTTTCAGTGATTGTTCTAGAGTTTGCAGTATACATTTGTAACTAATTCAAATCTACTTTCAAATAATTTGCTCCACTTCATAAGTAATGTACTTATAATAAGAAATAATTCTAATTTATCCTTCCTATTCCTTGTATCATTGCTGTCATAATTCTACTTATACATAAGCATAGACATGGTTATGTACTTTATATGCATATATATAAGAATACTTAATTGAATACACTGTTGATATTAATATTTTAAGCAAAAACTTACCTGTTATGTCAATTAATAATTCAATAAAAGTTTTTATTTTATCTTTAGTTACTACTTCTTTGATTCTCTGCTTAAATTTGTACAGCTTTGAGTTTATGGGTGGCTCCACTGGTTAATTGTCTGACTTGGGCTCAGGTCATGATCTTGTGGTTTGTGGGTTTGGGTCCTGTGTTGGGCTCTGCGCTGACAGTGGGTAGCCTGCTTGGGATTCTCTCTCTCCCTTTCTCTCTCTCTCTGCCCCCAACCCCCAACTTGTGCTTTCTTTCTCTCTCTCAAAATAAATAAACATAAAAAATAAACAAGTTTCTAACCTATATTATTTTCCTTCTTTCTAAAGATTTTATCATTTCCTGCAAACAAATTCTCTCAATTTTTGTTTGCCTAAGAAAATCTGTGTCTCCTTCATTTTTGAAGGATAATTTGACAGAGCACATAATTTTAAACTGGTGTGGTTTTGTTTTGTTTTGTTTTGTTTCTCTCACTTTAAATATTTCACTGTTCTTCTTGCTTGGTTTCTGAATAGTCAGAGGTAATTAATTCTTATCTTTATTTCTCTATAGGTGAGGTGTTTCTTTCTCCACACCCTCCCCCCCACCCCAGCTTTTTGTCTTTATCATTTATATTCCATAGTTTGGAAATTACATGCCTAGGAATACTTGTTTTTGTTTGTTTTGTTTATTTGTTTGCTTGGCATATATCCTTGACGATGTTCTCTGAGCTTGCCATATCTGTGGTTTGTCATCTGATATTAATTTGGGAAAATTATCAGTCATTATTGTTTCAAATATTTCTTTGGTTTCTTTTTCTCTTTCTTATCCTTCCAGTATTCCCATTAAACATTTGTCATACCTTTTGTGGTTGTCTCACTGTCTTTGGGTATTCAGTTGATGTTGGTATTGTTGATGAAGATTTTGCTGTCTTTGCTTTTTTTTTTTTTATTTTTTTTTATTTTTGAGTGTTCTCTTGATACATCTTCTGGCTCAGAGATTCCTCCCTCAGCCATTTATGGTTTACTAAGTCCATCAAATGTATTTTTATGTTTCTATTACAGATTTCTGATCTTTAGTGTTTTGTTTCCCTCTTAGGATTTCCATCTTTCTGCTTACACTGTCCATCTCCTCTTATATGCTGTTTAGTTTATCTGTTATAGCCCTTAGCATATCAGATAAATAGATGATAGATAGATAGATAGATAGATAGATAATAAGTGATAGATAGATAGATATGTATCTCCCTAGTCTGATAATTCCAACATTCCTGCCATGTGTGGCTCTGATTCTTGCTCTGTCTCTTCAAATTGTGTGGGTTTTGTTTATTTTGCTTTGTTTTATTTTTGTATTGTTATTTGGTATGTCTTATAGTTTTTTCTTGATAGCCAGACATGACATACTGGGTAAAAGGAATTGCTATAAGTAGGGCTTTTGTTATGCAGTAGTGAGATGTGGGGTCCTTTAGTGAGCCTATGCCTTTGGACTATGAACTTCACAGAGCTTCTTAATTATTTTCTCCCTTTTAAGTTGGACAAAATGGCTAGAAGGTGCTGGAGTTGGGTATTTTTATTTTCCCACCCTTAGCTCTGACTATACCCCAGGAGGTTAAGCTGATGAACTAACTAGTTTCCCCTCAGAATAGGCCTTCTTACAAAAAAAACAGAGTACTCTGAATGAGTTTAAAATGGTTTCTACCCTTCTCACCCCTCTAAGCAGCAGGGGATTTTTTTCTGATATTTACTGTGAGAAACTGGTAAAGAACTCAGTGGGAAATTTTTAACAATATTTCTCCCCCCAACTATGGCTGCATCTGCCTGGAGTTTGTAACTCTCAGATGTGTCCCCACTGAACCTCCCACAATTCATCAATTATAGTTCCAGATTTTCCTACTCTGGCACTGGTTTCCAGGAGGTTTCTACTCAGATGTTTCTCTTCCCTTAAGCAGCAACTCTCTGTATTTGCCCATCTGTCTCTCCAGTCTTGGGGGAAGAAGTTTGCATTGTGTCCTCCCCTGTCTTATGAATCCAAGAACAGTTGTTAATTATTTATCCTGTTTAGCTCCTTATAATGGTATGGTGATTTTCAAGGTCCTTATATGCAGATTCAGAAAACCCTGTGGGTGTTTTATATCTATATCTCTCTCTATATATAACATCACTTATTTTCATGAAAAATAAATATCAAATTGTTTTCTCTATATTCTTATGTAAATATTTTAATTTTTTTAATGTTTATTTAGTTTTCAGAGACACAGAGAGAGAGACAGAGACAGAGTGCAGCAGGGGAGGGACAGAGAGAGAGGGAGACACAGAACTTGAAGCAGGCTCCAGGCTCCAAGCTGTCAACACAGCTGGACTGGGGGCTGACCTCACTAACTGAGAGATCAGGACCTGAGCTGAAGTCTGACTCAATAGACTGAGCCACCCAGGAGCCCCTATTCTTATGTAAATATTAAGCAGTCTACTCTCAATTCTAACTTAAAAGGAATTTAAACTAAAAGATCTTTCTATTTAATGATTACTATCACTGCATGGAATGGATAATCTTAGTTTAAATAGCAAAATTCCTTTAATCCATAGTGCAAGTTTAAAAATAAATTTAAAGAAATAACTAAGTAAATAATTAAGTAGGTAAATGACTTACAGTTCAAACTTTCCAGACTACAGTTAAAACTGGAACATGTGGGAAAAGCAATAGATGACTAGATGTTTAGGTAGGTAGAGGAGAGAGGGTAGCTAAATAGTTGGAAATTAAAACAGCATTAATTATATGGGAAAAATGATATATAGTTACAGGAGAAAATAAACAGAATATTCTATCAGTACACTCTTTAATCTTTACACTAAATTACATAGGTCAATATGTTTTATTTTTACAGTGTTTGAATTTTAAATAAAACTGTTCTGCATATAAACATTTTCTACATTAATATATCAATTGTGAAATTATGTTTTTAAAAATCACTCATGCACATTTTTTAAGGAAAAAATGATTCTGAAGTTATCAGCTCATTTTACACGAATTCCAAAACACTTCTGGGTAACAAAAAAAAAACACCCCAAAATAGAGCAAAACAAATTAAAGTAAAAGCACAGTGTATACCTTCAAAATAAAAAGATGACAATTTCTGAAGTTATCAGCTCATTTTACACAAATTCCAAAACACTTCTGGGTAACAACAACAAAAAAAAAAACACCCCAAAATAGAGCAAAACAAATTAAAGTAAAAGCACAGTGTATACCTTCAAAATAAAAAGATGACAATTTCTGAAGTTATCAGCTCATTTTACACAAATTCCAAAACACTTCTGGGTAACAACAAAAAAAAAAACACCCCAAAATAGAGCAAAACAAATTAAAGTAAAAGCACAGTGTATACCTTCAAAATAAAAAGATGACAATTTCTGAAGTTATCAGCTCATTTTACACAAATTCCAAAACACTTCTGGGTAACAAAAAAACCACCCCAAAATAGAGCAAAGCAAATTAAAGTAAAAGCACAGTGTATACCTTCAAAATAAAAAGATGACAATTTCATTATCGTTTATTATTTAGGATAACCAGTTTAAATATATAGTAAATAAGGGGTTCAGTGGTTAAAGTTTTTTATTACACAGGCAACAAGCATCATGGCTTGAGACATTTCTTTACAATAAATAAACTGTAAAATTTCATATGTAATGGTAACAGAAAACATAAAAGAATGACTACAGGTTATAAATGTACACTGGATTCACCATACAGGACAAGAATTTAGGAAAGAAATTCTTGTAAATGTTTTTATTTTATAATCTTACATTCTCCTAAGATTATAATTATTTAGAATTTAACTTGACTTTGCATTAACATTAATAATGTATTACTCTGTCCTATTCATACATAATTTCATTCAGAAGAACCACTATTAAAAGGGGGTCTACACAGAAATTCTAGCTACTGTTTTGGAAAAGCATTTTTAGCTACTGTTGTGGAAAAGCATACGTGAAATGGAGGCTAGAATTGAAACCAATGCAATAAAGATTGTAAAATTTTACTTCTACATTTGAATGTGTACTATGTATCAGGCACTAGGCAATTCCCAAGACAAAGATTAACCCTACTTTGAGGATCTTGTATTTTACTTGGTAGCTAGAAACATAAACAAATAATTAGTGTACCATCTAATAAGTGACATACAGTAGAATGAACTAACTGCTACAAGTGAAATGAACTAAAATATCCATTGACTGACTTCTACAGGATTTTCAGATTTTCAAGGCAAAGGTGATTTTTGTGCTTGTCCAAGAACCACTAAGTAGAGTAAACGGAAATCACTCCAGATTTATCAACCAGATAAAAAGCAAAACTATCAAATTATACTGTATATGTTTGCATTAGTTTTTCAATGATGCCATAATATTCTCAAATTTAATGGAAATGCTATTTCTTAAGAAAAATAATATTATAAATATTATATTATATATAGTTATATATAATATAGAAATAATATATAATATATATTATTAATATTTATAAATATATTTATGTTAAATATTAAATATAATAAGTATTTATGTAAACATAAATAAAATATAAATGTTATAAACATTTCTAATTATTATATCATTTATATATACTATAACTATTATATAAATTTATAAATATTATAAATACTTTTATAAATAAAAATATTATTTCTTAAAATCTTCTGGTAATTTATTAAAATTACACAAGCTTCTCACTATAACTGCAGTTTATATCCTAGCAATAGGACTCTAATTTAGATTCTCTATTTATTATGAAAGACTATACTAATGGGATTGTTTTTCATGTGCAAATGTAGAGGCAGAAAGGAAAAGAAGAACCATTTGGTTACAAGTGATAATGTGATAAATTATGCTTCAGTCATCCAGACTGCGAAGTATTAATGCAAAGATTAAAAAAATGTTTATAATTTTGTGGAGGATATGGTGTCATACAAAATGTTTAGATATATGTGTGTAGAGCTTAGGTCCAAGTTCTAGAACGATCACATTGCTGCTGTTGGTAGACTTGAAGTGGATAAGAAATGACCAGGGTTAGTAGATTTTGCAAGAGCCTTAAAAGTTTCTCCACTGGAAGATTTCCTTTCACATCTTCTTATCTTACCCTCCTCACTCATGTCATTTGTGTGTGTGTGTGTGTGTGTGTGTGTGTGTGTGTGTGTGTGTGTGTGTGAGAGAGAGAGAGAGAGAGAGAGAAAGAGAGAGAGAGAGAGACTCTCCTTGCCTTTTGTGGGGCATAATTTAAAACATGCTGAAATTAGCTAATAGTAGTTTATTTATTATGTGTCATATGCTGTTTTAAATATTACCTGCTATAATTCATTTAACCTTCACAACATGTGAGATAGCTACTCTTTTCATTTCTACTTGACAAAGATGAGGTGCAGAGAATCCATGTTCTGACTTAAGGAGCATGATTTTTAACAGTTTATTGATTGATCATCATTGTCATTAACTTCAAGATTCACTATGCTGATTGCTATGATTTTCACATATAACATCAAGCCTTTGAATGGAATTTTGTCTGATATAATTCATAGTAAATAACAGTTATGTTAAATATCATGCATTCTAAAGCTATAGTGAGTTTTGATAAGATTAAGAAATATATCTAATGTACAGATATTACAGAGTTTCAGTTTTGATCAAATATTCAAAAATTTACAAAGAAAGTATATAATACAGTTTAAATAATGGCAAGATTTATATAAAATAAAGTAAAAATATGATTTCCAAATATTTTATTTTTAAAAGTTACCAAGTGAAGGTAGATAAAATGTGGCAGAGTATCAGGACTATAACAAACTTTAATGTTTGTCTACCTGAACTCTTCATCATGGTTGAATTTATACACTCATTCATACTTTCAGAGCTGCAGCAACTAATTTCCTGGCAACCTTTCAGAGAATTTTGTAATTAATATCACTACTTTCTAAATTTATCTCATTTCTTTTTTGTAGAGGTTTAATTACTAGATATTAGAAGGAGGATATTTTTGAAAGAAAGCATGGTCTTCCTGTCAAAGCACTGCCATTGTAGCCAAAGACTTCATTATCCTTGGTGTTGACCCATGATTTTTAATCCATATCTTAGTCTACTACACACTAAGGAGAATCTTCTGTAGTCACTGAGTCTACTCCAAAGTAAATTTAGTAACAGAAATAAGAATAACATGACTGAGTTAGAAAATGATTTTAGAAAAGTTATCACTGAAGGAAAGAAGACATATGACAAGTATGAAAGCAGAAAATAAGAGGATTAAGAAGATTACTAAGTAAAGCTGAGTTTATAAAAGGCTAAAGTGACAACAAGTAAAAAAGTTGTTGTACAGAAGACTAAAGAATGCTAAAATGTATTCAGGTACCTGTAGCATTATACTGTATTCACTTTTTGTGTACCCATAGCTGTTAGATCTTTTGCTAACTTTTATAAGATCACTCTTTATGTTATATAAAGCTACTTTGTTGTAAACTCAGACTTCCTATAATTTTTATAAGATGTATGAATAACAATGCCTATTTCAATATATTGGTAACAATCTCGGTTTATGATCCAACTGTTGTTAATTGATGGTTTAGGTGATAAGGTTATGTAAACGTTTAGTTGGGCTTTAAGTTTACAGTAGACATAGCATACATCGTATGGCAGCTGATCCAAGTTAAGTAAAGTTAATTTCTGTATTGGCACCCTAGTATATGATTATCAGGACTTTAAAATATTCTAGAGGAGACAGTGATCCCAATAAAGTTAATAAGGAAATTTTAGCAAATAAAAAAATATTCTCTCGAAATTTGAGATTAGACCAAAATAGTCTTTTTTTAATTTAATTTTTATTTTTAAATAGTCTATTTTATTTTTTATTAATATATTTTGAGTTTTTGCTCTGTTATAAAGAGATTTATTATTTCCCACATATCCAAGAACTTGAATCTTTTTTTTCCCACCCCTGAGAGTACTGTTGAAGTGTTTTTCCTGATGTCATTTTGAGTGGAACCTAAGGAATGATTTCCAGATTCAATATTACATAATTGATAAAGGAAACCTTTCAAAGCAAAATAAACACTTTTTCCATGTTTTACTTCTGAAAGAACATATGAAATAATAGAATATTTAACTAAGAAAAGTTACCTCAAAATACTATGTTCTAGGATCAACTATTTTCATTAAAAAGTGTAGAACACCTGAGTTTTAATTTTGGAATAAAAAATTCTCTAGCTGAATATTTCTCAGTGCATTTATGTGAGCAAGCCACAGTGTGAGATCAGATATGCCACTTATGAGAACCAGTATTTACTTTTAAGTACTTTAGAAAAAGAAAAGACTAAACCTCCATTGTCTGCACAAAATATCTTCAATATTGCTCCAACTGATTAGAAAAGAAACGTAGGGATGCAAAATTATTTAATACTACCCATGAGATTTACCTGAGAAGGGGAAAGTAGATAATAAAATATGATTTGTAACAACCTTTTGCCTCTCAGGCTACAATTCCTGTCTGAGAACCTCCTGCCTGATGAGTGGAAGCTAAGAACTCAAGTGATGTATGGAAATTCAAGGACTCTATGTGGCTAAATTGTTTTTGTGTTTTCAGCTTGTTAGTTTCCTGGTCATGACAAGCCAGCTTGGGACAAAACGTTTAGAAGAAAATCAAGGAGGCCACTGTGGCTAAAACAGGATGAGCAAAAAGGGTAGTAGGAAATGGAGTCAGAGAAGACAGGACAGAGAAGGAACAAATCATCAAAATATAGGAGGTGGTAGTAAAGAGCTTGTGCTTTTACATTGGGTGAGATGGTAAGCCATTATAGGGATTTCGGCATTATATGATGTGAAATAAATTACATATTAATGCATTCACTATGGATGTTATGTTATGTGTATTAAAGAAGGATGTACATGGAAGAGGCAATTGTGAGAAATCTCTGATTCTTTCTCTGAATCTACAATGTTTTTGGTGGGAAAAGAAAGCATACACGGTGAAGTCCTAAGAAGTATCTTACTAACTCTTTTATGTGTGAAGTTGTTCAGAGGAGAATGGCTAGAGATATGCCTGAGTGTAGTTAAAATTATATCCAGAATATGCTAATTGAAGTCATAAGGCTTCAGATCTCCAAAGAGAATGAACAGAAATCCAAAGATTGAACCACTTGGGGAGTTAGGGTTCAGATATTGAAAAATAATCTTGTGCTCTTGCTGTTTCTATAGTCACTTTGTAAACAGAAGGTAGAGTGGATGGGATTAATGTCATCGGTGCCTAATGCAAATTGTGGTTTTGAGTTTGTGAGTAGCAATAAGGTAGCAGCAACAAAGGGCAGAGTTTTGCAAAGGGTACACAGAGTTGGATGCACTTCTCTGAGACTTTGCTGAAAGCTATGTAGAGAACTGGTGGACCAGCTTGATTTGAACATGAGGATCTTCAGTTCAGTTACTCTAATAGCAATGTTGACTAGTGAAGCAGCTGGCTCAGACTCTCTTTGCCTCCCTTACTTGCCAATTCTTATTTGGCTTTGTGGATTGTTTCCTTATTTTCTTTTCTCTGGTCCCAGTTGTCCCACAGGGCTGTTTTTTGGTCTTATTCCCTATATTATCTTTATGATATCATATCTATTTCCATGGCCTCATTTGCCACCTCAATGCTTACAACACCCATCTTCTATCTTTATTTTAGATTTTTCTACTACTCTTGACTTGACATCTATCAAGTAATGACTTACAATACTGCTAAGTAATTGTGCTTAAAAATGAACGGCTTCCTTAAAATTAACTAAATGAAAAGAACACACACTTTGGAATTCAACAAAATATTTGAACACATATGAAATCATTAAAAAGGGTATCTAAATATCCAATAAATATGTAAAAAAGTGCAATTTTCATTCATCTAGGAAAATGCAAATTCAAAACACATTCAATAAATTACTACAAATCCAACAGAATGGATAAAATGAAAAAATGGAAAATCCAAATGATCACAAGGATGTGGAACAACGAATATTCTCATATGTTGCTTGAAGGAGTTCAAGTTTTCCATAAGATATAGAAACAACTCTAAGATCTTAATGTAAAAATAAAATGTAAGAAGGAATGGGTAATTCTGAGTATAAAATGCCTACCAGGTGGATTTTTATTATTATTTTGACTTATTTTACTAGAGATGAGATGAGTTTTATACCAAAAATCTGGAATCACTATAGCAAGCAGCAAGCAAAAAATAATAATAATGAAATAAATGCACACCCCCCAAATTATTATGGCTTATTTAATTCTGAAACTTCGAGACTAAGTCAAAGTACATTGTATTTTTACTCAGTTTAATAAGTGCAAGTCTAGTTTCTACCTAACTACATGCACCTACCCATTGGCATATTTATTACCATGCTCTTCAAGACATTCAGTATGAGTGCTTTAGAGTTTACATAAAGAGGCCAAAGCAGGGGTAACATTCCACTGTTGTTGTTGTTGTTGTTATGTCATTTAAGCATTTGGAAAAAAGTATTTAGAATAGCTAAAATTAGTATTCTTTGATTGTGGTATCATCCTAATAGGATATAATTTAGAGAGCTAACAAATGTCACAGACTTATATGACTGGTGGAGATTACTAAATGTCAATCGGCTTATATTCTCCTTCCTTTAGGAAAACTTATACCTAAATCTTCCCAGATGACTCTTTTTCTAAAAACATCCTGAGGTTCAGTGGTCTCACTATTAATATATATACAGGTTCCTCCTCTGTGAGAAATGTCTCCTTCATATTTACTATAAATCACCACATATCTATTTAAATTTACTAAGACCTTTACATGAACCAGAAATAAATTAATCATTTCTTTATGTTGAAGAAATATGCTGTGCTCTGATTCATATTGATTTATTTCTAAATGTTTATTTATTTATTTTGAGAGGGAGACAGAGTATGTGAGTGGAGGAGGGGCAGAGAGAGGGAGAGAGGAAGAATCCCAAGCAAGCTCAGTACTCAGCATGGAGCCTGATGCAGGGTTCAATCCCAGGACCCTGGGATCATGATCTGAGCCAAAATCCACAGTTGGACACTTAGCTGACTGAGCCACCCAGGTACTCCCTGATTCATATTTAAATCACATCTAGATAGAATTATATCTGCAGTGAATCACTTCCCATTTTCGGTGTCAGTATGGTGGTTGGGAACTGTAGTAGGCGTGGTGAAGACCAGCTAGATGTTCATTAATTGTAATTCCTCTTGCTTTGGTTACAATTGTAAGCCTCTTTTAGATTTGAATTGGGACTATGTAACTAGACATTTCACTTTAGTAAAAGTTTTAAAAAAGTAGGAAAGCAATAAAACAAATTTGGCAGTATTATTGAATTCAATGTTTTTGTAAATGAGGAAGCAGGATCAGAGAGTTCAGGTGTGTAATTTTAACCACACATTTTTTTTTAAATGGCAAGGCAAGCAGCTGGGACTAGATCTTAGGTTTTCTGATAATGCTGTATGTTTACCAGCATTCCATAGTGTTTTTATGTGTTTTATCAGCTACATTTAGATTAAGCTTAAAAACAAGTTTCAAGGACAGTATTGCAAAAACAACTCTGAACACAAAAGAACATCAATAAAAGAGAAGGATGAAGGAATAGAACCTTTGAGAAAAATAAAAACTGTGAAACAAATAAATTCTTTACAAAAAAAGGTTATACATTCAAACAGATTGGGTCCATCATAACCTGGCAAGTGTTCAATATGAGCAAAAACCTTAATTTTAAATACTCGAATAAGCAGAGATTTTTCAATGACTTCAAACCTAAAGGAAATCTCAAAACAAGAAACATTTATGGATTGTCTCTGAAAGTACCTGTTTATATGCTGAATAAATCATAAACCTGCTTATATAAACCTGTTTAGGAAATCAATGAAAGCACAGTAGATACAGTTTCCTTATGGCATGAGGTACCTTTGAAGATACCCATAGTCTAACATGCTGAGTGGAAAATAAACATCAAGGTAATGCAATCTCATTATAGAAACCTCATATGAAAATGAGTTTACAAAAAATGAAGGAAAAGAGCATTTTCCTAAATATCTGAGTGCATGAGATGCATTGGAAACTACTTATATCTATAGACTGCCTAGGCATGTCCAAAAGATAACATAAATATTCTGAAATAGGGGACTCTGACTTTCTAAAAATATGGTTTGCTCCAAAGCTAAGCTTTTGAATAGCTTCTCCTTTAATTTACTTTTTCCTCTGTTATTTTTAATCAGTGTCATGGATTTTCATGCTATCTCTTCACCAAAAAACTTTCAAATGTATGCTTAAACCTAGAGATCTCCAAACTCAAATGAACAAGTACTTTCTCAATATAACCATTTGGAGGTCTCTAGGCATCTCAGATTCATTGTATAGAAAATAAACTTCTGTTATTCCTCCTCATGCTCAATTTCATATCAGAAAAAATGATAATTTACATTTTTCACTTCCTCAGATTAAATGGCTTTATGTAATTCCTGACACCTCTATCATATCTCATATTCAGTGCGTCAGAAATACCTTCTTGCCTCTGGCTTCAAAATGTAGCTCAAATTTGATACTTCTTAACCAGCTCCTGGTTCAATTGCAATCATTTATTTTCATTCCTTTGTTTGTTTTATTTTATTTTGAGAGAAAGAGTGTGCACAGGCATGCACGCACAAGCAGGAGAGGGGCAGAGACAGAATCCCAAGCAGGCTCCACACTGCCAGCACAGAGCCCCATGTGAGGCTCAAACGCACAAATTGTGAGACTGTGATTTGAGCTGAGATCAAGATTTGGATGCTTAACTGACGGAACCACCCAGGTGCCCCCACAATCATCTCTTTATGGGATTATTTCAGTAGCTTCTCAGACTAGTCTTAATATTTCCATATTTGCCCTCATTTAATTTATTGTCAAAGGCTAAGGTATAATAATCCTATTAATTCATATCATGTTGCTGTTATGCTCAAAATCTCTCCATGCCTTCCTTTTACCATGCAGAACAAAATCCAAATTCTTTACTTACTTTGCCCACCTGTGTCCCTGCAAAGTCTTCCCTGATGTGCCCCCTCTTACCTGTTCTACTTTAATGCTTACTATTCCTTTCCTCACTCCATTCACTTGACTATGTACCTTTTTGCCATTGTTTGACAATACAAAGTACATTTCACGCTTTCAGCCTCTATTCTTGCTATTCTTTCTGTTTAGAACACTCTTTGTTAAATATATACATATGCAAGTCAGGGGCTCAACAGAAAACTGAAGGCACACTCAAATGAAGATAAAGTGAGAAAGCCTTCTCTAAAATGTGACTAATTGCTAAGGTTTGGGCAAAGTGCAGGGAAACACTTCAGCAGCACTTCTCCACTAATAGATTGAATTCTTTTACTTACTATGTAATAACATCAGTCTCCCAGAAAAAAAAATCTAATCAAACCAAATCAGGGAGAACAGTAATTAACTTTCTTCTTTGTCTACTTTTCTATCCCTGAGATTAGTCCAATTGTGAGTTATATAGTATGTACTCAATAAAATACAGGCTCCTGGGTGACACAGTTGGTTAAGCTCAGACTCTTGATTTTGGCTGAGGTCAGGATCTCATGGTCATGAGCCCTCAAGCCCTACATCAGGTTCCATGTTCACAGTGAGGAGACTGCTTGAGATTCTCTCTCTCCCCATCTTCCTCTGCCCCTCCACAGCTCACATGGTACTCCGCCCATAAATGAATGAATGAATGAATGAATGAATGAGTGAATAAATGAATGAATAAATAAATAAATAAATAAATAAATAAATAAATACTGATTGGCTGAGAAGGAATATAGCAGTAGCAGCAGCCGTAGAAGTAGTATTAGGCCAGTATTAATAACAGTTGTAAAAGTAATGCTTTAAAATGTACCAGGCACTGTTGTGTCAAGTGCATAAAGTGCATTATTTTACTTAACCTTTTTACAACCTATGAGATAGAGACGTTTATTTTACTCACTTTCGAAGTTAGGTATCTGAGGTTCAGAGAAGTAAGCAATTGGTGAGGCCAGGATGACAGTAAACAAACCTGACTCCTGCAAGGTCTGTACTTCTCTTAAGGCACTCAACTGCTTCTTGGTTGATGGTAACTTTTCTCTCCCTCTACAGAGTGGAAGGGACCTTGAATAGCTACGGTGTTAGGCGGTGATCTTGCCAATATACCAGGCTCCTGGAAACCCTGTGTTTGATTTCCAGAATGTCATAAAAGTGACACAAACATGGTAGATTAAAAGAACAGAAATATATTTTCTCACAATAGAGTTTTAGATGACAGAAGGACAAAATTGAAGTGTCAACAGGGCCATGCTCCCTCAAGGGCTTAGGGAAGATCTTTCCTTGTTTCTTCCAGCCTCTGGTGGCCCCAGATTTTTTTGTCTTGTGGCAGAATAATAGAAATCTCTGCCTTTGTCTTCAGATGAGCTCTTTCCCTATACCTCTAAGGGTCCATTTCTTTCTCTTGTAAGGGTGCCCTCATTGGATTTAGGGTCCTCTCTAACACAGTATGATCTCATCTTGATCCTTAACTTAATTGTATCACAAAGACCCTATTTCATAATAAGGGCACATTGTGAGGTTCTGGGTGGACATGAATTTGGGGGCAATCTTGTTGAAGCCAGTAAACATTTTTGTCTAGGGACTGAGTTTTACACTTTTAACCCTTTTAAGGCTACGTGCCTGTCAGTAACGCTTAAATTCCTTGTGAAGACAGCCACAAGCTCATCAGCTCTGAAATACTGCACTATCACCTAAATTCCCATGCTATCTTATGCCACCTATATTAGTCGTGTCCTCTACTATTGACTCTGGGATTAAGACTGACTGACACTTCTCTTCTAAAGAGCAAAGCACACTGCCAAGGTCCCAAGTGAGAATCCATATTTAATAATACAAGCAGTTCCTGACTTACGATGGTTCAATTTATGATTTTCTGACTTTACAATGATGGGAAAGCAATCCATATTCAGTAGAAACCACACTTTGATTTTTTATTTTTTTTATCTTTTCCCAGGCTAGCAATATACGACAGGATACTCTCTCATGGTGTTGGGCAGTGGCTACCAGTAGCTGCCACCAATCACAAGGACAAATAGCTAATACACTCATTCTGTATGAAAAGGGAAAAAGAGAGTATGGAAGATATCCGGGATTATTTTTTGGTGGGGGAGGGTGTCAGCCTGTGAAGTTACTTTTATCACCATTTCTGCAACCATTTCTTTAGCTGAGATCTTGTTACATAGTCCTAATCCAAGTAGCAAAGAGGCTGAGAATTGTAACCAATTGTAGCTAGTCTTTATCATGCTTATAGCACTACCCTTACCACTATACTGACACTAAAAATATGAAGTGATTTACTGCAAATAGAATTCTATCTATATGTGATTTAAATATGAATCAGAACATAGCATTATTCATCAACATAAACATATGATTAATTTATTTCTGATTCATGACAAGGTTTTAATAAGTTTAAATATATGTGTGGTGATTTACAGTTTATATGAAGGAGACATTTCTCACAGAGGGGAACCTATAAACCTATATATATATATATAGTGAGACCACTGAACCTCAGGGTGTTTTTAGAAATAAGAGTCATCTGGGAAGATTTAGATATAAGTTTTCCTAAAGGAAGGAGAATATGAGCCAGATGACATTTAGTAATCTCCACCAGCAATATAAGTCTGTGACATTTCTGTTAGCTCTCTAAATTATATCCTATTACGATTATATTATATATATTTTATAGTTTATGTGACAAGCATCCAGAACTTTTCCTACCATTCCTGAAAATTTCCCAAAAGCAGAATGCTAATTTCAGCTATTCTAAATTATTTTCTCTGTTTGCTTAAATGGCATAAACAACAACAACAACAACAACAACAACAACTGTGGAGGAATACCTTGGCTTTGGTCTCTTCGTATAAAACTCTAAAGCACCTATAATATATGCCCCAAAGTCTGTGTAATAAATCTCCCACTTGGAGGGGCAAACACTTCCTCACAACCCCCTCTTTATGTTAAATATAAAAAAAAATCAATTCGTCATGGCTTATTCTCAAAGTTTCAGAATTTAGATAAATATGCATGTATTTTTTCTAAAACCATTTTTTGCATCTATGGCCGCCTATTATACTAATCCATGTTTTCCATATAAGACTCAACTGTAAGCATAAAGACAAATAAATTGAAAGAAAAATTCAACTTGTAGATAGCATATCATACTTAATACAGATTTTCCCCTTCCATATTAAGATTAATACTTTTTTTGTTAGGTAAGATCTTAGTAGTCTGTTTCCACATCTGACGGAAAAGTTTTGCCAAGTAAGTCTCAAGGGTTTATGTTCCCTTGAGCCCAAGCACCCATGACAAATCTGAATGATATTTATTTACACACTGGTGGCAATCCTTTCAACATTATGATTTACTTAATGTGTATTAGTTTATTATTGCTGTAAAGTACCACACATTTTGTTGCCTAAAACAATAACATTTATTATTTCGTAATTTCCCTGGATCAGGAGCCAGATATGAGTTAACTGGGTCCTTTTTTCAGAGTCTAACTAGGTTGAAATCAAGAAATTTTGAAGCTGTAATCCCATATAAAGCTCAGGTCCTCTTCCACTTTCACACTGGCAGAGTTCACTTCCTTGCAGTCATATGATTGACGTTTCCATTTTCTCTCTAGCTGTTGGCCAGAGACCGCTATCAGCTTGCCTTTAGTCCATTGCCATGGGACCTCCTTCACAGCCTCACTCAGCACGTCAGCTTACTTCTTCAAGGCCAGAGGAAAATCTCTGTATTCTGCTAGTCTGTGTAACATAATTATGGAAGTTAACCCAACACTTTTGTCAAAGTTGAACTAATCAAGTAAATGCCTAACCCATTCACGGATTTGGCTCACACTCAAATAAGGGGATTTTACAAGGTGTGGACACCAGTAGCAGGAGTCTTCAGGGTCATCACTTTATAATAATTAGAATTCTGCCTACTACATAATTTAAGTATTAGGGAAAATTCATTAGGGGGATTTTAAAACTAACACTAACTAGGATATCTTCTTCTGACTTAAATTACCGCTGATGAACATGTTGCTTTTAGTCAAAAAAGTGACAATGAACATTTCAACAAAGATTTTTTAATGTGTATTTATTTTTGAGACAGCAGAGAGAGAGAGAAAGAGAGAGTATGCATAAGTGGGGGAAGGCAGAGAGCTATCAGAACAGAGCCCCACCAGGGCTTGAACTCACCACAAACCATGAGATCATGACGTAAGCCAAAATCAACAGTTGGATGCTCAATTGACTGAGCTGCTCAGGCACTCCTAAACAAAGATTTAAACTCTTTTAAAAATATGTATAAAATATAGAAATATGAGAAATAATTTAAATGATTAAGAAAATTAAAGCAGGAACAATGTTGTTATATAAAGGCTATATTTTGCATTTTCATTTGGATTTAGACAGATCTGTAAGACAAGATGCCCAGCCCCTTTCACCACAATGTTAATAAGCATTTGTGTTAACATTGGACTGACCTATAGGGAAAATCAGTCAAATGACACCATAGTTTGTAAAACAATGTAAGATTGTTCATAGGATATTCCTGAGGTAGTATTTAGGAAAAAAATAACAGCTATAACTCCTAGGTTTCAAAATAAAATGAAATCACTGCCATTTAAAAAATGGACTTGAAGAGGGGAGCCTGAGTGGCTCAGTTAGTTAAGTATCTGACTTGATTTCAGTTCAGGTCATGATCTCACAATTCATGAGATTGAGCCCTATGTTGGGCTCAGTGCTGACAGCATGGAGCTTGCTTAGGATCCTCTCTCTGCCCTTACCCTGCTCATGCTCTTTCTCTCTCTCTTAAAATAAATCAATGAACATTAAAAAAATGGACGTTAGACATTATTCACTATAACTACTATTTATTGAGCTCCTGTTGTGTGGTTTGGCAGCATTCAATACAAATTATATTGAATATTATAAATACAATTTCCATGTTTCATAATTATTGTAAAAGTCAAGAATTCTTTCAGATGGGGAAATGCATTCACTAAATGCTTTGCCCCAAAGCCACACAGCTAGTAAATGGTTAACTCAGGATGTACACCTGTGATTCTTTAGACTCTAAGCCCACCTGGTATAGATACTGAATAGTAGACCCTGACATCTGCAGATTTAGATTTAGACATCTGCTATTTCTACTATTTACAAGAAAATGGGGGAGTTTTTAATAAATAATGTCGGCTCTCTTTTTTAACTTTTTAAATTTTAATATTTTTGAGAGAGAGAGAGCTTGATCAGGGGAAAGGGGCAGAGGAAGAGAGAGAGAGAGAGAGAGAGAAAGAGAATCTTAAGCAGGCTCCACAGTTAGTGGACCTCCACTGAGTGTGGAGCCTGATGAGGAGTTTGATCCCACCAGTCTGAGATCATGAAATGAACAGAAACCAAGAGTCTGACACTCAACCAACTGAGCCACCCAGGAGCCCCTATGTTGGCTTTTAAAAAGAGGAGTAATAAACATCAAGGCAATTGAGACTGAGCTTTGCAATTCGCTGAGGAGTAAACTGAGTATAAGTTTAGACTCTTAATAGGTATTTTTAAATCTACTTGACATAATATTAGGTTGACTCTCTTTGTCTTTCTCTTTTCATTAAAAATTATTCTGTAATGTAAACCAACAATTAGTTGTAAGAAGGTTTCTTTTTTAATTTGAAAAAGAAGGATATGTTAGCAAAAAGTGTGCTCTGATTTATGGGATGAAAATGATACCATACAACCCATCTAGAAACAAAAATTTAAAAATACATGAATTGATATCAGCAAGTGCTCCAGCATCCACAAATGTAGTCATCAAGTAAAAGATAATACTCCGGTGAAGATTAATTTTTTTACTATTAACCTATGCATAATAATCACACATTTTAGGAAAATGTGATGTGAGAATCTTACACATACTTTCATAATTTTGGAGTTCTTGGGGGGAGTTGGGATTGTGAAATTCTTAAAAGGAAAAGTTTCCAGTGTAGAGGTATTGTACTTAAAAAGAATGATCTCAGTGCCTTCATGCTGGTTGAATGAAAAGAGTCAGTATTATTTTCACATTATGACTTTCTTGGACAATCATATAAAGCATATTTTAACAACTGAAATTAAAGAAGTACTATCCTGCCTCTATTAGAATAATTCTCTCTTTGTATAGAAAGGAATAGAAATCATTGCAAGAGAATTATTTGTATACTGTAACTAATATTTTAAACATTTACTTTGATAACTTTATAAACTGTAGTAAGCACCCATTGATATGTGATAGATCTACTGATAGAAGTAAATTAAGAATTAGAGAGAAACAAGGGCAGCAATGAACAACTTTTTTATACACCTTTTAATAGGTTTAAATGAATGAAACAAAAATAAAATAAATGAATAGATCCTATTTTCAGTTTATCCACAGATCAGCACATATTCAGCCTTCAGTTCTCTTTGCTTTCATATATGCTTCTAAATTCTGAGGAAAAGTGTTTCTGTGTGGGACAAAAGCCTGGATGCCTAGTAAGTTAAGGCAAATGAAAAAACATATATATTTACTTAATAAATTTAATATGTAACAGGCAGGGAGGTGTATTGAAAACAATGAAAACCACTGGATTCACACAAAAGCTCTAGTTTGAGTCTCATGTCTGGAATGTGTGAGCTGTGTTAATTTTCCGCTGCATATTATTCAATCCTGCTGAGATTCTATTTCTTCATGTAAAATAGGAACCATGGTATCCACCCAGCCTATTTTAGCATCCAGGAATATGACATGAGCAATGGAAAAATTTTTTGAAAGTGGCAAAATCTTTTAACATATAGATTGCATCCTCTTTAGAAATAAAACATTTTCTAAATATTATTCCAAATGAGCCAGAAAGCAATTATGTTAATAATATAGCTATATGTATATATGTATATATACAGTTAATTTTAAATTGCAAATAAGTAAATAATTTAAAATGTGTCTTCCAGACGTGAATCCATGTGTACAACAATGAACAATTTCTCAAATGGTCAACATTTTCATTATAATTACATCCAACCCATCCTTTCAAAGTTTGTAATTCAAATGGCTTTCTAAAGAAGGCATACTATATTTTAAGCTGCATAATAGCTGATAATATCTTTTCTATATTATAGCCAGAGCATTTTTATGACTATTCTTGAAGAGAAATTTCTAATAACTATATTCAAAGTTTTAAGACAAATTAAGTCATTAGGCAGTTTTTGTCTGTGTGTTTTAATACCAGAGTGTATATATAGAGAGACATTCAGCTTGACTCAACATCATCTTTGGCCATGCATGTACAAAATGTAACCTAAAATATTTCATCATGGGAAATTGAAAATAGTGAATAAAGTTAAATCATAAAAGTTTGAAAGTATATGAATCAATAATACTCTTTGACAGTTGGAGAATTCATACCAGGCTTTTAAAGGAGAAAAAGGAAAGGAAATGGACAGTAATGAAGAGTAAAAACTTCTAATCAATGAACCATCACTTAATGTTGGATTAAGTTTTGAAAACTGTTTTATTTTTAACATTCTTATCTATTTTTACACATCAAACTTTGATCCAGTTAAAACAAATATACTTGGTATTTTCCAAAAAAGCTTTAGTTTTTAATTCAGGAAAAAACAAGATTTTTAAAGAAAATTGACCACAGTTATTTCTACTTTTCCATGTGTAGGAGGAATAAGTGAAGTAGTCATCAATCAGGGGTGTTTTCCCCATTTTGGATCTTCCAAATTGAAACCTGAAAGCAATGAGAAGGGAGGTTTCCCCCTTGCCCAGTAGTGGAAGACCAGTGGATATATATAGTTTACAAATATTATATAGCCTCTAGGTCTCTTCTAGAATCCCATATTAAAGACTAGTTTTTCTACCCTATTGAAAAATATGCACTAAAATAAATGTTGGCGTCATTTGGAGGAGAAAGTTTTACCCGTACTTGAAACTTAGGTCCTGAAAATTGAGATGACCCATGTCAATATAACTCACTATTGGGGCTGAGACCTATGAACAACTTTTGCAATAAGATTTACCTGTTCCATGAAGTTCTTGCCCAGGTAAATAAGATTATTAGCCAATAAATAGCATGTTATCCTACTTGTTTCTAAGAATTCTGTTAAACCAATTAAACTGGGCAAATAGTTTGCTTACTTTGGCAAACAGTCCTCTATCAGGACAGTAGCTTCTTCAAGGGTGATCCACTGGCTCGTCAGTTCTCTCACCTCACTGCCAGTCATCTCACTGGCACCTCACTGCCAGTCTCACCAAACTGCCATTTTGACTGCCAGTCAAACTATTACTTCCGAGATTCTTCCTAGTCTCACCTACTTTCTGCCTTCAAAGACTCATCATAATGTTTCTGAACCCAGATCAAACTTTCTATAAATACCCAGTCTTAACTTCCTGCTTTGCAGACACTATAAAGACTGGCAAGCCTTTTTTTTTTTTTTTTTTTGCCTTATTATAGTTAATTTTAATGAAGGTATTTTTAGGTGTTCAGGTTTTCCTAGTACCTTTTTAAAAAAATGTTTATTTATTTTTGAGAGAGAGTGAAAGAGACAGAGCGAGGGAAGGGCAGAGAGAGAAGGGGACAGAGGATCAAAGGAGGGCTCTGATAGCAGAGACCCTGATGTGGGGCTCAAACTGTGAGATCATGACCTGGGCCTAACTGTGACACTTAACTGACTGAGCCACCCAGGTGCCCGTCTAGTAACTTTTTTTATATTAAATATAATTTATTGTCAATTTGGTTTCATACAACACCCAGTGCTCATCCCAACAGGTGCCCTCCTCTTTAGTACTTTTTGTGAGCAAGTCTACAGTTGAGAGTTTTTTCCTTCCCAGGGGAAGTCATTCATTTTCTCTTCAATGAATTACTTTCCAAAATATTATATCATAAGCACTCTTGCCTGACTGCATTTTTACAAATTGACTGTACTGTTAGTAAAATGAAACTTCATTTTGCTTACCTAAGCAATCTGTCAAGTTTATGTATTTTACCTGAGAAACCATCTTTCCAGATGAGATTTATTATGGAGGATTGCAGCCTTTACAGCTGATGACCTGAAAAGAATAGATTGTTAAAATTATTGCTGTTTGTTGGTCAAAGTTTATGCTTTCATATATAAGGACATTGAAGATCATAGTCTAATTAGCTTACCTACTTAACCCAGAATGTTAAGATTTTCTTATTCTAAACCAATGTTCTTCAATCAACTTTAAGATAAACATTTTCAGGGGCGCCTGGGTGGCTCAGTCGATTAAGTGTCCGACTTCAGCTCAGGTCACGATCTCGTGGTCTGTGAGTTCGAGCCCCGCATTGGGTTCTGGGCTGACAGCTCAGAGCCTGGAGCCTGTTTCAGATTCTGTGTCTCCCTCTCTCTCTGCCCCTCCCCCATTCATGCTCTGTCTCTCTCTGTCTCAAAAATAAATAAACGTTAAAAAAAAAAAAAGATAAACATTTTCAGTTCCAGATAGAAGTTTCCTAAGGCAGTATGCCCATATGGTATACACTTACTTCCTTTTGACAGGTTTCCCCACTGGTTTCAGTTACACAGAGAATGAGACAGTTAACACATTTCATTACTGTTATGTAAAGAGGATGCTATTAATGAAGATGGTGCACAAAATAACATCACGGAGTCAACATTGGTCCAAGTACGTTCTCCTGACTCTATGCTACCTGCTTATACTAGCTCCAATTATTCATCTTCAGCTTAGTTAAGTTCTGATTAAGCAAAAGACTCATCACCAAAAATGTTTCAAGAGTAATGAGTATAATCATGAATATCTAAAAGAGGTTCCACATTCAAATATTTAACATAAAAAGTGCATATAATTTCTATTACTAAGGTAATTGCTGATTTCATTTTAGTTGGACAGATTGAAGTACAGGTTTTTAATGTGATGCTATTTGCAATAGTCAAGTTCATTTGCTCTTCTAAGTGTGAAATATGTTGATAATTGCTAGGAGAAAGGGTCAAATGTTTAGTCACCCAGAGTGAAAACTACAATTTTTCTGTAAGATACTGTGGTGGCTTCTGAAATCAGTTGAATCAACGTTCTCTTTTTTTTTTTTTTCTTTCACCCACCATACTATCATATTTCCATTGCTATTTATGAAAAGAAAATGGATAGTAATACAGGGTGTATGTGTGTGTATATACACATATATATAACACAAATTTGTATAATATAACATATTATATATTTTCAAATGTTTTAGAAGTTTAAACAACTTAACATAAATATAAATTATGAGCAAAATAGAAAGGGTACAAACACACTTGATAATGTACTTTGTTTCCTAATTTTACACTGCCTCTGAAATTACTAATTTCCTTGGTTGATTTTTATGTTTTTTGCTTTTTATCCAGGTAAAGGTTGAGTAAACATTTCTCTTTAAAATATTATTGGAATGAGAATGTGTGAATTTCCTTCTGTCCATTGCATGAAAATAAAAAAAATTAATATAAAGAAATTAAACATACATATTAATGAAAAACAGAAATATGTTTCTTACTATTTATTTTATCTGTAAATGTAGCAGTTCAGCAAAGGCATGTTAGAAAACACCACACATGTGTAAACTCTGTTGATGATATTCCATCCAAAAATGACTAATGTAAACATTTTGTTACTATGTATTTAGCATAAATATGTTAAATAAAGCATTGATGCAGATATAAAAACATAGAAATATATTTCTTTAGCTGTAAATTTTGGTCATTTATACCTCTATATAATAATATTTTTGCACATTGTATCTGGCATTATTAACATAATTTAAATATATTTTTATTATTAAGATTTTTTTATTTGTCTAGTAATATCTATTGTTTGTGTGATAAATTATTTTAACACCCTAATTTGGACATTGCTCTTTGCCATTGCATATGTTACCAGGCTTATTCTACCTAAATCTTTGTTCCCATCTCTGATTTTTTTTTTTTTTTTGGATTAAATTTGTAGAAGAGTATTTCTCAGTGAAATGGCAAGAACGGATATGTGGCTTTTGATAATATAACCAAATAGCCCTTTAAAATGATAGTTCTACTTCACACATTCAACAATAATGCTATAGTGATAATTTGTGATGAATACATATGTGTGTGTGTGTGTGTCTGTCTGTATGTGTATATATATATGTTTATATACCTGTATACATATATATACATATATAATTTACAGAATGGTATACTGATAAATATTTGGTTTTCTGTTTTAATTTGCAGTTAATTTTTTATTAGTAATGCTACACATATTTGCATATTTGCTTTCTATTGTATTTTAATTTTTGTGAAATTACTGGGGATATTTGTGGCTTCTTCTCGAACTTAGTAACTATTAGAATAACATCGTTATAGGGGTGCCTGGGTGGCTCAGTCAATTAAGTGTCCAGCTTTTGACTTTGGCTCAGGTCATGATCTCTTGGTTTGTGAGTTCAAACCCTGCATCAGGCTCCGTGCTGACAGTGCAGACAATGCAGAGCCTGCTTGGTATTCTCTCTCTCCCCTCTCTCTTCCCCTTCCCGCTAGTAGCTCTCTTTCTCTCTCAAATAAAGAAAGAAAGAAATAGTATGTTTATAAACTAATCTTAACATTGTCTATCAATATGCAATTAACATCATATTCCTAGGTCATGTGTTTTTTTTTTGTTTTTTTAATGAATTCCTTGTGTTGTTATTTTGGCTCCTGGTTACATTTTCACTTAAAAGATTAGAATAGTGTGGGGGCACCTGGGTGGCTCAGTCGGTAAACCATCTGACTTTGGCTCAGGTCATGATCTCATGGTTCATGGGTTTGAGCCTTGCATCAAGCTCTGTGCTGAAAGCTCAGAGCCTGCAGCCTGCTTCAGATTCTGTGTCTCCCTCTCTCTCTATCTCTCCACCACTTAGGCACTGACTCTTGCTGTCTCTCAAAAATGAATAAACAATTAAAAAAATTAAAAAAATAGAATAGTGTTTCACAGTTGTATCTATAACTAAAAAATAACATAAATAATATTTCAATTCCAAATAAAATATCAACAAACAGTAAAAACAATTGTGTGTTTGACTAAAGAATTGTGAGCTTGTATCTACCTAGAAAAATGGATTTACAAGCATGATGATTTTGCATGAGTAGATAAAAAAGAAATGTGTATATATATACATATATATGTATATATATATAATTATGTATATCTGAAAATGAGATTTAATTTGAAATGACAAGTTGTTTACCCCAATCCTAGCACTCTATTAGCAAATACAGGCAAATTAAGTGACTCTATTACAAAGAATTTATAAAACCACTTGAAATATCAAGGAGAATTATTGTTTTTGGAGAAATCAGATGAGACATATGCAACAGGAAATCACTTAATCCAGTAGTATTATTGTCAGTGCTAATTATATCAATGGAACCACGGATCTATAAATTATGAATGACCTCACAGAATATGTGTGTCAAATATATGAGGGCTAAATTCGTACTTTTTTGTTCTCTGTAGCACAGAAAATTCACATTAAAAATGACTTAGTTTTATTTTAGACTATCATTACATTGAGTTTTGGAGCATAGACTGAGAAAGTACATTGTGAAATATCAAGGAAGCACCAGTTACATACATGAAATAAAGGGTGTTGCTATTTGAATGAAATAAATTATTTCCCATGCTAAACCATAAAATATTATTTCACAGAAAAGAGCTGAGAGGCAATTCTGACTCTTGATTAGGTGATATAGAAAGCTACCTATCATCCATTCCTTGTCACTCAGTTTTATCTTATCCACAGACTCGAAGGAAAACTGTAGTGAATAAAATCATGCCTTCCTGGGATTCCTGGGTGGCTCAGTTGGTAAAGTGTCTGACTGGCTCAGGTCATGATATCATGGTTCATGAGCAGGAGCCCCGCATCCGGCTCTGTGCTGACAACTAAGGAGTCTGAAGCCTGCTTCGGATACTATGTCTCTTTCTCTGTCCCTCCTCCACTCATGTTCTCTCTCTCTCCAAATAAATGAATAAACATTGAAAAGAGCATGCCTTCTCTCATTGCTGAATGCTTTCAGGAAGGAGTAAAAGTGGACTTGTGAGTGTCTGAGCTGAGGAATTAAATTGCAGAATATACTTTTTGTCTTTATCATGTCACAAAACCAATAAATCATAATTTTGCGGTTTCAAATAATCTTTCTGGGGAATCTTGCTCCTTGAATAGTCAAAAACATTGTTCCAGAGCAGTAAATTCCAGACTTCTAATATTTAAGGCGGTCCTTAAAATGGTCTGATTGGCAAGATTTGTTTTATAAAATTGGTAATTTTCTCTAATTTCCAAAAAAAGCTACATTATCCTGCATATTTTAAAACAAATTCAAATGCTTGAACAGAACATGAAGGAATACTTTCTGGAGCCAAACATAAGAGTAGATTCAGAACTTTCTTCAATTTGAAATATTCAGTCTTCCAATTACTGGATGTATTTGTTTGATTTTTTTGTTAAAACAATCTTTGGGAAAGTGTAGAATATGGCCTTTAGTGAGGAACTGCTCCTTTATTTCATAGTCTCTGTTCAATCCAGTCGTCCATTTAACTGTCTTGAAAGGTCCAAATGTGATGAGTCAGCAATGACAGTAGCAGCATCTGGTTTTACTTCACAGCGCGTATATTGAAATGGAACATACAAAACTAATGTTTTATTGTATGGAATGAAGTTTGTTTGCTCAGTATAGCATTTCTTTCAGGCAAAGGAATCACATTTCTTCTGCTTATTGATGGTAACTCATCATTTCACTTTTAGTATAAATTCAGGACTGATGTGAAACCCTGAAGCAATTATCTTCATCAATAATCATCATTGTTATTGTTACCATCCCTACTTCATTGGACACTTGTAGTGGTAACTTTCCCAGTCTTGACATGCATTATCTTATCTAAACAAAAAATAAAAGAAAGCAGTCCTATTGCTATTCTGTTTTGCAGGGGAGGATTTTGAAGCTTCAAGTTAATGAGGTCCCAGAGAAAGTAAAATAATTGGTAGAAGTTGTAATGCATGATCTTGGGAAAAGCTGCTTCAATAATGAATATTGCAATCCAACTGCTTCATTAATTGTCATATTAAGAAATCGGTCATTTTCATTTATTGACTTTACTTAACTTGCTATGTCAAACTAATTGTGAATTACAAACATGTAATCCTTAGATTCATAACAAAAATAGCATAAATCTATCTCAGGCTTCTGAAAAACTATTTATTTTTTTCTCTTATTGAACTATTTTTACACTAAGTGCATTTATAGAAGATTCATATTTTCTTGAAAACTGTGAAGGATATGAGTCATAAGTGTTACTTTCAAGCAGATCAATAGCACTTTACAAAAGCTGGAATCCATGTATATTTTATTTTAAAACTTAAAGCGTTCTCAGATCTAGGACAAGATTGCAAAGATGATCTAGCAATGTTCCTGCACACCAAAACTCCTGACAGAATTGCTAATGTAATCATTTCAATGGGACAGAGTGGAGGAGTTTAGGGTCAGCTCAAAATAACATTATTTTTCTTCATTACCTCTGAACTTATTCTGTACAAGTTATCTCTTTTTGCCAATGTATGAAGTAGCAGGTGGTTCTGATCTCTCTGCTGATACCTTTGGGCCGTTGATAAAACAAAACAAAAATCAGCAATTAAGGCAAAATCACTCACTAAGATACACCGAAGTTCTAAATTCCAGACTCAAATGTTTGCAACTTGAACAATTGTGTAAAAAGAGAAATGATTATGAAAAACTTAATAATAAGAAATGGTATTTATTACATCTGTAGTGTTTGCTAGGCCCTATGACTGATGATGAAAGCAAAAATCTAAAAGGATGTGATCTTTAGTAAGAGTTTAAAGAGAAGTAATTTTCAGTTTAAGATATATTTTGCATTTCTGAGTAATTTTTAAATTGCAATGTATATGAAAATACCCTGGAAATATCTTGTTAAAATCACATGTAATAGGTGATTAAAATTGGAGTGTTTTTGTCTGGATATTGTTTGAGTCCCCAAATGCTGACTTAATACTTTGTAAACACTCCAGCTACTAGGAGTGCATCATGTAACACACAGGCACAGTGCGATGAGGAAACAGGTTAGCAGGGACCACCTCATTCTATATAGGTAGGCTCTGTAAGAATAGAGTTGCCCCAAACTATGAAGATGACTTCCTCAGAAAGCGTAGCCAGTCTCACACAGGAAAAGGCAAACAATCTTTTCCTCACTTTTCCTGAAAATAAGTGAGGATGCTATCATGGGACTACTTACAAGTTTATCCCCCAAATGTGGATACATGAATGAATCGTACACATCTGAAATGTCTAACGGTGGGGCTAGGTGTGCATTGGCATGGTACAGCAGGGATAGACAGGATCGCTTTTGGAAAAAGCTGCATGTCCACTGACGGTGGGGCAAAGACATGTAATTCTGAGATTTAGAGAAGAATCCCAAGGAAAGGTAATCTTAAAAGGAATACCATCCCAAATGAAGGGGGGGAATCTAGAAACGGAGAGGCTGAGGGTAACATCTCAATTAGCCAGATGGTAGACATGTTGCTCACATGAAAGAAATCTCCTCAGAGATTCTGCTGGAGGACCTGAATACTCTGCAAAAGAAACCATGAAACAGCCAGAGTTATGCACCGGCAGTGAAGACCCCACACCATGTACCTGGTTGCACGCAGTTAGGTATGGACCCTTTCTTTTGGGGGCTTGGGGCTTAAACATAATTTTGGAAAGATTGTAGAATCCTTAATATAAAATTATGTATTAAATAAATATCTGTTTAGAATGATTAAAAGAATCACAATAAATTACATTTCTATAAACTATTTCTCATTTTAACTACCTGTGTTTCGTTTTGTTTTGTTTTGTTTTGTTTAAATCTAAGTTAGTTAACACATAGTGAAATAATGGTTTCAGGAGCAGATTCATCACTTACCTATAACACCCAGTGCTCACCTCAATAAGAGCCACCTAACTGTGTTTTAAACAAGATTCCTAGAGGATTTTTTTATGTGCAGTGATATTTTAAAATTGCTGACTCACAATAACAAAATACAACCCAAACTAAAAAATTACTGTAAGTGACTTCATGCCATAGGCCACATCCTGTGATTGTTTTGCTTTTGTCATCTGCATACAGGTTAGCAAATAATAGTTCATCAACGGCAGTAGCAGTTATGAAGTTTCTCTAACAAAATTATTTTTCTTGAACAGTTCAGGTTGGAAGCATTAGAATATGGAAGTTAGGGCTTTGGTATTTTTTTTGGAGGCCTAGACATAACTGTTAGTATATTTAACCATGCCGCAAGAGGTCCAGGAACTATCTCTGAAAAGTGAGGCCTTGCTTAATTTCCTAATTGGTAAGTAATAAAATACATTGTGAACTTATATTATGTGTTTTAAATACAGTGCCCTAAAAATGCAGAAGAACGAACTATTCATTAAATGAGTAACTAAATATAAGTTTACCTAAATTGAAAATCTCCTTGAAAGAAGGAATAAAATAAATTAAAATTGTAACACAAATGAATAAATGGATGAGTCTACATTTTTGCTATTTATAAATGGGGGTTATTCATGCAAAAGGTGTAAATATACACATCTTTCTCATTAATTTTCTGGAAAATATTTTATGCATATGCTTCATGGGCTATCTTTGTGTATGGTTTTACATAGAAAATTATTTAAGGAAACTTTACTTATTTCAGATCTGGAAAAACAATGTTTATATAGAAAATTATTTAAGGAAACTTTACTTATTTTAGACCTGGAAAAACAATGTAAAGTCTTTATTCACTGGGAAGAATCTATAATCTCACTAGGTAACCTTAAGCAACATTTTAAATTTTTATAAAATGTCTCCTATGCACTTTAAATTGAAAACATACATATTCTCTAGATTATTCTTGCTTCTTTTTCTTATTTTTTTCACTTCCACATTGCCTTTTAGTTTTAAATTAAATTTTCTGTCTTGATATAATTGTAGATTCATATGCAGCTTTAAGAAATAATAGAGATATCCCAAGCACGCTTTAACCAGTTTCCACCAATGCTAATGCCTTCCTTCAGTAAGTGCAATATCACTCCCAGAATATTGATATTAACATAGAACAGAAAATTCCCATCACAAGAATTCCTCATGTTGTGCTTTAATAGCCACAACCCTGTTTCCTCCCTACCTCCTCCTTACCCGCTGTCAGACACTAATCCATTCTGCCTTTCTACAATTGTATCATTTCAAGAAATGTGTATAAATGGAATCTTATGATAGGTAGCCTTTTGTGATTAGCTTTTTCTTTTACTCAATCTAAATGTATGGAGATTAATCCAGGTTGTTGTGTATATCAGTAGTGCATTCTTTTTTATTGCTGAGTAATATTCCATGGTATGGATATATCACTGTATATTAAACCATTCACCCACTGCAGGGTTACATACTGAAGGACATTTAGATTGTTTGCCAGTTTGGGCTGTTACAAATAAAGCTGCTATAAACATTTGTGTTACAGTTATGTGTGTGTGTGTGCGTGTGTGTGTGTGTGTGTGTGCGAGCGCACGCGTGCGTGTGTGTTTCATCTCTGAGATGAATTCAACAGGAGTACAATTGCTTGGTTGCATACTTAGTATTTTAAGAAATTTAAAACTGTTTTCCGTAGGGGCAATACACATACACAGCAATGTTACAGTGATCCAATTATTCTGCATTCTCTCCAGTTTTTTGGTGTGTTCAGTTTTTTATTTAAGCCATTCTAATAGACATGTAGTAATATCTCACATTATTTTCATTTGTATTTTCCTACTGACTGATGATGTTCAGCATCTTTGTATGTGCTATTTGCCTTCTGTCCACCCGTTTTTGGTGAAATGTCTGTTCATGTTTCTGTTCATTTTCTAATTGCATTCTTTCATCATTTACTGTTATTTTTTATTACCCTTTTGTCTAATATGTGATTTGCAAATATTTTCTCCCAGTCTGTAGCTTGTCTTTTCATCCTGTTAACTGGTTACTTCCCAGACAAAAAATGTGTTGTTTTTTAAAAATTTGATGACATCTAATTGATCAGTTTTCACTTTTATGGACCCTGCTTTTGGTGGCAATGCTAAAAATTATTCGGCTAGATTTAGAATGCCAAAGATTCACTCCAGTGCTTTTAAAAAAAGTTTTATAATTTTACAGTTAACACTTATATTATGATCCATTTTGTGTTAGTTTTTATATAGGTGTTGAATTTTGTCAAATGTTTTTCATAAATCAGTTGATACAATTATGTGACTTTTCTTGAGTGTGTTAATAGCATGCACTACATTTATTGACCTATAAATGATGAATCATACTTGCTTTCCTGGAAGTAAACTTGATCATGGTATGTAATCAGCCCTCAAAAAAGAATGAAATCTTGCCATTTGCAACTACATGAAATAAGTCAGTCAGAGAAAGATAAATACCATATGATTTCACTCATATGTGGAATTTAAGAAACAAAACAGATGAACACAGGGGAAGGGGAAAAAAAGAGAGAGAAGCAAACCATAAGAGATTCTTAACTATAGAGAACAATCTGTGGGCAGGGGATGGGCTAAATGGATGATGGGTACTAAGTAGGGCACTTATTTGATGAACAGTGGGTATTGTATGCAAATGAGGAATCACTAAATTCCATACCTGAAACCAATTTTACCATATATGTTAACTAACTATAATTTAAATAAAACTCGAAATAAGAAAAAAAAAAGATACTTTTATGTTTAGGAAGAGTATAAATACTAATAGTAAAATAATATGAACAAACATCAAAAACATTATGATGACTGAAAGAAGCCAGGCACAAAAGAATACAAGGCATCCATTTATGTGAAATTCTAGAAAATACAAAACTGATCTATAGTGACCAAAAGCAGAATAGTGGCTACTGAATCTGGGAATAAGAGCAGAGGAGATTGCCTATAAATGTCATGAGGGATGTTTGTGGGGTGATAGAAATAGGTTATGGTGCTATTTGCACAGATGTGCAGATTTGGCAAATCTGATCCACTCACAAGTATTTTGTTGCATGTCAATTGTGCCTCAATAAAGTTAATTTTTTAAAGGTGAAAAATAATCCTTCAACAGATAGTAGTCCTAGAAATATAGCATGCATTCTGTTTTTAAAATGTCATTTTACTATTTAATCCATGGAATTTTATTTAATTGAAGGTTTGGAATTAAGATATCATTCCTCATTTTTTCAAAATAGTTCAATTTTTTTATTCAATTTCATTGAATAATCAATTTATCGTGGATATTAGTTTTTAATATTTAGGCTATTAGTTATGTTGATCTATGCCAAAGTGGACTCTAAAATGTTTATGGATTCTTTGAATAAAAGATTTCATATACAAAATTTGGAGTTATGTGTGGGTGTCTTTCTTCAGATTCTTAAATAAATTTAAAATATGAGAAGGGTTAATAACTGCTATCTATAGGTGGTATGATAATTGATAGGTACTGTTTTTTTTCAATAGCGTATAATGCTTTGACATTGCTTATCTATGGAATTTGTGCCATGATAGCCATTATATCTCTACATGTGGTTCATGCAAACGTTAATGAAAATCCACATGTTATTTGAAAATATATCTTTCAACACAATATAGAATAAGAATTAAAATTAAACAGAACCCAGTTTAATGAAAATATATTTTCTATCAGAGAGAATTCTGAATCGATGTGGACATTACAATTAAAACCTTACTTAAAAAATTTTTTTTAAAACATTTATTCATTTTTGAGAGACAGAGACAGAGCATGAGCAGGGGAGGGACAGAGAGAGAGAAGGAGATAGAATCCAAAGCAGGCTTCAGGCTCTGAGCTGTCAGCACAGAGCCTTGTGCAGGGCTCGAACCCATGGATCATGGGATCAGGACCTGAGCCAAAGTCGGATGCTTACCTGACTGAGCCACCCAAGTGCCCCAAAACATTACTTTCATTTTGCAGATTAATCAACAAAAGGCATCCTTTGAAAGCACTGACAATGGTGAAGTTGATATTATAGTGAATTCCCCATATTAATCATTCTGCCATAGGGAATGTTATATTTTTATAACAGAACCTTACTGTTTTGGAAATCTCTCAGTAAGAATCATCAGGTTCAAAGAAAATTATGTTCCTCAATAAATGAGATTCAATTTTAGGAAGATAAGTGAGTTAGGCCTTCCATTAGTTATTTCTAAATCATCTTTAATAAACAAATGCCTGTGAATAAATGTTTAATTTTATTTTTACCTAAGTTGTTTCATACAACTGATATTTTCACTTCACATTTACCATGCTATTCCCACATGTAATATATATAAAATATTCCTATAAAATGCTCTATAGACCTTTGAGAATGTTGTGTACATCTTTTTGATGAAAAATAAAATAATATTCACATATCCTAAGGTGCCACAGAGAAAAGTGTGGTGGTTTAATCTCTGTAATGTTTTATTCTATGGAGGGTTTTCCTTCCTTCTCTCCTCTTCTCTCTTCATCCACCATTTTAATTATCAATAGATATAAAGAAGAGTAAATGCTATATGACCCGCTCAGCCTGAAATAGATTCTGTAAGAATCTGCTTAATGGTTAATGTACATGTGAATCTTCTCTCAATGACCAGAGAGGTATTTTAAGACTAATTCAGTAAAACGGAATTAAGTTCTTCACAAGTTTTTTTTAAATTTTTTAATGTTTATTATTTATTTTTGAGAGAGAGAGACAGAGACAGAGCACGAGAAGGGGAGGGGCAGAGACAGAGGGAGACACAGAATCCAAAGCAGACTCCAGGCTCCGAGCTGTCAGCACAGAGCCCAATGTGGGGCTCCAGCCCATGAACCATGATATCATGTCCTGAGCCAAAGTCTGACACTTGACCAACTGAGCCACCCAGGGGCCCCATTCTTCACAAGTTTCTTATATAGGGGCGCCTGGGTGGCTCAGTTGGTTGAGCATCCGACTTCAGCTCAGGTCACGATCTCGCGGTCCGTGAGTTCAAGCCCCGGTCGGGCTCTGGGCTGATGGCTCAGATCCTGGAGCCTGCTTCCGATTCTGTGTCTCCCTCTCTCTCTGCCCCTCCCCCATTCATGCTCTGTCTCTCTCTGTCTCAAAAATAAATAAACATTAAAAAAAATATTTAAAAAAAACCAAGTTTCTTATGTAAACATCTTAAATTTGCCAAACTAATAAAATTATATATATATATAATTTATATATATATAATAAAATTATAATAAAACTAATAAAAATAAAATAAAACTAATAAAATTATATATATATATAATTTATATATGTAAATATATATAATTTATATATATAAATATGTTTTTATTCAAGATAGTACTTATAAGAAAATTAACAACTTTTCTTTTTTTTTTTAATTTTTTTTTTTTTTTCAACGTTTTTTATTTATTTTTGGGACAGAGAGAGACAGAGCATGAACGGGGGAGGGGCAGAGAGAGGGAGACACAGAATCGGAAACAGGCTCCAGGCTCCGAGCCATCAGCCCAGAGCCCCACGCGGGGCTCCAACCCACAGACCGCGAGATCGTGACCTGGCTGAAGTCGGACGCTTAACCGACTGTGCCACCCAGGCGCCCCCTAACAACTTTTCTTAATGATTATTTGGTATAATGTTTTTAATATTTGTCCTATTAATAAAGTTTTAGTTATAGTGAAAGTGCATTGGGCTTGAAGGTGGAGGGCCTGGGCTTTAATTCTCCTTCTGCCATTTATATTAGTGTGCTTTGTGGAAATCTGTGTTGAAGGCTTCATATTAACATCTCTGCAATGTAAAGAGGGAGTAGTGCATTAAAAACTACATAGGCTTTGAGGTCAAAAGCATGTCTTTGGAGTCAGGGTACAGGACAGTATTAAAGTCTTAATCCTCAAAAATTCAGTTTTTCATCTCTAACAGTGAAAACAACAAAACTCACTTCCCTCATTAGTGTAATGCACATCATATAGTGAATGCTCAATAAATCTTAAGCTTGATTTTTTGTTTTTCTATTTTCATTCTTCAAGAATTTTGAAGAATTTATAGAAACTTTATTAACGATTCCTTGGAGAAGCACCATTCCTAAAAAAAAACCATATCTTTAAATCTCAAGTGGAAAAGTTTTAACTTTTTTTTTGTCATTTCTAAAATGAGATTTGAGATAACCACAACCCTTTCATATGGACTGATTGTAGTATGGAAGATCAATGCATATTTGATTAAGATCTGGTATATTTTTATGTAAAGTTCATAGTAAGTGTTGGTTTAATAGGCTCACTAAAAATAGACAATCGTAAATTGTGATTGCATAAAATTTTCTAAAATGTAAAATGCCTTCAACATTTAATGGCATTAGGGAAACTCACTAAAGACTAAAGTTTCTAAAAATATAATACCATATATTTTATCCCTTGTAAGACATCAAGGCAGTAATAACAACTTATGAAATATTGTATGATATTTAAGAACCTTTAATAAAATGTTGTTTTTGTTTCAGTATTTTCCTTTTTTATTCTTAGTGAATTTGTTATCATATAATTTCCCTCTAGATGATTTCAATAGCCTAATATTTAATTCAGTAGAATGTGTAAAAATCTGTCAGTTTTGCAGAATATATATATGGACTCTGTAAGCAATCATCACCATATATTTAGATAAATTTGTTTTGACTAAAATTCATTCTTAAATTTTATCTTTAAATTTTGTTTGCTGATATAGTTTGGTTACTTTCTTTTGATAGCTAGTATAATCTTTTTTGTTCTTAGAGAAACATTGACTAGCACAGTATTTGAAATAATACAAGTGTTCAATAAGTACTTATTGAAGAGTAAGCAAATGATAAAAAGATTAGATGGGTGGATAAATCTTCTTTAGAGCTGACAAAAAAAAAAAATAGTTCCATTATCTGTCAACATAAAGTTTAAACCACTGGATAAAATCGAACACTCTTTTTGTTTTGTTTTGTTCTTACCCAGAGTGAAATATCTGCATGTTCAGACTCTCTCCCTCTACCTGTCCATACTACTAAGAAAGATAAATGGAAACAGTACTTTATTTTTTTGCCTCTGTCCTATTTCTGACCACGAAAACTGTCACTGTGATCTATTAACATTGTGGATTTCTTTCCTCAGTCCAAGTGACAAGATGGCTATTTTTGAAATAAGTTCTATCTTTTTGTTACAGGCACGATGAATGATTAAAGGTTTCAGCACTGGAAATTACTAAACCTTTGCCTAAGAATATAGGTGATCTTAAAGTTGACTTATTGCGATATGAAAGAAAAGTAGAAATTTCACCTCATCTGTCTACTCAAAATGTACAGGGTATGATATGGTGGGTCATAATGAAAGGCAGGGGTTATTCTTTTTCTACTTTCAGTGGGAATTTCTTTTATGGAACAGAGAAGTGCATTATCCCAAGTCTAACTCTTAAGAAAGAAGAGGATGGATCTAGTGCAGGAGTATAATTCCTTCAGTCTTGTCATATATGAAACTTCCAGATATGTCTGTTTTTGTTTTGCTTTATGTTTTACAGCTGAGGTTAAATAAAAAAAAAACACTGTCTTATTAACACATTATTTCTGCTCTTAATAAAGCAAATTGTGCTTTGTTTTGGTCATCCTGGAAGAACATATAGAGATCATATTATTCCCTAAAATAGGTGCTAAATAATTTTAAAAAGAAAGGAATCTTATCAAAGAATATGGTGAACAAAATAATTTTAGATTCAACTTATAAATGGGGAAACTCAGTATTTTAAAACAGCCAATTTAACATTTCCTTGTTATTGAAAATATCATTACTCTTACTCAAACTCAAGAACAATGTTAACTTGTGATACTGGTACTAACTGTGCAATGGGCATATAACCTGACTTTATTATAGTAGGCAACTTCAAAATTCTAAATTTTTCTGTATAGAGTTTCTGTATAGGTAGACTTATATCTTTGTAAAAATGCCATCCTGAAATCATGAGCTAAAATTGAATATGAGAAATTTGAACAACAATTTTGCTTTTTTTTAAATGTAAGGTTTATAAATCTTAAGTTGCTAAAATGTGACAACCTATAAAAGAATATAAAAATGTGCAAAGTCATTAAAATATTTTTTAGGAAAAGAATTATTTTCCTAATAAAATATTATCCAGATTCTCAATATGTAAAATAGATAAAGTTGGGCTACTCTGGTTGAAGTAGGAATTGAGAGTGTTGTCTGGGAACTGAGGGTTAGCTTCCTTCATCTGCTTGTCCCTAGTGGCCCTCTCCCATCTTTAAATCAAGAGACTTCTGAAAAACAATTTTAAAAGTCATTAGAAAAACCCATCTAAAGTACTCAGCATAAATTGTGCTCTTAAATAGCATCTCTAAACTTGTCTACCAGGTATGTGATAACTTCATGAGTTAACTCAGGAGACGGATTCATTTTATTCAAGTAGTCACTGTCAGAACCTCTGCTATACAATTTATAATTTAATTTTCAGAGAGAAAAATTAAATATAGATGTATTTCTAGTCTCCTTGAATTTGGACAGGCCTGTGTTTTGCTTGACCAGTAGAATGTAGGAGAAGTGATATCATGAGATTCGGAAAGGTGAGCCTTAAGCGATCTTGTAGCTGCTATGTTAACACTCTTAGGTGATTCACCGGTGGTGGCCACAGCGATATGAAAAAAGGGATGACTCAAAGAGAGGGCCCAGCTGTTCTAGCTGAGCCAGGTCTCCAGCCTACCCACCAGCTAAATTCAGCAGCATGAGAGAGCCTAGGGAAGGTAAACCACTTTCCTGTTTGCACATGACTGAAAGATTTTCTGAGACGTGAGGTGGACATATGAACAGGGACTTTTAGGTATTGGACCTGTGTAACTAAGATGACTTGTCAATGTGACTAAGATAATCAGTGTGTCTGTGTTTGTGGGTCCAGATACAACAGTCGGTATATCTAGAGTATTATTCTTTCTAGATGGATCCCGGCCTCAAATGACCTATAAAACCAAACAGACATATATCTGAATTGCTCTGTTTAACCAGACTCTCAGTATATCAATAGACTGTATTTCGCTGCAAGAAACAAAAATTTTGCTTCATATGGCTTAAATAATGACAATTACTTCACATAAATATGTACCCAAAGTTAGGACAAATATCAGGATCAGTGGATCCAGCCACTGAAAAAATATTCTAAAAGTCTTTGTTCTTTGTCTCTCCAAACTACCATCTTGTGTGTTACCTTCTTTCTATGGCTGAGTGCCTCTTGATCATAGAATGACTGCCAAAAACAATTGGGGCTAAAACCTCCTGATTTACAGAAAGTGCTAATGAATTACCTATTGGAAAACAAACAATAACCCCCCCCCCAAAAAAAAAAAACCATTATGAATCTTTCCAAAATGCTCCAGAAAACCTTTTGTCTCATTCAGCCTATTGGATGTGAATCCATTCCTATTCTTGTCACCACCAACATGGATGGAATTGCTCTGACTTGTACCTTATCAGAATTAACACCTGGAGTTTAGATGGAGTCCTTTTCCCTTGAATTACATGGCTTGTCTGAACAGAATGTGTAGACATATTCCTGAGGAAGAGGAGGATAAAGAATAGTAGGCAGTAAAATAATATTCATGTTCATCTATTTTGTTCTGGTTTTCAAAAGGTCTGCAGTGATCTGTATTTGAAGCATGTCAATCTGTGTAAAATGAATAGTCTATAGAGTTCATCATTATGTCTAGATTGCTTAGTCTCTCTGGGCCAGGATTTCTCTCATTATATATTTATTTACTGAGGTATAATTGACATATAACATTATATTAACAAACATAATGGTTTGGTATTTGTATATATATTGCATAATAATTACCATTGTAAATCTACTTAGCATCTATCACCATACATAGTTACACATTTTTTTCTTGTTATGAAAACTTTTAAGACCTACTCTTTTAGCAATATATAAATATGAAATATAGTATTATTAGCTATAGTCACCATGCTATACATTACACTCCTATAACTTATTGTATACTGCTCTCATATATTCTTGAACACGGATGAATTCCTTATGTGTTGATACTGAGGGAGATTTAAAGGGAAGAGAAATATCTTAGAATCATTTTAGAACACAAGCTCCATAACCTAGCATTGTCCTTCTGTTTGGGGAACTCAGTCCTTTTATTGGTCACATCTCCCAACCCCACCCAATCCAGTTCTGTATACAGGCTTTCATGGAGTATTGAGTTGTTCCAGCCATGGATCCTGGATTAAACCTGTTCTGCCTCTCCCAGCACTGGCACGTCTCATCCTATGCTTCAGGCAATCTGAGTGGCAGGGCTTCTCCCACAAGTGACCTTCTCCTTCCTGTAACTCTCCACATTGACTTTGTTGCCAAAGGACCCCAGGTGTGATGGTGTGCACAGCCATTCTCTCCATCTGCTCAGGGTTGGGATAGTGAAGGACATTATTAGGAATTATTCTAAGCCTTGGAATCAGAATGACTTGAAATAAGTCTTTGTGCATCTGCATACTGGCTTTCTGGCTCTAGGAAAAATGACCTCTCTAAGCCTCAGTTTCCTCATTTGTAAAAATCAAGATCATAATAGTACCTAATCATCATTTTTCTTTGAGGTTACAATGAGTTCATGCATCAAAAGCCACATTTAGAACAGTGCTTAGCACAGATTTATGTCTGGACACATGCTAGTTATTATTGCACACTTGCTCTGGCACTCTCTCTCATCACGCACATGCACACACACACACACACACACACACACACACACACACACACACTGTCACACACAGATGCACAGAGTTACTCATGTATAGAATATTCAGGTATATCTTTCCAAGGTTGAGATTTATATTGTTTCCATGGCATCACTGGTTGCTATATGTTTATTGATTGGATTGATTGAGTGAAAACCCAACTCAGCTGAATCTGGGGAAACATAATAAAAACCATGATCAGCTGAGTCTCAGAGAAACATGGCTAAGCACTTCATATAAAGAGATAACACCACAATTTGCTAAATCAACTAGATTTGAAACCACAGAGTAATTGTTTACCACTCCCTTTTCTCCACAACCAATTAATTCCTAAATCCCACAGATTTTCATTTTGTAAACTCTTTCCCATCTGTTCCTTCTCTTTGATTTCCAATTCTATCAACCTAGTGCTGATCCATGTTAACTCTTTCCCAGCCTAGCTTATTGACTTGTCTGCAGAATTTTTGTAATTCCAAGTTATTATACAGATTATCAATAATGTCATTGCTTCTTATTATTTGGCATAGCCCTTATGCATTTGGGATAATATATTTTTAGACAACTAAGGTCAATTTGACTTGCTTAATTATAGTAGTTACTCCTGATGTTTCCTCTTTGGGAAACTGGATATGTATGTCTCCACATGGCTCCTAATTTATTTTCTGAAGAAGGATTATTAACATAGAGGAAAACAAACGCTGCTTTCATGCATAGCTATGAGTCATGATACTCTCACAACTTTAGCCCCTTCCAATACAGTAAAAACTCAAACAGCATAACAGAGGTAAGAACGGATATTATCTGTAAACGGAAGTAACCTGTCACTGTTAAGTCATACTAACACACAGTGGCTTTTTCGTGAAGAAGCAACAACCAGTCTTTACCTTCTGAACTCTTTGTAACTTCATCTGAACTCACATCTTCAACTATGAGTCATCATTTCCTCATTTGAAACATAAAGAGATCAGACAAGTACTCAGAAGTATACAGAAATTACATATACAAACTAGGAGAAGGTTAAAACATCAAAGACCAAAGAAGTGCTGGTGCTCTTGATTGAAGACATAAGGAAATGCATGTTAATGAACTCTATTGTTGATTATTTCTGGAATCACTTCGACACCAGAATTTTGAATTTATGTGATGAGTTTAGAGTTGTTCCCACGATATAAACCTTTCCAGTTCAAATAGGTTTATTGAAGTCACTTCCTTTTGAATAATTTTAATAACTATTAGTTATAACATTGCATATAAACAATGAAACCTTTCATTTATACCCTTCGACATTGGTGTGTGTGTGTGTGTGTGTGTGTATTTTTTTTCCTCTTTGAATCAAATAAGCCTGGTAGATTTTCCTCAAGCATATCCCATACTTTTCAGTATTATAGCTTTAGTTTATTATTCTGTTTCTTCAGAAATTTCTCACTTCTATAGCACTCAGGACTTCCTTTTATGGTCCAAGGCCAAAATCAAATCTTACTTCTTCCCACTACCTTCATTTCATGCCTCCAGGCTGTGTTCTTTATATATATAACACAACTTTGGGGGAAACATTTTTTTCTAGATATAAAAGTTTACAGTCTCATTTTATTTAAAAAAATTTTTTAACATTTATTCATTTTTGAGAGACAGAGAGAGACACAACATGAGCTGGGGAGGGACAGAGACGGAAGGAGACACAGAATCCGAAGCAGGCTCCAGGCTCTGAGCTGTCATCACAGAGTCCAGTGTGGGGTTCAAACTCACCAATCATGCAATCATGACATGAACCAAAGTCAGATGCTTACTCCACTGAACCACCCACATGCCCTACAGTCTCATTTTAATATGAATGTATTAATAACAACAAATCATAATCTCATTGATTAAACATGACCACTGTTCATAATGTATATACTTATTTTTCTGTGAAAATGTTATTTATTTATTTATTTATAACACACACACACACACACACACACACACACACACACACAGCACACATACTCTTTCTCATATATACAAGTTTTAATAACATAAATCTGAGGAGACCAGTTCCTGGACACCTGCTCAAGTTCAAAGCCTCTGTGACTTTTCAGATGCAACTATAGGCAATTATGGTTGTTTTATCTGGCAGAAAACAACTGCATTTCCCACACTTGACTTGGTAAACAGCAACTGCATTACAGTCTGTGAATAAGGGAGTTGCAGTCCAGGACTCAGGGCTACCAGTAGGCTATGTATTCTTAGCTCAGAGACCTCCATTTAGAGTCCACTTTATCAAAGTCCCTCAGTTGAGACGTTCTTAAGGTGCCTCTGCCTAAACTTCTTATTTGGTAGAGTGGGTAGAACTTTGAAGACATCTTGTTCTACTCTTACCACTCAATACTTTTCCATTCCAGCCCATCACCCTCTCCATCTTGACATCCCCCAAATAGTAGAAGACTTTTGTTAGAGGCCCCTCAGCAGTAAGACACCACCGCATCTGTGCTGATATACCATACTTTCTACATCTTATTTATACCATCACAGTAAGTGATTAAGTCTTCTTACTTTCATTTTGATTTGCTGTCGTCATCAGCTACTCTGATACCTGGCAGCTCAATTCCCTCCAGCTCAGGTGAACTTCTGACAAAATTATGTTCCCTTCCCTTCCTCTCCCTTCCTTTCCCTTCCCTGCACTGCCCTTCCTTTCTTTCTCTCTTCAACCCCTTTCCTCTTTTTCTTCACTGCTGCAATCCTTGATACCAGGGTAAACTGTCTAGCAAACAAACTTTGCACAATCAATATTTGTTCAATGAATAAACTGAATGAATAACTAAAATGGAAATAACTAAATGAATGGCTAAAATGAGAACGACTAAAATGAATGATTAAAATGACTCAATGAGAAAAACCTATAAAACCAGTATAGGTTTTTGTATACTGCATTTGTATTTTTTCTATTTCTAAGTACTTTCAAAATCCTTAAATGCACTTTAAACACATTTTTATCTATTGCTACTTTGTTTCATCATATGACTACATCTCAGTTTAGTTAACCATTGTGCTACTGCTAAACTTACTTTATTTTCAAAATATCACTGAATATTGGAAAAACTTTGATAGACATCCTTGAGCAAAGTATTGAGGCATCATTTGGTTTTATGTAGGGACTAAGACCATTGGCTTTAGCCTAATATTACCTGGATTAAAGCCCTAGCTGTGAAATTTATTAGTTGAGCGATATTAGACAAATTAGTAAAGCTTCTCTATGTCTTATTTCTTTATCAACTTTAATAAAGATGATACTAACTAGTTTACACTTTTTTGTAAGTATTAAGTGAAATTTTATATAAAATTAACAAAATTCTTATTATTAACATTTAATAATAAATTTTTAAAAATGTCATTTCTTATACCTTATTTGCATAATTAAGAGAAACAAATATATTTGTTCAAAGCAAACAGACATTTTAAGGAAGGACATCAATGGATATTTTAAACAATGCTTCAGGGGCATCTGGGTGGCTCAGTCACTTGAGTGCCTGACTCTTGGTTTCGGCTCAGGTCATCATCCCAGGGTAGAGGGATTGATCTCTATGCTGAACATGGAGCCTGCTTAAGGTTCTCTCTCTCTTTCTTTCTCTTTCTCTCTCTCTCTCTCTCTCTCTCTGTCTCTCTCTCTCTCTCCCTCTCTCTCTCTATTTATTTATTCAGAGTGCAAGTGGGGTGAGAGGCAGAGAGAGAGCAGAGTGAGAGAGAGAATCCAAAGCAGTCTCTGTGCTGTTACCACAAAACCTGATGTAGGACTCAGTCTCATGAACCATGAGATCATGAATTGAACCAAAATCAGGAGTCAGACACTTAACCAACTGAGCCACCCAAACACCCCAGAATAGTTTAAATTTGTTCTTGTGTCAGTATTTTATCTGAGGCCAATAATGGAGGCTTCCAAGCTTCAGCTCTATTTAGTTTTCCTGGAACCTGGCACTTTCTTGCTTTTTTTGCTTCTGAGCAAGTCTGTATGATTATTCCAAGTTAGTACGTTATTCTACAAAGTACTTGTATTACTTCCAAGCCATAGCATTTAATTTCCTGTGATTTTTTTTCTTCCCCTCTTTACTTCTTCTCTGAGAAGGAAAAAGCACTGTTCTGCATTGGACATACCCAAGAAGTAAACTTTTAAATCACAGTTTCAGAGTTGTTCATTAACTCAACATAACCTGGCCACCATGCCTAATCACCATGCTGTATCACTGTCAATTTTAATTAGAGGGAGATATGAAAATAGAAATATAGATGATAGATGATCTTGGCCAATTTATAATAAAAGTATAATTTAAAATGACATTCCATTAATATTGGAAAAAAGTGAAAGATTTTAATATTTTCTACTTATATTTATTATAATTCAATAATATACATTATAAGATAAAATAAATATAAGAAATCTTTCTTTTCAATTACAAATTCCCATTCATGATTTTACCCTTTTTTAGTTATTTTTACATGCATGAATTCTAAAATTTTTCTGCATACTAAATCAGTTGCATGTCATTTATATTAAAACCTTTTTCCCAACTTGTCATCTGACTCAATTTTATTTATTACAAGCATTTAATGTAAAAGTGGCTTTATTATTTATGTAGTTAAAAGATTATTGTTTTTGTTTTATTTTCCATTAGTCATTGTATCAATCTGCTTAGGCTGCCATAACAAAATACTGTAAACTGGTTGGCTTCACCAACAGAAATTTACTTTCTCATAGTTCTGGAGGCTCAAAGTCCAAGATCAAGATGTTTTCAGTGTTGGTTTCTTGTGAAAACTTTTTCCTCAGCTTACAGACAGTGTTTTCTTTCTGTGTCTTCAAATAGCCTTCTCTCTGTGTGCTAATATAGCCTTTTCTCTATGTGTGCATGAAGAGAGAGAACTGTGATATCTCTTCTTATAAGGATGCCCATCCCATTGAATTAGGGACCCATCCTGAGGATCTCACTTACCCTTAATTGCCTCCCCCAAATCCTTATCTTCAAATACAGTTACACTGGGGTTAAGGCTTCAACTTAATGAATTTTGGGTACATGTAATGCAGCCCATAACATTTTGCTCTATGTCTCCCCAAGACCATGTCCTACATTGACCCCATACCTACAACCTCAAAAGTCTTAACCCATTCCAGCATTAGTTCCAAAGTCTCATCTAAATATCATCGAAATCAGGGGCACATAGGTGGCTCAGTTGGTTAAGCGTCAGACTTCAGCTCAGGTCATGATCTCACAGTTAATGAGTTCGAGACCTGCATGGGGCTCTCTACTGTCAGTGCAGAGCCCACGCAGATCCTCTGTCCGCCTCTCTGTCTGCCCCTCCCCCACTCTGATGGAGCTTGTTTTGGATTATGTGTCTCCCTCTCTCTCTGCCTCTCCCCTGCGCACACTCTTGTCTCTCTCTGTCTCTCAAAAATAAATAAACATTAAAAAAATAAATATCATCAAAATCAGGTATGGGTGAAACTAAAGGTATGATTCATCTTGAGGCAAAATTGTCTACAGCTACAAACCTGTGAAACCAGACAAGTTATGTGATTCCAAAATACAATGGTGGGAGAGGCATATGATCAGCATTTCCATTCCAAAAAGGAGGAATCAGAAAGAAGAAAAAATGATGGGCCCCAGGGAAATCTAAAAGAGAGTAAGGCAAATGCCATTTGATCTTCAGGCTTGAGAATCATCTTCCTTGATTCCGTGCTGTACTCACTAGGTGCACTGAAGTGGCAGCATCACCCCAAGATTCTAGATGGTAGCCCTACCCTGTTGCTTTGGGCAAAGCCTCTCATCACTGGGCTTTTTGTAGTGTTCCCCCTTTCCCCTGATCCCACGGCACAGGGCAAAGGAAGTCAGCCCACTGACACCAAGTGGGTGGCCCTACGCTCAGAAACCAAAGAGCAGAGCCTTTCTTTCCCAGTCAGTAGGCTCAGGGTTCACAAGAGTGGCAGCCCTAATGATCTGAATCACCTTCAGGTTTGTTCCTTCCTTTTCTCGAAGGAAAATGGATGCCAACAACTGGATATCTCTGTTGGCCTATTCTGTAGAATTTCAGCAGATCTTGAAAGCCTTCCTTTATTTCATGTTTTCTCTATGCCCTTTGGTCCAAACTGGCAGTCAGTATCTCTACTGGTATAATCCCATTTCTTTTCCTGCATCTGTTGAGATGGCTGATTAACATTATGGATAACCTTTTATGGAGTGATTTTTTAACCACATGCTTTGTCATTTTTTTTTTTTCAATATGGATAGAATGAGAGTTTTCCAGATCTTGTGGTTTGGGTTTCTTTTGGATAGAAATCTCCTTAACTAAATATCCAAGTTCATTACATTCTACTTTCCCCAAAACACTAGAACAAAATTCAACCAAATTATTTGCCACTGTATAACAAGGATCCTGTTTTCTCCAGTTTCCAACACCATATTCTTCATTTTGAGATCTTACCAAATTGTTTAATGTTCATATTTTTACCAACTTTCTGTTCTTGATTATATAAATATTCTCTAAAATGATAGAAGCTTTCCCTACAGCTTTCCTCTTCCTGAGTCTTCACCAGAACTGCTTTTAACATTCATATTTCTACCAGCAGTCCCCTCAAGGCAACTTAAGCCTTTTCTAGCATGTCCTCAGAATTCTTCTAGCTTCTGCCATTGTTTACCCAATTCTAAAGTGACTTCCACATTTTTAAATAGTTGCTACAGCAGTACCCAACTCTTGGCACCAAAATCTATATTAGTTTGCTTAGGTTGTTATAACAAAATCCCATAGGCTGGGTAGCTTAAACAACAGAAATTTATTTTTTCAAAGTTCTGGAGGCCACAAGTTCAAGATCAAGGTGCCATTCGAGTTAATTTCTCTCTGAAGAGAGACCCTTCTCCTCAACTTGCAGACAGTGTGATTTGTTGCTATGTCCTCATGTAGACTTTTTGCAGACTCTGGTGTCTCCTTTCTATTTTATTTTATTTTATTTTATTTTATTTTATTTTATTTTATTTTATATTTTATTTTATTTATTTTTGAGAGAAAGAGAAAATGTGGAGGAGGGGCAAAGTGAGAGAGAAAGGAGGGCAGTAGAGGATCCAGTGTGGGCTCTGTGTGCACAGCAGAGAGCCCAATGCAGGGCTCAAACTCACTGAGCTGGGCTGTGAGATATGACCTAAGCCAAAGTCTGATGTTTAACTGACTGAGGGATCCAGGTGCCCCTCCTTTCTTTTTATAAAGATAACAGTTTCATCGAATGAGGACCCCATCCTTATGGCTTCATTTAATCTTAATTATTTCCTTAGAGACTCTGTCTTTAAATACAATCACAATGGGAGTTAGAGCTTAAACAGACAAATTTTCGTAGGGACACGATTCATTCCAAAACAATTATGCTTAAAAAGTCTTTCCTGATGTAAAGATCATAAATACATGGACTCATAATTTTTCATGGTTTTCCGTGATTTTAATAATTAATTTCATTTTGTGTTAGTTTGGGCATGGCGATGTTGTGGCATCAAATAATTTTTGAAATATGACTTCCTTACTAAACAAGGCCTTACATCTCATTTTCTGTACATTTAGCTTTGGGTTCCAAATCTTTGCAAAGTCTTATTCATGCACAAACAAAGAGCTGGAGGAGTGTGTACTAGCTCTGAAATCCTTTAGCTTTCAAGGTTGTACCGCCTATAAAAGGAGTTGAAAATATAGGTGCTGGGTAGTGAGTGAGTTTGCCACACGTTTTTTTTTTTCAGATTATAAAAGAATATTATATGACAATATTTACAAATCACAAAAGGTAAAATTGAGAAAGGTTTAAAAATCACTCTAATACCACGAGCTTTTTTTTACCAGTTCATAATATATAACATGGTTTAAGCCGATTGTTCCCAATCTGTTGATTTGGACTAATACCAACATTTCCTTGGTTTACACTTACAATATATACACTTTATATTGTATTACATCTCATATAACATTAGAACTAAGATATTGTGTTAATTATATAACATAGACAAAAGTTCAAATTTAGAAAGCTTAAGATATAATTGAAAAGAAGTTCTAGTAGGTCTGTCTTTACTTTCATCAAACCATATCCAAGATTCACACCGCTGCATACAACTGCTCTAAAGGACATTCTTTTTATGAAAACCCAATGTGAGAAGACAGAGAGTTACTGACAGTTAGCCCCTTTTCATTTCTGGCTGAGTGGTCTGGAGAGTTTCTATCTCTCAATGTTTGTTTGCAAGGAAAGAGTTATTACTGATCAAGACAGGGCAATGACTCTGCCTCACATGCCAAATTAAGGAAAAATGAGGTACTTTTCCGGTATTTTTGTAACTCCACCCCCCCCCCGAGATGGAAGCAATTAATGGAAGTGAGTCAAATTGTCATTATACTTTTTTTTTTTTTTTTTTTTTTTTAAGTGCGTGTGTGCAATTCTGGCTCAGAGAGCCCTGCATGGACTAGGTAAGCTAAAAATTTCCTGGTAAATCTATAGGGCTTCTTGAGATTATTGCTAAGCCTATTTTATTTCTGCAAATTAAAACACTGGTAGCTGCTTCTCCACCTTTCTCTTTTTTATTGATTTCAATGATTGAAATGAAGCCTTTGGTTCCAAAAGACTCACCTCGAAGCTCTAGTAAACTGCACATTTGTTCACATATCAGCTTGCAGCTGCTTCTGGAGAATAGTCAGCTGTCACTTCTTTTTCACCTTCCAAATATCTTGAGAGAACTCTTATCATCAGATTTTAACCAGAACCATATGGCCAAGAAAATTGTGGAAAAAGGAGAAGATTACTTACAATAATAAGTGATGCTTAGTTAAATCAGACAATACAACTTAATAAAACCTGTCAGAGACATTGGGCAAATTGCATTGTTACATAGTTTGTTTACCAACCGTGCTTAACCGAGTGTTTTCTGACTGTCTTTGTGGTGGTTGTCTCTGTGGATGGAAAGTGTGTGAGCCAAGGAAGCCCATCAAGCAAGCTGTTCATCTCAACAGTCAACTTCCCCTTCTGTATGTCTGTGTGATTTATTCCACTTAGCTGTCTCTATCACTCTGCTTTGATTTGTAGTGAAAGCAGGAGTCAACATTCATAAGATATGGTTTTAAAAACATGTGAATTTGTTTTTTGACAAATATAAAATAGTTGTCTCATTGCTAAATAAAGATAAATAGGTAAATTATTTATATTTTTTCAGTATGAAATTTTATGATTCAATTATTCAAAAAGAATGAATTTAGGGTAGATTGCATGATTACATCTTGAAATACAAAAACTAAGTTTAATACTCATCTCCATAGGAGGGCTACTGATTTTCTCAGTTCTAATTCATTACTGCCTATAATTTCAACTTGATTTTCCATTATCCAAAAAATACTGCTGTGAATCCTTATTACCAAAAGCAATTGAATATCACAAAATGGCCAAAATGTAAATAGGTAAAGAGAAGAAAATAAACTACTTAAATATTTCAATACACAAACATGCTATAAGAAAAATACTCAAATTATTCTTCTCCCCAGGAGCCTAATAAAATATACTATTTAAAACATAAAGTAATTGGGAAAAGAATAGACCCCCCGTTCATGGTCAGCACTGTCATTATATAAAATGTAAAGAGCCTTCAAGAATATATTAAGGGGAATGTAAATGCAACACACTCTTTCTAGCGTCACATAATTGATCTGTGCAACAAGTTGTGCATATATATATATATATATGTATATATATACCCTATGTATATTAATATTAATATATATTTATTATATATATAAACTTTATGGCTTTTCTAAGAATCTTTTTGTATGCATTCCCTATTAAGTTTGTCAGAGGAAAAACAACTGGTAAAACATTTTCAAATTATCTATAAAGTTTATGCAGACATCTGTAAAAAGCATTGTTTATATACCAGCGCTACTATATAAATAAGTTCTACTGCTTGAATTTTCTGGATTGGCTCCATCCAGATATAACTATAAAATTCCAATGAGATCTTACTTTGTTGTATTAAAGTATTTAGAATCCACATCAGTGACTTAGATTTTAATTCAGACAAGCTTTCTTTCTTTCTTAAAATTAAACATACAATATTACTGAAAACATCTTAAAATGCACTTTATAAAAAATAAAATTGTTTTTGTTTGTTTTTTGTTTTTTGTTTTTTTTTTTTTTTTTTTTTTTTACTGCTGTGCTAATGCAGAAGTAATTCACTTGTGAAAAACTAGAAGCATGTGCGCCCCTATAAATACCATCAAAACATTTTAAAAGGTCACATAAAGTAGTTAAATTAAGTGATGACCACGAAAGTTAATGCTGCCTGGCAATCACACTGTATTTCCCTTGCCCTCCATTCTCTAACTCTTCTAAAGCATGACTTCAAGTGCCTTCTCTTTCTCCTCAAATTTCTGGTATTTCCATTCCAATATTCACTCCAAGTGCAATCTTACTACCCACTGAGAAACTGAAACCACCAGGAAAGAACTTCCACAAATTACCATCACCATATCTAATACCCAAAAACCTCCCTGATCATAGTTTTACCTTCTCTCCTGTTTGTATCTTTAAACTGCACTAAATCTCAGCCTTGTTAACCCTCTCAGAGCTATCACTCCAGTAATTTTATCATCTCCTACCCACATTATCCCATGTTCCTTCTTTTTAAGATCATTCTTACGAACATATAAAAGTGTTGTATTATTCTCATCTGATTACACCCATTAACCCTAGTCTACTTTTTGCTGCCCATCCATTTCTCTTCTCTTCAGCTTCCAGTAACACTCCTCAACTGGTTGGGTGGAATATACTTTTGTCTCCTACTAGTCAATGTCATTGTCTCTTCAGTGCACTCCAAGTAGGCTTTTGCCACGACAGCTCTGTAGAGGGTTCCAGAGGTATGCCCTCCAAAGTCCAGTGGTCAAATCTGAACTGTTTATATTACTTTTATCTTTCTTGATGGATTAACTTTACCCACAAAAGGCATTTTTTTTGTACCTGAAAACACTTTTGTTCACTTAGGTTCGAGGATGGCATATTCTCTTATTTCTTCTCCTGCTTTACTTTCTACTCTTACATCAATCAGTCAATCAACATATGTAACAATAATTAATTATTTGCTTTGTAAAACACTGCTGATGCCATAATTGCTAACAGCCATTGAGCAAACAGTGACTAACTCATAGTTTGATTAATAAGCTTTATAAAATGACAAAACCCTGAATCAGTTATTTCATTATAGTCTAAAACAACAGTTTCTCATCCCCAGCTATTTAGATCAGATAAATAAAGCAGTTTCCTCCCATATCTGAAAATCTTTAGTAGAAACATTCTGATATATATAAACTAGTTTGCTTATACATTCAATAAAATCAATAATTTATAAAGTATACATGGAGAATCTTCAAAAATTGTTTATATGATCTGATTTTATCTATTAGTAACTTTCTAAGCTCTATGAAGTTATTTCCCCAAAATTTAATGTGCACAATATGTATTCTAAACTCTGTTATTAACATCTTGGAACAGAAATGAACTTCTGTGGGGAAGAAAATAAGGAGTTGGAATTCCTTTTGTTATGAATTGGTATGGTGCAAACTTTTCTCACGTTCTTTTTTTATATAAGTATCACAATTCAATTAGTTGGTTAATGTTGTTCTCAAGAGGCAAATACCATCACCTTTTACATACAGAAGAATAACTTAGAAATATTTTTATTTTAGAAAAAACCCACAGTCATTGAGTTGGGAAGAACAGAGGATACCTAATCGCTCTGCAGCATCTGATTCTCAAATTTAGTCTATTTTTTTTTTTAAGGTCACTGATACTTTACATCTAATATGTTAATATCTGGAACCATTTGTTACATATTGGCATTCTCCTATTTCTTTATATTTAATGCTGTTGATATTTTAATTTACATTGTCCAATCTAATTGTTTTCTTTTAAGTTTATTTATTTATTTTGAGAGAGAGAGAGAGAGAGAGAGTGAGAGAGAGTGCACACAAGTGGGAGAGGAGCAGAGAGAAAGGGAGAGAGAGAATCCCAAGCAGGTCCCATGCTCTCAGCTCCAAGCCCTTTGCAGAGCTTGAAACTTCAAACTGTGAGATTATGACCTGAACCAAAATCAAGAGTCAAATGTTTAACCTACTGAGCCACCCAGGCACCCACAATCTAATCATTTTTTTTAAATGAAGAAATATATGACATGTTCACCTTCAGAATGGATTTAGTCTTAAAAATCAGTATTATTGATATTTGACTGGTATAAAGGAGTCCATTGATTTTTAAATATTTAGTGTATGCCATAAATTAAGGGAGTATTTAAGAATTTGAGAGGAAGGTAAATATTTCATATTTCACATAAAGGTGTCTTATTAGGAAGAAATATAAAAAGAGGGTAAGTTTTTCTTCAGAACAGAGAGGCTTACGAAAGATCCTAAATGGAAAACTAGATTACATTCCATTATTTTTAGTTACATTTGCAAGCATTTCTCCCATATGATTTGCCCATCTGAATGTAAGTACAAAAGGAGGATGTTTCTGTTTATGATGGATAGTACTATTTCAGTAAACTTAGGGATATAAGTAATGACTAAATTACCATCGTGCTTCTAAGCCATCAAAACAGCCTATGAAGAGTAGGCTTCATTTTTTTTTTTTTGTTTTGTTATGTTTTCAGGCCATTAGAATGAGATGAGTTATAGCCTTCAACCACAAATATAAAAAAACTCCCATTATAAAGAAGATAGCCTTAAAATTTGTCCTGTCCTCAAAATTCAATATAAATATTAGTTCCAAATCAACTTAATGACAGAACTAAGGAATGCCATTTGGTATTGACATTTCTTTTTAATATGGTAAGGTGTTGAACAAACAAAATAACCTTATTTCTTCTATTTCTGTATTTGTAGCTTTCTGCAATAAAACATAAAAATATTAACTCACTAGGGGCGCCTGGGTGGTTCAGTCAGTTAAGCGTAGGACTTTGGCTCAGGTCTGTGAGTTTGAAGCCTACTTGGGGTTCTGTGCTGGCTGACAGCTCAGAGACTGGAGCCTGCTTTGGATTCTGTGTCTCCCTCTCTCTCTGCACCCGCCCCCCCGCCCCCCCCCCCCCCCCCCCGGCTCACGCTCTGTCTCTCTCTGTCTCAAAAGTAAATAAACACTAAAAAAGAAAAATTAAAAAAATATTCTAATAAGGTTTAATGACATTCTATAAATAATCCATTAATATAATGAGGAATACTATAGGTTGAATTGAGTAGGCTTTTATGTTATTCCTAGCATTATTTTTGATTTTTGCACAAATAATTTCAGGGGTAAGGTCAATAAAAATGTTTAAATATACTTTTTGATTTTAGAGCAGTTTAGAGTTAGAAAAACTATGAAGATAGACAAAACTGCCATATACTTCAAACCCAGTTTCTCCTATTATTAACATTCTCCTATTTTAACCACAATTTGTCACAGCAAATGAACTAATATTGATAAACCATTGTTAATTAAAGTCCATAGTTTATTTGGATTTCCTTAGTTCTTACCTCATGCCATTTTTGTTTCAGGACCCCATTTAAGATTGCACATTACACTTAATTGTTATGTCTCCTAGGCTTCTCTTGGCTGTGACAGATTCTCAGACTTTGTTTTTGATGAACTGGACAGTTTTGAGTAATATTGGTCAGGCCTTTGTTAGAATCTTTTTTCATTGGGTTTGTCTGTTGTTTTTCTCATGACTAAACTAGGGTCATGTTCTTAGGAGGAAGCCATCAGAGGTATAACACCATTCTTATCACATCACCAACTGGTATATACTATCAACATGATTTATCACCATGAATGTTAGTCTTTATCACCTGACTGAGATAGTTTCTGTAAGGTTGGTTTACTAAACAGTTGCCCTTAATTTCTTCCACTTTCCATATCGTATTCTTTGGAAAGAAATCACTAGGCTCAAACCACATTTAAGGAGTGGGGAGTTATGTATGCTTCTGCTCTTAGGGGAGTAGTATCTACATAAATTATTGGCATTCTTTTGCATGGAAGATTGACTTCTTCCTTATTTATTTATTATTTTATTTATACCATTATGGACTCATAAATACTTATTTTATACTTTGGGTTATAATCCAATTCTACTCTGTTTGTTTTATTGCTTAGATTATTCTGCTTTGGGTCATTTCAGTCAGTTTCTGTGTCTCTTTGGCACATCCCAATAATTGTGTATGCCTGTGTGTGTTTCTTGTGAGCTTTTTGTTACTTCCTGGCACTACAAAATGCTTCAGGCTTATCTCGTATATTCTCTGCTTGAGTATATTGAGTATTGGTCATTCCTCTGAGGGAGTCTTGGTTCCTTCTTATTGAAGAATGGTTTTAGAAACTAAGATCTGAGTAACAGATATGCTTGTTCTTGCTTGGGAGGTTGCTGGGGAGTTGTTGCTTCGGGGCCCTTTCAGCTGACAGAGCAATGAAATAAATATGTGTATACTGCCCATGCAAATACATGCATCTCTATATACATTTCTATGTGTCTGTTTTATTCTAAACACATGATCGTGTTGATGTCCCCTATTCTACTCCATTATTGCATGGGTATTCTAGAATTCTAGTCCCTTCCCCTGCCTATCAATAACCTCTTATTCCAACATTGAGAAGCCTGACTTCCACATATGCTGCCCATTTACTCAGTTTTTCAATTCTAATACACAAATATAAAAGTAACAGAATTGTTAACTGGTACTTCATGGCAAACAACTTTATCAATAAGAGTACAGTGTTTGTGTACATTTTTTTTAGCCTTCAGTCTTACATAATCTACTGATTGCCAAAGTTGCTTAAACTGGCACCTTTCCCCTACCCTGTTCAGTGAGTTTGTTTTACACATTTGTAATACAGTCAGATGTTTTTGTTATATTTCTCATTCTATCCAGGGATTCCCTGACCTCCTAAATGATTTTTAAAACATTTTCATACATGTCGGTTCAATCTTTGTGCTGTAAAATTCTGTGGATTTTGACAATTGCAGAGCATTATGTATCCAGCAATGCAGTATGGTGCAGAATAATTTTACTGCCCTTAAAAAATTCCCCTGTGCTTCACCTATGTAAGCCCTCAACTTTTATATATAAACACCTGAAAACCACTTATCTTTTTTTCTGTCTGCATAGTTTTACCTTTCTAGAAAGTCATATAATTTGAATCATCCAGCAAGCAATATTTTCTGACTGGTTTATTTTACTTAGCAATATGCATTTAAGGTTCATCAATATAAGTGTGTCTTGATAGCTTATTTCATTCTGTCACTGAAGAATAGTTCATTGTATAGATGTACAACAGTTTGTTAATCGATTCACTTATTCAAGTACACCTGATTGTTTCCAGGTTTTGGTGATTATGATTAAAATGCTATAAACATTCACAATTCATTCGTGAAAATACCTAGGAGCGTGATCACTGGGTTTTAAGACATTTTTACCTTTGCGAGAAACTATCACACTATATTCCAAAGTTACTGTACCATATGGCATTCCCACCAGCAGTGACTGAGAATTTCTGTAGCTCGGTAACCTCACCAGAATTTAGTGTTGTCAGTGTTTTTTTTGCATTTTAACCATTCTAACAGGTGTATAGAAGTATCTTGTTTTAATTTGCAATTCACACACAAAAAAAACATACGATGATATACTTCTTTTCTGATGCTCATTTGCCATCTGTGCATCTTCTTTAGTGAAAAGTCAGATTTTGTAAACGTTTTTTATTTGGGTTGTTTATTTTCTTATTGTAGAGTTTTAAACATTTTTTAGTATGTTTTGATTTTAAGAACTTTATCACATACATGTTTTTCAAATATTTTCTCCAAGTATATGGCTGATCTTCTAATTCTCTTAGTAGTGTCTTCCACACAGCAGGAGTTATAAATTTTAATACATTCCAAATTATCAATTTTTATTTGTTTTATGGACCATGTTTTTGGTGTTGAATCTAAAAACTCATCACCAAACTACTTGTCACAGAGATTTTCTCTCATAGTTTCTTCTACATGGTTTATAGTTTCACATTTTACATTTCACTCTAGAACCCATTTTGAGTTACTATTTGTGGAAGGTGGAAGGTCTCTGACTACTTTCATTTTCTTGCATTTAGACATCCAAGTCTTATTCTTTGTTGAAAGACTACACTTCCTGTATTGAATTGTCTTTGGGCCTTTGTTGAGGATTAGTTACTGATATTTGTTTGGGTTTATTTCTAGGCTCTATATTTTGTTATTTTGATCTATATCTGTATACTTTCATTATTATTATACTGTTCTGATTATCATAGCTTTTTTATAAGTCTTAACATTGGGTGGCATTAGACCCCGGTTGTTTTTTTTTTTTTTTTTCTCCAGTATCCTATTGAGTGTTTTAGATCTTTTGCCTTTCCTGTATACTTTAAAATTGACTTGTCTTTATATATTGGATAACTTGCTGGGATTTTAATTGGAATTGCGTTGTATACATAGACCAAATTGGGAAGAATTGTGATTCTAACAAATTTTTGATTTCAAGTTATGAACACAGAATATCTTTTCAATTATTTGTACCATATTTTATTTCTCTCATCAAAGTTTTGTAGTTTTTGTGTATAAATATACCATATATTTCATTATATTTATATTTGAATATTTAATGTTTGATGTTATTATAAATGGTATTTTTTTCTTTCAAATTCCCAATATTCATTGCAGGTATATAGTAAGTTGTTTGACTTTTGTATATTAAATCTTAGACCTTGCTATTATCTTTGGTTGTTAGTTCCTGGAGATTTGTTTTGTTTTGTTTTTGTTGCTGTTGTTTCTGAATTTTAAAAAGATATTTTACATAGCAAATATGTAATCTATGAGAGAGACACTTTTATTCCTTCCTTTCCAATGTCTACATTATTCATTTCATTTTGTTCTATTATAGTAGCTAAGATTTCCAGTATGGTGTTGAATAGAGTAATGAGAAAAATATGCTTGCTTTGTTCCTAATCTTAGAAAGGATCATCCAGATACTCTTCATTAAATGCATCATTGTAGGTTTTTTTCTCGATATCCTTTATTAAATTGAAGAAGTTCTTCTCTATTCCTTTGATGAGAATTTGTAGGCATGAATGGTGTTGGGTTATTTAAAATGGTTTTCCTATTTACGATCATCCAATATGTCTTCATTAGTGTGGGGAAATATGAATCAAGAATTCCTTATCCTTACATAAATGGGTTAGAAAAAAAGCTTAGGGCAGAAAGCCACCACCATGGGTCAAAAGTGCCCAAGGTTAGCTAGTGAGATATTATAATGGGATCGCGAGTAACTTGTTATATCACCTGTAGGAGATTTCTTTCCATCTGGTGCAATATACTATTGTGCTTTGATCACAAACTCCACTTGTGCCCCCAGACCCTTTGCTTCCTATGGACACAAATTAATGATTACTATCTGATTGTTTTCTTCATGTTCATCACGTGTGTAAGATCTTGTCTTCACGTTCACCACATGTGTAAGTAAGATCTTGAGAGCTCAATAAATATAGAGATGGCACCCCTGCTTGGGGCTCTTGTCTCTTCCCAGACATTAGCCTCTCTTGTATTCATTTCTGTGTCTCTGTCTTGCTGGACAAGAGAGAACTCCAGACTCACAGTCTGTGACACATTAGCTTGTTGATGTGGAGGATTACACTGATTTTTAAACGTTAGAACAAACTTGCATACCTGGAATTAATTCTATTTGGTTTATAATTCTTTAATTCTGTTTGTACATTGTTGGATGGAATTTATTAACATTTTGTTGAGGAATTTTCATCTAATTTCATGTCTGTAGTTTTTCTTTTGTTGAAATGGTTTTATCTGGATTTGGTGTTAGGGTAATGATGGCCTCCATAGAAGGAGTTATAAAATGTTCTTCTGCTTCTATTTTTTGGAAAGATTTTGGAGAATTGGCATTGTTACTTTCTTATATGTTTGATAGAATTCACCACTGAACTCATCTACTACTGAATTCATCTAGCCCTAAAAAATTACTGATTTAATATTGTTAATTGGTATTGGCCTGTTATGATTGTCCTTTCTCCTTGTGCAAGTTTGGGCAGTTTTTTCTTATAAGAATTTGGGCCATTTCATGTAAGTTCTCAAAATTCTTGGCAGAATTGTGTGTAGTATCCCATATCCTTTTAATGTCCCTGTAATCAGTAGTGATGCCCTTTTTCATATCTGATATTGATAATTTGTGTCTTCACTTTTTTTTTCATATTTAGCCTGGCCAGAACATTATCAATTTTATTTAACTTTTTAAATAATTAAAATTTGTTGATTCTACCCATTGTTTTTCTGTTTCAAAATTCATTTATTTCTGCTCCATTTTTCTTTTCATTTATTTCTGCTCCACTTTTCTCTTGCTTACTTTATGCTTAAATTGTTGTAAGGTGGAATTGTATGTTATTGATTTTGGACTTCTCTTCTAATACATGTATTTAATGCTATAAATTTTCCTCTTCATGCTACTTTCACTGCATCTCCCCAGTGCTTCTTGACAAATATTTTAAATTTTATTTAGTTTAAAATATTTTAAACGATATTTTTCCTGAGATTTCTTTGATCCATGAATTATTTTGGAAAGTATCTTAAAATTTGCAAATATTTGGACATTTTCCAGATATCTTTCTGTTATTGATTTTTAGTTTAATTACATTGTAATCTCAGGACAAATTTTGCATTTTTTTTAATCAATTAAGCTATTTTTTATGGCCTCAAATATGGTCTATCTTGGTGAATGTTTCATGCGAGCTTAAGAAAGTCATATTTTCCTGTTGTTGAATGGAATATTCCTTACAAGTAAGTTAGAACAAGTTGATTAATAGTTTAGTAGCTTAATCTCCATCTAATTTTCTATATGCTTCATTTATCAATTACTGACAGAGGGGTTTGGAAGCCTCCAAATGTAGTAGTATATATCTATTATGTTAATTATATCAGTTTTTAATTCTCTTGCCGTATACAAATTTAAAGTTGTTATGTCTTCTTGGAGAACTGAGTCCTTTATCACTATATAATGCTCAGACCTATCTCTGATAAATTGCCTTTGCAAAGTCTGCTTTGTTTGAGATTAATATGCCTTGTCTAGCTTTCTTTTGATTACTATTAGCATGGTGTATCTTTCTCCATCATTTTACTTTTAAACTCTTCCTTTAAATTTTAAATTGGTTTCTTTAGACAGCATATAGTTGTGTTTATTCTTTTAATGTGTTTTTACAATCTCTGTCTTGTATAAATTTAGACGATTCATGGAAAAATTACTGGTACATTTGAATTAATAACTGTCTTGTTTTTAGCCATTTCTTTTTTTATTTTTGCATCCTCATTTTCTGCCTTCTTTGCTGTTAATTGAACATTTTCTGATTGTTTTCTCTCCTCTCCTAGCATACTAATTATACTTTAGAATATTTTTACATTTTCCGATATGCATTTATCGTATCTAATTTCAACTTCACATGACACTGTGCTTCCTCACATATAGCACACTTGTCTCAGAGTATTCCAATTCATTCTTCCAAGTCATTTATGATATTGCTGTCATTCATTTCACTGTTATGTGTTATAATCATCCAATACATTTGTTACTATTATTAAACAGTTATCTTTTATATTAAGAAAAGAAAAATAAATTATGTTATCTTCATTTATTCCTTCTTCTGTGTTCTTTCTTTCTTTCTTTTTTTAAATATATATTTGATTTCTTATGTTATTTTTTTCGCCCTAACAAACTTGTTTTATTCCTTCAAGACCTGAAAGTCTTTATTTTTTCTTTTACTATTGAAGTTCTCATTTTATGGATCCAGCACCTTCTGCTCCAGGTGGACAGATCCTGTCTTTGACTCTGGAGTCATCTGTCCTTTCACAGTTTAGAATAGAAGTTTGCCTTTTGATCTGTTTGCTGGAGTCCATGAAAAGTAATGGATGTTTAGTTCATTTAGGTTTTATTATCATAACGATGGAAGTGACATTAAAAAACTTTTCATGTTGATCTGAAAGTCACCATACTGCTTTTTAATGCCTTCTCTCTAAAAATTCCCCCTTTTAATCCCTCTGTCTGTCTGTCTCTCTCTGTCTCCACACACACAAGCTCACGCACACACACACACACACACACACACACACACACACATACACTCTAGTGGACTGTGTCTATTGGAGGGTGTGCCTTTCATTTAAAGAAAATCAACTATACTGTCCCAATAACAATATCATGACATTGATTTTCTGTTATTGGAATATGAAAATCTTAATTGTTGATAGCTTCTGTAATATTGCTAAGTTATCACTTTATGTTTATTTCTTACTTGCATGTGGCAATTTTCCTATATTTGTATTTATTCCTTCTCTGGTGTGTCTTAGCACATTTCTAGTTTATTCAAGCTATAGGTGACTGACATAATAAATGTAAAGGTGGTTCCATTCTGAAAAATCTATGGAGCAAAGGATTGGAAGCATAAAATAGACCTAGGAGAATCCTGTCATGTTCCACTGGGAGATACATTTTACCCTTCAGCAGCATATTAGAAATGCATGTTTTAGAAACGGAAGCAAACTACATTGTACTTTTCTCCCATAAGACACATTTCTCAGCCATGAGTAGAATTTTCTTCATGGCAGAGACTTTTTATTTTTCAACTGGAAAGCTCATGAGTTTAATCTACCTAGTATTATTCTTTGTACTAGTAGAAACTGGCACACAAAATTTTAAATCACATTGTAAGAATAATAATAATAATTTACTCTTCAGAATGGTTTTATTTGGTCAAAAGAGGACATATTTCTCCATAATATTTGCCAGTAAGTTTCATTAGATTTTAAAGATAAACTAAAAGCATTGCTGAAATTATCCAAAAATCTGAAGTTGAAATATCAAATATGAAACTTATGTCCAGTCCATGGTGAAAGTCTTGTTAAAAATTAAGATAAAAGTCTTCCAGTTTGAACTATAACAATGAAATATTAATATTTAGCTCTCACTTTTGAAATATACAGTGATTCTTCAGTTAACAAAGGCACACTTTTCTTCAATCAAGCAAGACAATATATTTAGATAAATATAAGAAAAAAATTCTACTTGGTGAATACTTATGAGACTTTGGACACAAAAAGGTTTTTCGTTTCATTTCAGACACCTAGCAAGTAAAAAGATAATAATAATTACATATATGTGTAATTATCTTTAATTAACTTAATTATATAATAAATATGCTTATTTTGCTAACTCTCTCTATTCTCCTTATTGTTCATACATTTCAACTTCATTAAAGTGCTAAAAAATTATGAGAAACTTAAGTATCTCTCCACGGGCTATTATTTTGAGTATATGTTACAACTCATGCGGTCAAAAACAGGAAGAGAAAGGTGTGCTTGAGTCATCAATACTGGAAATGAGTCCTGGGCTTTTCCTTAGTATTATGAAGAAATGTAAATTAATAGAGGTGCCATGACAATATCATAGCTCTCCTGAGCTCGAGAACAGACAAGCTGTCTATCAAGAGAAAACCCTCAGCAACTAAACCTTATGGAAGTCATCAGAAAGCCCATGCCTGGAGGGCACATTTATCTCCAAATAAATCAATTGGAAAATGCACAAGTAACTTAAATGAAGTAACTCAACAAAGGATCAATACTGAGACTGATCACTTGGAGTGTAAAATAGATAAAACTTTTAAGAGTTTAAACAATTTAGTGTTGACATGATTTTCTTGAGTTGAACCATCTCCAAAATACCAAGTGTGCCTTGGCACATGGGACTGCAAAAAATACACACATATAAAGAAAGATGATTCTCAAAATGATGGAACTTTAAATCATTTCTTTAAATCTTATTTCAAAAAAGCATGGGGATATCTGTCTGGCTTCAATTCACCAATATGTAGGAAAATTATTCATTTAAATGATATTGATTATCCTTTTTTTTAGTTTATTTCAAATGTATGATGTTATTCCCATTAGGATAATACTAAATTACAAAGAAGAGCAAACAAATTTCAGAGTGTATCTAGAGAAACCATATGCTAAAGTGAAATTATGGTTCTCTATATGATACAATTAACTCTATCAAAATTTTAGAAAGCGTACATTGAAAGAAATGTTTGAACCTGCATTTGGAAAGATTTACTGATGGGGGCTTTCTTTTATTCAGTGTAGTACTAGTTTTTCTTTTATGAAATTAGAGAGGGTCAGATAGGAAATAAGCTTGCAACCAGAGTTTTTGAAAGATTTTTGGCAAATTTTCATTGGAGGTGTTATATAATAATTAAAAGAATGATGAGAGGAGTGCCTGGGTCGCTCAGTCATTTAAGCATCTGGCTCTTGATTTCAGCTCAGGTCATGATCTCATGGTTCATGGGATTGAGTCTCACATCGGGCTCTGGGCTGACAGTGTAGAACCTGCTTGGAATTCTCTCTTCCTCTCTCATGTTCGTGCTGTCTCTCTCAAAATAAATAAATAAACATTTAAAATAAAATAAAATGAAAGTAATTATGAGAGTCTCTCAAACAGAATAGGAATAATTTTTAAACACAAGAGTATGATGAAAGCATTCTTACATGAAAAATAATTGAGCTTGTGTTCAGTCTTTAAGGGCATAGATGCCTCACCTTCATTTCTAGTCCACTTCCTTTCATATAGCAGGCATTTAATAAAGAACTAATAAAAAGCTAAATGATCGACTCTAAGCTTGGTGTGTACAATCACCTTTCAATATTTGGTTTTCCTATCTAAAGACATTCGTTGTGAAGCTGTTACAAAATTGCAAAATAGTAGCAAAACAGTTATTGTACAAATTGACATAAGAAATGATAGTATGTTGACTATTGTCTGTTTTTAATGATGAAGACAATGAGAAGTAGTCGAAATTAGTTGACTATATGGCTGAAAAAATTTGCTGAAGTCTTGAATGAGGAATTTGGAGTGCGTGACAACTACTGAGCAAAGATAACTTTAAGAAAGTTGATCTTAACAATTAAATGGTATTTGTTAATGGGAAGGGCAATGCAAGAGAAATATATGCTTGGGGAGGGAAAACCTCGAGTAAAATTTTGGGTGTGTACTTTTAAGTTTTCTTTTAGAAATGTTGATGTAAATAAGATGGTTGAGTATACAAGTCTACAGATCAGGAGAAAGAGTGCAGGTCAAAAAAAAAAAAAAAAAAGCTTGTACATCCTCAAAAAAAATGTAGCAGAAGAGAAGTGATAGTGATGGAGTGTGAGATGTTCTTACAGAGTGAAGGAATCACAATGCTATGTTATAAAATGCAGAGAGATCTATTACAAAGAGAACTAGAAGCTGACCATTGGATGTGGAATGAAGTGGTTTTGTGACTTTCATAAGGGTTGTTTTATTGGAATTATACAGTAAAGTTATTATATACATTTTCTACCTCATTAAAATGTAAGTTTCTTGGTGTCAAGGTTAATGTTTTTTGTCATGATGTTATCTAAGGCAAATTGCATGGTGGTTTCCAAATAAACACTTAATGAATGCTTTGGCAAAATGTATTGAGGGATATCAAAAAGGAAGAGCAGCTCTCAGTTTCCAGCTTTGATATACTAAGTTGCCTATTTTAAGTTTGGCCAAAAGTTTTGTAGAAGTAGAAGATGCTAAGTTATTTGCTTTATTTTTAAATATTCTCATTAAATCATTGTGCTTTTTAACAAGGACAAACATGAAAATGCATTTAACACTAACAGAATTGCACTAATCTTTTTGGGGCTATTTGCAAATATTTATTTTCCTGCTAGGCAAGCTCTTTTATTTGGATGAAACCACGCATTTGACATGTACTGGCCGAAGAATATTGAGTGATGCTTTATTTCCAAGGCAGTATATGTAATTAACAATTCAAAACCTTTTCTTTACCCTCATTACAATAACCAAAACTTTCCAGACAGCAGCTGCCCCAGCAGCCTAGGTCCCAGAGTGAGGCAAGAAGATATAGAAAAGACTCTTTAGATGACCTGCAATGAAATAAATAATAACAACAAAACAATACAAAAATGTTTATTGTTTGAAGCCACAAAGTTTGGGGAATATTTGCTACCTCACCACAACCTGTTCTGATTGATACAAACACAAAGGAAATTTGCCCAAAGTGCTTACATATTTAAACTACTTTGCCTAGATGAAAATTTGAATTAATAGTACATACTCTTTCTTCCAGTATATGTTTCTTCCATTAAATGTGGTTAGAAAGTTATATTCTTTATTGCTGTATAAAAACATGTGATAGGGATGAAATGAGAAGTAGGGTCAAACCATTATGCTTTTTGTATTCTAAATGCCTCAGCTCTCGGGAAAGAGTAGAATTAGTGAAACAGGTCAAAAGTGGAGGAGGAAATTTGGAGTCTTAAAAATACTACCTTGGAGAAGCATTTATATGAATGTAGCTTTTCCTCCAAGACAAAAAAAAAGTAAAAAATTATGTGGGTGACTGGAACAAAGTGTTCACTACATTGACAGCATGAGAGGGAGTCAGCAAGGTGAGGGAGGCTGGTGGCATAGTAGCTTTAGGTAAATAAGATGATCAAACATTTTTTAAAAAAATGTATCCTAAGAAGTTGTGCAAATAGACCGTACTCCTGGTTACCTTCAAGAACTGATCAGAGTTGGGTTTGCAGAAACATATGGTGCCTGAATATCAGCCCTACTCCCTTCAATCCTTTGGTCTTTTGTAACAAACAGAACTGTGGCACAATCACTTTTACAGATGGGGTCGTATGTGTGGGGCCAAGTTTATCTGTGAATTCAGTGGAAGAGAGCATTAGAGTATGAGCTATTTAAAATAAGGTTTTGGTTCTTGAATACCTGAATCTGAGTGTTGCGACTGAGATTCATTAATGCTATATTTATCTATAAAATATATAGTACATTTTATTTCTATTTGTATTTGTCCAAAACAAACATTTTATCACGCTATCAAGGATAATAATGTCAGTTAAGATTTCTATGCCCTTTTGAGTTTATAACACCCTCTCATAAACATTATCTAATTTTTATAATATCTTTCTAAGACTAGTAACATTACTGTGTTTAACTTATCAATGAATAAACTAGATGTAAATCTCTTTTCATGTGGAAGGAAATTGGGTAGTGAACAGCGATTTTCCCAATATTACAATAAAATAGAAAATACACTGAAGATACAGTTTCATAATAGAGAACTAATATTATTAATAATATCATAAGAATCAATATCAATATCAATAATATTATCAGCAAGAACTAATACTCTCAATTAGAATGAATATTATCAATAAGATGTGAGGAATCAATTTAGTTCTCATAAAAAATTTCTGAATCGAAGAGGGTTCTTTATTATATGTGAAAGCATATGAATAGATATTTAAATAATTTGAAAAAAACCACAGTGGAGAGAGAAATATCAGTGTTCTTCCCACACTTCTTTCTCTCTGCTTACTGTCCATTCATCCTCATTTAAAAAACAAAACAGAACAAAAAGCTCTTCCAATTGTTCAGCATATAGGACACCAAGACCCAAGACATATGATGGGCCTTCCCTTTGCTCCTCTTAGACCTGGGTCAGCATCTCTCACTTCTTATAGGCTTATTATTCACCGAACCAAATCTCAAGGGTTAAGAAATGTGAGATTATTTCTGGAGATCAACCATCTATTTTCAAGAAGGAAGAGAAAGCCTCACTTAAACTTATTATTAAAGTTTTATTCTCTAAATATTTAGAATGCTATGCATTTGAATAGCCTCTACACCTCTTTAAACTGTTAAAATTATATATACTAAGTTCCTGATTCTGTAAACAGTCCTTTTGTGGACAGTGGCAAGAGTTTGGAACCCCGAGGCAAGTTGGGGTAATGATATAATATGGGCTCCAAACCTCCACTCTGTACCATGAATATATTGTTTTTACGTACTTTTCTTTATCATTAAAGAGCTCCTAAATTCTATTCCTGTAGTTAAACTATATATTATACGAGAATTTCATTGTAACAGTGAAAACAACACAGTAAACACTGGAAGTGATATATTTTTTTTTTCTAAAAAATTTACTTGAAGAATACTGATGCCTTTACTGCTTTTCAGATTGTATTTTCCTTAATCTCTTTCATGGGATTGATCAAGTGCATCTTGCTTCAGCAGGTTATAATTCCATTTGAATTTCTAGTTACCATAGAAACAACTGATTCCCAAAACACTTTTTTAAACTGAGATTATACTTAAGGGAAAATGATGGTACTAATTAAGATTTTTACATTGGAAACTAAAGACCTTAAAATATTTAACAGCTATAATAAATCCCAGAAAATAATGCATTTTCAGAGTGAATTTATATCAAAAGAACATAAAGTACTGGCATGTTTATTCATGTTGAATGAAATATTATTTGATCCCACGTAGAAAATGACATATTAGTTTTCTAAAAATAAGAGATTATGCTAAATTGTCATATGAATTAAATATAATCATTTGGTAAAAATAAGACATTAAGGATACTGAAGATTATTTATCTAGAAAAACAAAGAATTAAAAAAGAACAGGATGTTATTTTGGAGAAAAAAAAATCTGTAAGTTAAAAGGCAGAGTAATACTGATATGTCTTCTATCATTTTTCTCATAAGTGATCTCACTGAACTGAGTATTCACATTTCTTTAAATATACAAGCACTGATTCTATAAAGTAAAGGCATTAATGGTATCAACTTCAAAATATATGCTATATATGCTTCTCTAACAATGGTTATTAATGCAGCAACTTCTGGGAAAAGCACGTAATTTAGTAAATTTTTTTTAAAAATTTTTAAATTTTTATTTTTGAGAGACAGACACAGAGTGTGAGTGGGGGAGGGGCAAAGAGAGAGGGAGACAGAATCCGAAGCAGGCTCCAGGCTCCCAGCTGTCAGCACAGAGCCTGAAGCAGGGCTCAAACACGCAATCCATGAGATCTTGACCTGAGCTGAAGTTGGACACTTAGCCACCCAGACACCCCTAAAAATTGTTTGTTTATCCATGATATAGAAAAACCTGAAAATAAATTAAATTTGGAAAATTATGGCAACTTTTAAATAAATTATGGTACAACCCCCTGTGGGCTGGCATATGGCCATTGAATGGATTCTTTCAGCATTACTATAATAACATATATAATGGGTAATAATTCAAAAACTAATGTGCACTTTTCTACTGCCTTTTTTGAATACATGAATTTTACCCTCGTTCAACCAATTTGCCCTTATGAGAAAATCACAAGACTATTTTCTTGAGAAACAGTGTTGAAACTATACTGTCTTGCTACTTGAGCTTAGCAAATTGGGCTGGGGAGTTATATTTCAAAAAATGTTCAGATTGGAAGGAGAGGAAATTTTCCTTTCCCGTAGAAAGGAGAGAGGTGTAGGTGAATCAGATGTTTAGATGTGTTCTCATTTCTCTTCTTTGAGTTTCAGATTGAGAAGCAGGTAGCTAGGATGAAGGTAAAACAGTGCCACACTCCCCTAATTAGGAATCCTATATTGAGGCTGTTCCATGTCAACGTGGGGGAGTCAAAGGGGACAAAATTGCTTTTTCAGCATGTCTTGGCAGAACACTGATTTTCTTGACTTAGTATAAGGACCATTTCTTTATTTAACATTTTCTTAACTCTAATTTAAAAACCAAATAATTGTTTAAGGTTTCTAGACAATGATACATCATGTGTTAATTAATCCAGACAGTTTATTATATGGAAGAGAAATTTAGTAACTTTCCATACTATCCCCCTCACCCCCCACCCAGTCCCAATCCACCATTCTCTAAAGGGATAAGCACAGAAAATTCTCTTTTTCAGATTAGAAAAATATAATCACCCTGGGTTTTTTATACTTGTCAAACATATGCTTCATAGCTGATCATTTTGTTTTCCTGCCTCTGCAATGTGACAAAGAAAAATGAGTGTTGGATTCAAGAAATCCCTTGGTAATTGAATGGTCTATGTATTTAGCTGATTAGAAGGATGAAAAACAGACAAACTAAGAATGTAGAAAGGCAAAAAGGACTTCATATCTGAGGTGTATATATAAACACTGAGGAAAGCTACCAAGAGACAATTTCAACTCAGTATGAACTAAAGAAAAAAAATTGTGGCAAGGGAGATAAAACATGACCTCCAAAAATTTGACCCACAACAGATTAAGTAAATAATTATAATTAACACTAGTTATTGAATAATTATTATAGGCCAGGTAGTGAGCACGTCTCATATTACCTAATTTAGTTTCTACAACAACTCTATGATATAGGCACTGCTAATCCAAATTTATATGAAGAAATGAAGCCTGTAGGTTATTTGTCCAGGATCACTGTTAGCATTTAGCAGGCTTAGGGTTGAAATCTAGGTCTGACTGTGTGAGTAGGCAGGTCCCTTAAAGGCAATATTCTATTTCCCCTCCAAGGAACAATGAGATGTGGCATCCCAGGAAAAGACAAGGAGTGATAATGGGAAAAAATGTTAGCCAGGGTATTATTATTCAAAAACACACTTAAATATAGTTTTGTTTAAAATATAGTTTAACTGCTTCCCTAAATTGAAAAAATATTAAAAACATAAATATTTCATCTTCTGAAAAGCAGGTGGGCTATTGCTTATCTTATAGGATTAGATTATAGTAAAAATAAGACATGAAATTGGAGGTACAGTGCTAGGTGCAATGTCTGGTCCAGAGTAACTACTGACAAAATAATCAATGTAATGATATTGGTACAGTTACACTGGCTTTGATACATCAATGACTTACTGTTTGAATTTTATCCAAGTTTGCCTTAAATGTTTAAGGTCTTGGAAGCCTGATTTTTTTTATGAACAAATACCCCTAAGTTTCTTCAAATATTTCACAACAATAGATTGTTATATTTCAGTTTTTTGGATATCTATCCCAATATTACATATTTTCCTAAATGATTGCCTGAATATAAAGGTGTTTTTTAAGTTATTCCTTGTCCTTTTATTGTTTTTAAAGAAGGGGTAACTGTGTTTTAAGCACAACTTAATTTTTTTTAATGTTTATTTCTGATGGAGAGAGACAGAGCATGAGGCAGGGAGGGGCAGAGAGAGAGGGAGGCAGAATCTGAAGCAGGCTCCAGGCTCTGAGCTGTCAGCACAGAGGTGGATGCGGGGCTTGAACTCGTGAACCACGAGATCATGACCTGAGCCAAAGTCAGACGCTTAACCAACTGAGCCACTCAGGCACCCCGGTATTCCTTGTCCTTTTAAAACAAACAACTAAAGTTCTGTTCTTTATACATATCAATTTGATTTAAGAAATGAAATGTCTCTAAAATATCCGCCACAGTATTTTTACATTGAAATTTGTAGTTGTCCTATACAGTTGGGCATTCAAATTTATGCACTATAGAGATATCATTAAATTATTCCTTATGGTCATCAAACAATAAAACATTAATCTAACTAATGTGTATAGTTGATTTATGGGGTCTCTTCAGGAAGAATATATAAGGAGCAAGCAATTGAAAATTCAAACTGAATTAAGAAAATTACATTAAAATAAAGCTGATTAAGAAATAGAAAACACCTATAACAAGAAGTTAAAAGTGATTAAAATGACAGTGGTAATAACAAAACAGGCAAAAAAAAAGTTATGACAGTAAAAATCAGTCAAGAAAAGAAAATATGTAATTGCTTCCAGAGGTGATTTAGAGACAATAGGTTTAGGTAAATTAAAGGCAAATAACCCCCAGAAAAACAATAATTTTTAGAATAAATATGTAGGGGTGCCTGGGTGGCTCAGTCAGCTAAGTGTCTGATTTCTGACTTCGGCTCAGGTCATGATCTCACGGCTTGTGAGTTCGAGCCCTGCATCAGGCTCTCTGTTGTAAGTGTGGAGCCAGCTTTAGTTCCCGTATTCCTCTCTCTCTGCCCCTCCCCATCTCGTACTTTCTCTCTGTCTCAAAAATAAATAAAAACATCAAAAAAACCTAAAAATAAAATAAGATAGATAAGTAAAATGCATACTTCACTAGGAATAACATTCAATAGTTAATAATGATGCCTTCTAGGAATCCTATCTAAAGCTTCTGATTCTTGACAATTCTGTTTTCATTATTATAAAAATTATCATTTTTTTAACATTAGACAATGTATAGTGGTAGAGTTACCATATAAAATACAGGGTTTTCCGTTAAATGTGAATTTCAGACAAACAATGAATATTTTGGTATAAGTAAATATAAATATATTATTTGGGGCATGGTAACTGGGTGTACTGCATTTCTATTTGCTATTTCCAGAATCCCTATATAGAAGTCAGGTTGCACAGCAGTGAGTTATATTTGAGTATATAGTCAATGCATCACTAATGGCCAAGAATCATATTTCATTATTTTTTGTTTATTATTTATATATTGTCATTTGTAAGTGAATTGAGGTGCCATATATTAAAAGCAACCTATTTAATAGTATTGGAGGTTTGTTTTGTTTTGTTTTGTTTTGTTTTTTTTTTTTTTTTACCAGAAAACCTAAAGTATATTACTAGGAACCAGCTATATAATATAATTTAGAGAAACACAAAATACCAGAGATTTAGGCAAAATTAGATAGGGTAAAGCCAACACTGCAATTAATATTAGAATTCAAGTCAAACAGGATCCATATTATCGACTAAGCAAATGAGATCAAATATTTGAGCTGGAAGTAAATTGCCAAATCGCCCACAGATTCCAAAGGATACAGTGATAAAACTGACTTACTACCTTGAAATGAAATGTCAGAGCTCAGGCAGGTAAAGCAGGTGAGCAAAGTCATTGGAGCCTAAGAAAGCAGCATGATCAGCAGAAGTAAAGTAAGGCCGAATTATGACAATCTTAGCCCCAAACCAATCTCAGGATAATAGCCAATTATAATCCCAAGTAAAAGTAGATAAGCACAATCATTAGATTTAATTGCAAAAGCCTAGTAGGAAAAAAAAGTGTAGATTTTTGAAGAAAGGGATCAATTGACAGTGCCTGGACTAAATTTAATAATTTAATTTTATTCACATAGTGGTTCATATCTGAGTATGAAGATATAATCGATACTGGGAATGTCAGAAGTTTAAAAATATGAAAGAGGGGCGCCTGGGTGGCTCAGTCGGTTGAGCTTCGGACTTTGGCTCAGGTCAGGATCTCGTAGTTTGTGAGTTCGAGCTCCCCATCAGGCTCTGTGCTGACAGCTCAGAGACTGGCCTGTTTCAGATTCTGTGTCTCCCTCTATCTGCCCCTCCCCTGCTCATGCTCTGTCTCTCTGTCTCTCAAAAATGAATAAACGTTAAAATTTTTTTAAATATGAAAGAAATGACCTCATTTCATTTTTTTATGTTAATTTATTTATTTTGAGAGAGGAGGAGAGAGAGAGGGTGCATGCCACCACATGCGAGAGCCAGGGAGGGGCAGAGAGAGCAGGAGAGAGAATCCCAAGTAGCCCCTGTGCTGTTAGCACAGAGCCCGATGCAGCATCCAATCCCACAAACTGCAAAATCATGACCTGAGTTGAAATCAAGAGTCAGGAGTTGGCCCTTATCTGCCTGAGCCACTAGACACCCCAGAAATGACCTCATTTTGAAAGAAAAATTGAAATATATACCAAACGAGTTGTTAATTTAAAAATACTTATTTTGGAAACTGCTGTATTTTACAGTAGACTAGAGATATATTGGTGAGCAAAACAAATATGACCCCAGCTTCTGCAGATTTTATAGTTTAGTGTTAACAAATTATACAAAATGTCATAGCATAAAGAAAAATTAAGAGTGGTAACTTTGTATTAGACTTAGAAGGCTATTATGAGCTGAAGATTACACTGAGGAATTAAGGGTGTATGTGTGTATGTAGAGGTCAACCGAAGCTTGATGATAAAGCATCTTGTAGTGAATGCTAAGGATTATTAAACTTTATCCTGAAAATAAAGAAGGATGGATGGATGGTGGATGGTGGATGGTAAGGAAAATTCACATGGTCATAATAGAGGTGAATATCTGAACTGAGAGAAAGAGTTTGACCAAATATCCAATTTTAAGTGACAAGGTATACCTGTAGGGACACCAAAAAAGGATTATATACTAGGATCAAATATGTGCAAGTTTAAAATTATTCTGAACCCATTTCGCCTCTTCAATTACTTTTATTGAGGAAGAATGAAGGAAATGATTCTCAATGATCATTGAGAGAAGTGAAACTATCTAAATAGCAGTATTAGAAATTGTTCATTACATTGCTTTATCTGTCTGTGCATAGAAGATAGCTTGTAATATTACAATGAAAATGATGGAAAATATAGATTTGCCAAAAGTAGATTTTTTTTCCTTAAACACTTCAACATCACTGGTGATATATTGGTCAGTTTGGTTCTTTTCTGTTTCAAGATAGAGTGTTCTGAACACCTTTCCTAACTCAGAAAAGAACTGAAAATATTAAGGTTTCTTTTACATTCAAATGGGGACATATTTTCTAAAGGAATAGTCACAGATAAATGGTTACAATTAAAAGACTGCACTAGGAAAGGAAGATAGAGGGGAAGAAGCGAGGGAGGCAGGAAAGGTAAATATGGACACATTTAAAAATTATTTGAATTAACTATTGATTTTTTTAAATTACCTTCTGCTAGTCTAATTTTTTTGTTTTGTTTCTTTTTCTCACTGTATTTGGCTAACCCTTATGACTGACTGAGGTTACTGAATGTCTTAAAGTGTAACTACCTATCTCTTAGACTTATCCTGTCTTTAAGTACACTTGGGACAATTATGAAAAATGGTGTTTCTGATAAGTGAGAAGTGAGAAGAAATATTTATGGCAGATTGCTATGAATATTTCTGCATAAGTGAAATGAGCTACTTTCAAGTCTTGATTTTTATGCTAATAAATTTGTAGCATGCAACCCTACAAAAACTATAAAAGCAAATCTAGTAAAATATACACAGGATACATTAAATTAATTATTATGTTATTCAAAATGCTACCACAACATCAAATACAATCAAATTGCTAAAGATTGTTTTGCCCAGTGTACAAAAACAAGATTAAATAGTAAATGGAAATCAATTACTTGTTTCCATGAGAGATTTTCCTCTATCTATAATGTCCTCCTTCTGCTCTCTGCATATACCAGGTGTTTAGTAGAAGTTTTTCAATGTTAATGATTTAATAGGTTGCCTTCTCTCCTTCCAGATGCTTTTACATGATTAACAGTCATAAAGTGTTATTTTGGTTCTCCCCAAATTTACATTTATTCCATATAGTGCATATTTTGGGACACTGAGTTTCACACAAATGTGTTCTAATTCTATTTTTGTAGTCAAACCTCCCACTTCATTGTTTTTGTTATCATCATTTTAAGATACCCGTTTTAACACGTATGTAAACATAGAAGAAAATTGAATTATGCAAACATTTTGGGAGTCATATTGGATTTATTAAAAAATTTATGTTGAGCTTCTGAATGTCATATTTGACTACTTAAATCTCTAAGTCCCCCTCGTCCTAAGATAAGTTGTTCAATTTGTACTTTCACATTGCCTACGTAGTTATAACCCAAAGATCTATTGTGAAATGTGATTTTTCCCCTAATTTGTATAAACTGATCCTAAGGTTTATAAAGTTCTTTGTTAACTTCTTTAACTCTCACATTCATTATAATATCATTAGTACTACTCAGAGATGCTTTTGCCTTCAAGTTAGTTTGGAGTAAACCCTAAAGACTTAATGGTAAGAGAGTGGAACAAATATTATTGTCTGTTTAACCAATATTATGTCTCCCTTGATGGTACAAAATGAATATCGTAAGAGGGTCTTAGAAGTGTCCTTCAGGGAATATTTTTAAAATTGTAGAGAGTACATAAAAGTGTCCCACCTCCTTGAAGTGAAACATAGCTTAATGTTAAGGTGTCGTTAATCTGTTTACATATTATCTTTATAATTAGCATAGCCTTAAAACACCCCCTTTCTAGAGACAAGTTTATTCTCATTTTCTAGCTAATAATCAAGCCCATTTTTGAACTTTCAGTACTTTGCTTAACCTGTTGGGTGAGTGTTCTTTTTGTGGATAATAGTACAGCAATGACATTAATGCCTATGTGTATTCACATACTTAAGTGAATGCTTAAACTACCAATGCAGAACAAGTTTGTAAGAAAAGATACAGTTAGTTATATAATGCCATGTGTTCTAAATGTCACATAAATGTCAATATTAGATTATTTTCAAATAGAAATCAGCTTAAAAATAAGCCATTATTATATTTATTCTATTTTGGGTTCTTTTTCATTTTTTTATGCCTCTAAGTTATGATAGAGAATTCTCAATGTAAATAAGGTGGAGTTTTACACAAAAACAAAATTACCATGTCTTATTTTTTTCTAATTTGCTTTTTGAAAATGTTAATGTTTCTATTGTACCATTGAGAGCAAATGCATTAGGTTTGGTATCTTGTGGAAGCACACATGTATTTCACATAAAAGTTCTATGTCAGGGTCCAATATCATATATACTTGTCTTAGGTATTTATTTGTCTTAGATATATTAATGTGTGTTTTCCTATATGAAACTGACTGAGGACCCACTTAAACAATGAAAGGTCATGCTCTAATTTATCACTTACATTTATCTTTGGAAACTGGAACATTATAAAATAATATACAACTAGTCTTAAGTACACTAAATTCCTTTAGTTTCTACGAATAATCAGTATTTTATAATCCAGAAGTTTATTACCATGTTACGTATTTTTTTCTAAATATTCTACTCTTGAAACAGCCATGTTATAGGTATAGCTAAGCTTTTCCTCCCAAACCATTTTAATTTAATTGTGCTGTTGTTTTGTGAAGAAATCATTTTCAGACATTTAGTTTAATACCATGAGATTCTGGTTTCAAATTAGTGACCTTTTTTTTCCAATATATGAAATTTATCATCAAATTGGTTTCCATACAACACCCAGTGCTCATCCCAAAAGGTGCCCTCCTCAATATCCATCTTCCACCCTCCCCTCCCTCCCACCCCCCATCAACCCTCAGTTTGTTCTCAATTTTTAACAGTCTCTTATGCTTTGGCTTTCTCCCACTCTAACCTCTTTTTTTTTTTTTCCTTCCCCTCCCCCATGGGTTTCTGTTAAGTTTCTCAGGATCCACAAAAGAGTGAAACCATATGGTATCTGTCTTTCTCTGTATGGCTTATTTCACTTAGCATCACACTCTCCGGTTCCATCCACGTTGCTACAAAAGGCCATATTTCATTCTTTCTCATTGCCACGTAGTAGTCCATTGTGTATATAAACCACAATTTCTTTATCCATTCATCAGTTGATGGACATTTAGGCTCTTTCCATAATTTGGCTATTGTTGAGAGTGCTGCTATAAACATTGGGGTACAAGTGCCCCTATGCAGCAGTACTCTTGTATCCCTTCGGTAAATTCCTAGCAGTGCTATTGCTGGGTCATAGGGTAGGTCTATTTTTAATTTTCTGAGGAACCTCCACACTGCTTTCCAGAGCAGCTGCACCAGTTTGCATTCCCACCAACAGTGCAAGAGGGTTCCCGTTTCTCCACATCCTCTCCAGCATCTATAGTCTCCTGATTTGTTCATTTTGGCCCCTCTGACTGGCGTGAGGTGATATCTGAGTGTGGTTTTGATTTGTATTTCCCTGATAAGGAGCGACGTTGAGCATCTTTTCATGTGCCTGTTGGCCATCCGGATGTCTTCTTTAAAGAAGTGTCTATTCATGTTTTCTGCCCATTTCTTCACTGGGTTATTTGTTTTTCGGGTGTGGAGTTTGGTGAGCTCTTTATAGATTTTGGATACTAGCCCTTTGTCTGATACGTCATTTGCAAATATCTTTTCCCATTCCGTTGGTTGCCTTTTAGTTTTGTTGGTTGTTTCCTTTGCTGTGCAGAAGCTTTTTATCTTCATAAGGTCCCAGTAATTCATTTTTGCTTTTAATTCCCTTGCCTATGGGGATGTGTTGAGTAAGAGATTGCTACGGCTGAGGTCAGAGAGGTCTTTTCCTGCTTTCTCCTCTAGGGTTTTGATGGTTTCCTGTCTCACATTCAGGCCCTTTATCCATTTTGAGTTTATTTTTGTGAATGGTGTGAGAAAGTGGTCTGTTTCAACCTTCTGCATGTTGCTGTCCAGTTCTCCCAGCACCATTTGTTAAAGAGACTGTCTTTTTTCCATTGGATGTTCTTTCCTGCTTTGTCAAAGATGAGTTGGCCATACGTTTGTGGGTCTAGTTCTGGGGTTTCTATTCTATTCCATTGGTCTATGTGTCTGTTTTTGTGCCAAAACCATGCTGTCTTGATGATTACAGCTTTGTAGTAGAGGCTAAAGTCTGGGATTGTGATGCCTCCTGCTTTGGTCTTCTTCAAAATTACTTTGACTATTCGGGGCCTTTTGTGGTTCCATATGAATTTTAGGATTGCTTGTTCTGGTTTCGAGAAGAATGCTGGTGCAATTTTGATTGGGATTGCATTGAATGTGTAGATAGCTTTGGGTAGTATTGACATTTTGACAATATTTATTCTTCCAATCCATGAGCAGGAAATGTCTTTCCATTTCTTTATATATTCTTCAATTACCTTCATAAGCTTTCTATAGTTTTCAGCATACAGATCTTTTACATCTTTGGTTAGATTTATTCCTAGGTATTTTATGCTTCTTGGTGCAATTGTGAATGGGATCAGTTTCTTCATTTGTCTTTCTGTTGCTTCATTGTTAGTGTATAAGAATGCAACTGATTTCTGTACATTGATTTTGTATCCTGTGACTTTGCTGAATTCGTGTATCAGTTCTAGCAGACTTTTGGTGGAATCTATCGGATTTTCCATATATAATATCATGTCATCTGCAAAAAGCGAAAGCTTGACTTCATCTTTGCCAATTTGGATGCCTTTGATTTCCTTTTGTTGTCTGATTGCTGATGCTAGAACTTCCAACACTATATTAAACAACAGCGGTAAGAGTGGGCATCCCTGTCGTGTTCCTGATCTCAGAGAAAAAACTCTCAGTTTTTCCCCGTTGAGGATGATGTTAGCTGTGGGCTTTTCATAAATGGCTTTTATGATCTTTAAGTATGTTCCTTCTATCCCGACTTTCTCAAAGGTTTTTTATTAAGAAAGGGTGCTGGATTTTGTCAAAGGCCTTTTCTGCATCGATTGACAGGATCATATGGTTCTTCTCTTTTTTTTTATTAATGTGATGTATCACGTTGATTGATTTGCGAATGTTGAACCAGCCCTACATCCCAGGAATGAATCCCACTTGATCATGGCGAATAATTCGTTTTATATGCTGTTGAATTCGATTTGCTAGTATCTTATTGAGAATTTTTGCATCCATATTCATCAGGGATACTGGCCTGTAGTTCTCTTTTTTTACTGGGTCTCTGTCTAGTTTAGGAACCAAAGTAATACTGGCTTCATAGAATGAGTCTGGAAGTTTTCCTTCCCTTTCTATTTCTTGGAATAGCTTGAGGAGGATAGGTATTATCTCTGCTTTAAACGTCTGGTAGAACTCCAATGGGAAGCCATCTGGTCCTGGACTCTTATTTGTTGGGAAATTTTTGATAACCAATTCAATTTCTTCGCTGGTTATGGGTCTGTTCAAGCTTTCTATTTCCTCCTGATTGAGTTTTGGAAGAGTGTGGGTGTTTAGGAATTTGTCCATTTCTTCCAGGTTGTCCAATTTGTTGGCATATAATTTTTCATAGTATTCCCTGATAATTGTTTGTATCTCTGAGGGATTGGTTGTAATAATCCCACTTTCATTCATGATTTTATCTATTTGGGTCATCTCCCTTTTCTTTTTGAGAAGCCTGGCTAGAGGTTTGTCAATTTTGTTTATTTTTTCAAAAAACCAACTCTTGGTTTCGTTGATCTGCTCTACAGTTTTTTTAGATTCTATATTGTTTATTTATGCTCTGATCTTTATTATTTCTCTTCTTCTGCTGGGTTTAGGCTGCCTTTGCTGTTCTGCTTCTATTTCCTTTAGGTGTGCTGTTAGATTTTGTATTTGGGATTTTTCTTGTTTCTTGAGATAGGCCTGGATTGCAATGTATTTTCCTCTCAGGACTGCCTTTGCTGCGTCCCAAAGTGTTTGGATTGTTGTATTTTCATTTTCGTTTGTTTCCATATATTTTTTTATTTCTTCTCTAATTGCCTGGTTGACCCACTCATTCGTTAGTAGGGTGTTCTTTAACCTCCATGCTTTTGGAGGTTTTCCAGACTTTTTCCTGTGGTTGATTTCAAGCTTCATAGCATTGTGGTCTGAAAGTATGCATGGTATAATTTCAATTCTTGTAAACTTATGAAGGGCTGTTTTGTGACCCAGTATATGATCTATCTTGGAGAATGTTCCATGTGCACTCAAGAAGAAAGTATATTCTGTTGCTTTGGGATGCAGGGTTCTAAATATATCTGTCAAGTCCATCTGATCCAATGTATCATTCAGGGCCCTTGTTTCTTTATTGACCGTGTGTCTAGATGATCTATCTATTTCTGTAAGTGGGGTGTTAAAGTCCCCTGCAATGACCACATTCTTATCAATAAGGTTGCTTATGTTTATGAGTAATTGTTTTATATATTTGGGGGCTCCGGTATTCGGCGCATAGACATTTATAATTGTTAGCTCTTCCTGATGGATAGACCCTGTAATTATTATATAATGCCCTTGTTCATCTCTTATTACAGCCTTTAATTTAAAGTCTAGTTTGTCTGATATAAGTATGGCTACTCCAGCTTTCTTTTGGCTTCCAGTAGCATGATAAATAGTTCTCCATCCCCTCACTCTCAATCTAAAGGTGTCCTCAGGTCTAAAATGAGTCTCTTGTAGACAGCAAATAGATGGGTCTTGTTTTTTTATCCATTCTGATACCCTATGTCTTTTGGTTGGCGCATTTAATCCATTTACATTCAGTGTTATTATAGAAAGATATGGGTTTAGAGTCATTGTGATGTCTGTATGTTTTATGCTTGTAGTGATGTCTCTGGTACTTTGTCTCACAGGATCCCCCTTAGGATCTCTTGTAGGGCTGGTTTCGTGGTGACAAATTCCTTCAGTTTTTGTTTGTTTGGGAAGACCTTTATCTCTCCTTCTATTCTAAATGACAGACTTGCTGGATAAAGGATTCTCGGCTGCATATTTTTTCTGTTTAGCACACTGAAGATATCGTGCCAGTCCTTTCTGGCCTGCCAAGTTTCAAAAGAGAGATCAGTCACGAGTCTTATAGGTCTCCCTTTATATGTGAGGGTACGTTTATCCTTTGCTTTCAGAATTTTCTCTTTATCCTTGTGTTTTGCCAGTTTCACTATGATATGTCGTGCAGAAGATCGATTCAAGTTACGTCTGAAGGGAGTTCTCTGTGCCTCTTGGATTTCAATGCCTTTTTCCTTTCCCAGTTCAGGGAAGTTCTCAGCTATTATTTCTTCAAGTACCCCTTCAGCACATTTCCCTCTCTCTTCCTCCTCTGGGATACCAATTATGTGTATATTATTTCTTTTTAGTGTATCACTTAATTCTCTAATTTTCCCCTCATACTCCTGGATTTTTTTATCTCTCTTTTTCTCAGCCTCCTCTTTTTCCATAACTTTATCTTCTAGTTCACCTATTCTCTCCTCTGTCTCTTCAAGTCGAGCTGTCGTGGTTTCCATTTTGTTTTGCATTTCGTTTAAAGCGTTTTTCAGCCCCTCGTGACTGTTCCTTAGTCCCTTGATCTCTGTAGCAAGAGATTCTCTGCTGTCCTGTATACTGTTTTCAAGCCCAGCGATTAATTTTATGACTATTATTCTAAATTCACTTTCTGTTATATTATTGAAATCCTTTTTGATCAGTTCATTAGCTGTTGTTATTTCCTGGAGATTCTTCTGAGGGGAATTCTTCCGTTTGGTCATTTTGGATAGTCCAAGGTTCACAGCAAACAGTGTGCAGATTTCAACATCTCCTGAACATCCTACAGCTGACTTACGGACCCCACCCAGAACTCATGCATGGAATTTATAAGATTTCCTCTCCTGAAGATCCCCACAGACAACTGACAAACACTCCCCAGCACTATGCATAGTTCCCCTGTGGCAGACACCCCATTGCCTGCCACAAACTACATCCATAGGAGCCTTCACAGATAGCATGCGTGAGGTCATTCAGACGCACACAGGTATAAGCAGTCAGCTTGACTTTGCTGGATTGGGAGAAAATGCATAACCTTGAACACTTCAGGACACTCCCTGAGGAAAAAATAGAGGCTCCTCAGCACTAGGTCGGCCTGACTTTGTGAGACTGAGAGAGGAGCACATGATCTCAAGACTTCCTCCCCAAGACAATATAAGAGGAGGAGAGCCAGTACACTCACAGAAAAGGTCTGAGAGACCAATAATAGTATTTACTAATTAAAAGATTTACCAAATACTCTGAACTTATATAACTGACACTCTAAGTGTAGTGCATTACCTTACTGAATCATCAATAACCTGGTGAAAGTGGTATGATGTATCTCATCTTTTTTTTTTATTTTTAAAAAAAAAATTTTTTTTTAACGTTTTATTTATTTTTGAGACAGAGAGAGATACAGCATGAATGGGGGAGGGGCAGAGAGAGAGGGAGACACAGAATCGGAAGCAGGCTCCAGGCTCTGAGCCATCAGCCCAGAGCCCGACGCGGGGCTCGAACTCACGGACCGTGAGATCATGACCTGAGCCGAAGTCGGACGCCCAACCGACTGAGCCACCCAGGCGCCCCTGTATCTCATCTTATAGATAGAAAAATGAGGCTCAACCTTTACTTTCAAATTCAGTGATATACAGCTTCAAATAATAGCAAATCTACATTTGATGAGAGTAGCAACAAAGAAGAAATAATTAAGATTAGGAATGTGCATTGCAGTCTTCTCTAATGGAATAGGTAATTTGGAACTTGTTCACGCAAAGAGAAGTCATTGGAATCTTTATAACTAGGAGCAGACATAATCAAACATTTTAATTAAATAAGGATTATATAATGCCATATTTTATCAAATGTCAGAGGTATTAGTGGTATAAATCATATAAGTGAAAGAAAGGACAGACAAGAGTGTTGATAGTGACAATGGAGGTAGAGAACTGAAATATGGAACCCAGAGTCCTGGCAACAGAAGGAGAGGATGCCTGCTATCCAGAAGGAAACTTTGTTTCTCTTTAAGGTAAACCGCTGATGTATTATGAGACTCTTCTCAATGATGACTGAAAAAGCTGGTTTATTCTGACATGCTAGGGTATAGTAAATTACTATTCCTAACTTCAAAATTGACAGGATTTTTAGATCAGGAGAAAAAAAAGGGAAAAAAATGCCTCTTGAATTTGTCTGGATATATACTTTTATACTTGTAGCAAGAATTACTATAAAACTCTACTCATTGGGCCAGGCACCATTATGGTGTTAGCAAAAGTCTTGCCCCTCATGTAGCACGCTATCTGTACTTGTGAGTTCATTGGCCAGTATCTATCTATCTATATCTATCTATCTATCTATCTATCTATCTATCTATATCTATCTATATCTATGTCTATATCTATATCATATCTATATCTATGTATATCTATATCTATCTATATCTATCATCTATCTATATCCATATAATAAAACTATCATGTAACATATTTTCTGTGACGTTTTATTATTTTTTTACTATTTAAAATTTTTTTTTTTAATGTTCAATTTTGACAGAGAGAGAGAGACAGAGCATGAGTGTGGGAGGGGCAGAGACAGAGCGAGACACAGAATCCGAAGCAGGCTCCAGGCCCTGAGCTTTCAGCACAGAGGAGGACACAGGGCTCGGGCTCACGGACTGTGAGATCATGACCTGAGCCGAGGTCGGACGCTCAACCCACGACACCACCCAGGCACCCCTTTCTGCGACATTTTAAATTAAAGTTCTTAAATCCAAAGATTCTGGGGAAGAGACAATATTATGTTTAAGAATTTGATTCCAGATTCAGTTTCCTGGTTGCAGTCTCCATTCAACCACTTACTATTTGTATTGCCTTGAGAAGGTTACTGTCTATCTCTAACTTCAGTGAAACTACAAATGGTTGTTGGGAAGATTATACGAAGTAGTGCGGAACAAGCAATAAGTATATTGTTGGCACAGAGTCACAGCCTAAAAATGTTGGAGATATTCTTTTCAATATATATGCACACTCAATACATTTTTTCTTGTGCTTCAAATATATTGACTTTCAATGTATCAACAACAAAAAATGACATATTGATTCATTCAACAAATACTTATTGAGTGTCTGTATACGTAGCAGTCACCAGTAACAGAATTCTTTTTTAATAGCAAAAGAAAAACACCCTCATGGTATTAAATTTTTATTTCTTGACTGTTTTAAAAGTTAGCCACTGGGAGGATGGGGTGCCTGGGTGGCTCAGTAGGTTAAGCATCCGATTTCCACTCAGGTCATGATCTCATGGTTCGTGGGTTCAAGCCCTGTGTCAGGCCATGGCTGACAGCTCAGAGCCTGGAGCCTGCTTCAGATTCTGTGTCTTTCTCTCTCTGACCCTCCCCCTTCTCAAAAATGAATATACATTAATTTTTTTAAATAAATTAATAATTTTTTTAAAATTAAAAACAATTAAAAATAAATGAATAAATAAAAGTTACTGGGAAGCACTTCCAGAATGGCATGGTAAGTACCTCCGAAATTCTACTCCTCTTTAAAAGCAATGGTAATACTTGGGTGCCTGGGTGTCACAGTCATTTAAGAGATGACTCTTGATTTCCACTCGGGTCATGATGTCACAGTTTGTGAGATCCTCACTGGGTGTGGAGGCTGTTTGGGATTTTCTCTCTTTCTGTCTCTCTTTCTCTGCCCCTCCCCACCGGTACATGCTCTCTCTCAAAATAAATAAACTTTAAAAAATAAAAATAAAGCAATAGTAATACTGACAAAAGTGCCAAAATCTACTTTCAGTACTCTAGAAATTAACCAAAGGTTTATAACAATATGAGAAGCTTTTATTAAAACTAGCTCCAAAGGAAAAAAAAAAAGTGAGTGGTACAGCATTTTAAATTGTCCTATTTCTATCCTCTCTCTCTCAACATCATGGCAGTCTCAATACATATATATATATATATATATATATATATAGTATATACATATATAGACACAATAAAAGAACCTGACAATTAACAGCAGCTATGAAAACCACCAGCTAAGCACCATTGGAGGAAACAGAACAGGTTTGGAGCTCTGCCAAAAACAGCAATCCCCCCAAATTGTCAGTATTTGAACTGTATGGCTGTTCTTTAGAAATCCCATTTACTGGGCTTGTCTTAATTGATCTGACTCAGACTTTATTCAGTGTGAATAGTCTTTTCCCTGGATATGCCTTGAAAATAATCATTGGCAATTGCCTAACATCACAGATGACTGAGGAGGCAATAACAGGACAAATAAGAGGCCTCCCAAAAATCTTAAACCTGGAAAAAGATGTAGTATGGGACTTTGAAAATCAGAGTTATATTCCAGGAAATCTCGAAAGCCTTATGCAGGTGCAGTGTTGTGTGCATACCCAAGAATGGCCTGAGAAGGCACTTGTTTTTTGTCTCTTATTGACCTTGAAGGTTTGCATATACAGGAAGTGAACAACAGGCAAAGATGGAAACTACCTGATATAATCTTGAAGATAGGATCCAAAACTTACATAGAGCCCCTCAGGAAAAAAAAAAAAAAAAAGAAAAAATATATACGACAGTGGTTTAAGGAATTTATGGAAAACTGTCCAATCATTAGCTGACAAACTGAGCAGAGATTTCAATGGCATGTACAGTCTTTACAGAATGTAAGAAAGTTGTCAACAACAGAAGCATGCAAACAACAAATAACAACAAGAAGAAATCTTGGAGAAGGAGGTGAAAAATATGATTTCAAGAGGTGCTAGATTTTATTATTTAAAATGTCTAGGTCTCAACAAAAACATTAAAGTCATGCAAAAGACAGAAAAACATGGTTCATACAGAGAAAAAAGTCAATAAAAACTGTTGGTGAGATGCCCAGACATTGGACTTACTAGAAAAATGCATTAAAATAAAAATTAGTGGAGCACCTGGGTGGCTCAGTCGTTTGAGCATCTGACTTCAGCTCAGGTCATGATCTCGCAGTTTGTGGGTTTGAGCCCTACTTCTATTCTGTGTCTCGCTCTCTCTCAGCCCTTCCAGCACTCATGCTCTGTCGATCTTTCTCAAAAATAAGTAAATGTTTAAAAAAAATAGTTCATTGAAAATAGAAACAAAATTAATAAAACTTTAACAATTTTGTTTAAAGAATAGATTCCAATCACTAAAATCACTAATAAATAAAACAGGAAAATTACTTTCAACTCCAGAAAATAAAAAGGATCATGACAGAATATGAACAATTGTGTGTAGTAAATTAGAGAATGTAGCTGAATTTGAAAAGTTTCTTTGAAGGCAAAAATTACCAGTATTGACTCAAGAAGAAACAGAAAATCTGACTAGAACTATAATAAGATTTTGAATTAATAACCAAAAACTTCCCCAAGACAAAAGCTAATCCCAGATAAATTTAATAGTGAGTTCTACCAAATATTTAAAAGAAAATAGTAACACCTTCACAAATGTTTGAAAATGTAAGAGGAGAGAAAGCTTCCCAACACATTCTATTACTCTGGTACAAAAATCATCAAATCATCAAATACAAATGCATCCTAGGAAAACTACAGACCAATATACCTATGAATCTAGATGCAAAAATCCTAAACAAAATACCAGAAAACTGAACCCAGCAAAATATAAAGAGGATTGAACACCACAACAATGTGGATTTATCTTGCAAAGTGGGTTCAGCATATGAAAACAATCAACATATTTTTCAGTGTCAATGGACTAAAGAACAAAACCACATGATCATTCATCTCCAATGTAGAAACTATACTTGACAAAAATCAACTAAACATAAAAATAAACATAACATAAAAATAAACTAATCATAAAAAAACAATAAAAGAAAAAATTAAGAAACCACAGATAGAACTTCCTCAACCTGATAAATAAAATCTATGAAAAACAAGTAGCCTTCCAATAATGGAATTAATAAGTCACAGGAATAAAATACACAGCATAGGAAATATACTCAATGATATTGTGATAGTGTTGTATGGTGACAGATGAATGCTACACTTGTGGTGAACATAGCCTAAGTGTATAGAGAAGTTGAATCACTATGGTTGTACACCTGAAACTAATGTAACATTGTGTGTCAATTATACTCAAAATAAATAAATGAAAATAAAAATAAATGAATACATACATACATACATAAAGGAAACAACTCATGTCCTTCAAAAAGCGACTGGTTACATAAATTATGGATGGTACATAAACAAATCAGCTGGAAAAGAACAATAAATCATTCTGTGAACTAATACTGAAAGATCTCCAACATATAATGTAAAAAAGGCAAGGATCACTAGTATTTATTGTATCCCGTCTTTTTTGTAATAAAGAAGTGAAATAAAAAAAGAAAAACACAATTATCATACATAATAGTGAGAAAATTAGCACTCTACCCCTAAGATCAGTAAAAATACTTTTGAGTCTGTTCTCATCACCTTAATAACACATTGTTCTTGATGTTCTATTCAGAGACTACTAAATAAAAAGAAATAAAAGGCATCCTGACTGGAAAGGAAGAAATAAACCTATATTTGCAGATGATATGGTCTTTTATATAGAAATTTCTAAGGATTCACAAAAAGCTTTGTTGTTGTTGTTGCATTTCTTTCTTTCCTTTTTAAATTTAAGCTTTAGTTAGTTAACATGCAGTGCAATATTGGTTTCATGAGTAGAATTCTGTAATCCCTCACTTACTTACAATGTTCATCACAAGTGCCCTCCTTAAATGCACTCATCTACCCCATCCCCTCCCCACCTCCCCCTGTCACCCCATTGTTTGTTCTCTATCATTAAGAGTCTCTTGTGATTTGTTTCCCTCTCTTCTCTTCCCCCTACTTCCCATATATCCATCTGTTTTGTTTCTTGAAATCCACATATGAGTGAAATCATATGGTATTTGTATTTTTATGATTGACTTATTTCACTTAGCATTACACATTCTAGTTCTATCCAGGTCAATGGCAAGATTTCATTCTTCTTGATGGCTGAGTAATATTGCATTATATATAAATATATATATGTATATATATGTATATATATACACATGTATATACATATATGTATGTATATATGTATTATATATGTATGTATATATATGTACATATGTATGTACATATATATACATATATATAAATATATATATATATGTGTATATATATATATATATATATTTGTATATATATATATATATATGTATAACACATCTTCCCTATCATTCAACAGTTGATAAGCCTTCGGACTCTCTCCATTGTTTGGCTATTGTTGATAATGCTGCTATAAACAATGGGGTGCATATACCCCTTTGAATCTGTATTTTTGTATTCTTTGGGTAAACATCTAATGGTGCAGTTGTTGGATCACAGGGTAGTTCTATTTTTCGTTTTTTAAGGAAACTTCATATTGTTCTCCAGAGCAGCTGCAACAGTTTGCATTCCCACCAACAGTGCAAGAGTATTCCCTTTTCTCCACATCCTTGCCAATACCTGTTATTTCTTGTGTTAATTATCAAAAAGTTCAGCAGAGTTGTAGTATATAAGATCAATACACAAAAATCAATTGTATTTCTATGCATTAGAAAAAAGAAATCCAAAAGTGAAATTAGGAAAATAATTTTGTTTAAAATAGCATCAAAAAGAACAGAAGGCTGAAAACAAAGTGCAAGATTACATTGAGGAATTACAAAACACCACTGAAGCAAATCAAAGAAGTCCTAAGTAAATGTATCCCATGTTCACAGACTGGAAGACTTAATGTTGTTAAGATGGTGATTCTCTCCAAGGAGATTTAATATTCAATATAATCCCTTTGAAATTCCAATGGCTTTTTGTAGAAATAGATAAACTGATCCTAATATTTATATAGAAATGCAAGAGATTCAGAAGAGTCAAAACAATATTACAGAAGAAAAATGAATTTGAAAATTTGAAGTTGAAAAATGAAGACTCACATTTCTTTAAAACTTTGAAGCTACAATAATCATGACAATGTGGTTTTGTCATAATGATATGTAAAACAATGGAATAGATTTGAGAGTTCAGAAATAACTCTACACATCCCTGGCCAATTGGTAGTTGACAAGGATGTCAAGACATTTTTAAAAATAATTAAATAACTGGATATCAGCAAAAGAATGAAATTAGAACAATATCTTAAATCATATACAAATGGATTACAGATGTAAATTTAAGAGAAAACTAATTTTTAAGAAAAAAATATAGGGGTAAACCATGTGACCTTGAATTGACAAAAAAAAGATAAAATAAATTGAATGCCATCACAATTTTAAAAATATTTTGCTTCAACATACTATCAAAAAGGTGAAATTACAACTCATGGAATGGGAGAAACTATTGGCGAATCATATATCTGCTAAGAGAGTGGTATCAAGAACATATACAGTGCTCTTAAAATCATGATAGACGACAAACATATTTAAAAGTAGGGAAAGGATTGAATGAATAATTATCCCAAGAATGTATAAAAATGGTGAATAAATGCATGAAAAGATGTTCAACATCATTAGTCAGTATGGAAATCCATATGAAAAATGCAGTGAAATATTTCTTCAACCCCAGTAAAATAGCTAAAATTAAAAAGTTAGACAAAAACAAGTGGTAATGAGAATGTGTAGAACTTTGAACCCTCCTACATTTTTTGTAAGATTGTAAGTGATGGAGACACTTTTGGAAAACAGTTTAATAGTTCTTCAAAATGTTAGCATAGATTTGCCATATGACCCAGCAGTTCCACTCCTAGGTACACACCAAAGAGAATTGAAAACAAATATCCACATGGAAATCTGTACATAATTTACCAAAGAGATATGGTTTGTTATATCCCTCCCCCCAAAAAAGACATGGGTGTCTACTAATAGATGAATAAATAAGCAAAGTAGGATATACCTGTACAAGGGATTATTTGGCAATGAAATGAAAAGTAGTACTGATGCATGCCATAACATGGAAGAACTTGAATACACTGTGCACGCTATAAAAAGCCAGTCCCTAACGGCCACATATTTTATAATTCCATTTAAATGAATTACCCAGAATAGGCAAATCCATAGAGACAAAAAGTAGGTTAGTGATTTTCACGTGTTCTGGGGAGGTAGCAATAAGGAGTGACTGTTAATGCATATTGGGTGTTTTTTGGGGAGGGTGATGAAAATATGCTAAAATTAGACAGTGGTCATAGTTGCACAATCTGTGAACATTCTGAGAAGTGCTGAATTGTACATGTTGAAGGGCAAAATTCTTGATATTTTAGTTACATCTCCATATCCCATTTAAAAAAATAACTATAAAGAAAAGACACCTCAGGGATCATTTTGCTGTGCAGCGTTAATATTTTCAGCATATGGATTAAAAAACAGCTGCTACTCAATGCATTATTTTATAAAGGCAAATGTTATGTGGGAATTTCAATCCTTGTCAATAATAACTACTCCATATCCCTGTGATAACCTGTTGGTTCACCGATGGATGCCTTCCAAATTACTAAATACAGAAATCCTTAAATTCTTTTTTCTTGAATCTGGCCATCAAATATCTCTTGGGCCAGAATAAGATCCGTAAAAACTACACTGCATATTAATCCTTCCAGTTTGTGTATTTCTATGATTGCGTTTTGGGGATTTGTACCACAGAAAAGCAAGTAAAGATAAGAGCAACCCATTGAGGATTAATTATCTCTATTCCAAGAAGAGAAAACATTTCCAATGCTTCACAATAGTTATAGTTAATGACCATACATATACTTCTATCACTTAAGGATCATATGAACTTCAGAAACTTAGAATTATGAGAAGGAGAAGGATAATGTTGGGTAGAATCTAGAAAGAAAAAGAGTACAGAAAACCACCAGTCCCTTCTCTCTTATTTTTGTCTGTCTAGAAGACATTTTGTCTGTCTATGAGAACATTCTTTCCCTGGCATATTTGGAAATACTGGAAAGTGTGATTTTTGTCTTTCTTTCAGCCTCAGATTTACTATCCCCTAAGGATGAACACTAAAGATGGTGATACTGGAAAAAGGTTCTGTACATACATTTTCTCATTTCTAGCTATACTCCCCTGTTGTTGGCACACTCATCTAATACTCCTGTCTTCCGTAGTGTAAGCACACTAGAGTCATATGCTGGATTCTACTTACTGGAGGCAAATCTGTGGGAAAATTTCTAATGCTACACATTGTTGAAAGTCCAAAAGCTACAGGGCACATACTCCTAGTTATAGTCGAATCTTCTTCAGACACAAACTCTCTTTTATGTGCATTGTCCCAAGATCTAACTTAGAGGAACCAAGGTATTAGCAATGCAGAGCAACTGTATTGGCCAAACCACTTTTTTTTTTCTTTACATCACTTGGAGGAAAAAACCAAGCATTTATGTTACAAATTATTTTGTAAATTAGGAGGAGAGGGTGGGTATTTTTGAAATCCAAACACTAATTCAATACATAAATACTTGTACTCCCTTATAAAAAATTTCACATTATATTATAAATAAACAATTATTTTGGGCATATTGTCTCAGTTCCTGTTAGCAAATACTTAAGGACCATAAAGAGAACCAAACTTAAGGTCAAACTAAGAGTGTACATAGAAATGCAAGGAGATGTTAGGAACTTAAGTCTCTGAAGACATAATTGATCCTCTGAATTAACAAACCTTGACATTTGCCCTACATCTGAACCTCCCATTGTGTACGTAATTTAGTCTTTCATTATTTAAGATCTTTAATCTGAGGGGGCTTTTTTCTTTGTTTTTTTTAATGTTTATTGATTTTTGAGAGAGAGAGAGAGAGAGAGAGGGAGAGAGAGAGAGAGAGAGACAGCATGAGCAGAGGGGCAGAGAGAGGGAGGGAGACACAGAATCTGAAGCAGCCTCCAGGCTCTGAGTTGTCAGCACAGAACCTGGCATGTGGCTCAAAGCCACGAACTGTGAGATCATGACCTGAGCCAAAATCGGACGCTTAACTGAGCCACCCAGGTGCCCCAATCTGAGTTTTTTGTTTGTTTGTTTGTTTTTCTTAATTGAAGCAAACTATATCTCAACTGATTCAAAATAAGCTACCATGGTTAGGGACCTCTAAACAAAAGATTCTAAAATATGAAATTAACATTGGGGTTAGAACTATCAGCAATACGGATTTCATAATTCCTGTCTGAGAACTTAGTTGTGAAGTTGATTAGGCTGCTGCATATTCTACATTATTTCCAGGCCAAGAGCCAACCAACACTACAATACTTCTGTAAATGGTAGGAAAATCATAGAAGTTGGCATGAGGCCTTTGGCAAGTTTGTAAATGAATGGGGCTAGTTTCGTCTAAAGATGTCTATCTAAAAAATAAGAGTACATAAATGACAGTTTGGGCAAGAGGACTTTTCCATCTGTGACTTCAACACAAGTTGACTGAGATTTTCATAATAAAAAAAATGGTAGAGTAGGAAGAGCTTGAAATCTTGATGCCATCTAAAACAGTTGAATCAATAAATATTTACTAAAGTTTGCCCTACTTCTGAAATTTCTAACTGGAAATAATGAGAACATTACTTGCTAGACATCTTTGAGATTGGGTTGCTAATACTTGTGTTAGTAAACATCTTCACTAATACAACAAAAGAGTTTATCTGCTTGCACAGCCAAGGTTTGACATTGGGGTTAGACTTCAAAATAATTGAGGGTTACTCCTTTACCATATTTGCTTTTATATTTCCAGTAAGTTACACAATACTTAGAACATGGTAACACAACAAATGGTTGTTTACAGGGTGGATCTGGCAAGAATTTGCCAGAGTATTAGAGCCTCACATAAAATGTGGAGTTTCAGTATCACTGAGGGTACAGTAAAGGCTCCACAAGACCTTCTGAGATGCTATCCCCTTTGATGATTGGCTTGGAAGCTGGAGATCTGCCTGTGACATATAGAACTCATTAGTAGATGTAGTCACAGGACAGGTCAAGACAAAGGCAAGGAGACTGATGAAGTGTGAGACAATAATGTGATCTTCTGATCTACATATTTATTCCTACAGCTTTGGGATACTAAGGGTCATTAATCATCCACATTAAACCTTGTTGCAAAGTAGCCTCTAATGACATTGTTGAATAATTAACTCTTCTTGAATTTGCTGTAGTTGCTATAGACCAGATAGTACCTGGTGGTAAGTTTGGCTTCCTATTAAGAACAAGTCCTGAGACACTGATACAACCTTGTCCATCATCAGTATCATTTTCACGGTTTGCCACTGGCCTCTTCTCTGTTTCACAATAAGGAAAACACTGCTCACACTCACAGACATGATTGGAACACAGATAAACAACTGTCTTCAGGGAGTAAAAAGACAAGATATAAAACAATAGGAATAATCATGTTTTATCAGTTGGCATTACTATTAATAAATAGTGTAATATTTAGTGAGTTAAGCAGACAGTGGCATGTGCAATATAGTCCCAAATTCATGAAAAGAAACACTATTCTGTCCTTGTCTTTGTGTGTGTGTGTATGTGTTGGTATGACTGTAAAAAACCATTTCACTGGAAAGGGATGATTGGCAAAATGTAATCCTAAAGAGTTTTTACTTGTTTTGATTTTTATTTATTATTTCGTTATTTTTTTATTTACTTATTTACTTACTTATTTGAGAGGGGAGGGGGAGAGTGTCAGAGGGAAAGAGAGAGCTAGAATCTTAACCAGGCTGAATGCTCAGTGCAGAGCCTGATGCAGGGCTTCATCCCAAGACTCTGGGATCATGACCTGAGCCAAAATCAGGAGATGTACACTCAACTGACTGAGTCACCCAGACACCCCACCCCTGTTTGTTTTGCTTTGAAATTCAGCTGGATTCATATTTTTCCTCTGTACTACGAAGAGAACATTTTCAGGTCCCCCCAATTTTTTGTACGGTTTTAAAATAATACAAGCCCTTCTAGTCAGGAATTAAAATGGCTAGCCCAATATACTAGTAAATATTCTGAATGGTTTCCTGTCATGGTTTCTTCTCTACCCTCCCTAAACCACCCCATCCCTCACTTCCATGTGAGCAAACTATGAAGCTCACATTCAGGGAAGGAGTGTTACATGTTTCTCCTCATGCCTGTAGATCTATCTTCCTCTCAATTTGATTCTGAACCTTTGGAGTTGGAGCACAGAGACAGTGAAGAGACAAGTAGGCAGAAAGTGCACAGTTAACAAATATTGTGAGCAGATATAATACTCTATGACCTGGGGAACTGTATAAACCCATTGCTTTCAGGGGCACCTGGGTGGCTCAGTCAGTTAAGCATCCAACTTCAGCTCACGTCATGATCTCATAGTTCCTGAGTTTGAGCCCCACATTGGGCTCTGTGCTGACAGCTCAGAGCCTGGAGCCTGCTTCGGATTCTGTATCTCCCTCTCTCTCTGTTCCTCCCCTATTGCGCTCTGTCTCTTCTTCTCTCTCAAAAATGAATGAACATTAAAAAAATAAAAAAAAATTTAAAAAAACATTGCTTTCCAATGTATTAGTCCCTGTTTATCAAATAATACCTCTGGCTGCTCTTAGATTTTGCTCTTAGAAAAATCCTAGATAGCCCGATGCTGATACCACTTGTGACTCATATCAGATTCATAGGCAACAGAAACACACTGTCCACCTTAATAAAATCTGAAAATGCAAGATGGTGAATCCAGCTGTCCAAATTTGGCTTCCCCCTCAGCAGCTAGACATGCAACATTCTTGAGTTTATATCTGAAAGGTGAGGGATAGACAGAAGTCTCCTTTCAGGGACAAAATTCAACCTCTGTAAGTGATTGTATTCCAGTACGTTTTACTAGACTTATGGTAAAGGCAGGAACAACAAGCCATTTAACTTCTTTAAAATGGTAAGGCTCACAGCTCAACAAGAAAATAATGTACTCAACAAAAAAAAAAAATAATGTGCTTCTCTCCATGCTTCTTTTCTCAGACTTTTCAAGTTCTTTTGAATTGTGGTTGGTTGCTGCTGGAGGACCGCTTCTTTTCACAAACTTCAAGTGTGGAAGTTGGTTGACAGGTTTTCTGTCATTAACTTTTTGCAATTCCAGCAGAGTGGTCTTAATTGGAAGATAGTGTCAATTGTTACCAAGCCTCAGCTGAAACTGATCCTGTGTTTCAAAACATCTCTCTCTTTTTCTAAGGGCTTATAAATGGGTCTCATCCCAAATATGAAATTCATTTTTCACTGATATGTTTATATCTAAGTGTCCTTAATTACCTTCTTTACTGCCAGGCTCCTGATACACACCTATAAAAACAAACGATCTAAGTGTCCAGCCATGATGGAGTGGCAAGGATAAGATTTACTCTCACTTGAAGCAGAAATAAACAAATAAACAAAATGGACATGTTGTATGAAACACGGTTTCAGCTAATTATACATCAGGCAGTAAAACAATTCCTGAAAGAGGGGAAGTGAGCCCTAAAATGGCCCCGGTTCACTGCCTTGAGAGAGTGACCAGAACACCGAAGAGGGAGGGTGATGGACTCCCTGTTTTGAGAGACAGAGATGAAAGACAAGCCATTTCAGGGTATCTTAAGTTCACAGGGCAGTGTATCAGTGAGGAGAGAGCTGCAGAGAGAACCCTAGAGCAGAGGGCTCCCTTCAAATCTTCAGCTGACCACTGATAAGCATATGTTTCAAGAAACTACTTGAGGCTACAGGAAGAACTACTGGGAGAGAGAGAGAGAGTGGGGGGCGGGGAGGGGGAGATACTATTGGAAATAATACCTAGATCTCTAAGAAGGCCATGAACTCTTCACTTCCCTATCAGCCAGGATGGAAAATTTCTTAATTCAATAGGGTATTTGGTAGAACACTCCAAATGATATTGCCTTCTCAGTGAGGCAAAATTAGGCTTGGACTTAAAGTGTGTCCTGATTTTATCAAACAAAGCATAAATGAACACATTGTTTTGAAGTTGACTGTATTTTAAATAAAATATCAAGAATATGTATGGGAAAAGTTAAAAACAGACTAAATGAAAACAAATACTCTGAAAATGGAATATAAGGGGTGGGATCAGTCAAAGATTAACAATAGAACAAGTCATAAAAGTTATAATCATCTTCATTCTGTCTCCTGTAATTAATACTTATTTGCTTCATCTTGGGTTTAGAGTTTTATGAATCAATTTATTTCCCATTAGAGTTTTAGAAATTCTTACCCAGTTCAGTGTTATTACTTAAACTTTTCAGAAACCTCTACCCTAGAGTTTAATTTTTGTAGAGGTCTTTTTTTGTGAATTTCTTTAATGAGAAAGCATTTTTGCCAGCAATCGATTGTAAATGTTTTCAGAGAAGACTTAAGAGTAAAAAAATAACTGCCTGTGAATGACAAAAGATTTTAAAATAGCCATGGTTAAAGATCTGATGAGAGTTTATCAAAAAATGCTGCAATTGAGAAGCAAATTGTTATTTTTGTGACATCCAATATTGTAAAATAATAATGAATTGTGACTGATATACTAGGAGATGGTAAGAATTTTAGGTATTTTACATAATTTCTGGGACACATATTAATAATACATACCCATCTACATATTGTCTAAGAAGGTTAAACATTAGTTTTTATTTGATAATTTTCCCATGCAATTTAACATATCAAATAAGCCTAAAAAATATTATTTCTCTTTTTATAAGAAGTGAAAGCACTTCTTTTGAGATCTTCCAGGGAATCTCTGAACAATTCCAAAGTTAGAGATCAAATAGACTTCAATCAAAATTTAATATGGGAGAAGTTTGTTAAAAATGTCAAAAGAGGGGCGCCTGGGTGGCTCAGTCGGTTGAGCGTCCGACTTCGGCTCAGGTCACGATCTCACGATCCGGGCTGATGGCTCAGAGCCTGGAGCCTGCTTCCAATTCTGTGTCTCCCTCTCTCTCTGCCCCTCCCCCGTTCATGCTCTGTCTCTCTCTGTCTCAAAAATAAATAAACGTTAAAAAAAAAAAATAAAAAAAAAAAATAATAATTTCAAAAAAAAAAAAATGTCAAAAGATTTAAAACCATGTATCAAACAGGAACAGAGGTCACTGTGAAATAATTTTAGATATTTCCTCAACCAAAGTGACTTAAAGATTTAAAAAGCAAATAAAGTTATATATATAGTTGTAAAACTATAGCTCTTTTAATATGGAAAAGACTTAGTTTTTCTAAGGAACCCAAGTCTTGATAAAGACAAAGTGAATTATAGAAATATTTCACAAGACACAGAATCTTTGTTTCCTAGGCAGATTATGTTAAAGGTAAAGAAAAACCTTTTTTTTTTCTAATATATGAAGTTTATTGTCAAATTGGTTTCCATACAACACCCAGTGCTCATCCCAAAAGGTGCCCTCCTCAATACCCATCACCCACCCTCCCCTCCCTCCCACCCCCATCAACCCTCAATTTGTTCTCAGTTTTTAAGAGTCTCTTATGCTTTGGCTCTCTTCCACTCTAACCTCTTTTTTTTTTTTTTTCTCCTTCCCCTCCCCCATGGGTTTCTGTTAAGTTTCTCAGGATCCACAGGAAAAAGTCTGGAAAACCTCCAAAAGCATGGAGGTTAAAGAACACCCTACTAAAGAATGAATGGGTCAACCAGGCAATTAGAGAAGAAATTAAAAAATATATGGAAACAAATGAAAATGAAAATACAACAATCCAAACGCTTTGGGATGCAGCAAAGGCAGTCCTGAGAGGAAGAAAAACCTTTTATAATATTTTACTAAGAGCAGGCCAATGAGCTAAGACATTTTGTAATTTTAACAGAGATTGTATCAATACATCTTTTAGTTCATTTAAAAACCTTATATATTAATTTTAGCCTGCTTTGACCTCACAACATAAATTTTATTTTCCACAAACCTATGGCTTTATATATTCATTTAGGTTTTGTCTCTCTTTTTTTTCCTTTGCTATTCTGGAACAACCAGTTATTTTATTTTAGAACAAAATTGCTATTTTTCTTTAACAAAAACACATTCTATATTACTTGCATGCTTTTCGTATAAAACCACATACCATTTTCTTCCTATACTTTGTATACAAAGTTCTTTCCCTTGGTTCTTATTATTTCTAGTACTTTTATTTTTACATATTGATTATAAATTTTAGCTATTAGTAACTTTGCTTTCTAGTGAAAACTGGGAAGCAGGCAACTGTGAAGTCTCTATCATACATGAGCATCCTGTAGATTAACAAATTCATAAGTACATAATTATAAAAGCTTATAATTTATTAGAGACAATGTTTTTGGTAGTACAGTAAAAGAATACATTCCTTTGTGTTGCAGATGGTAAGATCTCATTCTTTCTTATGGATGAGTAATATCCATCGTACGTATACCATGTCTTTATCCATTCATCTGTCAACGAATATTGAGGTTGCTTTCTTATCCTGCTTCTGTAAATAATGCTGTAATGAATATAGGTGTGCATATATCTTTTCAAATTAGTGTTTTCATTTGGGGGGTGTAAATACCCAGTAGTGAAATTACCAGGTCGTATGGTATTTCTATTTTTTTAATGTTTATTTATTTTGAGAGAGAGAAAGAGAGAGAGAGAAATAGAGGCAGGGGTGGGGGTGCAGAGAGAGAATCCCTAGCAGGCTCAGTGCTGTCAGTACAGAACACAATGCAGGGCTCAATCCCACAAACCATGAGGTCATGGCCTGAGCTGATAGCAAGAGTCGGATGCTTAACCAACTGAGTCAACCAGGTGCCCCATGCTACTTGTATTTTTTAATTTTTTCAAGACCCTCTATACTGTTTTCCACAGTAGTTGTACCAACAGTGCCAGAGGGTTCTCTTTTGTCCCCATCCTCACCAACGCTTGTTGCTTCTTTTTGATAGTAGCCATTCTTATTTTTGTGAGGTGATTATCTCATTGTGGTTTTCATTTGCATTTCCCTGGTGGTTAGTGATGTTGAGCATCATTTCATGTGGCTGTTATCCATCTGTTTATTTTTGGACAATTGTCTACTTCAGGTCCTCTGGATATTTTTTAATTGGATTATTTGGAGGGTTTTGGTGTTGAATTGTAAGCTCTTTATATATTTTGGATATTAGCCCCTTATCAAATAAATCATTGTGACAACATGAATAGACCTAGAAGGTATTATGGTAAGTGAAATAAGTCAGTCAAAGAAAGGCAAATACCATATGATTTCACTTATATGTGGAATCTAAAACAAACAAATGAACAAACAAATAAGGAACAGAAATAAACTCATAAATAGAACATACTGGTGGTTGCCAGAGGGAAGGAGGATGGGAGAATGGGCAAAAAGTTGAGGGGATTAAGAGGTACATACTTCCAGTTATAAATAAGTCACAGAGATGAAAACTACAGCTTTAGGAATATAGTCAGTAATATTGCAACAATGTTGTATGGTGACCACACTTTTTGTGATGAGAACTGGGTGATGAGAATTGTGGAATCACTATGTTGTGCACCTGAAACTAATATAACATTATATATCAAGTATATTTCATATAGTTTTAAAAAATGTATTCCATTGTGTCCAAGAGTTTTGAGATCCTCTCTTTTCAAGGATTCCCCTTACGGTGGACTATCTTATCTAAGTTAAAGATTCCTCAAAGTGACTATTGGAATTCCAAATTATGTAAAAATTCATCCGTTTTCCAAAACGGCCGAAGATCCTGGCCTATAGAGGGTATACATTTAGAAAGCAGGAGTTTTTGAGAGAGATGAGAAAAGTTTTGACCACGTGGAACCTGTTTTTGCCTTTATGTTCTTTAAGATGTCTTAACTATGAGGGGCCCTGTTTTTTTTTTTTTTAATTTTTTAATGTTTATTTATTTTTGAAAAAGAGAGAGTGCTAGCAAGGGAGGGAGGGCAGAGAGAGGGAGACACAGAATCAGAAGTAGGCTCCAGGCTCTGAGCTGTCAGCATAGAGCCCCATGCGAGGCTCGAACTCACAAACCATGAGATCATGACCTGAGCTGAAGTCAGATACTTAATCAAGTGGGCCACCCAGATGCCCCAAGGGACCCTGTTTTTTAAGGGCTGTTTTTAATCAGGGAATCCCTCCTTAAGAACAGAATAGGATGGCTTACTAAGAAGCTTCAACAAACAAAATATGGGTAAGCACAATCAAGTCAAAGAGTTCAAAATGCAAACAGAGACTTATTCTCAAACTTCAGGCTCAGCAAGAAAACAGTGAACTCAGTGGGCTCTGTGGGGACAAGCACCTGGTTGTTCTATTGGCCCAAGTCCTCAGGGTCTTCTTTGGGTACAATTTCTGACCCCAGAAACTGTCAAGCCAGAAATAGCAAAATTAAAACCACCAAATCAATGAACAGTATTTAGTAAGGGTTTACTGTGCATCCAAAAAGAGTTCACAAAGTGGAAGCTTTCAAAATCAAAGGCTGATAAGAAATTCAGGAGCTTGAAGTTACAGGATGGCTTATAAAGTGAAAGTGGAAGTTGGTTACCCTCTACAATGATAGGTTATTACAATGAAGGTTTCCAGATGGCAAGGGATTGGTTAGGAGTGGTTATATCATGGGGCACCTGGGTGGCTCAGTCCTACTTCAGGGCAGGTCATGATCATGTAGTTCTTGAGTTCGAGCCCCACTTAGGGCTCTGTGCTGACAACTCAGAGCCTTGAGCCTGCTTCTGATTCTGTGTCTCCCTCTCTCTGCTCTTCCTGAACTCACACTCTGTCTCTCTCTCTCTCTCTCTCTCTCAAAAATAAATAAACATTAAAAAAATTTTTTAAAAAGAGTGGTTATATCATACCAGATTTAAGAGGATGACTTAAATTTATTTTACGATTATCAGAGGCATTTACAAGAAGTAACCTAAATTTTGCTTCTCTTCATGAAATAAGCTAGATTTAGTTTTGCTTACATTCCTTACATGGTTTTGTCTGCTGAGAGAATCCTCAAGTCCAGTTGCCACTGTGTATGTAATTTTAACAATAGGGATCCTTTTCCCATTTGCTTTATTCAGAAAGGCAAGTTCACTCTAAGTATTTTAATGTAAGTTCTCCCACCGCATAGCATTAGTGTAGCTCCATAACACAGGTTTGCCTTAAGGTAAGGACAGAGAAGAAAAAGTAGGAAAACATCCCTCACCTTGCCTCACATGCACACACAAATGAGGGTTCTCCTCATGCACGGGTGCTGCTTGAGCCTTTTTCTTTCCTTTTTTTTTTTTTTTATCTTCCATTTCCCCCTTTTCCTGTTCAGAAAAATGGTCTCCTTTCCAAGGCTTTACTAACTACACCTGACATGACTTTCCCTGATTTAGCCTGCTCTTGTGTCAAAGCTGGGAGATAATGAGGGAAACACAAACCAGAAACTCATTGCCTTCCAATTTTAGCTTCTTTCACCAATCTCCCTGCTAATATTTGCTTTTCAGGGTCCTTGAGTATAACCTCTTATATAAGTAGGAAAGTACTTTGGTTCTTTGTTAAATATCATTACTATTACTTACCTGGTCAAAGACAGGCAATTCAGAATAATATATACCCCCAGGAACTTATTTCCTCATCTTTTCCCATCATTCAAATCATATTTTTTAAGTTTATTTATTTTGGAAGAGAGAGAGAGCACAAGCAGAGGAGGGGCAGAGAGAGAGAGAATCACAAGCAGGCTCTGCACCGACAGTGCAGAGTTTGATGTGGGACTCGAACTCATGAACTGTGAGATCATGACCTAAACTGAAATCCAGAGTCAGACATTTAACCAGCCGAGACACCCAGGCACTCCCAAAACATAGTCTTTACAAGGAAGGCTCCTGAAGAGGATCCTCCTTCCCAGAACACAATTGACCTCAGCTGTTTTTCATGAGATGATGCCATGACTCCATCACTGGAGAATCAAAACACCTGGTATGCTTTCCTCTCCCAGCTAGTGCTTTTTGACTATAATAGAGGAGGGAAGGGTGGCGGGATCTCATTCTGAATTGCCTGAAGAACGGAGGTGGAGTGGGTCTTGTCTCCTGAATCAAAGTTCAGAAAAGTAAGTAGGTTATTTATTTTAATCTACTTTTACCTTCCTATTAAGCTACAGTAGCTCTTTGTGTTTTACTATTGTGGAAGGAAATGTGTATCAGTCATTATAAAGTAGCTCTCTTGTTTTCCTTTTAACTTTGTGTGTGTCAGTCTATAGGCTAAAAACAGTTTGCAGATATGTTGAGGAAGGTGTGAATCTCATTCTACTATATAGGATTGAAAAAATGTGAAATATGTCTTAAAGCCTAATATATATGATGGTGCAAAATTGTTAATTCAGTCTAACATGAGAAAACCATGAGTTAGTAAAATAAAATGTTAAACGTGATAATTTTACCACATTAAATAATAGTTACAAATAAATCCAAATATTCAAAATGGGGCTATAAAAATGTTTTCTGTTGGTGAAGCTAACATTCTATGCTTTTACAAACTTTTTTTTTGTGATCACTGCCAATGTTTTTTCACCATATCAGGTAATTAACTAGACTTACTTTGCAGCATTGTGTTTACTGCTTGGTTACTCTTCATTGAACAGTTTTTAAATGCATTCCATTTTCCTTATTGGGATTCGGCAAATTATCCTAGTTAAACATTCTTTCAAAATGACCTTTAAAGGCCTCTAGTATACCAATTTCTTCACTGTATTGATTTCATTATGCATTAGTTGAAACTACTATTGCAAACCCATCAAAAACACTGCCTTTTGTTTTGTTTTGTTTTTGCAACTTCAGGTTTGGTATAATCAACAAAGTTTTCCATCCTTAGAGTTTTCTCCAATTATTAAAATTTTTGTGATAACAAGCAATTATTTCTTGGATCTATTGTTTGCTTTCTGTTGAGTGTTTATTTTCTAAGTTAATAGTTTAGGTGACCTCTTTTAAACAGAAGAAAAACTAAGACCATGTTGGCCAAAACTGCATATTCTTTGTTTCTGTAAAATCCTGATTTTAACTATGGACACAATTTGGAATATAATTATTAGAATTGAATTATATTCAGAGTGCCTGGGTGTTTCAGTCGGTTAAGCCTCTGACTTTTGATTTCAGCTCAGGTCACATTCTCACATATTGTGAGATTGAGCCCTGCCTCCCGGCTCTGAACTGACAGTGCAGAGTGTGCTTGGGATTCACTCTTTCCTTCTCTCTGCCCCTCCCCACTCGCATGCTCATGTGCACTTTCTCTCTCTCAAAATAAATGAGCATTAAAAAAAGAATTGAGTTATCTTCTTATAAGCACATGTTTCCTATTCTATAAAAATGAAGTTTTACAAGCAAGTGAATGAAAGAATCTCAAAAGAGAAAATGCCATCAAACATGTATAGATCGTATCCTTCAAAATATGACAAAGAGGGGCGCCTGAGTGGCTCAGTAGTTTAAGAGTCTGACTTCGGCTCAAATCATGATCTCACAATTGGTGGGTTCAAGCCCCTGAGCCCCGGTTCGTGGGTTCGAGCCCCGCATCGGGATCTGTGCTGACAGCTCAGAGCCTGGGGCCTGCTTCTGGTTCTGCGTCTCCCTCTCTCTCTGCCCTTCCCCAGCTCATGCTCTGTCTGTCTCTCTGAAAAATAAATATTAAAAAAAATTAAAAATATGGCTAAGACAAATTTGGAAACTTTTCAAGATTATAAAACCCCCCAAAAATAAAAGCACTAAGAAACTCCACCATTTGTAGTATCATTTATTTAAAAGAAGGAAATGACCAGGGTTGTGAAAGTGTGAAGAAATAGGCATTGTTATGAAATAAGAAATGTAAAGTCACTTTATTTTTTAAACCAGAAAAAAATTAACATTTATTTAAATTCCAGTTAACATACAGTTAAATTAGTTTCGGATGTACGGTATAATGATTGGCACTTCCATACAACATCCTGTGTGCATCACAAGTGCCCACCTTAATCCCCATCCCTATTTAACCCATCCCCCCAACCACCTCCCCTCTAGTAACCATTAGTTTGTTCTCTGTAGTTAACAGTCTGTTTCTTGGTTTACCTCTTTTGGTTTTTGCCCCCTTTTCTCCTTTTTGTTTCTTAAATTCCACACGAGTGAAATCATATGGTATTTTTCTCTGGCTTATTTCACATAGCATAATATTCTCTGGCTCCATCCATGTCTTTGCAAGATTTCTTTTTTTTAATGTTTATTTTGAGAGAGAAAGACAGAATATGAGTCGGGGAGGAGCAGACAGAGAGGAAGACACAGAATCTGAAGCAGGCTCCAGGCTCTGAGCTGTCAGCAAAGAGCCTGACATGAATTCACGAACCATGATATCATGACCTGAGCTGAAGTCAGAGGCTTAACTGACTGAGACACCCAGGTGCCCCTGATTTCATTCTTTTTGGATGACTGAGTAATATTTCAGTGTGTGTGTGTGTGTGTGTGTGTGTATTTCTATTTTTTGACTACTGTAGATAATACTGCTATAAACATCAGGGTACATGTATCCCTTTGAATTAGTATTATTGTATTCTTTGGATAAATACTTAGTAGTGTAATTGCTGGACTATAGGGTAGTTCTATTTTTTAACTTTTTGAGGAGGCTCCATACTGTTATCCAGAATGGCTGCACCAATTTGCATTCCTGCTAATCGTACAAGAGTGTTCCCTTTTCTCCATATCTTTGCTACCACCTATTGTTTCCTGTGTTGTTAATTTTAGACATTCCGACAGGTGTGAGGTGATATCTCATTGTAGTTTAGATTTGTATTCCCCAATGATCAGTGATGTTGCTCGTCTTTTCATATGTCTGTTAGCTGTCTGTAGGTCTTCCTTGGAAAAATCTCTCTTCAGGTCTTTGGTCCATTTTTTAACTGGATTATTAATTTTTGGGATGTTGAGTTCTTTAAGTTCTTTATATATTTTGGATACTAACCCTTTATCAGATAGGTCATTTGCAAATGACTCCTCCCATTCATAGTTTACCTTTTAGTTTTGTTGATTGTTTCCTTCCCTGTACAGAAAATTTTTATTTTGATGCATTTGATTTATTTTTGCTTCTCCTTCCCTAGCATCAGGAGACCTATTTAGAAAGAAGTTGGTATGGCCAATGTCAAAGAAGTTACTGCCTGTGTTCTCTTTTAGGATTTTTATGGTTTCAGGTGTCACATTTAGGTCTTTAATCCATTTTTAATAGCAAATTTATTGTCAAATTGGTTTCCATACAACATCCAGTGCTCATCCCAAAAGGTGCCCTCCTCAAAACCCATAACCCGCCCTCCCCCTCCCTCCTACTCCCCATCTACCCTCAGTTCTCAGTTTTTAAGAGTTTCTTATGCTTTGGGTCTCTCCCTCTCTAACCTCTTTTTTTTTTTTTCCTTCCCCCCCCCCCCATGGGTTTCTGTTAAGTTTCTCAGGACCCACATAGGAGTGAAACCATATGGTATCTGTCTTTCTCTGTATGGCTTATTTCACTTAGCATCACACTCTCTAGTTCCATTCACATTGCTACAAAGGGCCACATTTCATTCTTTCTCATTGCCACGTAGTAGTCCATTGTGCATATAAACCACAATTTCTTTATCCATTCGTCGGTTGATGGACATTTAGGCTCTTCCCATAATTTGGCTATTGTTGAGAGTGCTGCTATAAACATTGGGGTACAAGTGCCCCTATGCATCGGCACTCCTTTATCCCTTGGCTAAATTCCTAGTAGTGCTATTGCTGGGTCATATGGTAGGTCTATTTTTAATTTTTTGAGGAACCTCCACACTATTTTCCAGAGTGGCTGCACCAGTTTGCATTCCCACCAACAGTGCAAGAGAGTTCCCGTTTCTCCACATCCTCTCCAGCATCTATAGTCTCCTGATTTGTTCATTTTGGCCACTCTGATGGTGTGAGGTGATATCTGAGTGTGGTTTTGATTTGTATTTCCCTGATAAGGAGCAACATTGAACATCTTTTCATGTGCCTGTTGGCCATCCGGATGTCTTCTTTAGAGAAGTGTCTATTCATGTTTTCTGCCCATTTCTTCACTGGACTATTTGTTTTTTGGGTGTAGAGTTTGGTGAGCTCTTTATAGACTTTGGATGCTAGCCCTTTGTCTGATATGTCATTTGCAAATATCTTTTCCCACTCCGTTGGTTGCCTTTTAGTTTTGCAGACTGTTTCCTTTGCAGTGCAGAAGCTTTTTATCTTCATGAGGTCCCAGTAGTTCATTTTTGCTTTTAATTCCCTTGCCTTTGGGGATGTGTCAAGTAAGAAATTGCTATGGCTGAGGTCAGAGAGGTTTTGTCCTGGTTTCTCCTCTAGGGTTTTGATAATTTCCTGTCTCACATTCAGGTCCTTTATCCATTTTGAGTTTATTTTTGTGAATGGTGTAAGAAATGGTCTAGTTTCATCCTTCTGCATGTTGCTGTCCAGTTCTCCCAGCACCATTTGTTAAAGAGACTGGCTTTTTTCCATTGGATATTCTTTCCTGCTTTGTCAAAGTTGGCCATACTTTTGTGGGTCCAATTCTGGGGTCTCTACTCTATTCCATTGGTCTATGTGTCTGTTTTTGTGCCAATACTATGCTGTCTTGATGATGACAGCTTTGTAGTAGAGGTTAAAGTCTGGGATTGTGATGCCTCCTGCTTTGGTCTTCTTCAAAATTACTTTGGCTATTCGGGGCCTTTTGTGGTTCCATACAAATTTTAGGATTGCTTGTTCTAGCTTCAAGAAGAATGCTGGTGCAATTTTGATTGGGATTGCATTGAATGTGTAGATAGCTTTGGGTAGTATTGATATTTTAACAATATTTATTCTTCCAATCCATAAGCACGGAATGGTTTTCCATTTCTTTTTATCTTCTTCAATTTCCTTCATAAGCTTTCTATAGTTTTCAGCATACAGATCTTTTACATCTTTGGTTAGGCTTATTCCTAGGTATTTTATGCTTCTTGGTGCAATTGTGAATGGGATCAGTTTCTTTATTTGTCTTTCTGTTGCTTCATTATTAGTGTATAAGAATGCAACTGATTTCTGTACATTGATTTTTGTATCCTGCAACTTTGCTGAATTCATGTATCAATCCTAGCAGACTTGTGGTGGAGTCCATCGGATTTTCCATGTATAATATCATGTCATCTGCAAAAAGTGAAAGCTTGAGTTCATCTTTGCCAATTTTGATGCCTTTGATTTCCTTTTGTTGTCTGATTGCTGATGCTAGAACTTCCAACACTATGTTAAACAACAGCTGTGAGAGTGGACATCCCTGTCGTGTTCCTGATCTCAGAAAGAAAGCTCTCAATTTTTCCCCATTGAGGATGATATTAGCTGTGGGCTTTTCATAAATGGCTTTTATGATCTTTAAGTATGTTCCTTCTATCCCAACTTTCTCGAGGGTTTTTATTAAGAAAGGATGCTGAATTTTGTCAAATGCTTTTTCTGCATCAACTGACGGTATCATATGGTTCTCATCTGTTCTTTTATTAATGTGATGGATCACGTTAATTGATTTGTGAACGTTGAACCAGCCCTACAGCCCAGGAATGAATCCCACTTGATCTGGTGGATAATTCTTTTTATATGATGTTGAATTAGATTTGCTAGTATCTTATTGAGAATCTTTAATCCATTTTGAATTTATTTTTGTGTATGGTGTAAGTAAGTGGTCTAATTTCATGCTTTTGCATGTTGCTGTCTAGTTTTCCCAGCATTATTTGTTGAAGAGACAGTCTTTTTGTCATTGGATATTCTTTCCTAGTTTGTCTATGATCAACTGAACATATGGTTGTGGGCTTATTTCTGGGTTTTCTATTCTGTTCTATTAGTCCATGTACCGTTCTGTTTTTGATTACTACCACTTTGTAATATAACTTGAAGTCTGGAATTGTCATGCCTCCAGCTATACTTTTCTTTTTCAAGGTTGCTTTGGTTATTAGGGGTCTTTTGTGGTTCCATACAAATTTTAGGATCCTTTGGTCTAGTTTTGTGAAAAAATGCTGTTGGTATTTTAATAGGTAGTACATTAAGTATGTAGATTGCTTTGTGTAGTATAGATATTTTAACAATGTTTGGACTTCTAATCCATGAGCATGGAATGGTTTTCTATTTCTTTGTGTCCTGTTCAATTTCTATAATCAGTGTTTTATAGTTTTCAGAGTACAGGTCTTTATCTCTTTGGTTAGGTTTATTCCTAGGTGTATCATACATGCATGTTTGGGATTGATTCCTTAATTTTCTGTTGCTTAACTATTGGTGTATAGAAATGCAAGAGATTTCTATACATTGATTTTTGTATCCTGTGACTTTACTGAATTCATGTATCAGTTCTAGAAGCTTTTTGGTGGAATCTTTAGGGTTTTCCATATATAGTATGTCATCTGCAAATAGTGAAAGTTTGCCTCCTTCCTTGATGATTTGAATACTTTTGTTGTTGCTGCTGTTGTCTGCTTAGTGTGGTTAGAATTTCCAGTACTATGTTAAGTAACAGTTGTGAGAGTGGATATCCCCCTCATTCCTGACTGTAGAGGAATAGCTGTCAGTTTTTCCCCATTGAGATGATACTAGCTGTGGGCTTTCATATATGGCCCTTATTATGTTGAGGTCTAACCTCACTTTGTTGAGGGTTTTTATCATGAATGGATCTTGTACTTTGTCAAATGCTTTTTCTGTATTTATTGACATGATCATATAGTTCTTATTAAAGTGATGTAGCATGTTGATTTGTGAATATTGAACCATGCTTACAACCAGGGATAAATCCCACTCGATCATGGTGAATGATTTTTTTTTTAATGTATTGTTGGATTCGGTTTGTTAACATTTTATTGAGGACTTTTGCATCTATATTGATCAGGGATATGTAGTTCTTTTTTAGTGGTTTCTTTAGCCCATATTGATATGAGAGTAATGCTGGCCTCAAAGAATAAGTTTTGCTTCCTTTTTTAATTTTTTTGAATAGTTTGAGAGGAATAGGTATTAACTCTTCTTTAAAAGTTTGCTAGAATTCACCAGTGAAGCCATCTGGCACTGGACTTTGGTTTGTTGGGAATTTTTGGTTACTGATTCAATTTCTTTGCAGGTTATCAGTCTTTTCAATTTAACATTTCTTCCTGTTTCAGTTTTGGTAGTTTATATGTTTCTAGGAATTTATTCATTTCTTCCAGGTTGTCCAATTTTTTGGCATATTGTTTTTTATAACATTTTCTTTTACTTGTTTATATTTCTGTGCTTTTGGTTGTTACTTCTCTTCTCTCATTTTTGACTTTATTTGCTTCCTTTCTTTTCTATTTTGGTCAAGACTGGCTAGAATTTTATCAACTTAATTTTTCAAAGAACCTGCTCCTGGTTTCATTGAGCTATTGTTTTTTTGTTTGTTTGTTTGTTTGTTTCTAAATCATTTCTGCTCTAACATGTATTATATCCTTCCTTCTCCTAGCTTTAGGCTTTCTTCTTTTTTCTAGCTCTTTTATTTGGTTGTCTGAGATTTTTCTTACTTCTTGAGGTGTGCCTGTATTGCTGTATACTTCCCTCTTAGAACAACTTTTATTGCATCTCAAAGGTTTTGGGCAATTACTTATTTTCATTTATTTACTTTTTGATCGATCCACTCATTATTTAATAGCATGTTGTTTAACTTCCATGTATGTGTGTTTCCAGATTTTTTCTTGTATTTGACTTCAAGTTTCATAGCATTGTGGTCATAAAGGTGCAGGGTATTACTTCAATCTTTTTGTTTTTGTTGAGGTGTGTTTTGTAACCTAATGTATGACCTGTTATGGAGAGTGTCCCCTGTTCACTTGAAAATGTGTATTCTGCTTTAGTTTGGAATGTTCTGAATATATGTCAAGTTCTTCTGATCCAGCGTGTCATTCAAAGTCCTTGTTTCCTTGTCTATTTTCTCTTTAGATGATCTGTCCATTGATGTAAGTGTGTTTTAAAATCTCCTATTTTATTGTCAATGAGTTCCTTTAGACTTGTTATTGTTTTACATATTTGGTGCTTTTGTGTTGGGTACATAGTATTTACAGTTTAATCTTGTTGAATTATCTCCTTTATTATGATATAGGGCCCTTTTGTCTCTTCTTACAGTCTTTGTTTTAAAGTCTAGTTTGTTTGGTATAATTATTGGTACTCTGTCCTTCTTTTGACATCCATTTGTATGATAAATGTTTTTCCTTCCCCTCACTTCCAATCTGCAGTTGTCTTTAGGTCTAAAATGAGTCTCTTGTAGGCAGCATAGATATGGGCCTTGTTTTGTTTTGTTTTTAAATCCATTCTGACACCTTATGTCTTTTGATTAGAGTGTTTACTCCATTTACATTCAAAGTAATTATTGCTATGTATTTATTGTCATTTTATCATTGTCATTGTTTCTGGAGATTTTCCCTGATCCTTTCTGGTCTTTGTCATTTTTGGCATCTCCTTCACACTCAAAAAGTCCCTCTTAATATTTCTTTCAGGGCTGGTTTGGTGGGCACAAACTCCATTAGTTGTTTGTCTGGGAAACTTTTTCCCTCCTTCTATTCTGAATGATAGCCTTGCTGGATAGAGTGTTCTTGGCTGCAGATTTTTTTCCATACAGCACTTTGAATATACTATGCCACTCCCCCTGGCTTGCCAAGTTTCTGTTAAGAAATCTCCAGCTAACCTTTTGGGTTCTCCCCTATAAGTTCAGGACTTCTTTTCTCTGGCTCCTTTTAAGGTGTTTTTCTTTATCATTACACTTTTCAAATTTAATGATAATATATCTTGGTTTTGGCCTGAAGTTTTTAAACTTTTTTTTAATGTTTATTTTTGAGGGAGAGAGACACACAGAGCATGAGTGGGGTTGGCCACAGAGAGAGGGAGACACAGAATCCAAGGCAGGTTCCAGGCTCTGAGCTGTCACCACAGAGCCCCATGCAGGACGTGAACTCACAGGCCATGAGATCATGACCTGAACTGAAGTTGAACACTTAACCAACTGAGCCACCCAGGCGCCCCTGGTCTGCTTTGTTGATTTGATGGGAGTTCTCTGTGCCTCCTGGATCTGGATGTTTGCTTCCTTCCCTGATTAGGGAAGTTGTCTGCTATTATTTCTTCAAATACATTTTCTGCCTCCTTTTCTCTCTCTTCTTTTGGGACTCTTATACAAATATTATGTTTGATGGAGTTGGTGAGTTTCCCTAAATCTATTCTCATGTTGCATAATTCTTCTCTCTTTTGTTCATCTCTGTTAATTTCTGTTATTTTGTCTTCTTGGTCCTTAATACAGAGGTCCTTGGTCCTCTGGTTCTTCTAGTCTCCTATTCATTTCTTTAAGTCTGTTTCTAAACTCATTTATTTCATTCTTCATCCCCGATTATTTTTTACCTCTCTTATCTCTGTGGTAAGTGTCTTACTGATACCTTCTATTCTTTTTCTCCAGCCCAGTAAGTATTGTTATGATTATGGTTTTAAATTCTCCATCAGCCATATTATTTATATTTGTCTTACTTAGATCTCTGGCTGTGGCCTTGTCTTGTTCTTTCATTTCAGGTAAATTCTTCCATCTTGGTATTTTGTCTAAATCTCTGCCTTCTTCTCTGTGTTAGAAAAGCCAGTTATATCTCCTGCTCCTGAAATAATGGCCTTATAGAGAAGAGGTCATGCAGTTCCCAGGGCCTAGCATTTCAGGGAGTCTCTCTGGTGTGTGCTGTGTATAGTCTTCTGATCTGTTTTGACTGCTCTGTCCTTCAGGTCAGTCATCTGTGGATGTTCTCCTTGCCTGCTGTGGGTGGTGTGTGGTCCCTTGCCCAGGTGTGGTGAATTTTAACTTGGTGTGCTCTTGTATGAATGTGAAATGAGACTGTCACTACCTCCACAAGATCTGAGTCCCTGCAGAATTCTCTGCTCAGAAGATATGATAGGGGCAGGGGTTTGTGCTGGTCTTGTGGGAGGGGTACCCACCATGCTGGTACTTTGACAAGTGTGATTAAGAAAGGCAGTCCCACCAGTGTGCAGGGGGATGGGACTTGGTGTAAGCAACTTATGCAGTCTTCCAGGGGTGTCTTTGAGTTTATGCTGAGGGCTGGGAGAGGTAAATTGTGCTGGCCAACTTCTTTGTCCTAGAGAGACATCTGTGTGAATGCTGCCTCTCTGGGATCCACTCTGAAGAGTACGAAAATTCTCCTTACTGTGTGCCCCAGGCATTCTTCAAATAGCTACTCCCATGCTGTCTTCCCTGCATTGTTTGCCTGCCTTCTCTTCAGGAGCAGGGCAGTGTCCTCTGGGCTCTATCCCAGCCACGCCTGCTGCTGACCTTTAGAACTCCAGGGTTTAAGCCCTGTTGGTTGCAAGAAGTCATGAAATTCAGCCCATTTTATATTCCAAACCAATACCTGTGGGGATACCTTCTCATTGTACATTCCTCTATGTGCTCCCCTTGCCACCCCCTCCCCACTTGTCTTGCTTTCTTTCAATAAACAGAAGATATGGCTCTCCAGCTAGGAGAGGAGATCCTTCTCTAAGAATAATTTATTTGATTTTTATCAGTTTCTGAACCTCGATGATTACACCAGTTAGACAAAACATTAGCTAGAATTCTTTCAAGAAAAAACTGTGTCCCTTTAAGGCTCAATATGCAAGATAAGAAATGTATATCTGTCTTTTCTGGCATGTAGTATACTGATGCTTTATTATAACCAGAATGGCAGCCTCGGGGGTTGAATGAGTAGAGTAAGAAAAGTGAACCAGTTTGCTGGAGAAGACACCACATTATATTACTCAGAGTTGGAGGGCTTCAGTGAAAAAAATTCATCAATGTGGGAAGCAAAGACTGCATGTCCATTTTGAGGTATCATGTCACTAAGTGAAAATACATATTTATATATAAATTGTGAGGAGTTCAGGACAAAGTAAATATAATTAAGTCTTCTATAGAGTAGCTGGTACCCTGCACACTTCTGGGAAATTACTAATCTGCTTGTATGTCCATTTTAATCATGTCATATACACACAAGTACATATTATAACAATTTTAGTCCTAAAAATCTTAGAATTTTTATCATCAGCATGTTCATTTGCTATGTAGAACTTCAAGGTGAGATGAGGGAACACAATTTCAGGTTTGAAATTATCAGCCATTTAATTTTTTTTCCTTTTATGCATTTTGTGAACTATAATAAACATCTTTGATTTATATTTTAGAAAGATAATACTCATTAAAAAGGAATAATTTTGCAATTTGATTTATAGAAGTTATCTCCCTAACTCCATGATCCTTTTTGGAGCAAAGAGAGGTCAGAGAAAGATATTAAGCATGGCATCCTCATATTAGTTTAAGGTACTATGGATAGAGTTAGCTCGTATAATATAGGCATCTTCACTCAGTTTTGACTGTTGAAGTTTTTCCAAAACTAGCTTAAAAAATTTCAAATATGTGGTGGTAATTTTGGGAAAGCAGGGTATATTTTTTGTAGAAATATAGAATATCTGAAACCCAGATAAGTGAGAAGCATAAAGATGTGTAGGGTTTTTTGTTTGTTGGTTGGTTTGCTTGTTTTTTTCTCCAGCTTTGTTAAGAAATAAGTGGCATGTAACACTGTATAATTTAATGTGTACAATGTGTTGATTTGATACTTCTATATTAAATGAATACCACCATCACAGTAACACCTAGTAAGCACCTTCATCACATCACGTCCCATAATTACTAGTGTGTGTGTGTTGGGGGTGGGGGGGTGGTTGTGGGAGCTCATAGAGCCTGGCTGGTTAAGATTAAGAAAGAAATATTTGCAGCCTGGGGAATGGCAGGCTGAGAAGCAGCAAAGCAGACCAGGAAAACCTGTCTCCTTTGGAATGTCAAGGCTGAAAACAGCCAGACCTTGCCTATAGATCAACATGTTTTCTCACTCTGTAAATTCCAAATCTAAAGTAGTAAAACAACCCCCTTCCTATGATGTATACACTGCCCTTGTGATGTACACTTACACGTCACTACCCTGATTGTACTGTTCCACCAATAATCTATGAGTATGCTTTGTTTCCTCTTTTGAAACTACACATTGCTTTCCCTGCACACCTTGAAATGTACTAATAAGATTCTCAATGAAAACTGGAGAAGAACTTTGCTTGGAGCCATCACCAATGGCTGCTTGGCTGGAGCCATCACAATAGAATGCTTGGCTCCTTTGACCTCCTCCTTTATCTTACTCAGGAGTCTGGAGTTATCTGTCATCCGCTACCCTGAGGTTTGCTGGTCAAACCTGGCATGTGGTGAGAACATTTAAGATCTACTCTTAGGGATTTTCAAGCCCATAATACAGTATTACTAACTATAGTCACTGTACTATACATAAGATCCCCAGAATGTGTTAATCTTAAGCTGGAAGTTTATGCTCCTTGACCAACATCTTTGATTTTCCTCCCTCCCTCAGCCCCTGGTAACCATCATTTTAGTTTGTTTCTATGTGTTTGGTGTTTTTAGATTCGGATCTGGGTGACATCATACAGACATCTTTCTGTCTGACTTTCCTCAGTATAATCCTCAAGTTCCATCCATGTTGTAGAAAATGACAGGACTTCCTTCTTTCTCATCGCGAAATAATATCCTTCTGTGTGTACCACATCTTGAATCATTCATTGGGAATTTAGTTTGTTTCCGTATCTTGGCTGTCATGAATAATGCTGTGAGGACATTAGGAATGCAGATATCTCTTTGAGATCCAATTTACATTTTCTTTGGATATGTACCCAGAAGTGTGATTACTGGATCATATGCTAGTTCTATTTTTAATTTTTTGAGGACCCTCCATACTGTTTTCCACAGTAGTTACACCAATTTACAACAAAGGTTCTCTTTTCTCCACACTCTCACCAACACTTACCTCCTATGTTTTTGATGACAGCCATTCTAACAATAGCTCATTGTGGTTTTGATTTGCTTTTCCCTAATAATTAGTGACACTGAGCATCTTTTCATGTACCTATTGGACATTGGAGGTCTTCTTTGGAAAAATGCCTGTTCATTTCCTTTTTTCAGTTGCTTGCTGTTTTATTATTGAGTTAAAGGAGTTCATTAAATACCTTGGATATTGACCCCTTATCAGATATATGATTTGCAAATTTTTTTCTTATTCCATAGGTTGTTTTTTTTCATTTTTTTGGTTTTCTTCTCTGTGCAGAAGCATTATTTGACAATTTTTTTTCCAAAAGAAAAGATGGTAATTAATCACCTTAAAGTTTATATTATATATTTTTTAAATTAAATAAAAAAAGTTGCCTCATTTATCATAGTTTTTACTTAGAATGTAACATTACATATGTTTTATAAATCTGATCAGATTTATAAATAAAGATAAATTGTGAAGATACTGCAAAGCACCTGCATAGACTGCAGCCAGTTTATTGGGATATCTTACATTAAAATGACTCCTTTGTACAGTTAATGAACCACTAAATTTGTTGTTGTTATAAGCCAGTCTCCATTGTTCAAATTCTTTTAGCTCAAATCTACTACCCTGATATTGTTCCAGGATCCTAACCAGATACTTCATTATATTTTGTCATCATTTCTCTTTAGTCTCCCCTTAACTATGAGAAGTTCTCAGATTTTGTGCAGGTGTGTATAATTTTATTAATTTAACTCTTTGAGAGTATTAGCCAAGTACTTCATAGAATGTTCCTTAATTATTTTGCATAGGGTATTTGTCTCTTCTCTTTATTTGGGAACTTACATAAGTAAGAATTCACAGATATTAATTTAAAATGTTGAATTATAATCAAATAATGGTATACTTATTTAGATACTCAATTAGTCCAGCCTTGGCTCTTGGAGTATCTACTACCATGCTACTTCAACATATTCCTGTCATGTGGATCACTGCTTTTACTTGAGCACTTCTTTACTTTCTGACAGCACAAAATGATCTAGGCTAATTTGTATATTATTTGCCCCAGTCCTAGAATCAGCCATTTCTCCAAGGAACTCTGGTTCCTTTAATTAGAGAATTGTGTGAGAAACTACTATACAGGCTCTAGGTGTTCTCACTACTATTGGAGAGAATAGGGAAATATTTGTATACTGATCTGTGTTTATTATACATATTTATTGATATTCCTGTATGTAGTTACTTCTATCTGAAGCTAAACTTGAATTCACACTCAGGTCTCCAAATCCAATCCCTTGATAAACAAATGGATCATCATACACGTTTCCCCTTACTTACCAGTAACCTACTTACAGATCAGAAAAACTGGCTTCTATCATCTGCTGTCCATTTAATTAACTGTTCTGTTTCTATATACATATATTGTGGCCTCAGACTTGTTAACCCTATATCCACAGAAAGGGCTCTATCAACTAGAGTATAGTGCTTACTTACCCTTTCTTTTGAGTCATTTAATTTGTGTCCTTTAATTCTCTAGATTTAACTCATTTCCAAAGTAACCTAGGTCTGCAACTTTCCACCCCCTCATTTTCAGTAAAGTGGTTTCATATACTTGTAATACACAAAAATTGGTTTTTTTCCTCCTTCTATTCTGTCCTAAAATCTCAGACACCTAAATGATTTTCTAAGATTTTTATGCATTAAAGTTAATATTTGTGCTGTAAACTTCTAAGTGTTTCAACAAATAAATCATGGCATGTATCTATACAATTTTATATAAAATGGTTTCACAGCCCTGGAGAGATCTATGTACTTCATCTACTCAAACTTCTCTCTCCAACTCTGGATGCTTAGGAACCACGAATATATTTACTGTCTTAATGGTTGTGTGTTTCTAGAGCATTATACAATGGGAACTACACAGTATACTTTTCAGATTGGTTTCTTTCATTTAAAATATGTGCTTAAGATTTATTGTGTCTCTTTATGATTTGATAGCTCATTTATTTATCACTGAATAATATTTTTATGAGTATACCACAGTTTATCCATTCACCAATTGAAAGGTGTATCAGTTGCTTATAGACTAGGCATTTTCAAATCCTAAATACCTATGTATGTAATTACTGGAGTGTGCTTATAACTTCGAAAACTGCCAAACTATCTTCCAAAATTGTACTACTTTCCCCCACCCACAATTAGTGATCCAGTTTCTTTGCATATCTGTTGAAATGGTACATTATACTGATTGAATTTTGATGTTGGAACAGACTTCCAAGACTCTAATGAATTCCACTTGTTATGGGCTATAGTTCTGTTCACATATTATATTTGATTTGTTAATATTAAAGATTTCTAATATACATTTAATGTTTTAAATTGAAGGTAGCTGGAAAATCCCCCAATATTTCGTGATTACACATCACACTTTTTTTTCCAAATATTTTTTCTATGTATATTTTTATTTTTGACAAAGAGAGAGAAAGAAGGGGCAGAGAGAGAGGGGGAGAGAGAATTCCAAGCATTCTCTTACTGTTAGTGTAGAGCCAGATGCGAGGTTGGACTCACCAACTGTGAGATCATAAGCTGAGCTGAAATCAAGACTCAGATGCTTAACTGAACTGAGCCACCCAGGCACCCACATCACATTTCTAAATAACAGATTAGTATAAGTCTCAAAAGAAATTTAAAATAATTTTGGACTAGAGCTCCTGGGTAGCTCTGTTGGTTGAGGATCCAACTCTTGATTTTAGCTCAGGTCATGATCCCAGGGTCTTGGGATCAAGCCCTGCATCAGGCTCCACACTGAGCTCCCCCCCCTCTCTCTCCCCCTCGCTTGGGCTTGCATGCTCTCAGTGTCTCTCTTTCTCTCTCTCTCTCTATATATATGTACATGTATGTATATGTATATATATGTATGTATGTATATATATATATATATGTGTGTGTATATACATACATATATATATATATATATATATATATATATATATATATATATAATTTTGGGGCCAAATTGAAATTAAAATACAATTTTCAAAATTTGTTGGGTTGAAATGAAGGTAGTGCTTGGAATGAAATTTATCGTATTAGTGGTGACATTGACTTCTATTTTCTCTTTTCCAATCTAAATTCAATTATCTAAGTTTCTAAGGAAACATAGGAAACATAGAAACGAGAGAAGCTTAAGTGTACAGCAAGCTAAAGAAAATACACAATAAATTGCCGTCAAAATTGTGAAATTGAAAATGCAAAAGCAAATGAAACTAAGCAATGCAATTGCAGTCGAAATTGTGAAATTGAAAATGCAAAAGCAATGAAACTAAGAGTTGGGTTTTTTTTTTTAAATATCAGTAAAAATTGATTAACCTCCAGTCAGTCTAACCAAGAAAAAGTACATGTCACCAAAAATGAGAGGTCATTAATATTGATCTCACAGCCATCAAAATGTAATAAAGGAAACTGTGAACAACTCTTTCCATAAATCTAGTATCTTGTATATGATGGACAAATCCCTTGAAGGTCACATGCTACCAATACTCACAAAAGGAGAAATAAACTGAATACTCCTATCTATTAAAGATAATGGATCACTAATGACCTTCCAAAAAGGCAAGCAGCAAGTCCAGATGATTTTACTCGTGTATTCTCCCAAATATTTAAAAATGAAATTATAGCAGTTCTCAATCTCTTTCAGAGAGTAGAAATAGAATACTTTCTAACTCTTTCTATGAAGCCATTATTACCCTATTATCCTAACAGCAAAACTAGGTAAAGACATTGCAAGAAAGGAAAATTATAGACCAATATCTCATGAGGAAAAATACTCAAGAAAATATTAGGAAATTGAATCCAAGAGGGTATAAAATTTTTATTAACTTGTTTCAGTGTTTTAAAACCCTTTCCTTGTATCTGCCTAAGTTTTATCAGAGTATTTCATTTCCTGCATAAAAATGTGAAATCTTTCCTCCATGAAAATGTGAATCTTCTGCGAGCTAATTTGGCTATGATTCTACCTTCATGCCACCACATTGTCAGACAACTTGGCCCAGGGCTGAGCCTGAGCCCCATTTTCTAAAACTTTGTTTTCTAACAGGAGTCCTCTTGTAAACCGCGCAGAAAACTTGGAATTTTGAGGCACTACCAACTCACCATCTTTGACTCCTTAGAAATTATACCAATATTCTAACTTTTAGAATATGAGACAAGCTGCTATTTTATAATATTTTGGCATTATTCAAGACAAACAAATTCATTGTTTTATCTTGTTTCTCCCCTTTGCTGCTTGTTCTTTTCATGCCTGCTACTAAGATCTTGATGCATCTTGAAGCTAAGAGCTTAAATATGATGCCATCTTATTTTTATTTATTTTCTAAGGTTAGCCCAAATGGCAGCTCAATGTGCTGTTCTAGAGTTTTCTTCTTTTTTTTTTTTTTCTTTTTATGATTACTTCTGGGCTTACAAGCTTGTAGCTTTCTAAAACTGTATTTATTTCATTAAAAAATATATATCAGCCATCTTTATTTTTCTGACCTTTATCTCTGGTCCTTCCAATCTCTAATATTTCAGAGTTTTGGTGATCACATCAAAAAGTTTTTTTTTTAATTTTTAATATATATATATTTGAGAAAGAGAGAGACAGAGTGTGAGTGGAGAAGGGGCAGAGAGGGAGACATAGAATCCAAAGCAGGCTCCAGGCTCCAGGCTCCGACCTGACAGCACAGAGCCCAATGTGGGACTTGAACTCACAGACATGAGATCAAGACCTGAGCTGAAGTCGGACACCCAACTGACTGAGTCACCCAGGTGCCCCCAAAAGTTTTGTTTTTGGTCTTTTGAGTTAATGGTTTTTATAAAATATTTTGTTATAATAATCAGCACAGAAATTTTTATTTCTATATTTACTCTTTCAAGTATATTCAGTATTACTATTAGATTTATATCCTAGATGTCCCTTTTAATTTTGAAAACTAATCTTTGAAGGTATAATTCTATTTTCCAGGTTAAAGTATCTGAACTTCTGCTAATATACATCATTATATATATATATATATATATATATATATATATATATATATATATATATATATAAATTAGTATACATATACATATATTGACATTGACATTTATATACATAAATAAAATTTTCTTATTCTTTTCCCAAATATACACATGTATGTATCCACATATACCACCAACAACCTGATTTGGATGACTTGAATCTAATAGCCTATTTGGAAAAATTTAAAGACTTCTCTTGTACAAGACACCTTTTGTTCCATCAGTCGCCTGCTAATAGTTTCCTTTCCTGAAGACGTCAATTGTTATCTATTTAATGAATCCAGCTTCTCGCACTTTGAACACTGAAAGCTTCATGTTCTTTCCTGAATGCTAAAGGCCTGTCTGGTGGTACAACACACTGCTGCCATGCCAACAGGCTAGCAAACATCTATTTTCAACTGACAACAGGCACATATCTCCTGCTTATTTTGCCCAAAGCTTTTTCAATTCTTTTGACATTCAACATACAAACTATACAATTAGAAAGTAATATAACAATTAAGAATTATACCCCTTCCTAATCTCTCCAAACTTATTCCTGAAGAAACGCAAAGAAAATTTCTGTCCTAATATTTATAATTTCAAACTCCTTAGTGTTGTGTAATTATTCCTGGGAGGTGCATTGTGTGAGCTGTTTACATGAGATGAATGGAACCATGAATTTATAAGTACATGCTCCATTACACTCAGAGTGTATTGCTTCTTAATTTACGTCTTGCTTTGGGCCATGCAGAAGATTATTCTGGCTATTTTAAAAGAGCTGTTCCAAATTCTGTAGATTCATCTCCCACGGGTCCTTTTTATTCTGGGATTTTAAAATCATTTGGTGGGCAGAAATTTCACCATGCATTTGTCAGATAAATTTCCCACTTATCATATTTGGCTTATGGCAATATGGTAGTTTTCAGAAGAAGAAAGCAAAAAGCTCATGACTTACTCTAATGGGACAGGAAAATGTAGAGCTAGAAGACAAAGAATATAATTATATTTTTATGAGCAACCATGTAAATATATTACTAAAAATGTTCTTTTAAATAGCATAGTCAAATGGAGAAAGAAGTAAAAGCATTGGAAACCAGACTGAAAAATCCTTTGATCTGACTTCTAGACTGCTCTGCTTAATAAATTAAAGGCATCAACTTTATGCATCTGACTAAAATGCACCTAATTAAGGATATCATTACTAAGGATCTTACTAGGAAAAAAAATAAAAACTTAGGAACTTGAGCAATGTTGCTTCTGAGTAAAATAACTTATCTTGTAAGAAAACAAAATTTAATATACCCAAATTAGCATATTTGCCAATGAGTTCCTCTTTTTAAATAACTCAAAATCATCGATATTTTCTCTGAGAATGGGAGAAATCCAGGAGTTAGGATTCTCCTTGCACATAAAGTCATTAATTCAATCAAAATTTATGACCCCACTTGAATTCAAAAATTGGAAAATAACACTAAGTAACCTGAGTGTTTCACAAATTAGTTGTCTGTGTTTGGGGAAGATTTTTAAGCTTTCTGTGTTTCTGATACATAATATATAGAACAAAGTAGCATAGTCAGAAGGCCATTCTTGCAACTTTGGAATTTTGTTTCTAACCTGTTACCAAGCATATTACCTATAAAACAGAAGAGCAGTGGAATTTTTCCCCCCAGTTAATGTACTTCAAGTAAATTCATTGTATAAAAAATAAGTTATTTAATGTTTACTGTTCTTATAATTATATTACTGAGATTAGTAGGTCAATAGACTAGAAAAATGCCTCTATAATAATGTTAGGGAATGTTTCTCCAATTCCCAAAGGCACATGTTCCCTGCCCTTTTCCACACTTATAACTCCTGGAAATTCTCTTGTATGGAGGAGATTTGTGGGGAGCAAAATTGGAGAAGGAGTTGATGGCCATGTGTATTTTGCAAAGTTCACAAGTATCTTGTGGTACAGTCTCGTCCTAACCCAGTTGAATAACACTAGTTTAGATTGATCTAACACCTTTTGAGAGTATATGCAACTATGTAGACAGTATTTTTTCTACCTTCCTAAAAGAATATCAACCATACATAAAAAAAAAAAAAATCTGCATTTAAAATTTCTTTTTTTTTTTTTTTTTTTTAATTTTAGAGAGTGCACATGCAAATGTTGGAGAGGGGCAGAGGGGGAGAGAGAGAGAATCCTAAGCAGGCTCCATGTGATTAGTGCAGAGCCTGGTGTGGGGTTCAATCCCAAGACCCTAGGATCATGATCTGAGCCAAAACTAATAGTTGGACACTCAACTGAGCCACCCAGGCACCACAATCGGTTTTAATTATGGCTTTAGTGTATCCCCACTCTTGAATTTGAAAAAAAAAATGTAAGGCTAACTTGAACTATTTGTTCACTATAATTATGGATAGGTCATACCTTTATACCCCAAAATTTCATGTTCTAAACACTCATTAACTATTTAGAATCTTGTCAACATATAGAACCTTTACTATATATACTTGTTTCTTTATATGTTTCTGGACATAAGTCATGGAAGGAAAGAATTCTCTAAAAAAATGTGCACTGAGGCTATAGAAGGTTTATTGCAAAAAAGTCAAAAGGGATGTCAGGCTCTGTGATCCGGTCTTTGATGTAGGCTTAGCTTTTTATCCGTACCAGGGCCCATGAATGAACAGAAAATGCACACATGACTAAAGCAAATACAAATATACTGCACTCAAATATAGTTTATTAAATGTATACTATACCAGGCAAAGAATTAAACACACCCAGTTTAATTCTTGCTGCAACCCTTTGAGGTTTTTATTGATTTCTCCATTTTAGGTATAAGTTTAACTTTATACAAGGTCATAGAGTTAGTAACTCTCAGGTGGCATTTGACTCTGTTCAGAGTTTTGTAAAGATCTGCATCAGAACTCCTCCTTGTAGCTTACTAGGTGTACAATCTTGGGAAAGATACTGATAACTGTCATATAGACCTCAACATTCATGTGTGTCCATAATAAATTGCCTTTCCTGCTTGTAGTCAAAGCATATGGGCAACTGAATTGCATCCAAAGGTTTTAAGGATGGAATGAGAGTGAGGGAGTTTAATGATTTAAATATTTGACCACTTCAAGCTAATGTCCTATAGTAACACTATCACTGATTATGTCTCAAACATAGCATCACAATTCCCTTTAGTTACCCTCAGAAATATGTTGGAAGGATTGCATTTATATTAAATATTTGTGTGTATATATCTATATTAGATCTATAGACATATGTATTATATATCTGGAGAGAGAGAGAGAGAGCAAGTGCATGAAATTTTGGTAATGCAAGCCACAGAGGAAAGCTCCCAGTCTTCTCTGATACTGCAGATATGTAAATGACTATGAAAACAAATTTCAAAAGAATATTTTAAGGTTGAAGTTAGGAAATTTGATATCACCAAAGAAAAGAAAAATACTTTTTATAATTTCTGGCATCCATACACAAAACAAATATTTTGTTTTGGGGGCATGGATATTCTTAATATTGGATGCCTGCAAATCAATTTCCTGGGAAATAAATTAGATAATACACATTCTTTTCTGTTCTTTAGAAAAGACCTTACTATTTACTCTGTATTCCTTTCATAGACAAAGAGTTTCTTGACCTTAAATATTACTATATTTATATAAATATTGATTAACATTAATATGTATTGATTATCTCAAACTTTTTTTTTTGATTATCTCAAACTTTATTTCACCTAGCTCTTTAAAATCTTTTAACTGCTTCCATTCTTCATAGAGTAAAATCAATTCCTATCCTAGTCCGCAAAGCCTTGAATAATATAACCATATTTTAAGTTTCTCTGGGCTCATGTTCAACCACTCCCACCATAAAAGGCTATTTACAGTTCCTTGGAAGTTTTTATATCTTTCCTGCTTCTGGCCTTTGAACACACTACCCTCTTCTATTTCCACTTAGTTTTCTAGCTAAATCATATTCATCTTTTAGTGCACACTTTATTATTTCTCCAGTAGAGCTAAACTCAGAGACAGGTCGTCTCATGTAATATTCTATATTAAAATATAATGCTTAGTCTTTGTTAGAGTTTTTTTGATACCTATAATGACTGAAACATAATACATTTTTAATAAAAAATGAACAAATAAGTGATTTTTCTATGCCTTTATTCAAGTCTAAGCTCATTTTAGAATAATGCATTTTAAAAAATCTGGATGAAATGACATCCGGTATAAGCCCTGTTCTAAAAATTACCTGCCCTCTTTCAGATGATTTTTTTATATTGGTATTTTTATAAATATTGACTTCAGTATCTTACCCCATTTATAAGTGGCAGACAGACCAATTAGTAAATCTCTTCAGATACATAAATACTGACATTGCATTTTATTAGGTATCACAATACATTTTTTCCCATCTTTTTCTTTCTTTTTTTTCTTAATTGATGCTTTAACTCCTTAAGTTCATGGAAAATCTCCAATGTTTTCTATACCTCACAAAATTTAGTATTGAAATTTTCCTTCTCATTATTTTTTTAAAAAATTTTTTTAAGTTTATTTATTTATTTTTGAGAGACAGAGAGGGAGCAGGGGAGGGACAGAGAGAAGGAGGGAGAGGGGGAGAATCCCAAGCAGGCTCTGCACTGTCAACACAGAGCCCGATGTGGGGCTCGAATCCCAAACTGTGAGATCATGACCTGAGGTGAAACCAAGAGTCAGACGCTTAACCCACCGAGCCACCCAGGTGTCCCATCCTTCTCATTATTATCATCATATTCTCTATATTGCATACATGGACAGAGTGCTTACTTAGCATCAGATATAATCTTCACAACAATTCTGAGATAACTACAGATACTATCCTCATTAAAAACATGAGTAACCTTAGTATCTAAAGTGACTATTTCATGTAGCAAATGTTAGGGGAAGAGTTGAACCCAGAAAGCCAGTCAGTGGGGTCTCTTCTGTAAGTAGTATTCAAAGAACATGTGTTTTTATGGTTTAAGACTGCCTGAGTAGCTAGTAATCTGTGTATTCGTGATACACTAGTATTAATGCACTTACGAGTAGGAGACCCATCTTGGGTCTGGACAGATCTTTAGTAGGTATGCTTTTAGATATGTCCTGGAGAGAGGTTCCCAGTGCTAGCCAACATAGTTATCAATAACTGAATACCTTATGATGATAATCCTCTTCCTTTCTGATTCTATATACTTTCCGTGTTGCAATGTCATCCTTAGCAGCTTACTCAGATAATTTTGCACAGTATATTATTTGCACTGTATATTATCAGTATACATGTTAACATTTTTCATGAAATGCAATATATTTCTGCTTGTAGTAATAATTTGACTAATAATTTATATCTTTTGTTAGTAAGTAGTTCTGGTTTGTTAATCACTAAAGGAAATGGTTATCAACTATATCCGATTTTCTCAAATGTGAAAAAGTACGAGAATTACTATATTAGCAAAATTACTTCTATTTTGCAAGCTTAAAAATGTTAGTCAATAAATGTTTTTTTTTATCATGTTAGGAACGAATTTGATAAGAAAACCAAAAACAAGAAAAACAAGTTATTTGTAAAATATTTAATGTAGCTCTTTACATTATGATTTCCATATAAATTCAAACAAGTAGCCTCATGTTCTCTTTCTCTCTTAAAAGAAAACAAGTTTGATTTAATGATTAACTTTAAGAAAATTAGGTATTTTTTCAAAGATTTCAATACATGTAATGGAAACTATATATTAATGAAATATGAATGGAATTTTGCCTCTTTTTAAAACTGAGGGACTATTTGCCAAAGACAGTGAAAAGAGATGTGTGTTGTAACTTGACCCAGATTGATCCTATTCAATTATTTTATTTTTATTTGAAGAAAGAAATACAGAAACAAGTGATTTAACTCAAGTTGAACATTGGAGCAGCAAAGTTAAGTAGAACCAGGCTGGATTTGGCCCCACTGGGTCAACCTTAAGAAATTTATATTTGGGTAAGCAGAAATAAAACACTGAGCAGAACTGATATGCTCAAGACAGAATGAAATATTTCTACAACAAGGAATAGGAAATAGAGACCATGCAGCCCCAGACATTAAGATCAGCTATCTAAAGATTTTTTTCCCAATTTTATGGTAGCTAACTGTACTTCCTAAAATTGGGTATCTGGAAAGTGTTTTGTATGTTCTCAATTAGCTACCTTTGTAATCTGGGCTCATCTGAAAGATTCTTGGACCCCGGAAAGCAAATACTCCCCAATTAAAACAATCTCATATTGAATGAGTTACCTAAAAGTGTATTTTTATAGAATCAAATTTCTTTTAACTGTACATACATATCACCTATGCTATCTAGATTTCGATCCTTTTAATATATAGAAAGGATAATCCTTTTTAACATATATTTAGGGATTGGTTCTTCGCTTGACAGTTTTTTTTTCCTCTGTCAAATGAAATGTTTATTTCTAAGCCTTCAATTAAAGATTCTTCAGATGAAAACATTATAATTGCATTAAAATTTGAGAATGAAATGCACTGCATGAGGAATATTTGTATTTTTTCTCTAACTCTATATGTATCTGAGTTGTTATATTAGAAATTATAAAAAGGGAATCTGAATTCTAGTTTATCCTCACTGAAATTCCGTGTTAACCTTTACTAGTGTAGTTAATGGGTGTGGTGGCATGAAGAGCATTGGCTTTGAGAAGACCAGGACCATCCTTAAACCCAACTAGATGTGACCACTTTTCTGACCAGGCTTGAAAGTGCTCCATCCTGATCCCCTCAACAGGGAGGAAAGTACTTAAGCCTCAGGTATTGTAGTCACCTGGATCCCATGTGCCTCTCCAGGTGTGTGTGTGTGTGTGTGTGTGTGTGTGTGTGTGTGTGTGTGTGTGTGTGTGTTTAATCATGTTAGGAACAAATTTGATAAGAAAAACAAAAACAAAAACAAAAACAAGTTATTTGTAAAATATTAAATATCAGATAACTTGATCCAGATCAATCTCCTGATACTCAGAACCTGAAAACCATAGAGTAAATTGTCCAGAACCTGGTTCTAGGATTTGCATGGGCATGAGTCTCTTTCCCAGTGTGTTTCCTACAGGGTGGTCTAAGTGTATTCAAGTGTATTCAAGTCTAAGTTGGGGTGGGGGTAGAGGAGAAGTGACCAAGACATAGTTCTTATCAGACACTGTGGACAGAGCTCGAATAGACAGGCTGATGGCTCCATGCCCATGTGCAAAAGTTGCCTCATGGTATGAGATTGAACCTGCCATGTGATCAAGGGGAAGTTGGTCAAGGGCCAGGAGCTGGCTCTTAACTACCACATTCAGGAGTATAAGAGTGTTGTAATTGAGTCTTACTTTCTAGGTCATTATGAAGGTATGTTTATCAAGTTAGGAGGCTAAAACATATTTCATTGTCTGGTTTATAGCTTTTGCGTATTAGACATATGGCATGTGTACCTCTATTTGTATTATCACTGTTAAGATTCTGATGAATAAATGTTGTGATCTGGTCTTGTAGCTTTTGAGCTCCTGGTCTTGGTGGCTCATGATATGTGCTCTTGGGAATGCCCAAGGGGAAGGGTCCACTACAATATCCCTCCTCTAATTACTAAATTAAACTCAGGACACAGACCTGTTACTCTATGATTTTCCCAGAATATATTTTCCTGGTCCAGTCTGCATTAAGCATTTTTTTTTAACTGAAGGAGCAAGGGATATCTTAATTTATTTCTTGAGGAAAAATTTATTTCCCATTTGAGTCTAAGTGGAAACAGTTCCCCTATAATTTAGCTCTGATTTTGTCCACCCTTTACAATAACATTAATGTTCTTCCAAGAACAGTAGGTAGAGGCAGCTTTAAGTCATTTAATGGCTAATTCATTTTGAATATAGCTTTATATTAATTTGTATATATGTCCTGGTTATAAAACACAAGAGATAATGATAAAATAAATTTGGAAATGGCACATTTTTAAAATGCATTTTTTTATAAACCTAACTCTTGGTGTTTTATTTTTTTGGTTTGTTTGTTTTGCTAATTCACATTTATATATTTTTTCTGTTGAAAATATCTTATGGCTACATTCACCAGAGAAGGAACCTGGTTTCTTTATCAAAACAAACTTAAAAACATAGTGTGTTAAAAGCTATTTTTTAAGTTTTATGCAAAATTGTTTTTCTTATTAATACACACATTATACATGATCAGTAACAGTAGACATTTGCTTCCTCTTTCCTATTGATACTCCTTTTTAAGCAAGGTGAAATGATATATAGAATAATATCCAGCTCAGTTTCAATAAATATTATTACAATCATCTTACAACTCCAATAATGATTAAAAAATATCATTTTAGAAGGTAGCAATGCTTCATTGCACACCAAAATTTTAGTGTACAGGGCAGAAATATTTTATGAGGCTTCCACATTTAGAAATTCGTTCTGTTGTATGTGATTGTGTTCTAATTGGTCCTTTCAGGAAATGTTATCAAAATCATAGGTTGACTTTCACTTTAAAGCTGTTAAATCTTATACAATTTATGTAAGTGATGATAGAAAGTTTAAAATACAAAGTAGGGGTGCCTGGGTGGTTGGTTAAGCTTCTGACTCTTGATTTTTGGCTCAGGTCATAATCTTGCAGTTGTGAGATCCCACCCCACCTCAGACTCTGTGCTGGGTGTGGAGCCTGCTTGAGATTATCTCTTTCTCTCTGTTTGCCCCTTACCCATTTGTGCCTGTGTGCATGCGTGCTCTCTCAAATAAAAAATAAATAAATAAAAATAAAATACAAAGTAATACACAAATTAAGATTACAAATCATCATTTAGAACTCCTACTCTGTCAACAGGAAGGCACATATGTGGCTTTTTATGTGGAAAAAATTCTAAACTGATTTTCCCATTTTTCTAATTTTATAAGAATCTAAATTTAAACCAAAATGTTTCTTATATAGTCTGTGTTATAAATTTCACTAACCTTATTGGTATTATTTTTTTTTCTTATTGGTATTTAAGAGAGGAGTGAAAATATTTGTGTAAAAAAAAAATCTACCATTTAAAATAAGGACATACTGGTATTTTAACTATTGAATTTAAAATTATACACATACAGTTAAGAGTTAATTTTAATGCTTTTATTTAATTAGCATTAAGCTATAAATAGGAAAAAAAAGGTCTAATTTGTATCAATAGTAACTTCATGTTCTCATCAATATTATTTTACATGCAAAAAAGTCCAAAATAATCATTGGACTGTAAGAAATTATTCACGAGAATATTTTCAGTTTATAAAAGTAAGTGATATAATTAAGATTTAATTCATTGAAAATACTGGTACATATGTATTACCAGGATTCTAGTCTCATCCCTATGAGGGGATTTTTATCTTTTTGACCCTGAGTGTCCTCATCAACCTCATGTGGGCTCTAAATTAGAGCTGAAGCATTGTATCTAGCTCTCATTAACTGCCTATGTGACTAAGGTAAGTCATTTTTCTTCCTTATAAGAATGAACATTTTCTAAATGAGCTATAATCTCAAAGTTGAATCTAAAACCTTCTATGGAGTCATGTTTCTGAAAGAGTCAAACTTAGGGCTTAAACTGTTTTCCTGATAGAATTTTAATACACTATTAATGAATGCTGATTATTATTTCAAACTTTTTCATGAACTTACATACAAGACGTGCAGGTCTTCATCAAACAATACAATAGCCTACAGAGTGACTTCCATTTATTAATTCCTGAGAGGTTTATAAGTGAAAGTAATGGATTATGCATGGATGCCTTTTCCACATTAAGTGGAATAATCAGCTAATTTTTCTTAAACGTTATTTTGTAGCCTATGAAAGAAGCCAGAATGTCACCCCAAAGTGTCTCTTTGACATAAAAATTAGTTTGAACTGAAAGCAATTAAGAAGCAAATCCAGAAAAAGCTTTCCCTTTGCTGCTTAGCAGGTATAAAGTTTCCTTTTACTGGAGACAAATTCTTTTCAGGCCAGAGATGGCACAAGAGGAATCCACAAACACACCTCATTCCATCAGTTTTTGTTCCCACAGTTTGCCACCCTTGGAATCCTTGAACTGCTTTTCTTTGTCCTGTCCTTTCTCTACAAATTTGTTCTTAGCTGAAGATGCTATACAAGCTGCTGCTTTGAGTTACTTTTTGGTTGAATTTCTCCTGAATGTTGTCTGCTGTACATATTAACAAACTATTTTTTTCTTATTAATCTTTTTGTAAAAAAGTCCAAACTGAAACCGCAAAGTGGGTAAAAGTAAAACTTAGCCTCCTTTACATCTACATGTCAATTACAATCCTATATATTTTTCTTCAACATTGTTTCAGTACCTACATGTCTATTAGAATTACAGGTGTTTTTATGTTGATCATCCATCATGACAATTATTTTGAGTTTGTTATAAACAGCTGGAACCATTGAAATAAGGGAATCTTCCATTTGTCCAAGGTAATACGGAAATACAGATGATATGTCCCTGGGCCTCACTAAATTAACTGGGATCTTGCCTATTCTTACAGTAGATATAAGTATCTCTACATCTTAACTGAGAAAAGTAATATTAAAAATGCAATGAAATCCTTTGATCACTGGAATTATATTATACATTGTGTTTCAAAAGAAATCTAACATCGTTTGAAGGACACATTTTAGTATTACACAAGGACCAGAGGGGGGAAAACAGCTTGCTTTCAAATTCTCAATATATATTGGTGATGAAGGGGGGTGTCTTGCCTTCCTTGTTGCTCATGCCTCTGCAAAGCTCTGCATGGCTTTGGTTTCAGTGATGGTGGAAATGAGAAGGGTGCTAATGAAGTGTAATTTCTGAGCTGCCTTTGATAGTGTGGCAATCCTTTCAGAATAGAATTTTGGAAAAAATCATCTCCTCTATTACCCATTGCACGTGCTGGCTTCCTTCCATCTCCCTCCTTTTGATGTCTCCCCATTAATGTAAACTTTTCATTTTCTAGCTTCCTTTCATTTATTTCATTCAGTTTAAATACTTAAAAGTACAGCCATTTAGGTTTTCGGAAACAAATTGTGATTTCTTGGTTGAAATTTCTTTTCCATTAAGGAAAATAATAGATAAACATTCAATTATGTAAATACTGAATGGATATAGTTCTTTCATTTGCTATAAGAATAGCTACGGCTACTCATCTTTTTTTTTTTCTTTCCCCCATATGACTAATTTTCCCTGGGAACCAATGTGAAAAGATCAATAAAATAAAGGTGTGGAGACTTAAACATTCTTTGATCAACTTGCATTCCTTTACACTAATCACTGTATTAGTTGCAATCTCTGACATTATTATTTCAGGTAACTCCTTTTGTCCTGTATGAAAATCAACATTTTGTATATACTTCTCATTCTTATTGCTTTTGATATATTTTTTGAAGGCCCATTTAAAATATATTTTTATAAAATTTAGTGTATACTATGCCTGTAATATACAGAAAGCTGCATATTATAATTTTTGATGGATGATATCAGCAAAAGTAATGTACCACATCTGAGAAAGTAATATAAAGCATCAAAGAGTAGAAACTACTTTCCTTAACTTCTAATGGTTCTAAACCAACAAATAACTTTGCTTTAAATTCATGAAATATAATAAAACTTTAGGCTACTAATATTGTCAACACATAGTATAATTTCTTGTTTATTATAGTTACTTGTTTGTAAGTGCGGGTAAGGGTACATTTTTCAGATAGGATATTGTACTCTGGAATAGAGTTGTGCTATGACTCTCCAGAGGGAATATTTTTAAAACTTTGGTTTAGGTGGTGATGTGAAAACAAGTGAAAATGACCTCTGGGTACAGAGGTATCAAAAAGCTTTCACAAGTTTCTCCATAGTTTAAAAAAAGACATAAACAAAAACAAAAACAAAACTTTTTAAAGTCAATTACCTCTTAGTAGTTGGCAAAAATGAGTCAGAAGTTTTTAAAGGAAAGAATGAACATGGTTGAACATTATGTTCTATGCAATTTTTTAATACTTTTTTTTTTTTTTTTTTTTTTTTTACCATCTCAGATGTACAGACTATTGAGGAAAAACTTTTGGAACACTGTAAATTTTTGTAGCCACTTAGATTTACCACTGTACTCTACAACCAAAGTACAGAACTTGTGGTTTTGTTCATAATCTTAACAAGTGCCTAGAAAATTACAAATGATAAAAATTATTGAAGGAATTAATGTTAAACCTGATTAACACATCACAATGCAGTTAAATAAATAGTACTGATAATCCTGTTTTGTTAAGAAAGGTTAAATTTTATTGAATATACTCTGTTTTAAACTTTATCTTCTGTTTGTTCCTATGTTAATGGCAACCATTCCCAAATTCCCAAGGAACTAGATTTTAATCTACTGTTTATTCTGGGACCTGTCCACTCAACGAATAAAGCTTTAAAATAAAAATTTAAGAGAAAGAAATTTTATTCAATTCTAAGTTAGGATAGCTGCTTGGGATACACGGTCTTGACAAAGAAGAGAGTACTCTAGGAAATGAATATTTGGTGTAGGTTTAAATGTTTTGTTTTTGTTTTTACATTCCAGAAAGTTAGACTTTATGATTTTAGTGGGTGCAAGGCTGTATGAGTTTGATCTGGGAACCCAGAAGATTTTTTTTCTTTGGAAGGCTCCTTTTTGGTGGTGGTGGTTGTTATTTTTAATGAGGCAGACCTACTATGTGTGCTTGGGGCAGAAATAAAGCCCATGTTGTGAGGTTTTGTGGAGTCATTTTGACTTTGGTAAATGTTAAAGTATAGCTTCTCTAGGAGCCCAGGAACAGAGCCCACAAACATAAATTGAAAATTTCCTTTCTGAGGTCAAAAATTCATTTGTTGACAAGATTACTGCAGTTAGGTATTGGGTGTGGATACCATTATTTGAAAAATAAGAATACCTCCAACAAACAATGAATGATAGAGGAAAGAAATTTATTGAATATCTCAAATATACCAGAAACTTTGCCTGCATCACTTAAACTACTTAGCCATTTTTTTTTCCTCTTACTTTCTCTCTCATTCTGTGGCTGTATTACTCTGGCTTTATACATGAGAAAACTGTGACTCAGAAACATGAAAGGTTATATAGCCAGTTAAGTAGTGGCATTGGATTCAGCTCCTATGTGATTTCGAGCCCATGACCTGTTTAATTTTATCTACTTTGCATTTGCATTGCACTATGTATTTCTCTAAAATATATATATATATATATATATATATATATATATATATATATATATATATATAGAAATACATAGTGCAATGCACTATGGGAATATATATATATATATATATACACATACATACACACACACACATATATATATATATTTAAACATTGTCAATATTGTACATTCTATTTGGATCCTGTGTGCCATTAATTTCTCCTTCTCATGTCTCAGCAAATTCAGTTTAATATGAAATTATTTTAAAGTTTCATTTATTTACTTTTTGAGAAAGAGGGAGAGTACACAAGTGGGGAGGGTCAGAGAGAGAGGGAGACACAGAATCTGAAGCAGGCTCCAGGCTCTGAGCTGTCAGCATAGAGCCTGATGTGGGGCTCGAACCCAGAAACCATGAGATCATGAGATCATAACCTGAGCTGAAGTCATTTGCTTAACCAACTGAGCCATTCAGGCACCACTAATGTGAGAAAAGCAAACGGTGCCCACATACTTCATTTTTCAATATACATTTGTTACCCTATTGTGCTATAACTAATTATCAATATATTTCTGCACCAAATATTTTTGGTCTATCTAGACTATAATTAAAGAATTTTACTTGCTTCTTTTTGTCTTTCTCTGTATAGTTCCTTTTTATTTAGTATACATTCTAATATAGACTTTTACTTGGAGAAATTTTCATTTCATTGAAGAGCTATTTTGGGAAACTTTCCATTTTAGTCCTGACATATAAAGAGCTTGGAAGTCATCACTCCCATCCTAATAAGATAAAGCTTAGCAAACTGAAAAATGAAGGACTTTTCTTGGACTCCTCAAAGAAATGAGGTGCAGGACAAACTGCTACTCTGAAATTTGAGGAGAGGAACCCAGGTAGTCAGAGATAAGGTCTACTTCTTAGGAGCAGAAGTCACTGAACCATAAACTGGTATGAACTTATACATGAAAATTTTTATGAATTTCTTGAGAGTAAATGATTAGCTTTGAAAGTGGGAAACTGTTAGAGCCACAGTTTGAAGGGGAGTCTTAAACTTTGGTGGGTCTAACCTTTAAGAATCCTACCAGGTTTTCATGGTGAAGAGCCAAGAGGGATAAACTCTAGGGTCTGGCAAGGGGAAGAAAGTAGAAACCATTCTAAATATATCCAGAGCACTCTCCATAAGAGACTACTCTCTAGGGTAAAAGATTTTATCAGAGCCTTATCTTTCATGGGAGAAGGACATTTCCCTGACTCCAGGCCCCTCTAGCTTTCCCATCTCCACTAAGAGGAGAAATACTAATGAAGGTCACAACCTGCAGATGCAAGCCTACTAAAAAGCTGAGAATTAATTATAAGGATACAGAGGAATGGAAAGATTCCACCCATCTTACCAGAACTACCCCCATGACAGCAGGATTCTTCTTTAATTATAGTGGATTACTCCTGAAAGAACTCCAAAGTGCCAGCTCTGTCTGAGGAGAAATTCTTAGGGAAGCCCAAGGATTCCATGGAAGAATAAAATGGCACTAAAGGAGTTTGAAGCCTCAGATAACTTCAGCTACAGCAAATGTTGAACACAGAGAAGCTACTTGCCAGATTAACATATAACATACTAGGTTCCTATTTATGCCAGTTACTATTACCTAATATATTATGTCTGACTTTAAATAAAATTTTCAAGCAAGCTAAAAGGAAAGGAAAACCATCTAAAGAGACAAATTAAGCATCAGAACCAGACTCAGATAAGAAACAGATTTTAGAATTATCTGGCAGGAAATTTAACATTGTGCTAATGGAAAAAAAAAATGGAGAATGTTTAAGAGCAGATGGATAATGTAAGCAGAGAGAAATAAATTTGTTTAATTTTTTCTGTTTATTTATTTTTGAAAGTGAGAGAGACAGAGCATAAGTGGGGGAGGGGCAGAGAGAGAGGGAGACACAGAATCCAAAGCAGGCTCCAGGCTCTGAACTGTCAGCCCAGAGCCCAACATGGGGCTCTAACTCACAGACCGCGAGATCGTGACCAGAGCCAAAGTCGGGGGCTCAACCGACTGAGCCACCCAGGTGCCCCAGAGAGAAAGAAATTCTAAAGAAAATCAAAAGGAAGTACTAGAAATAAAATGCAACAGAAATGAAGAATGCCTTTGATGGACTTGTCAGTGGAAAGGATGTGACTGAGAAAAATCAGCATACTTGAAAATATGCCAGTATAAACTGAAATGCAAAGAGAAAACAAAGAATGAATATAACAGAACATTTATAAACTCTTGGGTAGCCTTAAAAGGTACTATAGACATGCAACTGGAATGCCAAAAGGAGAAGAAAGAGATTGGAGTAGAATATTTTAATGAATACTGGATAAGCATTTTTCAGAATTAATGACATGGAAAATCACTGATCGAGGCAACTCAGTGGACACTAAGCAGCATAAATAATTTTGGTTAAGGGTATAATATACTTGATACAGATTTATCAACTAAGGTAATTTTTATGGTGGGATTAAATGAAAGGAGACATTCTGATTCCTTGTTAGACCCACTGAATATGATCGAGGGTTATGATAGGAATGGTTTTTGATACTGAAGTCAACTGTGATTATAGGACTTTCTTTTATGTGATTAGCTAATATGAAGAAAATAATGACAATAGTAAAAATATGCAATAATTTTAAAAATTTGATAGTTTCCAATTTTACCTTTAATTTTAAATATTCAGCATAAATATAAATTTGAAAGTGTCAAATGCCATATTTTTATTTATTCTGTTGACAGTAGCTAAATAGACATGGTGTATTTTTATTACAACTATATAAAAACTAATAAAAATGAAATTAAATCACCAATTAAGACTTACTGTGTTGGCATGCACTTCTTAATCTTGGGGACATTGCTAAGCCAGAATGGAAAATCATTTGCTCTCTTTGCTCAAAGAAATCCACCCGTGGCAAATTTTAAGGTTTCCAAGCTATTTTCATGTTTGTTTGTTATGCCTAAAGGAATCCAAGAAGAACTTATCTGAAACTCTTTTTTTGGGATGGTTATATTTCTCTCAATTTAGGACTTGATGTCATGTGGTCTTTACACATAGAACACAGAATTTCTTCATGCTTTAGATGAAAGATTGTATTCACACACAAATGATTTTCTTAAGTTCATTCTGGGAACGCATTAGGGAGAAACTGAATGTCTTCAAGAATTCCTGGTACTGTGTTAATAGCCGTGGTAACAATGAGAGAAAGACGCAGTTTCAGTCCTTAAGGTGATAGAATTTGACCATCTATTTTCTTTTTGTTTATTTTTAATTGTCTTCTTGTCTTCTCAGTAAAACAGGTGCCAATAATTTCCACCAATAGCAATTAGGGACACCAAGATAAATGAAATTGTGGATAATTTCCTAAAGTGCTCCCTGGCCCTTTTCCCATCTGGAAAACTGGACCCTGAGTATTCTTCCTCTAAGATACCTTATCTTGGCTCTTGGAATGGAAAGTTTCTGACAGACAATTTTTGAAACCTTCTTTAATCAATCAAAACAGCCTCTATTGCCTATTTAGTGATATTTGCTCAATATATTTAGAAAAACTGATGCTAGTAATCAGAATAATATATCCTTTTGTCATATGCAAATAGGCAAGCCAAAAGACCCTTTATCTGGCAGTGCACATTGTCTGTAAAACTGACTTTTTTTTTTTCTGTAAATTGTTCAGGTTCTAAAACTGACACTGATGCCACAAAGAGAAGTGAAATAGTTATGGAAGTATATAATCAATAAGTAATAAAAATACTTATTTATTGGACAGTAAATCAATAGGAGCAACTTGTGCCCATTTTCATATTGTCACACACATAACAGATAACTAGGCACAATCAATAGAAAGCTAATTCTTACAGTCCCAAAGAAATGGCTGATTTCATAAATATGTATGTGTTCAATATATCAAGTTGGCACAAACTCCTTCTAAGCAAGTTAGAAATGTCTTATACTGTCCAATTTTCCATAGTCTATTTGTAAAGATTTAAAATATCCAAACACTATTTTGTACTGAATATGATAACCCTGGCATAACCATGAGCATATATTTTTCATTTATATGTGCCAAATTATTTACAAATGTTACATCATTAAATATTATAAAAACAATCAGTTGTCACCAGATTTGCATGAGAAGATATATTAAAGGAACTTCCAAAGGAAGGTCTTCAGACTGAAAGGATATGATTCTAGACAAAAATTCAGATCTACAAGAATAGCTGAAGAATGGCAAAAATAAATACATGGGCAAATGATTTTTCCTGATTTTTAAATAAAAAACTTGAGTTATTTAGTGAAGAGATAATAAAATGTACTTTTAGGCTTATGTAGAAGTACAGAACAGTGATATAATGATGGATGGATATCAGCAGTTTAAGATTCTCAGTGAAATGATAGACATATGATAAAATGGTATAACTCAGGTTGTGATGTTAATATATACTGTAACTCTTAGAGAAGCCATTGGAGGGAAAACAGGTATAGTTGCGTGTATACAGAAAGGATAAAAATAAATACTGAAATTGATTAAAAAAACCTTTTTTTGGAACCTCCGTACTGTTTTCAAGAGTGAATGCACCAGTTTGCATTCCCACCAATACTGTAAGAAGGATTCCCCTTTCTTCATATCCTCACTAGCACCTGTTTTTTGTATTGTTGATTTTAGCCATTCTGACAGGTATGAGATGATACCTTATTGTAGTTTGGATTTGTATTTCCTGATAATCAGTAATGTTGAGCATCTTTTCATGTGTCTATTGGCCATCAGTATGTCTTGTAAAAATGTCTATTCATGTCTTCTATTTTCAATTGGATTATTCATTTTTTGAGTGTTGAGTTTTAGAAGTTCTTTATATATTTTGGATACTACTCCTTTATCAGATATGTCATTTACAGGTAACTTCTCTTACTCCATATGTTGCCTTTTAGTTTTGTTGATTGTTTCCTTTCACTGTGCAGAAGATTTTTATATTGATGTAGTCCCAGTAGTTTATTTTTGTTTCTGTTTCCCTTGCCTCCAGAGACCTATATAAATAGAAGTTGCTACAGCTGATATCAAAGGGGTTATTGCCAGTGTCCTTCTCTAGGATTTTTATGGTTTCAGGTCTCACATTTAGGTTTTTAGTCCATTTTGAATTTTTTTTTGTGTGTATGGTGTAAGAAAGTCGTCCAGTTTCATTCTTTCACATGTTGCTGTCCAGTTTTCCCAGCACCATTTGTTGAAGAGACCGTCTTTTTCCCATTATATATTTTTCCTGTTTTGTCAAAGATCAGTTGACGATGGGGGTGCCTGGGTGGCTCAGTCAGTTAAGCGTCCAACTTTGGCTCAGGTCATGATCTCACAGTTCGTGGGTTTGAACCCTGCATCCGGCTCTGTGCTGACAGCTCAGAGCCTGGAGCCTGATTTGGATTCTGTGTCTCCCCCTCTCTCTGCCCCTCTCCTGCTTGTGCTCTCTCTGTCTCTTAAAAAATAAATAAATGTTAAAAAAAATTAAAAAAAAGAGGTGCTTGGGTGGCTCAGTTGAGCATCCGACTTTGGCTCAGGTCATAATCTCACAGTCTGTGAGTTCGAGCCCCACATCAGGCTCTGTGCTGACAGCTCAGAGCCTGGAGCCTGCTTCAGATTCTGTGTCTCCCTTTCTCTCTGCCCCTCCCCCGCTCATGCTCTGTCTCTCTGTCTCTCTCTGTCAAAAATAAACATTAAAAAAAAATTTAAAAAGGTCAATTGACTATGTAGCCTATGGTCCAGCAACTGTACTACTAAATATTTATCCAAAGAATACAAAAATATAGATTTTAATATATATATATGTGTGTGTGTGTGTATTGTGTATTTATATATGTGTGTGTGTGTGTGTGTATACATATATTGTATATATGTATATGTATGTATGTATATGTATGTATATGTATATGTATACATATGTATATATGTATATGTATGTATGTATATGTATATATACACACACACACAATATATATATAGATATATAGATATATAGATATATAATGGAATATTACTCAGCCATAAAAAAAGAATGAGCGGTTGCCTGCATGGCTCACTTGGTTAAACATCCTACTCTTGGTTTCAGCTCAGGTCATGATCTCATGGTTCATGAGTTCTAGCACCACATTGATTGGGCTCTGCACTGACAGCTGTGGAGCTTGTTTGGGATTCTCAGTCTACCTCTCTCTGTGCCCCTCCCCTGCTAGTTCTCTCTCTCTCTCAAAGTAAGTAAATAAACATTAAAAAAAAGAATGAATCTTGCCATTTGCAATTACATGGATGGAGCTAGAGAGTATTATGCTAAGTGAAAGTCAGTCAAAGAAAAATACCATATTATTTCATATGTGGAATTTAAAAAAACAAAACAAAGGGGAAAATAGGCAAACCAAGGAACAGACTCTTTATAGAGAATTGATAGTTACCAGAGGGGAGGTGGGTGGGGGATGGGTAAAGTAGGTGATGGGGTACACCTACTGTTATGAGCACTGGGTGTTATATGGAATCACTATACTGTATACCTGAAACTAATATCACATTTATGTTAACTGGAATTTAAATAAAAACTTAAAATAACCTAAAATGTTATTCTAAAATAAACAGGGGAGGAAAAAAAATAAGGGGGGATTGAAAACAAACGAAGACACACGATTATCCTCATTTTACAGGTTAGGTCCAATACTGAGAAAAGTTAAGAAACTTGCCCAAGATTAGATAGCATTTAAAGGAAGTTCCATCATTCAAACACAGACCTGCCTGATTGATTCTTATTACGCTCAGTTCCTAAATGGTACTGAGTAAGCATCTTAATTACAATCATTCCTGAAGGATGGCAGTTTTGACTGCAGTGTTAGATTGGAGTATTAGAGTATAAATAGTTCTGCTGAAAAGATCCTTGTAGATAAAATTTTGAAATAAACTTCATCTAGGTAACAAATTATTCGTATTCCTATATTTTCCTTCCTACTTTATTTTAACTTGAAAAGCAGCCATTAAAAAGTGAAATAAAATCCTATAACTATATACCAATTGAAGAAATAAAATATAAAAAAATGAAGTAATGCAAAAGTAGGAGAGAAGAGACAAAAATAGAGGAAAAGATGAAAAATAGGTGTAATCATATAGCTACATTAATGTAAATTGACAAAGTATTCAAAGTTAGATTGTCAGAATGTGTTTAAAAACACAAGACCCAATTCAATGATGTCTTCACTGGTTGTACTTTAAATATGAAGACTGATAATTTATAAGTATAAATATAGGAAAAATATTTAATATAAACCTTAATGTTAAGAAAACACTGTATTTCTATGACAAAAATATATACTTAAGGAGAAATAGTATCACTAAGGATAGAGGGATATTTCAGAGTTATAAAAGTGTCAAATCTTCAAAAAAACATAATCCTAAAAGTAGATGCACATGATAGGACATCAAAACCATGAAATAAAAATAGACAAATACAAGAATGAATAGACAAAATTTATTAAAATTGTTGGAGATTTAGCATTAAGTTTTAATAGAGCAATGAATAGAGAAAAGGTAGACAAAAAGTAAGGAAGAAACATGTTTCCTGACATGACAGAAAAATTATTATAATAGGCATATAACTAGAAGAAACTATAAAAATTAGCAAAATACATGTGGCAAAGTCTTTAGCCCTGGACTGGACATCATAAGATGGCGATTGCTAATAGAAATTAAACTCATAAGATGGAACTTATGATCACCCCAGCCTATGAACAGTTCTCCAAAGCAGAAGATTGTAATTTTGTTGAGTTAGAGAGGCTGAGATGAGAATTTGGGGCTGCTGAAGCCCCTAAATTTGGAATCTAGGAGGTGGGGCCCTTAGGAAAGAAGTATAATGAAAAAAAAACAGGAGCCAGAATTGGGGTTCCCCATGGGTTTTTGATTGAGAGTTAGGCTCATGTAAGTGCATCAGGGCAAGATAATATTATGTTTACAGAAGAGCAGCTGCTGTGAGGTTGTAAGAAGAAAAACAAGTGTAAAAGACAAACATCCTGAGAACTCACTTACAGTGTCCTAGCCAGAATACAGAAAACATTTTAATGCCCAGGACATTTACCTGAGATACCAGAAATACCAAATTTAGGAATGATGACTACTCTAAAAAAAGGATTACTCTGAACACTCTTACTAAGTTTAACACCAAGCTTCAACAAGACCTACAGGGGAGACAGCATTTGTAGATTAAGAACCACCAAGCTAGATAACCTTAGGAAACGCCTTTAAGTTTTCACTTATCTTCCCTAATTAAACACTAAACCAAGTCTACATAGGTTATTAGGCAATAATGAACTACCTACTAGAACAAGCATTAACATTTTTCAGTACAAGATAACAGAATGCATAGCTTCTAAAATATATCACCCAACATGTCCAGAATGCAATTAAAAACATTGCTAGACATGCAAAGCCACAGTAAAACATTATCCAGAGTCAAAAGAGAAAGCAGTCAATATAAATTGATCTCAAAAGTCTCAAGAAATAGGATTTAAACAACAAAAACTTTAAACAGCTGTTACAAATATATTTAAAGGCAAAGAGATCACCTTCGTGAGTAAAGATGTAGGCATTTTAGCATAAAAATATAAAAGCAGACATTGGAAATTATAAAACAAAATAAGCAGAAATGTTCTCTGATACAGAAAAGATCTGTCAACAATAGCATAAACAGTTGGAACAGCTGAAAATGCTATGTTTATTACATTCTTAATGTAGAAAATGGGAGAAGGTTGAGGGTAGGAAGAGTGGGAATCATGAAATGTGAAGTAGAAAGTGTGCATTTTCATATAGTCAGATGTGGGGGAGTAAGAATTGGGAAGTGTGAAGTGTCAAGTGTGAAGTTTACAATGGCAGACAGTTAATGCGACACATACTTTAATAAGTTAGGGATATCTGTATTGAAAGAGGTGAGACTTACTAGCCAATAGAAGAAGAAATTAGAAAACTAAAAATATTTTATTTTAAAAATGTTTATTTTTGAGACAAACAGAAGGGAGGGACAGAGGGAGAGGGAAACAAAGGATCCAAAGTAAGTTCTGTGCTGATGGCAAAGAACCTGATGCAGGGCTCGAGCTCCTAAATCATGAGATCATGACCCGAGCAGAAGTTGGATGCTTAATCCACTGAGCCACCCAGGTGCCCTGAAAAATAAAAATATTTTATTAAATGAAAATATAGGAAAAAGAGTAAAAGCTTATTAAAAGCTTGGGCAATAGAAAATAACAAGATGATACACTTAAACCATATCGATAATTATATTAAATCTAAAAGGAATAAACATTCTACTTAACAGACATAGATTTTTAAACTGGATAAGAAAGCAAGATGCAGGGGCACCTGGGTGGCTCATTCAGTGAAGCATCCAACTCTTGATCTCGGCTCAGGTCATGATCTCACAGTTGATGAGATTGAACCCTGCATCAAGAACCCCAAGAACCCCTGATTGGGATTCACTTTCTCCCTCTCTCTGTCCCTCCCCTTCTCATTCTCTCTCTCTCTCTTTCTCTTTCTCTCTCTCAAAATAAATAAACTTAAAAAAATCCAAATTTATGTTGTCTACAGAAACACATAGGTTGAAAATAAAAGGACGAAAAAATAAGCATACCTCACAAACAGCTGAAGGAAGATGATGTGAGTCTATCAAATGTCAGACAAAGTAAACCTCAAGGCAAGCAGTATTATAATATATAAAGAAGGGCATTCCGGGGCGCCTGGGTGGCGCAGTCGGTTAAGCGTCCGACTTCAGCCAGGTCACGATCTCACGGTCCATGAGTTCGAGCCCCGCGTCAGGCTCTGGGCTGATGGCTCAGAGCCTGGAGCCTGTTTCTGATTCTGTGTCTCCCTCTCTCTCTGCCCCTCCCCCGTTCATGCTATGTCTCTCTCTGTCCCAAAAATAAATAAAAAAAAAAAAAAACGTTGAAAAAAAATAAAGAAGGGCATTCCATAATGATAAAAGGAGTAATTCACTAGGAAGAAGTAGGAAGTCTAATATAGTGTGCATGTAATAATAGAGTTTCAAATGATGCAAAAGGAACCCTTACAGTACGAAAGGGAGAGAGAGAAAAATTCACAATATTGGAAGCACTATTCTCTTGGTGATTGAAAGAAATACACTTTTCACTATGTAGAAAGTTGTTAATGTGCTATTGCTCCTATAACAAATCACAAATTTAATGGCCTAAAACAACACAAATATAGTTTTGGAGGTCAGAACTCCAAATATTTCTCACTGGGCTGAAATCAAGATATTAATTAAATGTTTGTCTTTTTCAGGCTCTAAGAGTTTGGTTTTTTTTCTTGCCTTTTCAGCTTCTAGAGGTTTCCTGCTTTTCTTTCTTTTAGCCCCTTTCCATCTTCAAAGGTAGCAATGGCTGGTCGTGTTTTTCTCACATCTTGAGTCTGATATAGACTCTTCTGCCTCCCTCTTCCACACTTAAGTATCCTTGTAATTACATTGGCCCAACTGGTTAATCTTGGATAACCTCCCTATATTAAACCAGCTGACTAGCAAACTTAATTCCATCTGCAACCTTGATTTTCCTTTGCCATGTTAGGTAACACCTTCACAGGTTCTGGGGATTATTATGTGGCCTATGTGGCCACTGATCTGCATACCACAAAATTATACCTCAACAAAAAATAATGAAAAGAGAAAATAATGTTAAAGAGACTGGCATGAAAAAGTCCCAATATGTTTAAACTAGAAATATAAATTTAAAAAAATGTTAAACACTACTTAATATTTTAATATAAATTTCGATGGTTTCTCTCACATTACAGCTTCCTATTGCAAAGCTATCCATTTCTTTACATGCTAATCTCCTTTCATTCAAGGTCTGCTATGACATGAGACAGAGTCAGACTTCTGGTTTCACTCTGGCTTAACAGATGCATGAGAATTTACTAGAAATAGCCTCTGTTAGTTTCATGCCATGGTCTAGATGGTTGTATATTTCAGGTATTCTATGTGAAATTAGTCTGATTGAGATGGATGATTTTTTTTTAATGTTTATTTTGAGAGAGAGAGAGCAGGTGAGAATGGGGGAGGGGTACAGAGAGTGGAGAGAGAGAGAATCCCAAGCAGGAGCCATGCTGACAACGGGACTCAATTTCATGACCCTGAGATCATGACCTGAGCCTAAATCAAGAGTCAGATGCTTAACTGACAGCAACCCATGTGCCCTGAAATGGATAACTTTTGTCAAAGCTTCATGACTCAGATGTCCTTTACCCTCAGTAACAACTTCCTGTTTACCTCGGCAATGATGTTTCTGAACCAGAAGCCAATGTGACCTATTTATTTAAGTAAGACAAACAACTATGACCTAGTGTTTCGTTTTTTGTTTTCTTTTGTGTTTTGTGTGTGTGTGTGTGTGTGTGTGTGTGTGTGTGTGTTGATAAAATTTCTGGTTTTGCCCTTTCTGTTTTGAAGACACAATGGTATTGGTTTTAATTTGGGAAGAAAATACCTTACCTATTAACTTATTGGTACCACCACCAAGACTATAATTTGTCCCTTATCTTTTAATGGTTACTAGTGTACTGCTGTCTTATGGCTCTCTTTTATAAAATATTTCAGTTATTAGTAACTATCACATCATACTGATTTTCGGTATGCATGCTTGGATCATTGCTGTAATTTATCTTTCCTTCTATTTATTTGGTTTGCTATTGACTTCAACTGCAGTTTTGTTACTATCCACTGTCAACATTTATTCTAATATGACTGTTCAAAATCTGTCACTGGAGAAGATACTCATTAAATCCCACCACTAAGGAAAATCAGCCAACGTGGGTAAATTTATGTTCATTTTTGGATTCCACTTGTTTACATTTACATCATTCCAATTCAGTTAGGTTGGAAAAGCTCAGCTCCACAGATACATAATGGTTAGTATAAGTTGGAACATAATTTCCTTGCTATTACAATAAGCAATGCAATGATAGAAAGAGCAGTGGATTTATTTTCAAGAGAACTGGGTTTTGGACTCAGGTTGTTTTTTTAGGATATGTATGTGTAATTCTCCTTGGTCTTCCTCTTTGCTAACACTTAGGAGGATACATTACATAAATCTCTACATTTCCATCCATCTGCAAGCCTACCTGATTGTAATCCAGCTGCCTTTATGATATAAAAATACACTGGTATAAACTATAGGTATGTACATCATAACTAATTGGATTTTTTAAGTGAAATTAGGGATAATTAGATCATATCTCTATTTTGCTCTGGAGGTTCAGCAGTCTTTTGCTCTAAGAGTACTACTTGAAACATGGAATAAATAAATATTTTTAACTACATAGGTCATAAATTTGACCGATAAAGCCATCTCTTATACCCTTAATTCCTATAAAAATAATATTATTTTACAATGAAAATATTAAAGATTTAATTATTAGAAAATTATATATGTGTACATATGTGGATATTATATATTTACAGGAATATAAAATAATAATTAAATACCATTTTGGGAATTTGGTATCCTAGGAGCCTGTTTTGCTTTTGAGATAGATCTCTTTCAATTGCTTATCTTACTTTCCCAATGGATTCGTCCACATTTCTTAAAGCAAATTAGAGACTATAAAAATTTTATCATAACATTTTTTAAATTATTTTATTTTTAAATTTTTTTTTTATATTTTATTTATTTTTGATAGAGAGAGACAGAGCACAAGGGGGGAGGGGCAGAGAGAGTTGGAGATACAGAATCCGAAGCAGGCTCTAGGCCCCGAGCTGTCAGCACAGAGCCCGACGCGAGCTCAAGCTCACAAACCATGAGATCATGACCTGAGCCAAAGTTGGACGCTTAACTGACTGAGCCACTCAGACGCCCCCTTTTTTTTTAATTATTTTTTTAAACATTTTATTTATTTTTGGGAGAGAGAGAGAGAGCAAGCAAACAGGGGAGGGGCAGAGAGAGAAGGAGACACAGAATCTGAAGCAGGCTCCTGGCTCTGAGCTGTCAGCACAGAGCCCCATGCGGGGCTCGAACTCACGACCATGAGATAATGACCAGAGCTGAAGTCAGATGCTTAACCGACTGAAACATCCAGGCACCCCACATTTTTTTTTTTTAATAAATGAGAATCAGTTGCCTTTTGTCTTGTTTTTTGTTTTGTTTTGTTTTGTTTTTTGGTTTCATTTTGTTTGTTGTTGTTGTTTTCTTAGTTTCACAAATCCAGTGAAGGCTCAGTGCTGTGAGAGTGGAGATCTGCTGGGATAGCAGGGGATCTCTGGACTTCCTGGGTAAGGCTCTGGTCAGCTTCTCCATGGATGACAACCTCTTCCTCAGACCCATGCCCAAACCCTTGCTCAGGTAGGGGCAGTCCAAGCAGCCAGGTCCCCTAGAGGTCCAGGTCCCTGATGGTGGTCACAGTGACTGTGTGGTTGGGGTGATCAATGCTGCACCAACTCCATGTTTGCTGTCACCAGCCTGTCTAGTTTGTCTGCCTCCTCCAGAGCCGCCTCTTTCTCTGCAAGGGGCTTCAAGTATTCCTGATGGTGCTCCTCCCAGAGCTGCTTCTGCTGGGAAGAGAATCAAAGCCAAGGGTGGCTACTTCTAAAACTCAGTATCTCTTGCAATTATGAGGGACCACTGTCTTTTCTTTTCAATTCACATGTAGTGTTCACAAACCATTTGATTCATTGTACTTTGCTTCAGAAGCTCAATTAAATAAAGTTAAGGAGATGCTCAAGATCTCCATCTAATATGGGCTTTAGGGATTAATTTCTCTGAAAACTTGACAACATCTGTGTTTTACATCACTGAGGTCTTGGTTACCACCTAAAATGTAAGATTCCCTTGACCGTTCATGGTCTTTTATGCTCTTATTACCACAGGGACTTGTCTTTTTCTCTCTGGTCCCACATCCTCCCACTATATCCTTAGGAAAATAAACATACAGACCAAACTCCTGAGCCATCTGGAAAACTTGTTCTCTAATACACAAATGCACTTACACTTACTTGATCTCAATATACTCTCTACATTGTATCAAATTGAACTCTTTACCTTTGAGGTTGTCATTTACTCTTTGGCTTCTCAGGACTACTGACATTCACACTCCACATACCTCAGTATTAGGATGTGAGTTTATTCATCCTCACTTCAAAATATCACTTTATAATCATTGATGTTTTTTATGTTTATATAAATCTCTCCTATGCTTAATGTATATATATTCTTATCCACTTAAAATCACTCTCTATCCAACTTTAGTACTTTAGTGGAATCTATAAGGTAATAAATAGATGATTAGAAATATTGAAACCTGGATTCTTCACTCAAAGTCTTGCCATCATGATCAAGAATTTCAAATTGTCCTGTGGATGAACTAATAACTCAGTATCCCTGCTTATCTACCCCTGCTTATGTCAGCCAACATCCAATTTCAAATTGAATTGAATTTATTGTCAATAGGATGTCATAATTGTTTTAACAATAGACAAAAAAGCCTAATTTGGGCCACTTAAAGTTTTATATTGGTAAATTCTCCCACTGAACATAAGTTGGGAAAAGTTGCACATAATCTACTCCAGCACATCAATGCTGATAGCCCCAAACTGATTTACTTTAAAAATTTCATATTCCTGAGGCCCCTGGGTAGCTCAGTCAGTTAGGCATCCGACTTCAGCTCAGGTCATGATCTCACAGTTCTTGAATTCGAGCTCCATGCTGGGCTTTATGCTGACACCTCAGAGCCTGGTGCCTGCTTTGGATTCTGTGTCTCCCTCTTTCTGCCCCTCCCTTGGTCATGTCCTGTCTCTGTCTCTCTCAAAATAAATTAACATTAAAAAAAAATTAAGGGTGCCTGTGTGGCTCAGTCCGTTAGGCATTCAACTTCGGCTCAAGTCATGATCTCACGGTTCTTGAATTCAAGCCCCACGTTGGACTCTATGCTGACACCTCAGAGCCTGGTGCCTGCTAAGGATTCTGTGTCTCCCCCTCTCTCTGCCCCACCCCGACTCACACTCTGTCTTTTTTGGTCTCTCAAAAATAATAAGCATTAAAAAAACAAATCATTTTAGATTCCAACTCTTTACATGTAACTTGCTATTAACTCAGTTACCTGTAATTGTCTTTCTTTATCTAATATAAACTTCAAAATAAATCACAAGAACTTTCCTGATACTGAAATTGCTAATTCCCACTGCCCTCTGTTTCACAGTTTTGCAAAACTTTAACTTTAGATCAGTCCTGCTAGTCTTTTCTATACCTATCCTAAGCTACTAAAGTCAAACTGGTGCAGCCACTTTGGAAAGCAATATGGAGGTTCCTCAAAAAGTTAAAAATAGAACTACCCTATTATCCAGCAGTTGTACTACTAGGTATTTGCCCAAAGAATACAAAAATACTAATTCAAAGTGATATGTGCACACAGATATTTATAGCAGCATTATCTACACTAGCCAAATTATGGGAACAGCTCAGATGTCCATAGACCTTAGATATTTTTAAAGAAATTTTGGGATAAAGACAAATTAAGACACTATATTAACTAAGCTAGTTGCTGTAGGAGATGCCTCAAAATTTCAGTGGTTTAAACATAAAACTTCCTCCCAAGTATTAATTCCACAATGAGTTTTTCTGATAGGCAATAGAAAGCACATTTTACTTATGTTTGAGAGAGAGAGAGAGAGAGAGAGAGAGAGAGAATGAATATTTGAGTGAGGAGGGGAAGGGAGAGAGGAAGAGAGAGTACGGAGGCTGAAGTCGGGTTTGACCTCACCCAACATAGGGGTTGACCACCTGATGCAGGGCTTGAGCTCTCCAGGAGATCATGACCTGATGCCTAACCGTGTCAGATGCTTAACCGACTGAGTGACCCAGGCACCCCTAGAAAGCACATGTGACTCAAAGATCCAGGGGATTCTGCCATCTTCACCACATGATATCCAACTTACTCTGGATGTCAACATCCAGAGACCAACTAAAGAAGATAATGGAGAATGGTGTGATGGCCACTTCTAAAAATAGAATTGTATCACTTCAATTTTTTAAGTCTCAGAAAACTTCAGAAATTCTGCAAGATGAAGTCTAGCTATGTGCCTACCAAAGATTAAGACTTGGTAATCAAGTAGTATATTTTGTTCATGCTGTGGCAGACAATAATAGTACACCCAATTCATCTCTCATGTTTGCCACTATGATAGAGGCTATAATAGCTAAATATCTGCTCTCCCATCATTCACGTCCATTTGGTTCAATTATTATTAGTGAATCATAATCAAAGACTTGTGGAATTGTTCTTAGTTTTATTTATTTATTTTGGGGGAGAGAGAGAGAGAGAGAGAGAGAGAATGAACGTGCACAAGAGGGAAAGGGGGCAGAGAGAGAGAAGAAGAGAGAGAATCCCAAGAGCAGGCTCAGTGTTGTCAACAGAGAGCCCAATGTGGGACTTGATCTCAAAAATCATGAGATCATGAGCTGAGCCAAAACCAAGAGTCAGAAGCTTAACCAACTGAGCTACCCAGGTGCCCTCAAGACTTGTGGAACTATTCTTATCTCCTTCTTTCCTCCTTTTTGTGGTAAACGTTTATATGGTGGCTCAGTCTATCCCAGCCATCTGATGCCTCTGAAGATAAGGTCAAAAGAATCACATATTTGTTGTGCCTGATAGCATTGCATTATTAAAGAAGTAAATACCTACCTCTAGACTTCTGTCAATAAATGGAGTCTGATTGCCCTAAGACAGTCTTGTCAGGTATTTTATAACTTGCAGCAAAAATATTCTTAACAGATACATCTGCCATCTGGGATCTTACAAGTTAGGTGCTTTTTTGTTGTTTTTCTTAGGTTATTATTTTGGCAGTTAGTGTTCTACATATATTATGTGTTCAAATTTAATAAAGAAAAAGTGATGCATAAAATAAATGTATTGTTATATGTTAATAAAATATGTGCTTGCTATGAAATTTAAAAAGTGTGAAACTTCCATGCCTATGAATTTCAAGGTTTTTTGTTGTATTTTCTAAATTCTATTATTATTAACTTGGACGTTTAATTAATAAACTTGAATAAATTCATGACTGAACTATAAAACATACTTTTTTCTTTAAATATTTCCTCTTTTAAAATTTTTCTTTGTGAGAAACACTTTATATATGGTGACTTTTTAAAACCCATTATCCCCAATGGTTGATACATATTGCTACCTATTTATTGCTAGAGGAAAAAAATATTTTTAACATTATTTTTGAATAGGTGACATATTCATGTTATTCAAAGTCGGAAATACAGATTGACTAAAAACGCATACTGAATTTCCATTATGTCCTTTGACCTGAGCCACCTAATTCTTTTTCCCAAGGGCAAAGAATCATATCGGTTTCCTATATGTTATTTACAAGACTCTATGAATACATAAGCACGTGCTTATTACAAATATATAATTTCCTTTACTTTGGCAAGTTCATATTTTCATTTGCATTACCATTTATAGATATTAGAAAATATGTGTCAAGTTACTGTTTAAAAAAAGAATTGTTGGGGCACCTGTGTGGCTCAGTTGATTAAACATTTGACTTCGGCTTAGGTTATGATCTCCCAGTTTGTGGATTCAAGCCCCGCTTTGGGCTGTCTGCTGTCAGTGCAGAGCCCACTTATTATCCTCTCTCCCTCTCTCTCTCTGTCCTTCCCCTACTTGCCCTCTCTCTCTGAAAAGTAAATACTCATTAAAGAAAAAAAAAAAAAAAGAATTGTTAAGCTTTTCTGTAGCCATGGATGTTTATAAAATACTTCATTTTGGTCTCATTAATCATTCCTAGCCATACTATATCACTACTATGTATAATTTTAGAATTTATTTTTATAATTTGTAAGTGTTCTGGAAGATACAATATGGATACTTTCACTGTCCTTAGTCACAAAAAATATGACTCAGAGTTCATCTGCATTGAGATAAGTGGAGTTTTGTAGCAGATTGCTGTGGGTGATACTGGGATCAAACTGCTTTCTAACTGAGCAGCCTTCAACTAACCCTGCTTATGTTAGCCACCAACCCTTTGTCTCTAATTTCAAAGGGATCCTTGATAACAGTTCTTAATCCTTTTGAGGGTTCTTCCATGGAAATCAACTTCTGCCCACTTTTTGTTTAGATTTCAGCTATCTCATAACTGCTTCTGATTACCCTTTGTTTATCTGCTTTCTAGCTGACAGAATCTTGTTGCTGTTGTCACATCTCTAAAGTCTCTATCACTGTAGTTTTATACCTTAAAAGTAATTTTTTTCACAAAACGAGATTTCAGGATGACACAAAATTAAATATGTCTTTAATCTGCCTTCTTGACCTGGAACCCTAACGTAAATTTTAAAAGTATTCTTTCTCTTTCCAGTATTTAGAGAGATAGAAGATAGAATAGTACTTGGTTACATAATGTGGTCTTCAATTATACTATTTTACAATGTCTTGAATAGTTTCTAATAAGTTGGAACTAAAAAGACTGAACATACGGTTAAGAACATGGGTCTTTTCTTACGTGTACAGGCTCTTTTTGTAAATATGAGCAAATACACTGAAAAACAATTATCCTTTAGTTTTATTTAAATTGATCATGAGAGAATGAAAACAAACATCCAAAGTAAATAAATATATAAAATTATACTTTTAGCACATCTAGCAAAATGGAAGAGGACGCTAAGTGGCAAAATCTGAAATTTTTCTTTCAAATTAAATATTAGGCTAATATATCTGGAACTTTAAATCTAGATTTACATGATCACAAAATACATGCTCATGATATTGTTAAAAAGTAAACCATACATTATGGGGAATCTTGTGAAGCTAGATATTCAACTGGTTTATATATTTGAAATGCAAGGAAATCAAGCAAAGTCCTGTTTTCTAATACCCTATTTTCTCATGTTTGGGTAGTAGTTATTAAAGAAATGACCTTGCCATAGCTCTTAACCATGAACATAAATAAAACTACCAATGTCTATAAAGATAGCTAATATTTGTTTCATCCTATTTAAGGAACTAGAAAAGTTGATAACTTTGAAATAGTCGGTGGCTTTTTGGTTAAAGAAAAGCTAAATTGGAAGAAAATTCTTGGCATTCTATTTGCTTTAGAAACCATTTTGAATTTTTACAACTGATGGGTTTTTATGGATTTTGTGAGGACAAAAATACTGCACATCGTGATGTCCCGTTTGTTTCTGCAACGCATGCATAGTTCAACATTATTATGGGATTCTTAAGTGATTTTTTTTGTTTTGCTTTTTTTTTTCTCTGCTGCCATGAGAGTGGATCTCTATGAGCTACACCTTGAACCATCATCACCTTTTCAAGTGAACTTGTGAAAATTAGGGAGAGAAATAGTTTTCAAAGTACATAGTATTCACTGGTTTCATTGACCATGTCATGAAAGAATTTATTCAAATCCAGCAAAAGTTTCACTTGTTTAAAGATTAAGACAGTGGCCCACTTTCAGAACAATATAAAAATAAAAGGTAAAACCATATTGTGGTGCATTGGGTGGAATTCTATAGATGTGTGTACGTACGAGTGACTTAAAGCCTTCAAAATTCAAAGTCCTGCAAGTCAGAATTACAAATACTGCTTGGGTCAAGCTGGTAGTCTACATTAAAGTTACTTGAGAAAGACAACTATGCAAATTCTCCCATTTAATTTATCTGCAGGCAGGAATCTGCAGAAACCTGGAAACCCTAAAGAAAATTGTCAAAGGTTACTTTTGCTCAGATGACCTTAAAATTGAAACATGGATTTGTAATCCTTTCTTTGCTGACATGGACAGCAAATCAATGATGCAGGCCTTGCCAAAAATGACCTCACTGACTTAAGGACAAAGGGAACGATGCTTCATGAATTTCACTCAAGTCTTAGAGAAATTTGTTGTTCCTTGACACAGACTTATCCTCATTTGTCAAAGTGAGCTATGGGAGTTTTGATTCTTTTTCTATATGTTCTTTTAATTCAAGTTTTCAGCACTTATTGTATAAAAATGAAAAGTGAAAAATTGGAGATCAAATATAATATTTTGCTTTAGGTCACCCAATAATTTAAAACATTTTCAAGCTATTTAAAGACAGATTTTAATTGAACTATATAAACAGAAATAAATTTGACATTTTGATTTATGTTCACAATTTCTTTTTCTTGGAAGTAGAAGGTAATTAATGGATGCCTCAATATTTTTAAGCTCTTTCCTGAATGTTCCCTATAACACCTAGCCTTAACAAAAATTGGTACTTCACAAGATTCTGCTTTCTTAAATATTCCAAGTGGAATTTGGTCATTTTATCAAAATCCATATATAGTTATATAAGTTTGAAATATCACCTTCCTCTTCCCCTCCCTAACCAGTGTCTTTTTGAGACCACTGTCCTCTATTAATAATAATAATAAACAATAAAAACAAACAAATCTTTGATCTTTAAGGTTTATATAAGTTGTTTATAATCGTGTACCCTTGTTCATTTTCTCACTAAGTTATTCATTGAGTTATTTTCCCTCATTCTTAATGACTTTTGCTTCACAGCCTAGAGTTTGAACAACTTTTTGTATTTGTGAATCATCCATCCGAAATCATGCCCTCCTGCTTTCTTGACCTCTTTCCAATGACCTTCTGTTTATCCAGCTCCCTCTCCTTTTTTATTTTTAAGTGGCCATACAATGGGGTTTATAATTAATCCAAGCTCTTTTTTTTTGTTTGTTTGTTTTAGCTTATTGATTGGGGGGGGGGGGGCGGAAGAGAGAGGGAGAGAGAGAATCCCAAGTAAGCTCTATGCTCAGCATGGGGCCCAACATGGGGCTCAACACCACAACCATGGGATCATGATGTGAACTGAAATCAAGTCAGATGCTTAACTGACTGAGCCACCCAGGCACCCCTAGTCCAAACTCTTCTAACTTTGAATCACAATTCATGTATACTAATTTCTGACCATTCTATACCTCCAAATTTCTGATTGTCTAACACTTGGAACATATACAATTCAATTTTGGTCAATTAAATTAAATGTAAAAATCAAGTATTATAAGTAATACATTTTTTCATTATAAAGTATAATATAAAATAGTTTATCTCAAGAAAATAATTTTCCATACAAAATTAAGTTGTATTTTTAATGTATGAGTTCAATGTAATTTTCAAAAAATTCTGTGATCCTGAAAAATTTTATAGGTCATAATTTTATGTGTATGCATGTATGAGTATATGTATATACATATATACATTTTATATGTATACATTTATATGTGTACATTTTATATGCCCATATACACAGAAACACATGAGATTTTTCATTAATTTGTTGATATTTTTCTCCATTGAAAAAAGAGGAATATTAGCTATTTACTCAATTTATTCTTTTCACTAAATTTTTGATATCCAAATAGCAGGAGGGATGTTTTATGTTTCCTTATATCCACAACAAATTCTATGCATGGCATATGCTCAATAAAACCCCTAATTTTAAAATAATAAATATTAAAGTCTGACTTAGGTTTTGAAATGGAACATGAAAAGCATTATAAGAATAAGGAAGGCATTTAGTGAATATATAATTATTTTAAGCAGAAGAAGCCTTACTGGAAATAATGTTGATAGCAAACAATCAAAGATTGCTGACTGGAGAGACTGAAAAGAAAGAGAAGAGCAGAAAAATATGAAAATATGTAATTTTCATAGCTAAAACTGTAGAGGAAAAGCAAGTATGTCAAATTTCACGACAAGTATATTTGTATACCAGAAAAAAAGAAGCAAACCAAGGTCCATCTAAACTATGCTTTCTTAACTTCCAGGCAGTTGTTAATATTGGGATGGGTAACTCTTTGCTGTAGAATCTGACCTGTGCATTATAGGATACTTAGCAGCATCCCTGACCTCTACCCACTAGTGCCAGTAACAACCTTTTCCAGTAGTTGTGACAAACAAAAATGTCTCTAGACATTTCACAATATCCTCTGGGAGGCCAAATCACCATGGTTGAGACCCATTGACTTAAACAAAGGCAATAAAGGATTTTGCACTTCTTAAGAACAGTAAAGTTCCAATCCCTTTAGCCTTAGCCTGCCATTGGGTGTCTGTGACACTTAGGAGGCATAAGCCATGGGACTTGGGAGAAAGATATGCCATTTATTGGCATCTAGGAAAATAACAAGGTGAAAACAATGCAAAAAAAATAAAGGTTTTAATGAAGTATAGTGAATGCATGGCTAAGAGAAAAAATTAGATCAACTATAAACTATATATAGTAATATAGTATGCCCCCCCAAACTTTACAGAAAAACAGTTGACCCTCAAACAACACAGGGGTTAGCCCCCTGTGCTGAGCCCCCAATACAGTAAAAAATCTCTGGAACTTTTGACTCCTCCAAAACTTAATTAATAACCTATTGTTATCTGGAAGCCTTACTGATAAAATAATGAATTAACACCTATTTTATATGTTATATGTATTATATACTGTATTCTTACAATAAAGTAAGCTAGAGAAAAGGAAATGTTATTCAGAGGATAATAGAATACATTTACAGCACTATACTGAACTTATTGAAAAAAATCCACATATAAGTGGACCCATACAGTTGAAACCCATTTTGTCCAAGAATCAAATGTATTTATTTTTATTTTTCTTCTTTCCTTTGCAAGTAGTTAGTATGTACAATTTTGCTTTCTCTTTTTCTCTGGAAAGAAATCCTACCATTTTTTGCAGTTTTGAAATGTAAAGATTTATGGAAGGCATTACACAGCAAGCTCTACTATTTGCATTTCAATATATGATTGAGAATCACTGTGTAACTTTACTCCTGCTGTTTTGTATTGATTGTACACAACATGTTTCATTAGACTACCTTCAAAAACTTTATTCCAAATGCTTTATAGATTTGCTAATTTCAATAATTGCCCAGAGATTGTGACTCTGTAAGTGACTAAAATATGTACTATAGGAAGGCAATGCTAGTCAGTGATTTGGCCATATTCACAGCGAAGTTTGAAGACTCGGTAAGATTTTAATGATTCATATCGATTAAGACCACTCTCTGAGTTGAACAATACAAGATGAATTTTGGTTTAAATGTATGTCAGTTTACTTGGTTTTTTTTTTCCTGATATGTAATATGCATTCCATGAAATTTGGTAAACTTACTTTTACTTTTCTAGTTTATCCATGGTAATTGTAGCATAGCTGGAATCCTGTGAGTACAGATGGAAAATTCAGATTCTTGTTTTATAATAGAGCAGGATAGAACAGGTGCTGTTTAAGCTCTATTCTAGGGTTAAAACTGACATATTTACATTAGATGTTATTCTTCCCCCTAAATAGGACTCAAAAGTATAAACCTGAGCAAGACACTGTTTGTTTCTTCCCCCACATAATTTAAGCAAAGAGACATAAATGTTGCCTATTCTGCTTGGCTCACTACTCATTCAGTTTTATATTTATAGACAGTCAAACTCTGATGTGAAAACACATCAACTTATTAATGTGTTAATTATTATTTATCACTTCCTAAGGAAATATCATTTCCATAAGATGATATATAGCAGTTCTGTGGACTGACAGTTTTCAGTCTAAATATTACATTTTTTATTGATTTACATTCCTTAATAATTTGTTTCACTTGCTTAAAGCTGTGAATATATCAAATATGTCTATTACCTGTAGTTCTTTAAAAGTGGAAAAATGGCATATTTAGCTTCTGCTAACAAGGAAAGGACAATTTTCTGACTGCCAAATAATGCCTATAACATATAAATTCAGTGAAATAATCTGGAGATAATATTAAAAGAAGAAATTTAAATTATTTTAAAATTATTTACATCATTAATAAAAAATTATTAGGTAAATACTAAAATATCTTAAGCAGCTCATACTAATATTCCACAATCTTTTCCCATATTAGTAGACTTAAAACTAAAAAAGATAGAACTAAGCTTATATTAGAAAAGATTTTATTCTTATTTTTTTATGGTTTATTCATTTTTCAGAGACAGAAACAGAGCATGAGGAGGGGAGGGGCAGAGAGAGAGGGAGACACAGAATCCGAAGCAGGATCCAGGCTCTGAGCTGTCAGCACAGAGCCTGACATGGGGTTTGAACTCACAGACCATGATATCATGACCTGAGCTGGATTTAGACGTTCAACCGACTAAGCCACCCAGGCCCCCAGAAAATATTTTTTGTATATTTAATAGTGATATTTAATTGTCTATATAATTGAGACATTTTTGGAGCCATGACTTCATTTAAGTGTTAAAGCAACATATGGATAATAAAATATTAGTCAGTAAATAGATGGATTTGCCCATTTTTTCCGATTGGATCTTTACATGAATTATATGCTTTGAATTAGCATAAAATATGAAATTGTAAGCAATTTACCACATGAAAAGATGAATTTCAAATTTCGTTCTGTCCTGAACATTCATGTTCTCCTCTGCTACCCATTGTTCCTTTAATGTTGGTTTTGTGCTTAAATGAAGTTTCATTGTGAAGAGAGGAAACTGTGGAATATTTTCTTCTATAATTTTTACAGGATCAAATGCCTTGATTGAACAGTCATGTGTTTTTCATGTGATGATATAAATAGTAGAGAAAGGTAGTTCTTTTTTGAAATTGATACAATCCAGAGGGTACAGCTTTACTGAAGCTCTTGGTGCTATTAAAAGCTAAACTCAACTGTAAGACTAAGAATTTTGTGCCTGATTATAGGACCACAGCTTGTAAGATCACTGGTGTAGCCTGTCTGATAATGCTTAGAAATGCAAGGTGGGGACAGCTGAGACTTCACACTAGTTTGAACTGATATATGTGCATTCAGAAAATACATTAAATTGTGTGTTTTTTTTATGTTTATGTTCTTCCCTAAATTGCTAATTGTTAAATATGTCATATTTGAAGAGTTTTCTTTCCCTCCTGCTGTTTGATCACATTAAGAGATCATTATTCTTTGTTTATGATCTCACAGTCTGTCAGTTGAAGTGTCTACAGTGTCAAAAGCAAGATTATATGCAGGACTTTTTCAGAATAAGCAGAAAGAAAGAAGTTAGTAAGCACAAATATTTTATAATAGTTGTATTCATAAATAAAAAACAGAATCAAGTTACCTTTCACACATTCAATAAATGTACATTGTTCATGACAAATTTTCATAGATGTTTTATTATGATAATAGAGCTACAGTTATATAAGTAACAAACAACTGGGGGGAGATTGAAGGATTATGGAAACCGCCTAAGCTATTTTTGCAGCTATTCTATAAATCTAACAATAGATGAAGATTTTTTTAAATAAAAACATCTGAGATTAAAATTCTTAGCATACTAATAAGTATTTGCCTAGACAACTCTAATATTTGAGAAATACCACAGAACAGTTTGTATATACACATATATGACATACGTACATATTTGTCTGCTCAGGCTGCCATTACAAAGTGCTATACTACTAGAGACAAGGTGCCTTAACCAGCAGACATTTTCCTCACAGTTCTGGAGGCTAGAATTCCATGATCAAGGTGCCAGCAAATTTAGTTTCTGGTAAGGGCTTTTTTCCTGACTTGTAGACAGCCACCTTCTCACAGTCGTCACCTGGCCTTCCCTTTGTGTGCATGCAATAAGAGAACTCCAGCTTTCTGATGTCTCTCTTTTTATAAGGACATCAATCCCATTGGTTAGGGATTGATGACCACATTGAACTCAAATTGCCTCCATAAAGGCCCTATCTCCAAATATAGTCACATTGACAGGACTTTAGCATATGAATTTTGATAGAACACAACTCAGTCCATAATAACATACTTACATGTATATACACATTTAGGGTAACTTGAATTAGGTCACCAAATTCGTGAATAATTCAATCTCAATTTTAGAGCTGTTTCTTTTGGTCGAGAAATGGCTTTGGGACTTATGCTGTGCAAATCATTTAGGCAATATTGATCATGCATCCTTTCCATTTTCAGTATGCTGAATTGCCCATTAGCCACATATCTGCTGTATTTCTTTCTGGAGCTCAGGCAAGTAAATAGTAGGAGAGTTTCTCTGGTTTTTGCCCAGAAAAAGAAGGCTACAGGAAAAAAAGAGGTCATAGAAAGGTTGAGGTCAGCAGCCTTCTTGGACCAACCTTTACCAAGGATGGCAGAATAAAATAATTAATTAAATAAAATAGAATAGTAAAATAAAAAAGACTCAGAATCCATAAAGATTCAGAGCTCTCTCCCATAATAAACTTCCTGTCTTTCATATATAGAAATAATGAAGCTTGCATCTTAAGCCATTATTGTTTTGTTTCTTTTTGTTTTATGTTAGAGGTACCAGAATTTATTGCTACACAATAAAGGTTAAAATAACATGTAAAAAACGTGCAAAACTGTACTAAGACTCTCTCTTCTTGAAAGCTGCTCTTGTCTTGAAACTTTATTCGTTGATAAGTACTTTATGCACTTAGCTTCAATACATAAAAACAAAAATATATATAAACAAACATTAACATACTAGGCAAACTAAGACTTGTTATGGTATATTATTAAATGTCAGATTAAGATATGATAAGGCTCACCTTTTTGTCATGGTATTGTCCCAATGTAAGAAAGTTTGGGAGAGAAAAAAAATGCACATTTACATCTTTCAACTAATAACAATAATTCTAAGACCTTGCCATCTAACTTTATGTTTTATAGAAGCTAAAAGATCTCTAACTTTGGAGAGAAATAAAGTTACACCTAATCTTCTTTACTGTATATAGCTATTAGCATATCATATTAAAACATCTACATTTAGATTAATGGTGTTTTCACTGTTTTATCCACAATTAAAGAAAAAAAATCAGTTAAGTAAGGAGTCATTCTCTTGATTTACAATATCCTATCCTACATATCCCCAAATTTATGCTTCAAAAGTAAATGTATATATCCATTTTGGAAATGGAAGAGAGAAACTTACATCCCTGTTCTTTTGTTTTCTCCATATAACACCACAGAATACTCAGATATATAGTAAGAATTCTATATGGTTTATTTTCTATCTTATGTTTCATGTGCAGATAATGGCGTGTTAAAATCTTCAAATGCATTGTGTACTTTGTATATATCTCTGAATTTCACTTTCTGCTTAATATACTTTAATGCTCTGTTATTTGGCTCATAAAATTTTATGACTATGATATTTTCATTGTAGACAGTATTTTGTATCAATATACTATAGCATTCTCTGTCCCATTGAGTGCTTTTCTGCCTTAATTACACCTTGCCTGAAATTAGTATCCGAACCTCTAATTTATCTATTTTCTTTTTACATCTTTGCTTATTCTTCTACTGTCAAACTTTAATTTGTTTTAAAAATGCTTACATGCTGCAGCAGATAGTTGATATTATTTTATATTTATTAATCAATTGATACTATATTTTTCTTTGTACTTAATCAAGGAGAGGTCATTGACATGTATTGTTATAACTGATTTGGTTGGTATTTATTTTGTTTTACATTATTTTCTGATTGTATAGGTGTTTAAATTTTCTGGTAATTGTTTTGTTTTTGCTTATGACTAAGTAATTAGTTACAAAGAAAATGGACATTCTGTTTTAATTTCATTGGCTTTCTTTTCATTAGTATCTGCTGAGTGTATTTTCCCATACATTTACTATTAACATTTCTATGCCCTGCCATAGCTTAGCCAAATTATACATTCACATTTTCAAAATGATATCACAATCTCTGCCATTCAACTACAGAAAGCAGTACATATGCATTCCTTGTAACCGCTAACATATTTCAATTTATCTCTATCATTATGTGCTTCTATATTCCTTGATTTTCTATCCTTAATTTATTCTACTTTATTGTCTTATCTTAATCATGAGTGTTTTTTCTATTTTTTCCTTTTAGTAGTTGAGAAATTATTTTTAAAAATTTCTAGTGAATACCCTTTTTGAAAATATTTTATTTTTAAGTAATCCATACAGCCAACATGGGGCTTGAACTTACAACCCTGAGATTAAGAATCACATGCTCTGCTGGCTGAGCCAGCTAGGTGCCCCTAATTTTTTAGTTAATATTCTTAAACTGTTGTTAAAAGGACTAACTTAAAAAATAAAACCTTAATATTAAAAAACATCTCTTTCTCTCTCCCTAACAATAGAGAAATCTTAGAAAGCATGAAATCTGGTCATTTCTTAGGAGTTTATACTAATTGTGATCCAGTTTTTAAAATCAGCTTATTTTAAAAATTCAAATTAGCTATAAATTTAAGCAATCTGTAATTTTATAGATTAACTCATAATTTTTCCACTTATTTCTGTCAACATTTCTCCTGAAATGGCTTTCCTCTTTTCCTAAAGTAACCATCTTTTTTATTCAGTGATAAACATTATGTTTTTATTTATATAAAAAGAGTATTAAAATTGCTCATATGGTTAAATCATAATTTAACTGAGTACAAAAGTGTGGTTTGACAGTTATTTATTTTCATAATACTTTGAAGATAAAACTGTTTTCTCCCTACTCTTGAGAAGTTTTCATTTTACTGTAATTTCTACTTAGTAAATTGTTCCCCCATGACTGCTTGATTTTTATACTCAAATACACTTTTTTTAAGAAAAGCGAAAAATTATTACCCTTAGGTCAAAACCATTATCACTTATCAATTTTTAACTACTTAAGTTTTGATGATTGTGGACACATAACCATAATGCCAAAAAATATAGACAAGAGTTCCATCACAATTTTATTAGTATTATGTTAAGTGAAACAAGATAAACCAAAATCAATATATTATATATTTTTATATGAAATTCTAGAACAATAGAAGCTTATTTGTGGGCACAGGAATTAAAAAATGGTTGTTTCTGTAGACATTTGAATGGAGGAGAAAAAGGCACAATGGATGTGTTTTGGATAATGGCACACTATCTTGTTCTGTGTGTGAGTTATAAAATGAATACAATTCTCAGAGGTCATTGAACTGAGGACATGAGACTGTGTAGTTTATCATATTTAGATTAGACTTCCTTATCATATTTACATTATATTCGCAACCAAAGTGTGTGTGTGTGTGTGTGTGTGTGTGTGTGTGTGTGTGTGTATAAAGAAAATGTAAAGCAAACAGACTGGGAGAAAATATTTGCAGTACATGCATGGCATTTCTTGGATACAGACTACATAAGGAATACATAAAACCAATAAAATGAGAGAAATTATATAAAATATAGGCACAAGATTTGAGGAGATATTTCACAAAAGAAGATATACAAAACTAATTTGAAAAGGTGCTCAGAATCATTGTTCATTTGATAAAGTCAAATTGAAACTACAAAGAGATGCCATTTCACACCCACTAGAGTGATCACAATTAGTCTGACAACACTCAATATTGACTAGGAGGCAGAGCAACTGGAATTTATACTCATTACTGGTGGGACTATAAAATTATATAAATTTGGAATGCAATTTGGAACAGTATTTTAAAGTACAATATATATTTAATCTTTGTTCTAGAAATGACATTTCTACCTATTTTCCAAGAACAGTAAAAATTTGTGTGAAACAAATGTTTATGGTAGATTTATTCATAGTTACTCCTGACTGAAAAGCATCGAACTGTCCATCAAAAAATAATGGACAAATAAGTTGATGACTGAAATCATATCAGTGGCTGCATATTGACAGAGGTCGGGAGGGATTAACTAGAAAGAAACACAAGACAACTTTTTGGGATGATAGAAAAGTCTATTATTTGGGTTGACATTTTCAAGACTTATCATCAGTGTATCAAAACTCATCCACTTTTACTCTCAATATATTTGCATTTCGTCATATTTAATTTTAATTCACTAGAAAACATTGAAATAAAAGATATTTTATATTTTTGAGTCTACTGTTTATGGTAACTTTATTACACAGTAATAAATGTGGGTTTTTTTTGTTATTAATACATTGTTTAGTCTCTGGTGAAATAATTATTATTTTTAAAATTTTAATTCCAGTATAGTTAACATAAAGTGTTATATTCATTTCAGGTATGCAATATAGTGATTCAATAATTCTGTACATTACTCAGTGCTCATCAAAAAAAGTGTAATCCAAATTCCCTTCACCTGTTTCACCCAACCCTCCACCCACCTCCCATCTGGTAACAATCAGTTCTCTGTAGTTTAGAGTCTGTTTTCTGGTTTGTCTCTCTAGTTTTTATTTTTTCATGTGTTTTGCTTCTTAAATTCCACATATAAGTGAAATCATATAGTATTTGTCTTTCTCTGACTTATTTCTCTTAGCATTGTACCCTCTAGCTCCATCTGTATTGTTCAAAGGACAAGTATTCTTTCTTTTTTATGGCCAAATCATGTTCCATTGTGTGTCTATGCCACTTCTTTATCTATTCATCTATTAATGGATACATGGGCTGCTTTCATAATTTGGCTATTGTAAATAATGTTGCAATAAACATAGGGGGCATATATCTTTTGAATTAGTGTTTTCATATTCTTTGGGTAAATATCCAATAGTTGAATGACCAGATCACATGGTAATCCTGTTTTCAATTTTTTGAGGAGCCTCCATACTGTCTTCCATAGTGACTGCCTCAATTTGCATTTACAACTGGTGAAATTATTTTGATAAAAGTAGTGTGACTATTTGTAGTAAAACAATAAATACTAATAAGTATAACAATTTGCTGTTATCTTATTCACATTAAATGCTTAATAACCTTTATATACTTGAATACATTTGTATGCATATATATGAATAGCTAAATCCAACAATTTATTTTACAGATATTTCACTTTGGAGATTTTTTATATGATAATTTTTAAGTTAATTATACTAAGCTTGTAGTCTAGATGATATATCGTTTCCTTACCAATTAAGGTAAAATATATTTAAAATGTATTTTTAGATATTCATATTTCAGTAATGCTGATTTGTATTGTCTTTCAACAAGTTGTTTTCAGAATGACATAAAATAGAAATATGTAACAAAAATTAACTCAGTAATAAAACAGTATAATACAATTGACACTTCAGTATAATGAGATATAAGAATTTCAAAATGAAGATGTGTTGCTTTGCTAAGGTAAGCTAATGACGGTTGCTTTGGGAGTAAACATTGATGCCATCAAGGTATTTATTGCCCAGTGGTTAATTTTGTTTTGTTTTGTTTTTAAGTCATCATAATTGTTAGATTGGTACATTTTGATATCATTTGCAGAATTGTAAGTTTGATTCTGAATTGTACTTTGGAATTGTTGTAACCCTCTGCTAAGTTTTTGTTTCACTGACTCCAGAAAGGCTTGAGGATTTGCCAACACTAGTTCTCAGACAACCCATTCTCATAGATCTATCTTATTAATAGATGATTTAAAGATTCCCAATTGATGTCTCAAATTAGCACTTTGTAGTAGATTATTTGCCATTAAATAATCCTATAGTAAGTGATTTTTTTCCTCTTCAAAGATTTAGTAAAGGAACATTCAGCACAAATCATTTTATTTGCTGTAATTTCTAGTTATGGCACAACTAAGTTAAATAAGAATTTTCTTCTGAATATTTTTATTAGAAAATTACAATAATATAAATGATTGATTTCACTGTTGATTAATGGATACACTGCTAAGGAATATAAACATTGCTGATTAACTTACCCATAAATAATACATAGTGCAATACATTAAATTACCCACAAAAATAAGGAAATAATAAATCTTAGCATTTAACAACATTATAAAAATATAACTCAATATTAATTTCAAGGTATGTTAATAAAATGGACTTGGTAGTAAAATGAAGTCTATTGTTTGTCATTCTTTAACAGTGAAGTAGATTGATTATAGATTACATGATCAACCCTTAAAGATGATCATTTATCATTTTTTAATTATTACAAAAAATGGCCAACTCATTAGCATTCTTGGCACTGTATTTGTTGCAACATTAAATGAAACTCTTAGGAGGTGATTTTGAAATTCTTCAAAGATGAGGAAAACATTTTAGTATAAACAAAAGCCTAGGGTCAATACATAATGTAGTAAGTATATTGTGCGGGAGGTCAAAAGCAAAAATAGACCAATTTGGGGTATATATATTAAAAATAGAGCAGCTGCTACTTATGAGTCTCTGTGTTTGCGTGTGTACCCTGAAAGTAGTATCACATTTATTAGCCAAATTTACAGAAAAATTTATTATCTCTTATAATGCTTCAAAAATATAAAACCCAATTTGTTATCATGGGAGAGCAGGTCACTCACTAATTTATACAAAAGTATATGCTAGAGTTAACTTTTCAAAGAGTTACTAAATCCCATCTTTCAAGGCCAACCAGGATGCTTTAGGATGACCACGGAATGAAAGTAGACCCTTTAGTGGTGAATTTGATAGTGGATCAAATTTAGCTAGCTACCTGTGAAATTTACACTTAGAAGTTTAATGTATGAATAGCCATATGTCACATGAACCCGCTTTCTGCTCCCTGCATTTATTTTCAAAGCTGAAGGAAAAAAAGAAAATGCTATGAATACATTTTATTATCCCGATTAACAGAAAAATACTGTAATACATTTTTAAACGGGTTCAATGATTAAATTCCCCCAATCTGTGTATATCTGAAGAAAAGCAATGCTGTCTATTATCTAGTAACATACGTTTCCTGAACAAGTTTTACAGAACAATATTGACATAGACTTACCAACTAATAAAATCTCCCAATGTGATGAAATTTCAGGTGGAAGAGGGAGCAGGATTCCTTCACACCATATAAATATAAACAGGAAAAGGAAGTTGCAGTGTCAAAAATAGTTTTTTTCCCCCTTTTTATGGTAAGAATAGAATAATTAAATCATTTTTAAAATACTTTTTAGCAATAGCAATGTTTCTTTGCATGTCTGATATCAAATCAAAGACAAAGTTTTTAATCTTTTTGAAATACTGACAGTAGAAGTTAAGATTTTTGGAATTTCACTTACTTTTAACCTTTCTCTATTTTCTTGAGCCATAGGAATCATACAAATGTATAATCAGGATTTTTTTTCACATTATCCAGATGTAATTTGACATCTTGCTATTTTTGCCAAAACTGCTCCCGATGCCAAAATATGAAATGAAGTAAAAATACCAACTAAATGTTTATATTTTGAGTAGTTTTCAGTTGATAACAATGTCCTCTTTCTCCTTGTACTTGGTCCTTGAGGAAGCAAGAAGTGCTGGTGAATGTTTTTCTGAAGTAAAAGAGGGTACAAAGTGCTGACCACTGAGATGAAGGAAAGAGAATAAAACTTCACTTAAAAATAAACGTAAAAATGTGATATGGGAAAGAAAATGCTGAGTAAAGCCTATCAATAGTTTGTCATTTATGTTAGACAGTGATATAATAAATCCTGCACTTAACAACATAGGGAAGTAAATTTTAACAGTCTTGGTAGAGGGATACTAGAAATTATAACTTAGTGAATTAACTTTAGTTATTCCAAATGCTAGTTATTTCTGTTTTCTAAATTATAAGATAATAAATGTATTTAAGCTCTATGAACAAACCTTAAAGATATTCAATCACAAGTTATATACATATTTAAAAATGATAGAATAATTAGTTGACATGAATGTTCAGCATTTATTTCATGAGATGTATTTAAAGAAAGAGTATTTGAGTTGAGCTTAGATATTATTCTACATCAGTTGCGTCAAGCTTATTTGGTGTACAAATTATTGTCGGATAAAAGGTTTTCATATTTTAAAAGTTGCCTACCAGCGTTCATATTATTGTTCTTTCCTTTAGCATTAACTGCATAAACTGTTTCAAATAGTATTCACTATATCTGCAAATTTTAGCTGCTAATAAATTTTCCTAACATTTGTTATTTTTGGATAAGATGTTCTCTCTGTTAATTTGGGTTATGACCTCCAAGAGAAATGACTGTAGTGCATTAGTCATTCAGGATGCTTTCTGGTTAATGAGGAGACAACTCATCATAAATATTCCTGAGCTCCTGAATGGCTTCTGACCACTCAAAATTCTTCCAAGCAGATGAAATTTCCATTTGGTGGTTCACCATTTCCAATGGTGAACGTAAGGGTGTTTTAATCACGAGGAAAAAGGAAGAGTCTGGGAATAACTGTGTTGGAGTTATCTTAGCAATGATGGAGAAGTGGAGATCACTGATAAAGTGCACAATTTCAAAATAATATTAAAAAAAATATCACTGGTCATACCAGTGGATTTGCTAGAGTACCAAATCATTGCTCTGAAAATTTTACAAGGAGGGGAGCACAAATTATTCTAGATTTCCTAAATGTAATGTCTTGTAAGGTCCAAAAGTGTTGATGAAGGAAATTTCCACTTTATAAAATAATTACCCAGAAGAGATGTAAAAAAGTGGTAAAATTCAAATATCCTCATTTTATTTCCCCAAAATAAATTATCTCAGAAATAATCATTACTGTCTCAAAAAATCATTACATGGAAAATTGATATGGAATTTTGTAATGGATTAACTGGATCAGTAATCTCAGAAAGCCACTGATCATGATGCTTTAGGAAGTACAACATGACAACTAACTGAATCTGAATTAAATATAAGTCTCTGGATCTAGTGGCCAGTTTAATATGCTTAAAGCAGAGTAACAATTAAATAGCACAAGAATTAATTCAAACCATAATGTGGAAAATTCCAGAGGACAAATGATTGGATATCTTATCAGATTAAAAAACAAGTGGACAGAGAGGTAATTATAGACTAAAGAGACTTAAGAAACATACCAACCAAATGTTATGTGTGAATACCATTGGAATGATGATTCTTAATACATTCTAGAAACACATTTTTAGGACTATCAAGGAAATTTAGAAACCATGGCTGATATTTCAGAAGTATTGTTATTGTTGTCGCAATAATTATATAGTGCTTTTGAAAAATTAAATTCCTTCATTAGGGTTGCATTTACTTTAAAATATTCTAGCCAAAAAAAGGCAAAAGACAGGATGGGGGAATGGTGGTGGCGTAAAGAGACAAAGAGAGCTGGAGAAAGAGACAGGGCAAGACAATATGTGAGATAGGTGAGATAAGATTAGGAAAATAAGAACTACTGAGGCTTGCTGAAGTGTACCTGAGAATTCATTATACTGTCTTCTCTATTCTGTGCATATTTGAAAATTTCCATTAAAAATAGTACTATGTTAGTACTTTAAAAACATTTCAAAAAAAAGTCAGAAACGAAATTAATTTACAATTGGTTGAGAACAATTATAAGGGAACATTCCCCAGAACCACAAAATAAAGATAATTGAAAATGTTGAAATGCATATGAAGATGCCTCAATAATAGTTTTATCATAGTTTTGATAGTTCTGACTATGATATGTAAGAAAAAGACTGGCTCTACTGGATTTTTTTTTCCAGCAAATTAAATGAGTCCAATGGATGACTCAGTTCTATGAATTCCTGTATGTGGATTCTTTTTCCATAGACCTAGCTGTTTCCTTCCCAGCCAGAATGAACCAGCCCTCTAGAGTTTGTCATCAAGTGGCTGATCAACCTGCACAGTACACCTGGAGAGAGTTGGGACCTTTCCTTGTCCTCATTTGACAGTTTATAGGGTTCCTTCCAAACAGTGAATATGAGATAATGGAAATATATGGCCATAGAATCAGTGAGGATCAGAGCACCTAATTTATACATATGTTCAGTAATGCACGTTTATGACTTCATTTACAGTCTGTGACACACAACACTCCAAACTCCCTCTCACGAAAGATTATTTTCATTATTTGTATAACATACCTGCATCCTAGTGTTTCTGTTTTTGTTTTTGCTGGCAAGTCACTTTGCCTTTACTTTTAAGTTTCACCTAACTTCCAAGGCCTTTTCCTAACTTTTGAACTAGAACAGACCAGGTATGGTAAATAACCTCAGAATCTCAGTGGCTTAATACAGCAGAGGCCCAGCTAGTCTCTGATCCATCCACATACTAGTCACAGGCTGACAAGAGAGTACTCATTGCGGTGACTGAGGGACACAAGGCTCATGGAGCAGCCATCATCTCCAACACTTACTGTCACCATCACAGAGAGAAAAGAGAGGACTTATCTTTTTTTTTAATGTTCATTTATTTTTGAGAGAGAAAGAGAGAGCACAAGTGGGGAAGGGGCGGAGAGAGAGGGAGACATAGTATCTGAAGGAGAGAATCTGAAGCAGCTTCCAGGCTCTGAGCTGTCAGCACAGAGCCTGACATGGGGCTCAAACTCAAGAACCGTGAGATCATGACCTGAGCTGAAGTCAGACACTTAAACAACTGAGACACCCATGTGCCCCCCAGAGAGGTCTTGTCTTAGAGGGCCTTACACTGGCCACTAAATCCTTGGGCTAGAAGTGACACATTATATGTCATTGGACAGAACTAGTCAGGAAGTACAATCCTATCAAATACCCTGAGAGAATCTGACTATTGGTAACAATCATTTACAATGGCCACACTCATAGCTGCACAACACATACAAATATGTATACATATACCTATATATATATAGACTCTTTCATTGTGGACCATATTACACATGTCAGTATTTACATTGCTTTTGCATTCTCTGAGAATTATCTCCTTAACTAAGACTATCTTATGAAATCTCATTGTGAACAAAAGGTAATATTATCTTTTTTCAATTTTATATGATGCATTAATTTTTCATTAGCATTAGCTAGCATCATATAAAATAAAATCATTTCATAAGAAAGTAAGTAACCATAACAATATTGATTAAGGGTAGTTATTCACTTAGAAATCATTTAACAGCTACAGGTCATTATATTTTTCCAAAAATTATCATTATGTGCCCTTGGATGATGTTGAGATCAAATTCTGCAGGCTATTACATTTTTTCTAATATCCTATGTACCATTTTAGATATTATGCAACAAGGACTTTGATTACCATGGGTGATTATACAATTACAATTTGAGTTAATTATTACCTGTCATTTACTCTGCACAAAAGGCCATGTTTCCATTGGCAGCTTGGATATCCTTAAATTAACTTCAAAGGCTCTTCTATTCTGGCTGTTTTAAAAGACTCTTGTTTAAGAGCTGATACAGCCTTCTTTTCTATGATTGTTTCAATTTGGATAACCCCATTGTGATAAAACCTCTTTTAAGACTAGGGATTTTTTAAAAGGCCTGGGATCACAGAAATTTATTGTCTATTTTAACAAAACTTAATTGGATATTTGGAAATCCCAGAAAAGAGAAAGAAAATGACAGATATATTTTCAATTTAAAACAGAAACTAAGACACATGAAATTTTTCTAAGCAAAGCAACATTTGCTTCATAATTTACAAATAATCTTTTGGGCCTGGACCAGTCTCTATTACGAATAAGTTCTGGGGTAAGGCAGTGGGAGAGACTGAGAAAGTTCATATCCATGATTCTAATGCTTGATATCTATGTTACATTATTCAAATTGTTCTTTCCAGTTCTTCATCAATGGCTCTGGAAAAAGCTCTTCTCACACAGAGATACATTATACTGTTTATCCTTCAAGAAGAACACATTTTCCTAACTTTTGGGCTGGCAGTTTGCAAACAAACTTCATTTGCCCTCAGGGACTTCCTCAAATGCAGAGAGATTCTTAGAGTTAACCTCCTGGAGGTGGCTCATATCCACCATCAGACAGAGGGAAGATAAAGACTTCCATCTTTCCAGTTACATTCCATGTGGAACACTCCTGATGGACTAGTTTCACTCTTGAGTTTTCCGTGGGGTCAACTGAGGCTGTCACTGGGACTTGCGCAATAGTTGGATCTCTCAATAAATCCAGTCCCTCTTTCCCATGCCCCAAATCAGGGCTGATGCCAAGAGTACTCACTGATAAACATCTGTACCCCAGTCTTTCATCAAATACTTCTTCCCAGTGAACCCAACCTACAACAGTATTGAAGATCACATAAGATAACCTGGTTTTGAGCTTTGATAAAATAAGCACAATGGAAAAGTAAGAGAGATTCTGATAAATCATCTTTTAATATGGTCATTTGTCTTTGCCTGGGTACACATAAAGGAATCATTTTAAACTTCTTCATATAATCTTAAAGGTATTTGTAAAATTTCGAGGTCCATAGTATTTTGGAGGAAATTTTATTTAATTTTCCAATGTTGTTTTGAAATATATTTTTCTATTTCAAAATAACACAACCCTATTTATTAGTAGAGAAGGTGATTTATTTCATTATTAAGTTGAGAGGGTGGATTCATGGCTGTTAATAATACTGTTACCATTTTGCTTCATGCCACATACATACCACCACAAACAAACAACACTACATACACTCTTGAAAAAGTTTCATATTTTGTATTTACAAGAAAATATAAAGTAATCATTATTTCATAATTAAAAGAAAAATAATAATGGCTCCAAGAAGTGATCCCTAGTGAAGAATAACCCGATATAACTCTAAGGTATGGCATTAATAAATACTGAGTTAAATTGTGAGGGATAGACAAGCAATCAACTAGAAGCAATCCATTTATTACCTCAAAAACAAAATCAAGGGCTTTGCCTCTGTACAATTTTTCAGTTCACTTATGCAATTTTGCATATATAATTTTACCACTTGCTCCTACCCCTTGTGTATGATGTCCTCTGGGAATCCTATTTCTGAAAGTGCAGAAGGTTCCAGGTTTGTCATCTTTAAGTTTCTTCTCCCTAAGGCTACCTCTTCATGTTGACAGGTAGGAGAGGTTTTTCACAGTTTTTTGTTTTGTTTTGTTTTTTTCTAGGAGGTTCAGTCTTTTTACTGACACAGAATCCCCATTGACTCAGTGATGTTTAGGCAAGCTGCTGCTTGAATGTTAATATTTTGGTGAAGTGAAATAGTCAAAATGCTATAGTCAAACATACCTCGATTAGAAACCTGCCTTTGCCACTTCTATAAACTTCCACTACCATATCTATAATGGGGAACCTTATTGTGTCTCTCTTAAAACTGCTATACTGATTAATGACAGGTTTATAAAATTTATACAAAGCATCGCCATTTGATATCTATTAGAAAATGTTTACTTTTCCCACTCTGGTCCTTTGTTTCTAGTCTAGTTTACCAGTTTTAAAATGCTGAATGAATTCTACTACAAGTCCTTTTACTCTATCGCCTTTTATTTGATTGATTGATTGATTTTTTATTTAAATTCAAGTTAGTTAGAATACAATGTAGCCTTAGCTTCAGGTGTAGAACCCAGTGATTCATCTCTTACATATGATACCCAGTGCTCATTCCACAAGTGCCCTCCTTAATGCCCATCACCCATTTAATCCATCACTCCCCCTCCACATCTCCTCCAGCAACCCTCAGTTTGTTTTCTGTATTTAAGAGAGGGCATGGTAGAGATGTTTGTCATTGGTTCCGTTACTTGGATATGGTTACTTTCATTCCTTTGAATAAAAAAGGCAATCAGCCCAACATGCATTCAACATACAGTGGTGGTCTGGATAGGACAACTGTAATAAAACATCCCCCATCCAGAAAGGTAGAGGTGGGGCAGGGAAGCAGCATTCAGTAAGTAGTTCTTAGCAATTCTGAAATGCAGTTGTGCCTGTGCTGTCCATGTTTTGATTAGGGCCCAATTCCTGGCAGTGATTCTCCTGGCTCTCAATTCTGCCTTCCGTGTTCTCTCTCCCCATCCACCAACGACTCATACATGTGTTTCCACCAAAAGTAGCTCCTGTTTGGAATCAGATAAATTTTTAGACTTTTCTATGCACAGAATTTAGAGATTCAAAAACCTTTTTTTTTTCAATTTTACTTCTGTCTCCCCTTTTCCATTAAAGCTGCCATTATTCCTTATAAAATGTTGTGCATGTTTTGTCACCTTATACTTAACTCCATTAGACAGAATCCACACCCACAAATGTCCTGAAGATAAGCCTTCCCTATGTTAGACCCCTTCTGTAAGCAAGCGGTGGGACAAAGCTTTTAGGAGTTTAGAAGCACTGTTATCTGGCCAAGTGGGTCAATGGGGACAGGCCTTTTGATTCTTAGTAGCCTTTTTGTTGAACTGGGAAGGCTTCTGAGATTTGGTTTCTTGGGTCTTAACAAAGGGCCTTCTAGCCATACTCTGGATTCCCAGAGGTCATGTTTTACTGGCAGTACTCTGGATTTATTTGACATTAGTCCCAAGGACATTTATTACTTTGAAAATGTTTCCCTATCTAGGAAGACTGCCCTACCCCTATACATTTCTTCAAAATTCTCACTGAGCCTGAAAACTTTGTTCTTTAAGTGATCAGTCTCCTCCCAAATTTCATCACTGTCCATGAGCAGAAACCAGGAAATCCTCATAATGAGGCCACTGTTTATTGAATACATTTTCTGTTTTACACAGAACATCAATGACAATGTTGCTAAGCTTTCTGCCACCAAATAACAAGGGTCATTCTAATCCCAGCTTCCAGGAATATTTTTTTGTCTCATTTTCCTTCAAAATTTCCTGTTGTTGAGAACTGTCAGGCTTCTACCTACTGTGTAGTCCCAAAATCAGTATCACATGGCTTAGGTTTTGCTATGGCAGCACCTCAATCACAGTACCCAGTTCTGTTCCCCCTTTCTTTGATTGTAAAACAAACTAAAATCTTAATTCTTTCTCTGTAGAGTCACAGTGAATCAGGTGGAAGAGAAAGCTATAGACTTTCAGCCATTTTGTTATGCAAAATATGCCAAGAGTTTGAGATTCCAATTCCTTTTAATGGGTATAGTGGCTTTCTAGGGAGGGAGTGGTTGGTGCAACTTCCAGGCAACAACGTTATTACAGAGAAATGAGGAGAAGAAGAGAGTGGGGATGGGAAGATTTTCAAAATAAATGTGCATTCAACATGAAACACCCCCAGGACTCTTCCTTTTCTGTGACACACATTTCATTCCTCTGTCTTGGGTTCAGTTTTGGGTTGATTTGTATGCAAAACCTGAAACTGTCTAAAACAATCTTCAATTTATTATCCTGTTTTTATACTTGGTTCCTCAAACCATAAAAATGTAAGGTATTGTTATTCATTCTTTAGTTCCCAGGAAAGAAAAATTAAAAATCCCCTTAAATCTTAATGCCTTCTGAAAGATAATATTTTAGAAACTGGCAGAATAAAAGATCCTGAAAAATACATGGAGTAGTAGCATTTATTGAAGAAGAGAAAACTAAATAGAAAGGACAAAATGAGATAGTTAAAAAAAAAAGTATAGATATTGACATTGTATCTGACAGAGAGATTGAATAAGATGCACATTAAGCAGAAACAGTTGAATTTTTAATTCAAAGTCTATTAAAGACTTAAAAGACCAGATTAAGTATATAGTTGAAGTGAGAATTCAATGGGTAAAGGATTAAATATTTTCAGAGGAGGTAGAAGCTTTAATTGAAGAAGAAAAGTACAGGATAAAAAGTGATGGGCATTAATATGCTGAAGAAGCAAGATTAAATGAGGCATTTTGCTTTTGTTTTTATTTTCATATGGTTGGGGTTTAACTATGAAAGACTGAAGATCAAAAAGGACAGAGTCTCAGGGGAGACCAGAAGAATGCAAATGTGCTCAGCTTCTCTTGATTAGTGATAGTTGAGTCAGGATACCATAAATTAAAAGAATAGTTTACTCATTGTATTCTTTCAAAGAAGTAAACATATTTATTTAACAAACTTTAAAATGGTTTCAGGTCATTTGGAACATGATTCTGTTTTATCCCATTTAAATTAGAGTTTTACCCCTTAAGAGACCCTTCCTCTTGGATTCTGATAAAGGCTTCGTAAATATAGTAATTAGTATATGAGAAATATATGTGTAATATATTATTTATTATATAATATATATGATACATGTGTGATATGTATGTCACGTACATGCAAAATGTGTATGTGATATATGTATCACAAAGGAAGTTCATAAATCAATACAGCTATAAGAGAGATTAGTGTATATAAAAAAGACTTAGGGGCGCCTGGGTGGCTCAGTCGGTTAAGCGTCCGACTTCGGCTCAGGTCATGATCTCGCGGTCCTGAGTTTGAGCCCAGCGTGGGGCTCTGTGCTGACAGCTCAGAGCCTGGAGCCTGTTTCGGATTCTGTGTCTCCCTCTTTCTCTGACCCTCCCCCGTTCATGCTCTGTCTCTCCCTGTCTCAAAAATAAATAAACGTTAAAAAAAAAAAAAGACTTAAACAACTTGTTTGCTAATTATAGCAATGCTCAGTGAGCTTTAACTAAACTTTGCTTGATGCTCATGAAACCAAATACTCCTCGTCAAGTTGCCAGTAGGATACCCAGCTGGTAGTGCCCAACAGGAAATTGGAAATGCAGAATTCGTGAGGGAGTGGTTTAGACAGGAGATGTAGATTTGAAAGATATTTTCATAAAGCTGAAAGCTAACACCACTGGGAGCAGATGTTTTTGCCACAGAGTATAAAAGAGAAGAGCTTGGCAAAAAGAAATGGGAAATGCTTACACTTTCTGAAGCATGAGAATAAGAAGGTTTGTACTGTAGATACTAAGTAGAGGAAATGACTGAAATAAGTTGTAATTTTTTTTAAACTTAAAAGACTTAGAAATCCACATAGAATATTAAAAACAATGTATAGCCAACACTACTAGTCATACCATCTAGCTTATTTATATTTCACAGGTATATTTCACAGCATTTACATATTAATATAGGTAAAAATAAGAAGGAATATTTTGCACAAACTCGATTTATAAAAATGAGATTCTACTTTCTGTATTTTCTGTTTTTTATCTTTCTTTTTAAAAATATTTAGTATATTCTGGGATTCACCTAGGTTGATATATATAGATAACGTTTATTTTCCAAGCTAGGTAGTATTCTATTGTCTAAAATAAATCATTATCGTTTTATCAGTGGACTTTGGATTCCTTCCTGTGTTTTTCCTAGCATAGACTGTATTTCATGAACGTTCTTTTGCAGGTGTTTCTCAAAAGTTATAAACAGAAACTATTGTATTCACATTGTATGTGCATCTTCATCTTCAACTTCACATCAAAGTGTCACATAGCTCCCCACTGTGATTATGCAATATTTATCTCACCTAGCAGTGTTTAAGGGTTCCTGTTACTCATTATCTTCCCTGACAGTGTTGCCAGAAATTATACATATTTACTAATTTGATGGATGGGATTTTAATTTTCTCTGATGATTGTAATTTTAAAAACATTTATTAGCATTTATTTTTATTCTTCAATGAATGATATCCTGTTTATTTTAGTCTGTTTCTTTATATATACATTTGAAAGAACTTTATGTACTTAGTCTACCTAATAGACTTTCAATTAATTAGAATGCGGCCAAAGGGATTATAAGAATTTTAATGGAATCAAAGATGTAAGTATTTTTATGTATTCACACTTGAATCCCTGTGTATTTTTCAGACATTATTTTATTAGAGCAATTTTAAGTTCACAGTAAAATTGAGAGGAAAGTAAAGATAATCTCCTACATGAATAGCCATCTCCATTATCAATATCTGCACAAGAGTAGTACAGTTGTTACAGTTTATGAACCTATATTCACACATAAATGGCACCCAAAACTCATAGTTTACAGTAGGGTTCATTCTGATATTGTACCTTCTGTAGGTTTAAACAAATATACAGTGACATCTATCCATCGTTATTATATCATACTGAGTACTTTAATTGCCCTAAAAATTCTGAGCATTGCCCTACTCGTCCCTTCCTCCCACTTAAATCCTGGAAACCACTGATCTTTTTACTGTCTTCATAGTTTTGCTTTTTCCCAGAAAGTTATATGGCTGAAATCATACAGTATGTAGTTTTTCAGATTGGTTATGCCATCTAAGTCTTCTCCTTGACTTTTCATGATTTGGTGGCTCATTTCTTTTTAGCCAAATAATATACCAAATAACATACCAAGTAATATACCAAATATACCAATATACCAAATAATATACCAATAATATACCAAATAATATTCCATTATCTGTATGTACCAGCTTATTTATATATTCACCCTTGAAGGACATCATGGTTACTTTCAAATTTGGTTAATTATAAATAAAGCTGCTATACACATTCATGTGCAAGTTTTATTTACATACGTTTCCTGTGCCTCTTGACAAATACCAAACAGAATGATTTCTGGATCATATTTTAAGAGTATGTTTACTTTTATAAGAAACTGTCTTCCAAAGTGGCTGTACCGTTTTGTTATACCCACTGGCAGTGAATGAAAGTTTCTGTTGCTCCACATCCTTATCGGTATTTGGTTTTGTCAGTGTTCTGGATTTTGGCCATTTTAATAGGTTTGTAGGGATAGCCATTTTTGTTTGAGTTTGCATTTCCCTGATGACGTATGATGTGAAACATCTTTTCATATGTTTATTTGTCATCTTTATATCATCTTTGTTGAGATATTTTTTAAGATTTGTGTCTCATTTTTAAATAAGTTTGCTTGTTTTCTTGTTTTAGGAGGTTTTTGTTTTGTTTTGTTTTGCTTTTATATATATATTTTTATGTTTTGGAAAGCAGTCCTATCATGCATGTTTTGCAAATATTTTCTCCACGTCTGTGGCTTGTCTTTTTATTTTCTTGCCAGAGTCTCTTGCAGAGCAGACATTTTTAACTGTAACAGGTCCTATTTATCAATTGTTTTTTCTTGAATAATATCTTTTGTGTTGTATCTAAAAAGTTATTAATGGATAGATTATTGACAGCCATTTAGTTTTTCTCCTATGTCATTTTGTAAAAGCTGTATATATATATTTGCTTTACATTTATGTCTGTGATCCTTTTTGAGGTAATTTGTGTGAAGGATATATTGTTTGTGTTTTTTGCATACACAGATACCTAGTTGTTCCAGTGCAATTTGTTGAAGAGACGATCTTTGTTCCATTGTAATTCCTTTGCTCCTTTGGCAAAGATAAGTTGACCATATTTATGTGGGTCTGTTTGTAGTCTCTACAATCTTTCCCACTGCTCTATTAGTCTGTTCTTTCAACATTACCACATTGTCTGGATACTGAGATTTATAGTAACTTTTTAAATGGGAAAGTGTCAGGGGCTCCTGGTTGGCTCAGTTGGAAGGATGTGTAACTCTTGAACTTGGGGTTGTTGAGTTTGAGCCCTTCATTAGGTATAGGGATTACTTAAAAATAAAATCTTAAATAATGGCATAGTGTCAGTCTTCCAACTTTGTTTTTTTTGACTTTGTGTTGGCTATTCTGGATCTTTTGCCTCTCCATATATATTTAAAAATCAGTTTGTTGATATCTACAAAATATCTCAATGGAATGTTTATTGAGATTGCCTTGAATCTATATATCAAGTGGGAAGAACTGACATCTTAACAATATCGAGTGTTTCTGTCCACAGATGGAATATCTCTCCATCTATTTAGATTTGTTTTTCTTTTAACAAGTTTTATAGCTCTCCTCAGATGGGTTTTATACATAGTTTGTTAGATTTACACTGAAGTATTCATTTTGGGAAGTGCTAATATAAATGATATTGTGTTTGTTTTTAATTTCAAATTCTACTTGTTCATTGCTGATATAGAGGAATGTGACTGACTTTTGTATATTAGCTTTCTTTCTGCAGCCTTGCTATAGCCTTTACTGGTTCCAGGAGTTTCTTTGCCAGTATGTATGTATGTATGTATTTATTTATTTAGAGCAAGCACAAGCAGTGGTGGGGCAGAGAGAGGGAGACACAGAATCTGAAGCAGGTTCTGGGATGTGAGCTGTCAGCACAGAGCCCCATGCAGGGCTCAAACACACAAGCCAGGAGATCATGACCTGAGCCAAGGTTGGACGCTTAACTGACTGAGCCACCCAGATTCCTCTGGTTTGTTTTGTTTTTAAGATTTCTTACACAGATGATCATGCCATCTGCAAACAAAGACAGTTTTTCTTCCTTCCCAAACTGTAAAATTTTCATTTCTTTTTTTTGTCTCATTGTATTAGGAAGGATTTAAAGTATGATGTTGAACCAGAGTCATGAAAAGAGACACACTTGCCTTGTTCCTTATGTTAGTGGGAAAGCTTTTAGTTTCTCACCATTAAGTATGATGTTAGCTACAGTTTTTTGTAGATATTCTTTATCAAGTTAAAGACCTTATCCTCCATTTTTAGTTTACTGAGAGTTTTTATTATAAATAGGTTTTGGATTTTTTCAAATGCTTTTTCTGCATCTATTGATGAGGTTTTTATTCTTTAGCTTTTTGAGATGAATGACATTAATTTTTAAATGCTGAAAAGCCTTGCATACCTGGAATAAGTCCCATTTGGTCATGGTATACACTTATTTTTATATATAGAAATAAATTTACTATTCTCTTGAAGATTTTTACATCTGAGTTCATGAGAGATTTAGATCTATGAGGTTTTGTTTTGTTTTTGTTTTTTTTTTTTGTTATGCTCTTGTCTTGTTTTGACCGTATCTTGTCTTTGTTATGATCTTGCCTCATAGAATGAGTTAGGAAGTATTCCCTCCACTTCTATCTTCTAAAAGAGACTATGGAGAATTGGTAATAATTTATGCCATAATGTTTAATATAATTCACCAGTAATTCAGTCTTTGCCTGGCACTTTATGTTTTTGAAGGTTATTAATTATTTATTCAATTTATTTAATAAATATAGGCCTGTTCAGATTGTGTGTTTCTTCTTGTGTGCATTTGGAAAAGTATGTCTTTCAAGGATCTGGTTCATTTAATGTAGATTATCAAATATTGTGGCATAGAGTTGTTCAAAGTACTCTTGTGTCCTTTCAGTTCACACTAGATGTGTGGTGATCTCCCTGTTTGATTTCCGATATTAGTAATTTTTTGTCCTTTCTTTTTTTTCAGTCTAACCAGAGGTTCACTGATTTTATTGATCTCTTCGAAGAACCAGCTTTTGGTTTCATTTTCCATATAGACTCCCTGTTTTCATTTTTATCGATACTTTCTCTTGTTAATTTTTTTCTGCTTCCTTTAGATTTAATTTATTCTACTTTTTCTAGTTTCCTAAAATGGAAGCTAAGATGATTGATTTTATATATTCTTTTCTGTTACATGCATTCAATTTTGTCAATTTCCCTCTAAGTACTGCTTTTGCTTCATACAATTTTTGATAAAGTGTGTTTTCAGTTTCATTTAGTTCAAAATATTTTTTTATAATTTCTCTTAAGATTTATTCAACCCATGTGTTATTTAGAAGTGCATTGTTTAATCTCCACATATTTTGGGATTTTCTGGTTAACTTTCTGTTATCGATTGTGTAATTCTGTGGTAGTCTGAGATGGACACTAAATTTCTATTGTTTTTTAAATTTCTTAAGATTTATTTATGTCCCACAATGTGTGGTCTTTTTGGTGACTATTTCAGTGAACTTGAGAAGAATGAGTATTCTGCTGTTAGTTAAAGTACCTTGTAGATGTTGATTGTATGCAGTTGACCGATGGTGTTGAGTTCAACTCTGTTCTTCCTGGTTTTATGTCTGCCGGATGTCTGTTTCTGATAGAGAGGTATTGAAGTGTCCAACTATGATAGTGGATTTATCTATCTCTCTTTTCAGTTTAATGAGTTTTTGCTTCCAAGTTTGATGCTCTTCTAAGCAAATACACATTCAGAATTGTATCTTCTGGGAGAATTGATCATTTTATCATCATGCAATGCTCTTCTGTATCCCTGAAAATTTTCTTACTTTTAAGTCTGCTTTGTCTGAAATTAATATAGCTATGTTTGCTTTGTTTTCGTTAGTGTTAGCATGATATCATGGTATAGTTCTCTCCACTCACTTACTTTTAATCTACAGGTTTCTTTTTATGTAATGTGGGCTTCTTGTAGAGAACAAATAGTTGGGCCTTGTTTACTGATCCACTCTGAAAATCTCTTTTATTTGATGCCTTTAGACCATTGACATTCAAAGTAATTATTGTTGTAGTTGGATTAATATCTATCATGTTTATTAATGTTGTCTATTTGTTACCCTCATTCTTTGTTTCTATTTATTATCCACTCATTTTCTGCATTTTGTGGTTTTTAACTGAGCATTTTACGATTCATTTTCACTCATTTTTTGGCATTTCAATTATACTTCTTTTCTTCTTTTGGCTTCGTAATATGCATTTAACGCTAATCCATCTCTACTTTCAAAAAACACAGTACCATTTGATGGATAGTGTGAGGGCCTTATAATAACAAAATAATCAAATTGCTCCCTCCTGTGCTTTGAATCATTACTGTCATTTATTTCACTTTATATAAATATACATGGACATATGTAGATGTGTATATAATACATAGATATGTGTACATAGTTATGTGAATATACATGAGCATACATAATGGAATAAACTGTAGCTATTATTATTTTGAACAAAGTTTTATCTCTTAGGTCAATTAAGAAAAATAAGAGTTTTTCTTTTACCTTCATTTATTCCTCTTTTGATGCTCTTTTTTTTCCCTTTTATTTATCCATGTGTCTGACCTGTGTTATTTTACTTCTTTCTAGAGAATTTCTTTTAGTATTTCTTGCACGACAAGTTACTGGCAATAAATACCTCAACTATTATTTTCTCTCCTTGGAAAGTCTTATTTCTCCTTCATTTTTAATGGACAATTTTGCAAGGTACAGAATTTTAGTCTGTTCCCTCCATTCCCTCACAGTTTACATATTTTACTGCACTCTTCTTGCTTGAAGGTTCTGAGGAGAAATCATATGTAATTCTTATTTTTGCTTCTCTTTTGGTAGATTTCCCCCCACCATTCCAGCTTCTTTCAGGATCTTTACTTTATCTTTGATTTTCTGCAGTTGAAAATTATGCTTACATGGAGTTTGTTAGGTATTTACCTTGATAGGTATTCTAAGAGCTTGCTGGTTCTGAAGTTTGGTATCTGACACTAATTTTACTGTTTCAAATATTTCTTCAATTCCTTTCTTCTGGTTCAGATATTTCCATTATGCATGTGGTATACCTTTGTAGTTGTCCAAAATTCTTGGGTATTATTTTTTTTCTCTCTTTTTTTTTTGAGAGAGAGTGTGATCAGGGGAGGAGCAGAGAGAGAAGGAGATGGAGAATTCCAAGCAGGCTCTGTGTGGTCCGCACAAAGAGCCCAACGTGGGGCTCGAATTCGTGAAACTGTGAGATCATGACCTGAGCCAAAATTAAGAGTGGGACACTTAACCAACTGAGCCACCAGGTGGCCCTCTCTTTTCTTTTCTTCTCACCCTTGTTTACTTTGCTTTTTGGTTTTGAAGATTTCTGTTGAAATATCCTCAAGCTCAGACATTTTATTCTCAGCTTTATCCAGTTTACTAATATGTCTATCAAAGGCTATTTACCATTTCTGATGCAGTGTTTTTGATCTCTGGTATTTCTTTTTGGTTCCTAGGATTTTTATCTCTCCACATACATTGCCTATCTACTCTTGTATGCTGCCTACTTTACCAGTTACAGCCCTTATTATAGTAATTGTATTCATTTTATTTATTTATTTAAATTAAAAACAAATGTTTAATCTTTATTTTTGAGAAAGAGAAAGACAGAGTGTGAGAAACTCTCTGGGGAGAAACAGAGAGAGAGAGAGAGAGAGAGAGAGAGAGAGAGAGAGAGAACACAGAATCCAAAGCAGACTCCAGGCTCTGAGCTGTCAGCACAGAGCCCAATGTGGGGCTTGAACTCACAAACCGTGAGATCATGTACTGAGCCCAAGTCAGACGCTTAACCAACTGAGCCACCCAGGCGCCCCAGTAATTGTAATCATTTTAAATTCTCTCTCTCTCTCTGTCTCTTTTTTTTTTTAAAGTAAGCTCTATGTCCAACATGGGGCTTGAACTCACTACCCTGAGATCAAGTGTCACATGTTTTACCAACTGAGCCAGCCAGAGGCCCCTTTTTAAATTTTTTTAAGTTTTTTTTAAATTTTTGGTCTGATAATTCCATCATCCCTACCATGTCTAGTTCTAATTTTTTTTAACATTTATTTATTTTTGAGAGAAAGAGTGAGACAGAGCGTGAGAGCCAGAGAGAGGGAGGCACAGAATCAGAAGCAGACTTCAGGCTCTGAGCCATCAGCACAGAGCCCCTCACGGGGCGCCAACCACGAACCATGAAAACATGATGTAAGCCTGAGTTGGAGGCTCAACCTACTGAGACACCCAGGTGCCCCCTACCATGTCTAGTTCTGATGTTTACTCTGTCTCTTCAAACTGTGTGTGTTTGCCTGTCAGTGTGCTTTGTAACTGAGGTTATAGCCTTATTATAGCCAAATACAATGTGCTGGGAAAATGGAACTGCTGTGAATAGACCTTTAGTAATGTGGTGGTGAGATGTGCCGGGAGGAAAGCATTCCATAGTATATAATTACCTTTCAGTCTTTTAGTGAGCCTGTGCCTCTGAACTGTGCACTTTGCAAATGTTTCTCAGATTTTCTCCCCCTTATTTTGGGAGAGGTTGGCTAGGGGAGGCATTTACTTTTCCCATTTAGATGGCTAAAGCTAGCTGGGGTTATGTATTTCTTTTCCTTCAGGTCAGTGAGGCTTTGATAAATCCCAAGCAGGTTAGGATCTGGTTAAGTAGGTTTTTTTTTTTTGTTTTTTTTTTTTTCCCCCTGAGGGTGGGCCTTTTTAAGAACAGAGTGCTTTGATGTATTTCAAAATGGCTCCTTTTCCCCTCCTCTGACAGAAGCATTTGGAGATTTTTTTCTTGTTACTTATTGGTCAAGTTCCTGGAAGCAAAACCTATAAAAGTGTGAAGCTTACCTATGACTGGGTTCCCCCTGTAGTTTTTGTTTTTGTTTTTGCTTTTTTCTTTGTTTAAGTTTATTCATTTATTTTGAGAGAGAGCGAGAACAGGAGCAGGGAGGGGCAGAGAGAGAGGAAGAGAGAGAATCCCAAGCAGGTTCTGTCTGTCAGTGCAGAGCCAGATACAGGGCTCCATCCCACAAACCCTGAGATGGTGAGCTGGGCTGAAGTCAAGAGTCTGATGCTTAACTGACTGAGCCACCCAGGTGCCTCATTCCCTGTAGTTTTTAGCTCTCAGACTTGTCCACACTGAGCCTCCAGCAAGTCATCAGTTCTGGTTCAGGTTTTCCTGTTCCAGCACTGGTTCCAGCAGTTCTACTCTAGTATATTGTGATTCTGTGTATCATTCTATTTTTTCCTTCCAGTTTTTGGGGCAACAGTTTACCCTGTGATTTCAGTTCTTACATGGATCTAAAAAGAGTTGATCTTTCATTTTTTTTTACCTTTGTACTTAGTGATAGGAAAGAGCAGTCATTCCAGGTTCTTTATGTATGGAACCAGAAACCAAAGTCATACCCTTGTGTTTTATTTAGGAAATACATCCCTAACCCACTGGCATATATGTATTCCTTCATATTTGTTTCTGTAATATTTAAAGTTTTGCTTTTCACATCTTATTTTTTAGCTCTTTTCAAATCTCAAAATACTTTTCTGATGGATAGCTACTGGTTAAGTGTTATAGTTTTTCTTTTTTCTTCTTTTTTTTTTAATCCATACAGCTGACCAACGTCTACAGCTCTTTTGGCATTTATTCATCATGCATTGGTGATTTTCATAAAATATATCTCTGAGTAGACATGTGTATCTTCTATGGAGCACTTAATTCTCTTGTTGACTGTAATTTGTTTACTATTTGTTTGTAATCCTATGTGTATTTATTATAAGTTTATAAAAAGATTGATATCTGGTAGAGCAATCTTTCACTTTGCCCCTCCTTAAAAGTGTCCTAATATCTTGGACATTTATTCTTCTGTATAGAATTTGGAATCAAAATGCAAAATTTTGTGAAGAACGCTATTGACATTTTCATTGAAACTGAATCAAATTTAAAGATTAGTGTAGAAGTGCTGATATCTTAATGACATTTATTCTTCCTAATAAACATGTTATAGCTGTCAATTTAGTTAAGCCTCCTATAGTCACTCAATAACGTAGAATTCTCTCCTTTATTGTTTTATGTAAACTTGATCTGTCTTCATTTATTTCTTTAGTTCACAAATATACATATAAATGTATATATGAGATTATATCTGCATCTAAGAGTAGAATGTATATATGAAACTATATATACACATACACTTTGGATAGTAAAATAACATAAATTGCATCCAATTTTTCTCCTTTGCTCCTGAAAAGTTTTGAGTTAGGACAATGTTTTCATCAACGTAGGTAAGAGTCATTCTCTTTAGCATGGAGAAGATAATGAGGATGACAGATCAAAAGTTAACACAAGCTACTTGGAATTTCTGAAAGCTCTGCATGAGGTCATTACATAAGAGAATTATTATAATTTTCTTTTCTTCCTTCCACCCCTTTCTTTCTTCTTTCTTTCTTTCTTTCTTTCTTTCTTTCTTTCTTTCTTTCTTTCTATTTTCCTTTTCTAGTTCAAGTAATTTCCAGGTTATCTGATAAATTCACAGGCATGAGGCAAATTCAACAATGCTTGTAGTCATTTTACTACTTGCAAGGAAATAAATGGCTGTCTTTAAAATTCTACAGCTTTCTAAAGCAGACGACATTTATTTTTAAAATTATTAGTTAACTTTGAAGCCATCATTAGTGTGAAGTTTTAGTCTAAGGCAGTGATTGGCAAACAATGGGTCACAGGCCAAGTGTCCCTTCTGGAAGAGTGAATCCAGCTATGCTATTTATTTACATGTTATCTATGACTCTTCTCATCCTATAACAACATGGTTGAGTAGTAGCAACAGACTCTGTTTCCCCTACAAGCCAAAAATACTTTCTGTGCCTTTACAGTAATAGTTTGCTAACCCATACAGTCTAAAAGAAACCCACGACTCTACTGTGTATGTAATTTTGTAAAAGGAGAGAGAGAGATTTACACACTTTATTTAAACCAATCTTGAAAAATAGTAAACATGGACTGTGGTTTAAGACCTACAACTATCTATATCAATTTTTAATATTTAATATTAATATTTAATAATTATATTTAATATTTATTTTACATACAACACCGGGGCTTATCACAAGTGCCCTCTTTCATCCCCATCACCTATTTTTCCCCCACCCCCACCCACCTCCCATCTGGTAACCATCAGTTCGTTGTCTAGAGTTGAGAGTCTGTTTCTTGGCTTGACTCTGTCTCTATTTTTCCTGTGCTCCTTTGTTTTGTTTCTTAAATTCCACACATGAGTGAAATCATATGTTATTTGTCTTTCTCTGACTGATTTCATTTCACTTAGCATAATATCGTCTAGCTTCATCCATGTCATTGCAAATGGCAAGATTTAATTCTTTTTTTCTTTTTTTATGGCTGCGTATTAAAAATCCTAGAGAAGAACACAGGCAGTAACCTCTTGACATCAGACATAACAATTTCTTTCTAGATAGGTCTCCTGAGGTAAGGGAAACAAAAGCAAAACCAAACTATTGGGACTTCATCAAAATAAAAATCTTCTGCACAGCAAAGGAAACAACCAACAAAACTAAAAGACTACAGGATGAGAGAAGTTATTTACGGATAAAGGGTTACTATCTAAAATACATAAAGAACATAAAATATAAACCCCCACAAAAAGAATAATTCAATTAAAAAAATTGTCTAAAGACATGAATAGACCTTTGTTCTTTTTTTCCAAAGAAGACATATAGATGGCCAATAGACACATGAAAAGGTGCTTAGCATCAGTCATCATCAGGGAAATGAAAATCAAAACTACAATAGCTATCACCTCACACCTGTCAGAATAAAAGCAAACTAAACTAAAATCAACAACACAGGAATCAATAGTTGCTGGCAAGGATGTGGAGAAAGGGGAATCTTCTTGCCCCGTGGTGGGAATGTAAACTGGTGCAGCTACTTTGGAGAGGAGTAAGGAGTTTCCTCAAAAAATTAAACATAGAACTACCCTATGACCTAGAGATTGCATTAGTAGGTATTTATCCAAAGAATACAAAAATATTAATTCAAATGAATACATGGACCCTAACGTTTATAGCAGCATTATCTACATTCCTCCATCCTTTTGATAGAAACAGGACACGTGTTCTTGCACTATTTTGGTTTGCTTTACTGTCCCACGTGGCTCTCAGCTCTTTTATAATCTAAATAACTATTTCTTCATATTTCATTTGTTTTAAGCACAATCCCTTCAGTGTATTCTGTTTTGAAAACAGGTATTTTATACACTTTAGAAAAATATGCTCAGAATTATTTTGAAACAGTTTGCTTCTGGAGGAGATATTGGCTGAATGCAAGGCAAAAGGTGGCTGGAGTTGGCAATGAATGATTGTTTAGGAGGCCATACCATTCTTGTTTGAAGTTATTGTTTCTCATCATTGTGAATATATCATTCCTTTCCCCTATTACTAAGAGGTCTACTGTTAATCTTACTGACATTTTGCCATGTCTTACTTTGGAGATATTTGGGTTTTTTTAGTTTCTGTAGTTTCTCTACAATATTTATAAGTGAGTTCCTCCTAATCCTAATTGTGAGAAGTATGTTTTCTGAATCTAAACATTCATGTAATTAATTACATAAAGTCCCATCAGTCACATTCACTCATTTATTTATTCACAATCTCTACTCACAACAAAGGGCAGAGAACTGAAATAATCATACAGCTCAGCCGAACATTTATTATTCTCTTTGGTTATGTAAGGCTTCTTTCTGGTTTTATCTTGTTTTATTTATCCCTTTTTATCTATATTTTCTACTCACATTTTCCTCTCTCTAAAAAAAAAAAAACAAACAAAAAAACTTTTAACATGTAGGATATTTTTGTACATGTTTTGCCACAATTACATAGATTCTTTATGTGTATGACATTTTTGTTTATAGAAACGGTATTATAGAGCCTTAATTTTTTTCACTGGGCACTTTGTTTTCTATTACTTATATGTGTGGTACAACTAAAATGTTTCTTTCAGCTGCTTCATAATATTCTATGGTATGTTTTATATATATACCGAAACTTTCTTATACAATCTCCCTATGACTGTCTTCATCTCGTAATGGCTACACATATTGTTCCATTGAATATTCATACCATGGTCTCCTTGTGGACATCTTTTTAAAATTGTACACCCAGAATTAAGTTATTTCCAGGTTGCTTTCCAGAATGTTACATCAGGCAGCACTGCCACTAACAGTGCATGACCCTTTCTATATCCCTATATCTTAAAAAAAAAAAAAAAAAACAAAAACCGGCATAAACAGGTTTTCAAATATTTGCAAGGGCAAAATATGTTGAGTGCTATTTTATTATTGCTTCAATTAATATTTTTAAATTAATTAATTAGAGATGGGGGTCCCTGGGTGGCTCAGTCAGTTAAGCATCTGACTCTTGATTTCAGCTCAGATCATGATATTTTGATTCATGGAATCAAGCCCCGCCTTGGGCTCTGCACTGACAGTGTGGAATCTGCTTGGGTATCTCTTTCTCCCTCTCTCTATGCCTCTCTTCCCACCTTCTCTCATAAATAAATAAACACTTTAAAAATTAATTAATGAGTCAGAGAAATGTTCCCATCTCTATAATTCCTTGGGTTTTCCTTTCTGCTAATTTCTCACTCATAATATTATTTGTCTTTTGATATTATTGTCTTTTTCTTGTTAATATGCTCATCTTTAATCATATGTGTTGTCAGGAAAATGTATGCCTAAAGATAAAACTTATCCTTGTGGTTCAGGCATTGGCATTTAGGTAGAAGGCAGATTCATAAGCAGATTCAAGTGTTATTTCAAAAACCTAAATAATAATAGAAATGTATATATTAAATATAAATATATAGTTTGTAAATATAAAATATATTCTGTCTGTTTCATTTGAACTTTACTGTGTCGTAGTTTTATGGAGCTATTACTAATCTCACAACGTGGGGAGGAGGAACTATGACTGGTAAAGAAATATGATGGTAATTGCACTTAGTAAATATTGTGATGGTAATTCTCATTTTATAGGCTTATGAAAACTTAGCTAGCAGGAAATACTTAAAAATTACATGCACACACATACACTCATCCATGCACACAGAGGATATTTAATAATTATTTATTTTATTTTATTTTATTTTAATCTTTTAAAAACAATTTGTAGTGTGGGTAGTGTTTCTAAATTTAAATACTAAAAAAGCAACTATCACATTGCTACTAATGTAGAGATGAGCATATGATGACAAATTCAGCAAATTAGTACTGAGATGTGTTAAAGAGTTGTTCAGAGCAATATACTATTATAAATTTAGAGGTAACATGAACATATTTTAAAAATCAATTTCTGTCTCTGTTTTTATTTTGAAGTGCTTTTTATGAATCATAAATTTATGTTTAAAGTACATTTTTTTCTCTTTGATGGAATTTTTTAATCCCATACAATTCTGTGGATAATGGACTACACATGCTTCTAGGGTGAACACTGGGAACTGTTTATTAACTTACACATTGGCAAAGATCATGTTCTCTTAATAACTGTTTCTGGGAGAAAGCAAATCGTAGGATACGTTGCACTCCTGCACTTTTTAAAACAGGTAAAACTATGAAGTTTGTGTATTATAAATGCCATTTTAAAATTGCATTCATCTGTAAAATTCAACGTTTTACTTGGTATTCAGTGTTTTCAGTAATAACTGTGAAAACAATTATGAGACAATTATTCTATAGTACTTTCCAAGTGCTATTTCTCTATTGCATATATTCCTTTTTAGGTAGATTTTACATCGATTTGTTCTCCTCTTCAGCTTGAGGCAAGTTTGAGAGAAGGTAACTGCATTATCTATCCAAAATTGAACCGTTAATACAACATGAAAAAGGAATACAGGAAAATTTAGGCTAAGAGTAAGATGTGAAATCTGGAGAATATTGAATGCCTTATTAGCAAATAGTTGGGCCCCATTGTTCTTTTTGACATTATATTTTCCAAGTATCCATGTTTCTCACAGTTGAATATATATTTTCAGATTTATTCAAAAGGCAAATATAAAATTTTAGATTTAATGTCAGAAGTATTTATTTATTTACTCTTATGTATTAGTATTTTTGACAGCTGGTGATAATCATATTTGCAATAGATTTATAAATATACCTAAATTATTTGTCATATGTACTAATAAAATAAGAATCCAGTGTGCTGTTAAATGCTTCAAATAATTCATTACTTCAAACACAACACAGGCATGGCAATTTAAAAGTTAGAACAGCGAAGAAAATGTTTAAAAAAACATGGAAAGACATGAAATATTTTCATTTTCCATAATATATAACCTTCATAATGTAAAATTTGTTCATTTGTGTCAATATCAACCAAATAATTCTGCTAATATGCATATTCATGATCGATTAAGTTGATCTGTATACTCATAAGCATGAAGAAAAGAAAATTTAATCTGATTTATAATCCCATCACTTACATATTGAGATAACTTGGGCAATTCAGTCAACTTCTCTGAGCTCCCAGGATTCTGAATGAAAGAGAACACACAGTCAACAAGCACCTACAACCCAATAAAAACTTAATGCTAATTCATAACTTACATATGTATCCTAGAACCTGTCTAGTCAGGTAGATTACAGAAATGGGAGGGGTAGAAGTGAGAGAGGAAGAGAGAATAGAGAGACACATACATGGAAAATAGAGAAGGAAAACGGAGAGGAAAGGATGAATGTGAATGAAGAAAATATTGAAAAAATGAAAAACATGGATCACAGGAGAGTCCAGTTATCCAAACAGCTACCTAAATGAGTAAAGCAGGTCTGCCTCACCTGTCCACTAAGGGACAGAAAGAAAGAGGCTTACTTCAAGAATACAATTGCTTGCCCCCAAGACTAGGTATAAGCTGATGTAGGACAGAATAGCTGTGTCATATGGTAGGTGTATGTTTAACATTTTAAGAAACTGACAATTTCCAAGGAGGTGGAACTATTTCACATTCCCACGAGGAATGTAAAGACTTCCAGTTGCTCCATATTCTTGTTAGTAGTCTGTCTTTATAACTTCAAACATTTTAATAGATATTATAGTTATAACTCGTTGTGGTTTTAATTTACATTTCCCTATTGACTAATGATACTGAGGATGTTTCATGCATTTACCATCTGTGTATTTTTGTACAAAAGTGTTGGCTCAGAACTTCTGTCTATAATCTTGTTTTGTTTAAGTTTTATTTATTTATTTTTTAATTTTTAACTTTTATTTTTGACAGAGAGCACAAGTGGGGGAGGGGCAGGGTGAGAGAGAGAGAGAGAGAGAGAGAGAGAGGGAGGTAGACACAGAATCTGAAGCAGGCTCCAGGCTCTGAGCTGTCAGCACAGAGCCTGACATGGGACTCGAACTCACTCACCATGAGATCATGACCTGAGCTGAAATCAGACGCTTAACTGACTGAGCCACCCAGGTGCCCCTGTTTGTTTAAGTTTTGAGAATTCATTATATATTCTGGATAGAAGTTTTGTTTTTAGATATGCTATAGATCTCCCAGTCTGGGACTTTTATTTTCATTCTTTTAATAATGCCTTTTGAATGAAGATTCTTAAATCTTAATTTTGATTAACTACTTTTTAAAAATTTTCTTTTATGGATCATGCTTTTGGAATTGTACCTATTTTTGCCACCATCCAAATATTTTTTCCCCTATGTTTCCTTGTAAAAAAATTTTTTGGGGGTGTTGAGGCTTTACATTTTGATCTCTAACCCATTTTCATATAATTTTTGTTAAGCTTGACATATGGGTTAAAGATTTTTTAAAGCATATAGATATCTATTCTGGCACCATTTGTTGAAAAGATTATTTTTATCCACTGAATTTTTGCCTGTTGTACCTTTATCAAAAATCAACTGCGTATATATTCATGGGTATATTTCTAGACTCTCTAGGATGTTCTATCGATTTATTCATATGATCTTGATCCCAAGAGGACACTCTATTGATAACTGTAGCATTATAGTAATGTTTAAAGTAAGAAGTAGAAGTCCTTCAACTTTGTTTTTTATAAAAGTTGTTTTAGATATCCTAGGTCTTTGCATTTTCATATGAATTTTAAAATTATGTTGTTAATTTCTGCCAGAAAAAAGGCTGACATTTTGACATTTTGTAAACTCTGTAGATTGATTTGGGAACTGACATTAACCATGTTATGAACATGGTATGTATCTAATACTAATTTAGTCTGACAATCTCTGCCCTTTCAATGAGTTACTTACACCGTTGAGTTTATTGTTCTTTTTAATATGGTTAGGTTTATATCTTGCATGTTGCTATTTCTTTTTATTTGTCTTTTCCTTTTTATGTCCTTTTTCTCCTTTTTATTGCCTACTTTTGGATTAGTTGCATATTTTTATTATTCCATATTATCTCCTTTGATGACTAATTAACTATAATTTTGTTTTATTATCTAAGTGGTTTTAGGATTTCTCATATACCTCTGTAATTTATTGGTCTGCCTGTAAACCATATTATATGAGTTAGGATTCTTACAACATTACATTTAATGTTCTCCCCTCCTGGTTTTGTGCTATGAGTGACATACATTTTAGTGCTAACTATATTTTAAACACATAAAACATTGATTTTATTATTGTTTAAATGTAAATTTTTTTTAAAGAAATTCAAACAATAAGCCAAAAAGTCTTTATATTTACGCTTTAGGTATCATTTATGGTAAACAATACCATTTTGTTTTGAAAGCACTAAGTTCAGTTCCCAGATAGCAGTTTGCCTACGGAACAAGTCTTTCTTTAACATTGCATATTTCACCTGGCCTTGCTCAGGTTTCAGTTGATTTTTCTTGTGTTATTGGATCTTAGATATATATTTACCTTATTTTTTCTTAACTCAAGTAGTATCTTTGAAACTTTGTAGTTGTTGTATTGGGGGATTGGATTTTTTGTTTGTTTGTTTCGGTTGGGAGCATTTTGTTTTGTTTTGTTTTGATCATTATTTTAAGATCTAGTTCAATTATACTCAGGAAATACATAATGTTAAAAGCAAAACACAAGCAGAATTTGCAGTTGTGTAATTTTCCCTTTATACTTAAACTTTATAAATCTCCTAAACTCTGCATTATGTTCGTGTAAATTTAAATGGTTTGCCATAACATATTTGTGCTTTCAGTTTCTGCAAGTCATAGTATTTCACGTTTGTCAAACAAATGCATTTTTATATGCATTGTCCCCTCCACCACTAATTCACTTATTTTACATATTTTTATATTTATATATACTTTTTTATTTTTTAATGTTTATTTATTTTTGAGATAGAGCATGAATGGAGGAGGGGCAGAGAGAGAGGTAGACACAGAATCTGAAGCAGGCTTCAGGCTCTGAGCTGTCAGCACAGTGCCCAATGTAGGGCTCGAGCTCACAAGCTGAGAGATCATGACCTGAGCAGAAGTTGTATGCTTAACCAAATGAGTCACCCAGGCGCCCCCTAATTTACTTATTTTACTTCTAAGCTACTCTTTATTTTAGTAGGTGAATCTATAATATATGTAATCATCTAAAATAGATGTCCAATTTTATTGTTTAATCCTGCATTTTTACTGCTTCCTTCCTCTTTGCTGTATTTAATATTGTCTGTATTTTATTTTCGTGCTTTATCCCTTAAAAAGCTAGAATGCTTATATCCCATGAATTACTGATTTAAGCTATCATAGAATATACCTAGTGTCTTCAAATATTTCTTTAAAATACCTAGCATATTTTAAGTTCTTATAAGTGTTAGTCGTCTAATATGATTATAACTATCATTATTATTAGTTTCAATATTAAGGCACTTTCATAATTTGCCTGTAAAACTGTTAAATCTTCCATATGAATCTATACATGTTAAGCTGAGTTTCAGAAGCTTTAGATCAGTCAATTAATCACAGACATGAGGCTATATAATGCTTTTTAATATCATGGAGTCTCATATTGTATAACTATAAAAACATTTTATTTCTTAAAAATATATAGAATATTTTATAAAACATAAGAAATAAAGACCACATTATAGCATTTTAATATACACTTTAATATTTAATATACCATTCACCTTGATACGCTAGCATATTCTTTTATAGGAGGAGAGAGTAATCTTTGTTGTAGACTTTTCCATAGATGATTGCCTTTTCTCAAATTTTAGAAACATTCTCTTGCATAGCCCTATGATTCAGACAGTGATAATGTTTTAAAATATCTACATGTAGTAAAAGATAACTGAAGAAGAAAAATAGATATACAAATGAATGGACATGACATCCAATTGCATTGCAAATTGTTTTAAAATATATAACTTTAGGGGTACTTGAGTGGCTCAGTAGGTTAAGCATCTGACTCTTGATTTGGGGTCAGGTCTAGGTCTCATAGTTCGTGAGTTCAAGCCCTGCATCAAGCTCTGTGCTGACAGCTCAGAGCCTGCTTGGGATTCTCTTTCTCTCTCTCTCTCTCCACTCCTTCTTCTCTCTCTCTCTATCTCTCTCTCTTTCAAAATAAATAAGTAAACATTTAAGAAAATGAAATATATTACCTTATTAATCTAAATTTCTCTAAGGAGAATAATACACTTTTACAGATTGAAAGGTGAATTTTTTCTTAATATTATTTTTTAATATTAGATTATTTATAAAATAGAGCTATTTAATATCCTTGCACAAATTTATAACCTTTTACTGGTTTAATATCATAAGTTTATAATTTCAAGATAGAAGCTGAAAAAATTTATGAGTAAGTGAAGCCACTATTATGACACAGAATGCATTGTCACAAAAGGTATATTTGCTTATGTTAGTGTGCTGTGATATAGAAATCCTTTAGCATCATTGTATTAATAGCTCCAGACTTTGGAAGCCTCACTGCACTGATGATTGGATGACTGAATTTCTCAACTTTAAAGCCTTCTTGGAAGTCATACTCATCATACTCCAGAAGTATAAAGTATTATTTGAGATTTTAGACTCATAATTTCTGGAAGAGAGTGTGAAATATAATTTCTTAATAGAAACTGTTTGGTATTTCTTGTGTATCACCCAATGCAGTAGTCATATGGCTTTTAGTCATAAGACTCTGATATTATATGGAAGGAAATAATGGAAGGAACAATTTCCAAATATACCAGATGCCATAGTTGAAAGTAGTCTTCATTTTCACATAGTAATATTCCTTAAGTATTTGTACTGAAATGTTTATTCTGCTATTCTTTTTAGGCTCGTGTTAATTTTTTCTCAGATCACTTTATGAGAATAATCATACTATTTCATTCTTATTATAAGTATTTCTTTTTAATTAATCTGGGGACTTGCCAAGTAAAGCAAATGGACAAGCAACGGGAGAATGTTGTCAACACAGTGTCCCAACAGAGAGACTAATACCTTTGAGCTAATGCCAACTGTGTTGTCATAAAAACAGTTGGCTTTATGATGGATGAAAATGAGTAAAACTTACTGATAGTTGTGCTTTAAAGGTCATTTTGCATCTGTAACAGGCACTGATACCTTAGATAATTTAAATTATTTTCTTAAAGTAAGAATACCATTCAACTAATCAGCAATTAATCCTTTGATCCTTTATATTCAACTCAACTAAGTTCAGTAGCCAAGATGCTTTATTTAGGATTAATAATTTGCAGTTTTTTAAAATTACTAGAGATTGAATTTACAGTAACGGTTTGCAATATACTGATGCTAGTAGATAAATAGTGTTGTATTTTTGTCCCTTTTCAATTATTAGGTAGCTCTTTTATACTGTAGTATAAAAACATCATTAAATCAAGTTTTTACATATAAATGCCTTTCAAAATTAAACAAAATTTTTTGACAGTATACTAAACATCTTTAAACTTGACATCAGGGGCGCCTGGGTGGCTCAGTTGGTTGAGCGGCCGACTTCGGCTCAGGTCATGATCTCACGGTCCGTGAGTTTGAGCCCCGCGTCGGGCTCTGTGCTGACAGCTCAGAGCCTGGAGCCTGTTTCAGATTCTGTGTCTCCCTCTCTCTGACCCTCCCCGTTCATGCTCTGTCTCTCTCTGTCTCAAAAATAAATAAACGTTAAACTTGACATCAGTATGATCTAGTGTTGAAACCTAGGAATCTAGGTGGTTCTTCTTTAATACTTAAAACAATTCTGTAATAAGTTCATTGAGTATGTGCATGTTGAATAAGGGTAAGCTTTTTTTTTTTAAGCAAAAGGTTTTCCCTTTTTAGAAAATGTAAGCGTATATACTTATAACAATACTTATATTGGTATTTGACATTCTAAGACTATTTGTCATATATAGTGTAAAACTAATTTTGAATTTATATTCATTAAAAATGCTGGATTTTAAGTTGCTACTACCTGTGTAGAATGGAAAAAGGTAGTAAAATACAAACAACCAGTCTTTAAAAATCCTTCATATATTTCCGCATATGTCATAGCTTCCAATTCTCTTAACAACTCAGTAAAGATGAAAATTGGTATTTTCAGATGAGGAAAGCACTTCAGAGTGAGCTTAATAACTTAACGAAGACTATGCAACTTATACATGTTACTTCTTTTAGTAAGAATTTGGAAAATTTGGCTCTAGTTTTGACTTTGAGCAAAATTATTTATTTAGCTTTGCAAATATCAACTCTCTGAATCTAAAAATCACTTCAAGAGAGAGTACAGGGGGCTGTTCCATGTGGCTCTGGTGGGCATGGAGGGCTTGCTACTGGTGGCAGAGGAGTGGCGCTGAGAGAACATGTCCAGACTCCGCCCAAGAGTGGAATTAGAATCCTCCAGAATACACATCATATTGCTCCTGAGGTGGGGTGGAGGTTCCATGAGGGAACCTCCTCTCGCTCATCCTGACATGTGTATCATACTGTTCTTGACTGGACCATTCATCTAAGATGGGATTTACCTGTGAAACAGGGAGAAGGCTTATAGACCCCAAACATCATTTCAAGTTGTAGTGGAGGTTTTTAAAGTACAGACATCAACACAAAGCTCCTCTGCTTTGGGCCCTCAACTTGTTAAAGATGCTGTACTGCTAACCCAGAACTGCCTCCATGACTGATCATCATGGCTTCAGTTTGGAAGAGATGACAGCATGTGGTAAAACATGCATCCAAATTCCAGTTTGTGGCTTCCTACCAGGAGTTGACTGTTGAGTGTACCAAGAAATGGCAACCAGATAAACTGTCAGTAATTTGGACAAGAAGAAACCTAAGGAAGTCTTCTAAAACTCATAGCTGTCAACCTGGAATAAAAAATTCATAGTGTGGTTGTAGTCTGGCCTGTTCCTGAAAACAGTGAAATCACCGTGACACTTTTTAAGGATATCATGCAGAGGAATGTGAAGATGAAGAGTGGACATTTGTCATAGAAAAATGATAAAATTATCAGTCAGTTAAGCATCTGACTCTTGGTTTCAGCTCAGGTCACGATCTTGTGGTTTTGTAAGTTCAAGTCCCACATCTGGCTCTGTGCTGGCAGCACAGAGCCTGCTTGGGATTTTCTGTCTCCTCTCTCTTTGCCTCTTCCCACTCACACTGTCTCTGTCTCTATCAAAATAATTATTTTAAAAAATTTTTAAAAGAGAATGATAAAATTTATTCATTCATTGTTAAGCACCTGATCAGGTGCTGTTGATGACGGTGGTCTCAGTCTCCAGTTTGAGGAACAGTCCAAGAGACAACTATTTAATCAACCTAAACACCTGCCTTGAACAGGTTCATAGTCTACTGGAGACAAACAATGAAATGACTACTAATCAAGACTATGTGGGGTCAATTTCAGGAAATTCTAATTCTGATTGAGGAACTAGGGAAGGCCTCTCAGAAGATTTGATTCCTTAATTCAGTGACTCCCAGTGTGAAGGTGGGTAGAATGTGGGGACATTTTTGCCCTGTAGGAAAATATGGCAATGTTTGTGGACATTTTTGATTGTTATGATTTAATGGGGAATAGGGAGGATGTGCTACCAGTATCGAGCAGGTAGGGGCCAGGGATGCTGCTAAACACTCTACAATGCATAGGAAAGCCCCCCCCTTCCCCAAACCAAGGAATTATTTGTTCCAAAATGCCAGTAGTTCTGTGGCTGAGAAAACCTGCCTTAGCTTAATTATTTCTTACCCATCTTCTTAATGTCTGTGGTTTCCTTCCTGCCCATACATAGTTTTTAGAAATTAAAAAAAGTATTATGTAAGAATAGATAGTAAATATGAACAGATAATTACTGCAAAAGATTCAAACAATAAAGAAATGTATGAAGTGAAAGAAAAAAAGTAGATGCCAGTATCTCATCATATAGTTTGAGTATAAATTAAACAATATATTTAAAATTATTGTAAAATTAAATTGGATAAATAGATGATTGATTTTAACATTTCTGGCATCAAAACCTATTTTTTCAATACTTTATTCATTATTTACATTGTATTGAGGGGGGTGGAAACTGGCATTCTGTGCCAACTTCACATAAAAGTGATACCTATCTTGAGGAGCTAAAGAAAGGAATCATAGGACCTTCTAAGGGAAAAGAAAAAGGTAATCACACCTTGTAGTTCACGAAGTTCCTGGGGAAGATAGAGAAATGTGCCTAACTGTAGTCCTTCCCAGTACATATGGGTCAAAGACTGGAATTTGTCCTGGGTTCTCAGAGTAAAAAAAGTTTGATTCAGGTGAAATGGGACAATTATTGTCATTTTATGTCACTTAAGACATCTAATTTAAAGACATCAGCTTCTGACATGACAGTGTATGAGTTTCCACTGACATGCTCTCCGGTGAAACTAGTGAAAATTATAAAAACAAAATCATTTAAACCCATTTCAAATGGGCCTAAAGGTAAATAATAAATGTAGAAATACCAACTCCAGAAAGTCTGTGAAAATTTAGTAAGAAAGGCAAAAATGTGGTATGTGATCAAAGATTGCTCCCTTCCCTGCTCTCACCTCAGTGAGGCAGAGATACCACTCCAAACTGATGTAGCTAAGAAAATAAGTCTCCCTGTCTATTGAGCTCCCACTCAGCTTTCTTCCTGGGAGGAGCAAGGCATCAGCCTTTCTCATCAGTTTGCCAGCTACCTGTTGCTGAGGTTGTCTTGGGCATCTGTAACCCAGAGATGGAATCTCTCTTCTTCCCAGAGCTCTCTCATGGATTGGAGGCGCTACCATGGGTATAGCATGCTGAGAATACTGTCGCCCCAGTTGTGATTGTTTCAGATTTTGAGGTGGTGGTCCTATGCAAAGAAAGGCAAGGCTCTGACTCTCTACCAAGTGCTCAACAATTCAAGTCGGGATGTCACTCAGAGAAAAGCTTGACAGTGTCCTTGCCTCTAACTCCAGAGTCCTGGCTCAGATATTTTACCTGTAGGGAGAAACAGGCCCTAAAACAGCCATGCATCTCTACCAAATGAAATGGATTTAATTTTCAGTAGAGCATGGAGAAATTCAAGTCTAAGGGTGCTTGCTGGAATTGTGGAGGTAGTGTACAAAGACAATCAGGAGGAGAGTCATGTATTCAATGAGCATACAGCTTAGACTGAAGCCCGGCTAGTTTGTATATGATAATAGGGAATACGAAATTTGTGAGAAATGCTCTTGGGTTTAAAATAAACATCAAACACTGATCCCAGAAACTATTCCTTTTGAGAATGCATAATTTGATTGGGTTAGTTTGTGTAGCAATTTATGCCTCAGAGAATGTTGAAAATAATAGAGCAGTCAGTTGGCCATGTGAAGTTTAGCAGCTGGGTGCAGTCAGGGAGAGAGAAGAAGGGAACCCTACCAAAAATAATACTGTCTCAAGGATAGCATGAGCATACCCAAAATTGTACCTCCCTGAGGAGCAGCATCAAAGGCTTAATATTGTGGAAGTAAGTAGACTACACTAAAATAATCCAGCCAGTCACTAAACACATAAACAAGCAAATAACAATAGCAAGCCCCTGGGAAGAAGTATACATTTATATTTTATATATATTAATTCATTTATATTAATATATAACCAATTAGATAAAATATATTGCCTAAAATGTCCAGTTTCTACCCAAAGAATTATAAAGCATGTAAAACAACAGGAAAATATGACCATGTAGCAAAACACAAACTGCTGTGAGAGGCCCCAAATGCTAGATTTAACAAATAAAAAGTTCAACATAGATATTATGTTCACAGAATGAAGGCATGATCTTAAAAGTAAAGGAAGGTATGAGAATATTGTCACATCAAAGAGAACACATCAACAAAAAGATAGTGTAAGAAAAAGCAAATGGAAATTCGGGATTTTAAAAGTACAGCTGAAATTTTAAAATTCACTAGAGGCTTAACAGAATTTAACTGGTAGTGTAAAGAATTAGTGAACTTTTTGGGTCACCTGGGTGGTTCAGTTGGTTAAGGGTTGGATCGGCTCACATCATGATCTTGTGGTTCATGGGTTCGAGCCCTGCGTCAGGCTCTATGCTGACAGCTCAGAGCCTGGAGCCTGCTTCGGATTCCATGTCTCCCTCTCTCTCTGCCCCTCCCACTCTCACACTCTGTCTCTCTCTCAAAAATAAATAGACATTAAAAAAACAAAAAGAATTAGTGAACTTGAAGATACAGCAATAGTTTGCAAGCTCAAGAAAATTTTTTAAAAGTAATGAAGAAAAATAAGCATAGCTTCAGAGAAATGCAAGATACCATTAAGCACAGAAGCATATTCATAATACAAGTACTAGAAGGAGAAGAAAGAAGCAAAAAAAATATCTCAGAAATAAGTACTAAAATTTCTCCAAATATGCTGAAAAACAATAACCTTTCCATACATAAACTTAATGAAATCCAAGTGACATAAATGCAAATAGATCCATAGTCACATCAGAGTAAAAATGCTGAATGTCCCAAACAAGGAGAAAATTTGAAATAAGTGATGGGAAAATGACTTTTAACTTCTAATGGAATCTCAATATGATTTACAGTGGACTTCTCAGGAGAAATAATAGAAGCCAGAAATAGTGGCGTGACATGTTCAATGTGTTCATGGAAAAAAAAAAACAGAACAAAATATAGCAACAACAACAAAAACAGTAGAAAATCTTAAATCCAGGAGTGTTATCATTCAAAATGGAAGTCAAGTAAACTTTCAAAATAATCAAAACTGAAAGAATGTGCTGCTTGCATACTCATCTTGCGAGACATACTAAAGGAAGATCTTTAGGATGAAAGCAAGTAAACTCTGATTATAATTAGATTCTACACACAAACACACAAAAGAGCACCAGTAAAGTTAAATATATAATTATGAAAGACGATATAAATGCATATTTTCTCTTCTCTTAAATGATTTAAAAATTAATTGTACAAAACATACATAACTATACATATAAAACTATACATACAAAACAACAAAATTGTATAATACACAAACACACACACATACACACACATACATATATGTATATATGGCTTATAAATAAATATATATATATGGCTTATACATCTAGAAATGTAATAGGTGTGTAGTATAATTGTCAATTCTAGCGCAACTTGGAGCAAAGCTATAATGGGCTAAGCTGTATTAGTCTAAGGAAAAGACTATAGATTGAAAAATAATAATAATATATTGTTTAGTTTTTAATATTAATATTTGCAATATGCATAACATTACAAAGGGAAAACATATAGAACTATTTAGGAGTAATATTTCTATATATTACTGGAATTAAGCTAGCATAAATTTTAAGTTAATTATGGTAAATTAGTATGTTTATGGTAAACGCTATAGCAACCAGTAAAATAACCTAAAAATATAGTGAAAATCATTAATTTAAATGCTACATTAGAAAATATCCACTTAAGGGGTGCTTGGGTGGCTCAGACAGTTAAGTGTCCAATTCCTGATCTCGGCCCAGGTCATGATTTTGGGGTTCGTGAGTTTGAGCCCCACATCAGGCTCTGCACTGATGGAGCGGATGGAGCCTGCTTGGGAATCTGTCTCTCCCTATCTCTCTGCCTTTCCCCTGCTTGTGTGTGCACATGCTCTCTCTCTCTTTCTCTCAAAATCAATAAATAAAAATTTTAAAGAGAGAAAATATCTACTTAATTTAAAAAAAGAAAAAAGCAGTAAAGGAAGAGTAGAGGAACAGAAAAGACAGACATATAGAAAACAAAAAGTAAAATGGTAATTCAACCCAAAGGCACAGGTTGTTAGATTCTGGCTAGCCTAATGGTGTGAACTAGTAACTCATTGTGGATTTGATATGTATTTTTCTGCTAAGTAGTGATGTCAAACATCTTTTCATGCTCTTACTGGTGACTTTTATGTCTTCATTGGAGAAATATCTATTCTGATATTATGCTCATTTTAAAAATTAAATTGTTACTTCACTATTGAGTTGCAAGGCCTTATATATTCTAGATGCAAGTCCCTTATCAGATATATGATTTACATATATTTTTTCCCATTCCGTGGGTTGTCTTTTTCTTTCTTGATTGTATCCTTTGAAGAAGTTTTTACTTTAAAAAAATTAATGCTTATTTATTTTAGAGGTGGGGGGAAGGGGAAGAGAGACAGGGAGACACAGAATCGGACGCAGGCCCCAGGCTCTGAGCTGTCAGCACAGAACCTGACACAGGGCTCAGACCCACCAATCACAAGATCATGATCTGAGCCAAAGTTGAATGCTTAACCCACTGAGCCACCCAGGTGCCCCCAGAAGTTTTTACTTTTGATGAAGTACAGTCTTTTTTTGTGTGTGTGTTGTTTATGCTTTTCATGTATATCTAAGAATTCTATGCTAAAGCCAAGGTCTTGAAGATTTACTCCACATATTTAGAATCAAAAAGTCATATAATTACAAGCGTTGGTGAATACATGGGAAAATTGGAACTCTCATGCACTGTTGGTAGGGATTTATAGGCAGTTTGGGGAACAGTCTGATATTCTCAAACTGCTAAACAAGAGTTACCATATGACTCATAAAACACACTACTAGATATTTACCCAAGATAAATGAAAACATGTCTACATAAAAACATGTACACAAATATTTATAGATACATTATTCATAATAGCCAAAAGGTGGAAATAACCTAAATGTCCATCAACTAGTGAACAGATAACCAAATGTAACATATCAATACAGTGGCATATTTTTTGGTCATAAAAGGAGTGAGGTACTGACACATGCTACAACATGATACATGAACCTTGAGAACATGATGCTAAGTGAAAGAAGCTAGTTATATAAGACAGCATACTGTATAATTTCATTCATATGAAATGTCCAGAATATGGAAATCTATACATATAGTAGATCCATGGTTTCTCAGGGCTGTGGAGTAGGGTAGAAAGATAGGCGGATGACAGCTAATAGTTATGGGTTTTGTTTTTTTAAGATAGTGAAAATTTGGCTAAGGTGATAGTTGCACATGCTTGTAAATGTACTAAAAATCATTATATTGTGTACTTTATATGGGTGAATTTCATGACGTTTGAATTATATAATTCTGTAAAATAAACCCTTTAATTTCACCATGAAACAAATAATGACTCCATATTCTCCATCACCAAGGCCCATGAGTGAATTCAGTTGCTGGGAGGAAGGTGGATGATATCCTCCTGCATATGTGGATAGAAGTTTAATGAGGAAAGTTGGTGCTTTGAAGAAGAAGAGAGAGAAGAAGGGACTTACAATGGAAATATGCCAGAAAATAGGACTTTGAATGGGATCCAATATATTTATGACATAGTTTCCCACATCATCTTAGTGTATTCTGCAGTTTTTGTTCAAAAGTGTTTTTGGAATGAGCTCTATTTGGTAGGGGGGAGATGAGCTTTTAAGAGATGGCATGGATGTAGAACATAAATTGGTGATGTACATTGTTTACAGTTCAGAATAGAACAGGATATTTCATTCAGGATATTGTGTTTATTTCTGATAAAAAATCCTTTATTTTATTTTTATTGTATCTATATGAGATTATAGAGGCTAACTAAACTTATTGTGGTAATCATTTCACAACATATGTAAATCAAACCATTATACTGTATGCCTTAAACTTATACAGTGATGCATGTCAATTACATCTCAATAAAATTGGGAGACATAATTGGGAAAATTCAAATAAAGCTTAATTTGTTTATATGTATTATAAATAAGTGAAAAGTTCTTGTCGAAAACAAATAAATGGCTAACTAGGGCAGAAAAAAGTATATGATTTCCTTTAGACTAGAAGAGTAGAAAAAAATCCCCAGGATTTGATTTGGGAAATGATTTATTGGAAACAGTCACAATAGAGCTTAATACTTAAAATCTCAGACCCTGGAACCAGAGTGTAGATATGAATAGGACTCCAGAACTAACTAGTGATTAAGTGATTAGATTAAATGATTAACACCATGGGAAAATTAGCCTCTCTGTGCCTCCTTTTTCTCTCCTAAAAGCAGGGCTTAATTTATAACATAGAAATACTTGAATAGATTGAGATAAACCTGTCAGAGTTATGCCTGACTTTTACTAAGTATTCAGTATAAACTAACATGTGATGGGGCTATCATGTGGAAGAGGAAGGATGTTCTATTTGGACTAGAAAAAGAATAGTATAAAAAATGTTAGAACTATGCAATATTATTAATATATAACGATTTAGAACAGCTCCAAATTAGAATTTGCTGCCTTATATTTTAATGTAAAAATATTACCACTTCTCAGGGATTACTATAACAAATTTGTATGTCAGGTGATATTTAAGCTTGACAGATTTAAAGATTCTTTATGAATTTTGGATTATTTTTATAGATTTCGTTCACCAGCCTTATGTTCAGTAGATGTTTGGCTATCAACTTTTTCATGCCAATCTGATTGATTTAAGTGATTTATATCTCCTAGTTTGACAAATGGAGTAAGAGCAAGAAACTTGACCTATTATACATATTCATAAATTGTTAGAAATTTCTACTATGCTATGAAATATTTAATAGTAATTCATCTGTTACACCTGTAAAATGTTCCTTCTGGGACTAGGTGTGCAGTTTAAACTAGGTTCTAATTAACTTAAAAAATCCGTTAAGTCTTAGTTCATCTGTTTTAGAATAAGGGAGTCGATAAAGAGTCAAGATTTTAATTTTAAATTAAATTAACTGTGCTCTCTGGAAAGATTTTTATTCAAAACCTCCTACAAGATGTGACAACGCTTAACCTTTTTTGAATTATTCCTCCACTACTTGATACCTGTTTCAGGATTTTTTTTTTTTTAATTTCTGATTACCTTCTGATTACATCTACACAGTCTAGGCATCATAGAAAATGATGGCGGCTACTTATTTCATTATCTGGATCCTAAGACTGAGAGCATATATTGGTATGTGTGTGCACACAAGCACACATACCCTCCCACACACATACACTTGCCACTGTAAGTGTACAGGGATAGAAAAAAAAAGTTTGCTCTCCAAGAATTCAAGGTTGGTTTCCTATAATTATTTCCTTTCCCTTTTATCGATATATGATAATGTACTCTTTTATCTTTCTTTGGTTACCTTAGAGATAAAACATACTTTTGTAGATGTATTAATTTCTAATAAAACATTTTACCACTTTTATGATACTGGAATTTTAGAACACCTTACAGTCTCCCTGCCTTTTGTGTTATCTTGGTCATACATTTTAGTTTCACAAATATTTTAAATAGTACACATTATAGAGTTAGAGGAAACTATGATACACTCATATATATTAAAATTAAATGTTTTTTTTAAAGTAAGGACATTGAGCTTTAACCTCACTAAAAATATTTTGCTTTTTAAATTTTTAATATTTGATCAAATATTTGATTTGAAATTATTGATTTTATTTTCTCTGCAATGCAAAGGGATAACTACAAAGGGATTCTATAAATCAGGTGAACAGTAAACTGGGGCAATTAATGGAGAAGATCATTAAAAATAGAAGAAACAGGACTAAGACACTACCAGCCCTCAGTTTGTATGGTAATGCTGCCGGAGTATCTCAACATTGGTACTATTGATATTTGGGGCTGGGGTTTGTCCTGTGTCCCTGTAGGTGACAAGGAGCATCCATGGCATCTACCCCAATGATGTCAGTAGCACACACTCCTCCTAGTTGTGACATTCAAAAATGTCTCCATGCAATGCCAGATGTTTCCTATGTGGGGCAAAGTCACCCCCATTTGAGAATCACTATTTTATACTAGGGAAAAGATCAGAACAAAGATAAACAACAGAGTTACTATATGACTTTTTAAAAATCTTTTTCAAAATATTCATGAAAAAAAGTGAGAAGAGTAGTATCAGCCTCATGCATCCACTACCCAATTTCAACATTTATTAACTTATGCCAATCTTGTTTCATCTAGTCCCTCATTGGTGTGTTTAATTTCCCTTGTGAACTTACTGTACTGGCAAATCCTAAACAACATATAATGTCATCCACAAAGACCTCACGAGATCCTACAGTATAGGAATTCATTATGTCTCTTTTTAAACATAATCACCGTGTCATATCTTTAAATGGGTTTTCTTAAAATTAAAGCCTAATATAAACTCTTGTGAGTAGGTCCTTTATTTGGGAAGCTATTCTGAAGTTTAAGAGTTAATAGCAGAAAATATTAATATATGAAAAAAATCAATACAGGGTTGCATGATGGCCAATCCAATGGTACCTTCTGAAGAGCCATGTACAATGAATTTAAGGCCTGATCATCCAGGGAGCCCAAAAGAAATATTTATCATTTAATTTCCCTTAACTATTGTAAAGATTGAACACATGGGCCTTAACACTCCACCACCAACTCCACCACTGCTGAGTTCTGTATTTTCATGTAGTATGATATCAGAAAAGCCCTAGAAAAGAAATAGGTAGTGTTACATCGAGGGTCAAGTTACTGTCAGATTATCTTTGTACAAAGTTGTGTTTTGTTTTCTTTTATGTTTCATGGTTTTTTTTAATTTAAATTCTAGTTAGTTAACATGTAGCATAATATTAGTTTCAGGAATAGAATTCAGTCGTTCTTCACTTACATATGACACTCAATGCTCATCCCAACAAGTGTCCTCCTTAATACCCATCACTCATTTAGCCCATCCCCCCACCCACCTTCCCTCCAGTAACTCTATAGTAAGGAGTTTATCTTATGGTTTGCCTCCCTTTCTTTTTCTTTTACTTTTTCTTTCTTTTTTACTTTTTCTTCTTTCTTCTTCTTTCCCCTATGTTCATCTGTTTTGTACAAAAGTTTTTGATGTCTGCATGGATCTACATCAGTAGATGGATTTGCAAGGGTCACAAGAGGTGTGCAAGAAAACCATTATTGATAATTTTAAAATTAATTTATTCCCTAATATGAAATATCCATTGGTAAGATTTCTTAGATTGTCTCAGAGAAATTAATTAAATAATTTGTTGTCCGCCTATTTATTTTAGGGTATTGTTTGATTCAGGATCCATATAAAGGCTATAACTAATGGGTATATCTTTCAGGTCTCTTTTAAACTCTAATCTTTCTTTATTGACTAAATTGAGACTTCTGTAGAATTTTTCACGTTCTGGATTTTGCTGATGACTTCTTATTGGTGTCATTTGCATGTTCCTTCCTCTCCTATATTTGTTCTAAACTGGCGGTTAGATCTTGAGACTTGATCAGATTAATACTGACTTTGGGCAAGAATACTTTATAAGTGGTGCTCTGTATTTTATATTCTGTTATATCAGGAAACATAATACTGGTGTATTTCTTTTTTGTTTGCAGGATTTTTCTGTGGGTTCAGGTGTGTCCAGCATAGATCATCTATTATAATGTTTCCCCCAAACCTTTTATTTATTGGTATTAGCAGCCAGTAACAATGTGGCCTAGATCCATTATCTCTTTAGGTGCTGCAGTTGGTGATACTGTAATCCATCATTGCTTCAGTATTTATTAACTAGAATTTTAGCATTAAAAATAATTTCTATCATCAAATATTTAATTATCTTAAGTTATAGTTTCTGCAGGAAAGGCTGACAAGATGCTATTTTGCTTGGGACAATTTTCAGAATATTGAGTTAGGATCCAAAGCATACTTTAAATATTAATTTTTAAGACTATTTTTAGAGCAACTTTGAGGTTTACAATAAAATTGAGAGACAGGTACAAAATAGTATTTATATATGCTCTGCCCCACATATGTACAGCCTCTCCCATTATGAACATCACTCACCAGAATTGCACATTAAAAAAAATTAATGTTTATTTATTTTTGAGGGAGAGAGAGAGAGAGAGAGACAGAGTATAAGTGGAGGAGGAGCAGACAGAGGAGACAAGAATCTGAAGCAAGCTCCAGCCTCTGAGCTGTCAGCACAGAGCCTGATGCAGGGCTTTACCCCACAAACCCCGAGATCATGACCTGAGCCAAAGTCAGAGGCTTAACTGACTAAGCCACCCAGGCGCCCCAAGAATTGCACATTTTTAAACTATGAAGAACCTGCATTGATATATAAAAGTCCATAGATTTTTGGGGTTCACTCTTGGTATTGTATATTCTATAGATTTGAACAAACATATACTTTTATTCACCATGACAATATTAGAGCATTTTCACCACCTTAAAATTCTCTGTGTTCTGCCTATTCATCTCTCCCCCACCCATTTTACCCCTGACAACCACTAATCATTTTTATTGTTACCCAAGGTTTACATTTTCCATAATATCATATAGCTGGAATTACATGGTATGCGGCCTTCTCAGATTAGCCTCTTTCACTTAGTAATATGCATTCTGTATTCCTCCATGTCTTTTCATGGCCTGATAGCTTATTTCTTTTAAGGCTAAAAGATGGATATAACAGTTTATTTATACATTCACTATCTGAAGGACGTGTTGGTTGCCTCTAAACTTTGCCAATTAACAATAAAGCTGCCCTAAACATCTGTGTGTAGATTTTTGTATGGACATACGTTTTCAACTCCTTTGAGTAAATACCAAGGAGTACTATTGCTGAATCACATAATAAGAGTATGTTTAGTTTTATAAGACATTGCCAAACTGTCTTCCAATGTAGCTATACCATTTTATTTTATTATTTTTTTAATGTTATTATTTATTTTTGAAGGAGAGAGAGAGAGAGCATCAGCGGGGGAGGAGCAGAGAGAGAGAGACACACACACACACACACACACACACACACACACACACACACACAGAATTCAAAGTAGGCTCCATGCTCTAAGCTGTCAGCACACAGCCCGATATGGGGCTCGAACTCACGAATGGTGAGATCATGATCTGAGCTGAGGTCAGATGCTTAACAGACTGAGCCACCCAGGCACTGTCACGTAAACACACCATTTTAAATTTCCACCAGAGATATATGAGAATTTTCAATGCCCCACATTCTCATCAGCACTTGGTGGTCTTAGTGTCATGATTTTGGCCATTCATATAGGTGTGCAGGGGTATCTCATTTAAATTTGCATTGCCATGATGACATGTGATATGGAGCATGTTTCATATGCTTCACCTGAATATCTCCTGAATATTCACCTGAATATTCACCTGAATATCTCCTTTAGTGAGCTGTCTGTTCAGACCTTTGGCCCATTTTTTTAATTGTTTTTTTTTTTTTTGTTTTCTTTTTATTGAATTTTAAGATATATACATTTATATATCCTAAAAATAAATATATATTTGGATAACAGTCCTTTATTTGATGTGACATTTACAAATATTTTCTCCTAGTCTGTGGCTTATCTTTTTATGCTCTTGATATTGTACTTTGCAGAGCAAGTTTTTTTTTATTTTGATGAATTCTAGCTTATCAATTATTTCTTTTATGGATTGGAGCCTTGGTATTGTATCTAAAAATGTCACTACAATAGCCATGTCATTTAGAATTTCTCCTATATTATCTTCTAGGAGTTTTATAATTTTGCATTTTACATTTAGACCTACGATCCATTTTGTGTTAATTTTTGTGAAATCTGTAAGGTCTTGTTTCTAGATTTTTTTTTTTTTTTTTTTTTTTTTGCACATGGATTTTGTTGTTCAAGCCCATTTGTTCAAGAGATTATCTTTGCTCCATTTTATTGTCTGTACTAGTGTGTCACAGAGAAGTTGAGTATGGTTTTAGGGGCTCTATTTCTAGGCCTCTATTCTGTTCCATTGATCTATTTGTCTGTTTTTCTAACACGCACCACACAGTCTTGATCACTATAGCTTTTTAATAGGCCTTGAAGTCAGAAAGCGTCAGTCCTCCAAATTTGTTCTTTTCCTTCAATATTATATTCACTTGTTATGGGAGTTTTGCCTCTCCTTATAAACTGTAGAATCATTTTGTTGTTATTCATGAGATAACTTGCTGGGAATTTGACTGAGATTACACTGAATCTGTAGATCAAGTTGAGGAGGGACATCCTTGCCTTATACCAGATCTCAGTGGGAAAGCTTTGAATTTCTCACCATTAACTATGATGTTAGCTGTAGATAGTTTGAATAAAGTCTTTATCAAGTTGAGAAAGTCGCCCTTTATTCCTAGTGTTTACAAAAATCAGTCGTGTCATTTTTATAATATACTTATTTATTTTTTAAATGTGCATCCAAGTTAGTTAGCATATAGCACAATAATAATTTCAGGAGTAGAATCCAGTGATTCATCACCTACATATAACACCCAGTACTCATCCCAACGAGTGTCTTCCTTAATTACCTTGCCGATTTAACCCATCCCCCCACCCACAACTCCTCCAGCAACCCTCAGTTTGTTCTGTATATTTAAGAGTCTCTTATATTTTGTCCCCCTCCCTGTTTTTATATTATTTTTGCTTCCCTTCCCTTACATTTATTTGTTTTGTATCTTAAATTCCTCATATGATTGAAGTCATATGATATGTGTCCTTCTCTGACTAACTTCACACTCCGGTTATATCAACGTTGCTGCAAATGGCAAGATTTCATTCATTTGATTGCCGAGTGATACTCCATTGTATATATATATACCACATCTTCTTTATCCATTCATCTTTCGATGACATTTGGGTTCTTTCCATACTTTGGCTATTGTCCATAATGCTGCTATAAATATTGGGGTGCATGTGCCCTTTGGATAAATATTCAGTAGTAGAATTTCTGGGTTGTAAGGCAATTCTATTTCTAACTTTTTGAGGAAACTTCATACTGATTTTCAGAGTGGCTTCACCAGTTTTCATTCCCACCACCAGTGCAATAGATTTCCTCTTTCTCTGCATCCTCGTCAGTGTCTGTCATTGCCTGAGTTGTTAATTTTAGCCATTCTGACTGCTGTGAGATGGTATCTCATTGTGGTTTTTATTTGTATTTCCCTGATGATGAGTGATGGTGAGCATTTTCTCATGTGTCTGTTAGCCATCTGGATGTCTTATAAAAGTATCTATTCATATCTTTTGCCCATTTCTTCACTGGATTATTTGTTTTTTGAGTGTTGAGTTTGATAACTTCTATATAGATTTTGGATACTAACCCTTTATCTGATATGTCATTTTCAAATATCTTCTCCCATTCCATTGGTTGCCTTTTAGTTTTGCTGATTGTTTCCTTTGTCACGCAGAAGCTTTTTATCTTGATGAGGTCACACTAGTTAATTTTTGCTTTTGTTTCCCTTCCTCAGAGACATATTGCATAAGAAAGTTGTTTATAGGTGAGGTCAAAGAGGTTTTTGCCTGCTTTATCCTCTAGGATTTTGATGGCTTCCTGTCTTATGTTTAGGTCTTTCATCCATTTTGAGTATATTTTTGTGTATGGTGTAAGAAAGTGGTACAGGTTCATTCTACTGCATGTTGCTGTACAGTTTTCCCAGCACCACTTGTGGAAGAGACTGTCTTTACTCCATTGGATATTCTTTCCTGCTTTGTCAAAGATTAGTTGGCCATACATTTGCAGGTCCAAAAAACTGCTAGAACTGATCCATAAATTCAACAAAGTCCCAGATAACAAAATCAGTGCACAGATCTCAGTTGCATTTCTATACACCAATAATGAAGCAGCACAAAGAGAAGTCAAGGTATTGATCCCATTTACAATTGCACCCAAAACCATAAAATACCTAGGAATAAACCTAACCAAAGAGGTGAAAAACCTATACATTGAAGAGTATAGAAAGCTTATGAAAGAAATTGAAGAAGACACAAAAAAATGGAAAAAGATGTCATGCTCATGGATTGGAAGAACAAATATTGTTAAAATGTTTATACTACTCAAAGAAATCTACATATTCAATGCAATCCCTATCAAAATAATACCAGGATTCTTCACAGAGCTAGAACAAACAATCCTAACATTTGCATGGAATCACAGGAGACCCTGAATAGCCAAAGTGATCCTGAAAAAGAAAACCAAAGCTGGAAGCATCACAATTCTGGACTTCAAAATGTACTGTAAGCCATAATCATCAAGACAGTATAGTATTGGCACAAAACAGACACTTAGATGAGTGGAACAGACTAGAGAACCCAGAAATGGACCACAAATGTATGGCCAACTAATCTTTGACACACCAGTTGTGTCTTTATATAAAAATAATAAACTATCAGAAAGAGAAATTAAGAAAACAATCCCACTTACAGTAGCATCAAAAGAATACAATAATTAGGAATGAATTTAACCAAGTGAATCCTCTCTACACTGAAAAGTTTATGAGATTAATAAAATAAATTTCAGAAGACAAATAAATGGATACTGCATGCTCATGAGTTGGAATAATTAATATTGTTAAAATGTCTATACTTCCCAAAGCAATCTATAGATTCAATGCAATTCCTATCAAAATTTCAATGGCAGAAATAGAAAACACAATCCTAAAATTGTATGGAAGAACAAAAGACTCCAAATAGCTAAAGGAACCTTACAAAAGAAGAACACAGTTGAGACATCACACTTCCTGTTTCCAAACTATTTTACAAATCTATAGTGATCAAAACAGTATGATATTTGCATAGAAACAGATGAATAGATCAAAAGAACAAAATTGAAAGCCCAGAAATAAACCCATACATATATGATCAATTAATTTCCAACAAAGGAGCTAAGAATATAGAATGGGGAAAGGATAGTTTCTTTCATAAATGCTGGTAGGAAAACTGCATATCCACATGGAAAATAATGGAATTGGACCACTATCTTATACCAACTTACAAAAATCAACCAAACATGGATTAAAGACTTGAATGTTATACCTCAAACTATAAAACTCCTAGAAGAAAGTATATGGGGTAAGCTCTTTGTCATCAGTCTTGGCATTGAATTTTTTTATTTGACACCAAAGGCAAAGGAAACAAAAGCAAAAATAAATAAGTGGGACTATAGCAAACTAAAAAACTTCTGCAAAGTCAAGGGAACCATCATAAAAGTGAAAAGGCAACACAAGGAATGGGACAAAATATTTACAAGTCATGTATCTGATAGGATTTAATATCTAAAATATATTGAACCTATACAGCTCAATAGATAAAAATAAAAACCAACCAACCAACCATCCAAATAAACAAACAAACAAACAGAGAAAAAACAATCTGGTCAAAAAAAAAAAAAATAGAAGGCCTGAATAGATTTTTTTTCCCAAAGAAGGCATACAAGTGGTCAATAGATAACTGAAAAGGTACTCAACATCACTTTTCATTAGGGAAATGCTAGTCAAAACCAGAATGAGACATCACCTCATACCTGTTAAGATGGCTGTGTTCAAAAAAACAAGACATAACAAGTGGTGGTGAAGTTGGGGAGAAAAGGAAACACTTGTGCACTCTTGATAGGAATGAAAATTGGTGCAGTCATCATGGAGAGTAGCATAGAGGTTTCTTAAAAGATTAAAAATATAGCTGTCCAATAATCCCACTTCTGGGTACATGTGCAAAGGAAATGAAAAATAGGATATCACAGACATCTCTGTGCTTCTTGTGGTCATTGCAGAATTATTCACAATAGCCAACATATGGAAATAAACTAAAAATCTGTCAAGAGATTAATAAAGAATGTTGTAGGTAAGTATGTGTATATATGTATACACACACATACACAGCTGAATATCATTCACTCATGAGAAAGAAGGAAATCCTGTCTTTTGCTACAACATGAATGGACTTTGGGGCATTATGCTAAGTAAATTAAGTGTAGAGAGAAAGTACTACATGTTACATCTTACATGCAAAATCTAAAATAAAGTTAAACTAGAGAGAGAGAAGAAAGGTGGCTGCCAGGGGCTGGGGGCATGGGGGAATAGGGAGATGTTGGTCAAAGTGTAGAAACTTTCAGCTAGAAGATATGTCTGAGGGTGTCATGTAAAACATGGTGACTATAGCTAACAACACTATATTGTATAATTCAGTATACTAAGAAAGAATTTAAGGTTCTCAGACACAGAGATAAATACGTGAGATGATGGATATGTTCATTAACTAGATGGGAGGAATCCTTTCACAATGTGTATGCATATCAAATTATGTACACTTGTCTTATGATTTTAATTTGTCAGTTATACCTCAATAAAGCCTTAAAGAAGAAACAAAACAGATCCATAGTCAAAATATACATGCTATGACTTTATTTGGAAGTGCTATCCCAGGGAAGCAGAAATGATCGAGTGACTCAATAATATTAATCCTGACATTTCTTTGATTCTTATCCTCATGCTTGCTTTCTGGAAGCTGCTTCAGCTCCAGGAGTTAGGTGTACCTTTAAGTTAGGAAGAAAAAAGGATAAGGGAAGTTTTTTTTTTTTTTATTTTTTTTTATTTTTTTATTTTATTCTATCAGGAAAACAAGTTTAATCAGAACTCTAGGAGATTTCCAGGGGAAGCAATAGGAAATAGCTACCCGGGATGCAAGGCGATGAAGGAAGGGAGTACATTGCTCCTACCTTAAAATCATATTATGAAGGAGAAAATCAAGAATATACATAGGATACCTAGTTGACAGTATGTGTCACAAAAATAAATTGATTTACACATTTTCTGTAATGTCTTGGTGAGATAAACTAATATTCGTGTTTAATCATGCATTTCAGCATAAAGATATAGATTTTAATTATTAATTATCTTTTAAAATTAGAATACATGAAATATTGAAACAAAGCCAATTATTAAGAATGTTATTTGTATAATCTAGAAACATTCTCCAAAGACTCTCAAACTATTTAAAGATTACAGGCATAAATCACTAGACTGTATGATCCTAAGTTACCAGTCTTATTTAATAAGACTCAGATCAATAAAAACACATAAATGTTGAAACTCCAATGGAAAAAATAAGAACCACCTTAAACACTTCTATATCCTTCATCTATTTTCCCGAAGACTCTTGAAGGGCAGGCCATTTTAACTGTAGTAGCAAGCATCAATTCTCCATTTTAACAGCAATTCTCCGTTTTAACATCTCCAATTTCTTCCTTCCAAAGAAACAATAGCTTGAAGAGATTAAATCAAATATTTCAATTGGCTGACATGGATCACTTGTTCAGAAATGCTTCTCAATATCACGTGTTTCATCTCCCTCTTCCTCAGACTGAATGTTTTTAATAGGACATGTGCATTCCTATAAATGATATAAATGTACTATAAAGTTAAGCAATAAAAGGCAGCTATGTAAAATAAAGCTATTACCTCTCTTACAGTGTCCTTTAGATGGGAATAAACTGGCATTTGATCTCTTTATTTTCTTTAAATGTAAAACATTTTCATATAATAGTCAGCACAGAAAGGAATTTGGCCTCTTATATCACTGAAATGTATAACGAATACAATAGTTATGACAACTATTGACTACCAAGTGCCTATGTTGTTCATTTTAAGTAGCTTGAGAGAAACTGTAGAAAATAATTGGTTTAAGAAAAATGATTTAAGCCCCTTGTGTTAAATTTATATCATCATATATTTAGAGCAGTTATGATGTCTAAAACATGCACATTTCTGGAAAGAAAAACAAATCATGCATTAAAAACTTAATGCTGAATATTGGTGGTTCATTTTTACACCATACTTACAGTCTATGTTTCTATGGCTGCCTATTTATGCCAATCTTGAGAAGTTAGAAAAAGTTTCTCTTAAATAAAATTATTATCTGATTGTACTATGATTTCTATTTTTTAAATATTTTTTTTGTTTATTTATTTATTGAAAGAGCAAGAGTGCCAGTGGGGGAATGGGGGGGAGAGAGAGAGAAGGAGAGAAAGAGGGAGGGAAGGAGAGAGAGAGGCTGGGAGGGAGGGAGGGAGAGAGAATATGAATCCCAAGCAAGCTCCACAGGGTCAGCCCAGAGCCAACATGGGGCTCAAACTCACAAAACTGTCAGATCATGGCCTGAGCCAAAATCAACCGACTCAACCATCCAGGAGCTCCTGATTTCTAAATTTTTTAATGTGCTTTTTTTCTAGTGAGTGCCAACATGGTATTTGCTATTTTTTACGAAATAATTTTCATTTTGTATTACTTATTTTTTAATTTACTTATGAGAATGGTTTCATTATACTTTATTTTTTTTAGATATAATATGCTTTTTTAGATATAATATGCTGCCAAAATCAAGAATCAGATGCTTAACCAAAGGAGACATCCAGGCACCCCTATTTCTTTCTTTTTTTATATATTTTAAAATTTTAATCTCAGTGTAGATAACATACAATGTTATATTCATTTCAGGTGTACATTTTAGTGATTCAACAATTCCATACATCACCCAGTGCTTATCACTTATAATATATAATAAAATATTATAATATAATATTTTTAGATATATTTTTTAGATATAATATTTTTTAGATATAATATGCTTTATTTTTTTAGATATAATATAATATTTTTTAGATATAATATAATTATACTTCAGTAGTATTTATCTGTAAATAGAATATTTTAAACCGAGACTACCTCAAAAATTTTCTGTTGCAAATGATTTTCTAAGAGGATATGTCTTTCCTGAAATAGATATTTAATTATTCCTTTTGTGATTGCAGAAAATACTTCACAAATATAATACCAGTTATGTAGATTTTTTAATTTATATTTTGATGTTCCTTTAATATTAGAAAAAAAGTATCAGAATATATATCATAAATAATTATACATTAAATATATTTTAAATCACATATATTTAATTTAAATATATACAAATAATATTTAACATTAATATAAGAATGATTTGGATATACCCAGAGCACACACACTTATGTATATGTTCACACAGAATTTACTGATGCTATTGTTTTGAATGTTTTATAGTCATAAAAGGAACTATTATAGTTATGACAGGTCTTTTAAAGAAATCATATTGTGGAATAAAACTTGATGTTTACCTACCTAGTCAGAAAAGAAAAATTGAAGTAAATCAGGATCCTATATTGTCTTTAAGTTCACAGAAAATATCCCCTTTGAAATTTGACTTTCATTATTTCCAGCTTTTTCAATACAAAAAAGTAAATAGTCACTGGGTTTTTCAATACCATTTGGTGAATGGCTATATGTTGGCTAAAGGTATGAATATGAAAAATATTTCTGCCCTCCTTTGTGATCTCCCCATTTCACTCCAAAATAAAACTTAGTTTTTGTTTTTGAAAATAAGTGCAAAAATACTTGATTTCAACTGCTCCTATGGTTGAATAAACTTCCTGTAAATAATTATTGAATATCAATAATCCCATGATTTATTTTTCTATAAAAAATAAATAGGTACATACATACATACATACATTACTTACACACACACACACACATACACACACACACACACATTGGAAGGTGGTTAAGATTATAAATGCTGGAAAAACATTTCTCAGTTTCCAATTTTTATTTCACTGTTTAGATGTGTGACCCTAGACATACTACCTTTCCTTTCTGTGTCTTTGATTCCTTATTAGTAAAATTGGGATATTAAATGAGCTTGCCTCATAGAATTATTGTAAAAGTTAAGTGAGCTAATCTATTTTAAGTATTTAGAACAATTCTTGGCACCTGTCATGTTATAATCACTCAGTAAATATTAGCTATTATTATGCCCCTATGTCATAGGCCATTTACGTATTTTGACTAAATTACTGCTTAACATTTAATGATTGGTATTAGTGCCTTTTTGCATGTTCTTTTATATTCCATATTTCAATGCCATTTGTATTTGGACAAATTGGAAGATCTTTTTTGGCAGTATCCTTTGAGTTCATTCTGCTTCACTTGGCTGTGGATGTTACCATTTATATATTAAATCCACCTCAACTTATTTCTTACCAACTTGTTTATGCCAGTTTTATTATAACTACAAAAGCGAATACTGGCACTGGAATCTTGTGACAGTTACATGTTAGAGATTTAGCTATCCGTATAATCTATGTTTATATCTTTTAAGATTATTCTAAAGTAAAACACAATATTAAAGTGAAATCTTAAAGAATATGCTCTCAGCTTTCTGAAAATGCTTCAGAAAGTTCACTGTTAAAAATGTTCCTGGAGAAACTTCTGCTTTGAAATTTTGTACAAGTTCCCCAAGTCTGTTTTATATTGATTGTATACTAAATTGTTTGGATTATGGTATGACCAGTTAGCTTGTGTGTGCTACACTTCAGAAAAAAAAAAAATTGTCAACACACAAATGGCATGTCAGCTCTACAACTAATAACTCACACAAAATAATCTTTCTGATGCTAGGTTAATAATATTGAGTACTTTGATATTACACTGACCATACATAAGAATTTCTAGAGACACCGAGGTACCTTAGTTGGCTGAGTGTCTGACTCTTGATTTTTGTCTCAGATCATGATCTCAGGGTTCCTGAAATCAGTCCTGCTGAGCTGACAGCACGGAGCCTGCCTGGGATGGTCTCTCCTCTCTCTGCCCCTCTCCTGATTGCACGTGGCACGCATGTGTGCTCTCTCTCTCTCTCAAAATAAATAAACTTGAAAAAATAATTTCTATAATCTTTGTAATTACTATAATGATTTAGACATTTCATTTATGCCTCGTATATAGCCCAGGATTTAAATATTTTAAAAATTATACCAATAATAAAAGAGAAAAAATATTCATAAGAAAATAAATGTTTAAAAAATAATTGTTTAGGAACTTCTTCCAGAAGTATATTAATGAGTTATAATAACCTGCACTATTTTTAATGAGATGCTTTCTGTAAATCATTATATAAATGGTTATTTCTCTAAGGAAAATAGGAAGAAGTATCTTTTGATGAGCTAAAGTAGAGCTTTAAGAGCTGGGGAAAAGACAAATTTATTACTTTTATTCTACAGAATGTTTGGGTTGCCTAGGTGACTCTTGGTTAAGCATCAGAATCTTGGTTTTGGCTCAGGTCATGATCTTATGATCCATGAGGTTAAGCCCTAAGTCTGGCTCTACGCTGTCAGTACAAAGCTTGCTTGGGATTCTCTCTCTCCTTCTCTATTTGCCCTTGCCCCACTTTCTCTCTCTCAATAAAACAAACAAACTTTATATAATGGAACAATCCTATGTAAATATATAGTTTTCTTATACATTGGCATAAAAAGCATAAGGTTTTGTGGGTAATAAGTTCATGTATATTGAGGTGGAATGCATAGCTTACATTTTCTTGCCATCTCAACATAACGCCTTTGACTAGTTTCTGCCTTTCAGTATACATTACATACTTAGAATAAACTTTTCATTCTCAGAGTACTCAAAGTATTGCCTGTCTTTTGTACAAGTAATCTGCATTATTTTTCTCTCTTAGAACTAAAAACTAAAACCAATTTATTTTTATATATATTTTTAAGTTTATTCATTTATTTTGAGAGAGAGAGAGAGAGAGAGCGAGCAGGGAAGAGTCAGAGAGAGGGAGAGAGAAAGAGAATCCCAAGCAGGCTCCACATTGTCAGTGAAGAGCCCAACGTGGGGCAGAATCCCAACTGTGAGATCATGACCTGAGCCAAAATCAAGAATCAGATGCTTAACCAAAGGAGACATCCAGGCACCCCTATTTCTTTCTTTTTTTATATATTTTAAAATTTTAATCTCAGTGTAGATAACATACAATGTTATATTCATTTCAGGTGTATGTTATAGTGATTCAACAATTCCATACATCACCCAGTGCTTATTACAAGGGCATTCCTTGGGTTGCCTGGGTCATTCAGTGGGTTGAATGTCTGACTTCAGCTCAAGTCATAATCTTGCAGTTCGTGAATTCGAGTCCTGGGTCAGGCTCTGTGCCAACAGCTCAAAGACTGGAGCCTGCTTTGGATTCTGTGTCTCCCTCTCTCTCTTCTCCTCCCCCACTCGTGCTCTGTCTCTCTCACTCTCAAAAATAAAAAAACATTAAAAAACTTAAAAAAACAAAAAACAAAAAAGAACAAATGCATTCCTTAATTCCCATCTCCTTTTTCAGCCATTCCCTCCCCATGTCCACATCTCCCATCTGGTAACGATCTGTTTGTTCTCTATAGTTAAGACTCTGTTTTGTTGTTTGTCTCTTTTTTCTCTTTTATTTGCTTATTTTGTTTCTTAAGTTCCACATAGGAGTGAAATCATATAGTATTTGTCTTTCTCTGACTAGCCTACTTTGTTTACCATTATACTCTCTAGATCCACCTATGTTGAAAATGGCAAGATCTCATTCTTTTTTTATGACCAAGTAATATTTTAGTGTGCATATATACCACATCTTCATCCATTCAGCAGTTGATGGACACTTCAGTTTCTTCCATTATTTGGCTATTATAAATAATGCCACATAAATACAGTGTACATATATCCCTTTGATTTAGTGTTTTTGTATTCTTTTGGTAAATACCTAGTAGTGTGATTAATGGATCATATGCTACTTCTATTTTTAATTTCTTGAGAACTCTCCATACTGTTTTCCACAATGGCTACACTAGTTTGCATTCCCACTGTCAGTGCATGAGGGTTCATTTTCCTCTACATCCTTGAAAAATTTGTTGTTTCCTTTTTTTGACGTTAGCAATTCTGACAGGTGTGAGGTGATATCTCATTGTAGTTTTGATTTACATTTCCCTGATAATGAGTGATGTTGAGCATCTTTTCTTGGGTCTGTTGGCCATCTCTATGTCTTCTTTGGAGAAATGTATGTCCATATCTTCTGTCCAGTATTTAATTGGATAATTTGTTTTATGTGTATTGAGTTTTATAAGTTCTTTATATATTTTGAATACTAACTCTTTATCAGATATGTCATTTGCAAATATCTTCTCCTATTCCATAGCTTGTCTTTTAATTTTGTTGTTTCCTTCTCTGTGCAGAAGCTTTCTATTTTGATGTAGTCCCAATAGTTTATCTTTGCTTTTATTTCCCTTGTCTCAGTAGACATATCTAGATATATGTTATTATGGCCAGTGTCAGAGAAATTATTGCCTATGCTCTCTTCTATAATTTTTTATGGTTTCATGTCTCATATTTAGGTTCTTCTGTGCATGATGTAAGAAAGTGGTCTAGTTGCATTCTTTTGTATGTTGCTGTCCAGTTTTCCCAATGGCATTTATTGAAAAGAGTGTCTTTTTACCATTGTATATTCTTGCCTCCTTTGTCATAGGTTAATTGACTATATAACTGTGGGTATATTTCTGGGATTTCTATTCTGTTCTATTGCTCTGTGTGTCTATTATTGTGCCAGTACTGTATTATTTTGATTACTACAGTGTTGTGATATAACTTGAAGTCTGAAATTGTGATACCTCCAATTTATTTTGTTTTGTTTTGTTTTGTTTTCAAGACTGCTTTGGCTACTCAGGCTCTTTAGTGGTTCCATACAAATTTTAGGATCATTTATTCTAGTTTTGTGAAAAATACCATTGGTATTTTGACAGGGATTTCATTAAATCTATAGATTTTTTTTCCCAGTAGTATAGAATGGTTTTCCAACCCATCAGCATGGAATGTCTTTCCATTTCTTTGCATCATTTTCAATTTATTTAATTATTGTTTTATAGTTTTTCAGATCACAGTTCTTTCACCTCTTTCATTAAGTTCATTCCTAGGTATTTTCTTTTTTTTTTCTTTTATTTTTGGTGCAACTGTAAATGGAATTGTTTTCTTAATTTCTCTTTCTGTGTCTTCAGTATTAGTGTATAGAAATGCAACACTGATTTTGTATCCTGCAACCTTACTGAATTTATCTGTTATAGTAGTTTTTTTGGTGGAATCTTTAGGATTTTCTATATATAGTATCACATCATCTGCAAATAGTGAGAATTTTACTTCTTCTTTACCAGTTTGGATGCCTTTTATTCCTTTTCCTTATCTGATTGCTGTGACTAGGACTTCCTGTACTATGTTGAATAAAAGTGGTGAGAGTGGCCGGTCTTATTCCTAACCTTAGAGGAAAAGCTGACAGTTTTTCCCCTTTGAGTAGGATGTTAGTTGTGGGTTTTTCATGTAAGTTCTTTATTATGTTGGGATATGGTCCCTGCAAACCTACTTTGTTGGGAGTTTTATCATGAATGGATGTTGTACTCTGTCAAATGCTTTTTCTGAATCCGTTGAAATGATCATATGATTTTTATCCTTTCTCTTATTGGTGTGCTGTATCACACTGATTGACTTGTGAGTATTGAACCACCCTTGCTATCCAGGAATAAATCCTACTTGATTGTGGTGAATGATTTTTTTTTGATATATTGTTGTATTCAGTTTGGCGAATGAGTTTTTTAACATGTTGTTGGATTCAGTTTGTTAATATTATGCTGAGGATTTTTGTAGCTGTGTTCATCAGAGATATTTGCCTGTAGTTCCTTTTTTGGTTGTGACTTTAAGGAAAATCAATCTAAATATCTGTGTGCTTTATCTGTCCATACCCTCTCCCCTAAAAATCCATCATACAAAGTAACCTTCAAAAATTTTCAGTTCAAATCTTCTAAATTGAATTTTTCTAGGTCTTAAGAATCAAATCCAAAATCTATCCAAATGCATTCATAGCTTTCCAATTTTTTTTTTTATTTTTTTCCTATCCATCAGAATAGTGGTCCTCTCAAACATATGCTACCTTAGAATCATCTAAAGGGCTTGTAAAAGCACAAATGGCTGAGACGCCATCCAGAAGTTCTGATTCAGTAGGTCTAGGATACAGTCTGATAATTCACATTTCCAACAGGTTCCTAGGTGATACTTATGGTCTGAGGACCATACTTTGAGAACCACTGCTCTAAACAAACTGTGAGGTACAGCCACTTTCTCCTCTAAATTGCCATAATCAGCACTCCTTTGGTCCTAAGCTACTTTAACACATTTTTTAAAATTATCTTATTAATGTGTTCCATATCTCTACCTCTGTGCAGTAATTGCAGGGTGAAAATTGTAAATATCTCTTATCATTAGGATTGTAGAGAGTACAGTACACAAATTATGTAAGTAGTAAATAATTGCTTTTTTTATTGGTTGTGATTATTGGGTTATTTAAAAGTATATTATAGTCATAATATAAAGCTTCCAGCACTTTTAGCTTATTAATAGCTTGAATTATTTTTGAAATGGCTATTTAAAAATGTTTCCTAGGACATTTTCTCCATTTCTAAAACCAATTAGATTTTCATGACAAATTAATCATGTCTTTATTCTTTTCTGCTTTATATGGTAAAATTGATGCCTTTAATAGCTCTTTGATGTGTAAAATGTCCTAATATCTCAGAAGTCCTCTGAGCCCTTTAAAGCTTTCTGTACATCACTTTTTCCTTTTCTAAGCAAAGATTAATGAAAACAAGAAGTGGAACACTTTTTTTTGTTTGTTTTCTTGTTTGTTTACATTAATTTTCTGAAGATGTTGTTTTAAGGAAACACAAATTTTGAAAATTGTTTCCTCTATAATAAAAGTCTATATAGTACTTGAAAGCCCAGATAATGAAAGAATGTAAGAACTTATTGTCTTAAAGTAATGAGTCTACCAGGTGGGATTTAAAGAAGGGGGACAGAAACATCATCTCTCTTTTGTCATTGACTCAATGTGTGAATTTGGAGGAGTCCATCTATTCTTTAAGTGCCCAGATTTATTTACAAAAGTGAGATATGGGGGATGTTTTTCATATTAAGTTGATAGTACTAATTAAATATTAAAGTCTTTAGAACGCTTAAAAATAGCTTCATATTTTGTAAGATTAACACCTAGATAAAGGCATTTTTCTTATAGAAGTGTACTAGAATATGGGAAATAGTTTTGCAAAATGGAAAATGTGAATTTGAATTCTGAAAATTTCTCAATTACTTCCAGAAAGTAAATGAAGCTGAATTTTGTAAAAATGCAACTTCTTCTTTAATGTGACATGCAATGTCACATTAATTACAATGTCAAAATATGTCTCGTTGCAGCCACCACTATTTATTGTGTTCATTTGCATAAATCCTTTGACAACCTGGCATAATCAACCTATCAATTTTCTTTGCATTCATGTCAGAATGGTTTGTTACATCATTCATTGATAGTTTAATGTAAAGAATAAAATTATTTGTCATTTGTGATAGGGAGAATTATTAAGATGACTCCTCCTCTCATAAAATTTCTACCCCCTCGTTATTCAATCAAGCACTAATCTATGTTCTTCTGTGAAGGACCTTTGCATATATATTATATTTACTAGTTAGCTGACCTTAAAAAAAGAGAGATGATGCTACATTATCCAGGTGTGCTTAATGTAATCGCAGAATCACTTATAAGCAGAAGAGAAATGCAGAACCATCAGGGAGCTAAAAAGAGAGATGTGGAAGAGACATAAAGTAGAAAAGGAGATCAGACATGGTCAAAGCAAAGGAGGGAGTTGACTAGTGATTGCTGTCATTGAAACTGTAATAGAGGGGCCATGAGTTATAAATGCAGGTGGCCAATTGACACTGAGAAATGCCTGAGCCAGTAGTCACTAAGCAAATGTGAACTCTGGTCCAAAACTGCAATAGCAGCAAATACTGCCAACATCCTGAATGTACCTGGTGGTAGATTTATCCCCAGAGCCTCCAGAAAGAAGCACAACCCTGTGAAAAGCAGAGCAGAGTACAACTTGAGCCATTCTGTGCCTGAGGTTTTGATGTATAGGAATGTGGGGTAATAAAAGGATGACTTAGCTGCTAAACTTGTAGTAATTTGTTATGGAAATAACAAAAAAAACTAATACATTATCCCATTTGCTAAATTTTGTAGTCAAGTTTTTCATTGAGGAGTATACACTTTTCTGTAGTTGTCTGATGAATTATTCTTAGTTAATTAAGTAGAGATAATGAATATTAAAATTATTACAATAGTGTATTTCCTGTATTCAATGTATATTGCAAGCATATTATAAAGGTTACATCTTGATTTAAAAAAAAGATTCAAAGGGAGCATACAAGTGATGTCGCAGGGCAAAGAACTGCCACCAAAATTGGAAAGACAGAGAGAAAAACGTAGAGAAAGAAAATACTAGAGTAAATATCTCCAAAGACTCCAATGCAAGGGTAAGAAAACATGAATTGTAATTGACAGATTGTTGGGGGCTAGAAATGGACAAGCCTAAAAGTTAAAAAGTCCAGAGTGACCAATTCATTAAGGGCCTCCATAACATTGTGATATAGCTCAACCAGATTCCCACATTAGCTCAACAAGATTCCCACAGTAAATATCAAAGAATAATTGATTCATGTAAGGAAAAGGGAAGAAGATCCATTTCTAAATATTCCAGAGCATTGTGTTCTTAAGAAGGCCTATCCTCAGTGGAAACCAGTTAACCAGATCCTAAACTACTACAATATTATCAAATCATAACTGACTTGAAGGTTGGGAAACACTAATAAAATTCACAGTCCAGAGGCATTGGACATTAAAAACCAAAAAGCAAAAAAACAAACAAAAAAAAACAAACAAACAACAACAACAACAAACAACAACAGCAACAACAACAAAAACACACCAAAAAGCAAAGGGAATAAAGGAAAAAACAATATCTAGGGATGGTGGAAAAACTACAACAGGTGTAACATACACATCATTGGAATGCTAGAAGAAGACGAAAGAGAAAAAGGAACAAAAGAAATAGTTGAAATGATAATGATTAAGAATGATGCCAAATTAATGTTAGACTTTAAACCACTGATCCAGGAATCTCAGAGAACACCAACCAGGTAAAACAAACAAGCAAACAAAAACAAAAAACTACACCTAGGCATTTCATTTGGAAGCCTAAGAAAATCACTGATAAAGAAACAAATCCTGAAATAAGGCAAAAGATTATATATATATATATATATATATATATATATATATATATATATATCTCCTCATCTGTAGAGGAACAAATATAATTAAATCAGACTTTTCAGAAATCATGCAAGCAAGAGAAAAATAGAGTGAAATATTTAAGTGTTGGGAGAAAAAAAAAAACACTAACCTGAAATCTATACCCTGTGAAATTATCTTTCAAAAGTGAAGGAGAAATAAACTTTCTCAGACAAACAAAAATTAAATAAATTTTTATAGACCAAATTTACACAAAAAAGTTAACATAAGTTTCTTAGAAAATAATATAGGTCAGAAACTTGGATCTGCATAAAGAAGAGCATCAAGAAGAAATAAGTGCAGATAAAATAAAAACTTTTATTTATCATATATATATATATACTTACACAAGCTAATGCATAAGTGGGATGAATGCCAACCTGCAACATACAAGGGACCAGAGGTAGGAATTAAGATTATTTTGTTATTATAAGTTTATCACACTCTCCATGAAGTGATATATTATTGTTTGAAAGCAGACTTGGATTGGTTGTAGATGTTTTTGCAAAGTCAAGGGCAACCACTAAAATAAAGTAAGAAAAGAAGTATAACTGATATGCTAAGAAAGGGAGGGAAAAAATGGATTTATATTAAACACACAATTAAAGCTATAAAGGGCAGAAAAAGAATGGAAGACAAAAATAAGAACAAAGAACAAGGGCAAACAATAGAAAAAGGTTCAACCCATTAAGGAAATAATTGATAAGCTAGACTTCATTAAGATTAAAAATTTCCACTCTGCAAAAGACAGTGTTAAGAGAATGAGAAGGCAAGCCACCAACTAGGAGAAAATATTTTCAAAAGACACATCTCATGAAAGACTTACTCAAAATACATTACGAACTTTTAAAACTCAACAGTAAGAAAACAATGTGATTTTCTTTTTAATGGGCCAAAAATCTTAACAAACCTCTCACCAAAGAAGCTATACAGATAGCAAATAAGCATATGATAAGATGCTCCACATCATATGTCATCAGAGAAATGCAAATTCAAGTAACAATGAGACACCACTACATATCTATTCCAACGGCCAAAATCCAAAACACTGACAAGAACAAATGCTGTGAGTTTCTCAAGATATGCTTATTTTCTTTGGCCCAGGCTTCTCTTTCTGCTCATGATCATGTTGATGTGATAATGACTTTCAACTATCTTTGGGTTATGCCTGGACTATCGTCATTTGTACATATGTACACACGTGCACAAACACACACATGCTACACATCTCAGCTCTCAAGGTACTAGGGGAGGAAATTGTACATGAAACAAATAAAATTCTCCCAGGAATCCTGAGACCATTTTCCTGGTGAACACTGTAAACATCACTATCAGATATTTTCAGAGATATTTTCTGTTTTTTCCATTACTCACTATGCAATGGTTATTCATTTATGATGATTTGCAAGATGATAGCCATGAAAAGTGTAACAGTAGGAAGAGCAAACCTTTAGTAGAAAACTTCTAATGTAAAATATAGACATGTAACTTAGTCTGGATAAGAAAATCTATCTCATTCAATATTTTCTCTCAATATCTACTTGAAAGTATTTTCATATAAAAACTAAGTGAGATTCCTCCTACGAGAATTATTTCGTTTTCTGTGAATCATGGAGATATTTTATGTGGGAAGAAATATAACTGCAGAAAGGGGACCAGGTACCATCCTGAGTCTTTGATTTTCTCTTCTCTGGTAACAGAGCTTGGCAAAATTAAGCACAGAGGTTTTTTAAGCACAACACTAGAATGTCTTTTTCTTTGGTAAGCAGAGACTAAAGTTGAAGACACACCCTTCACCAAATGCCAGTCTTCCATATACTCTTTTGGACTTTCTACAAGAACATCTGGTCTTTTCAGTTTATATACCCACTTATCAATAGAAAATAGGAAAAGGGCCTAAAGACAGACTTAGTGGATAAACTGTTGTCCTCTCCATCCTGAAGTTTCAGTATTTTATTTTAGGGCTTCTAACATTTTCATTTTTCATTTTTTTTACTCTTTGCAACAATATAACCTTTATTCTAGCCTCAAAAATCACCCCAGGAGAATTAACGTGATAGAATATGGATGTTTGCTTGTAGGAAATTTCCTTGGAAAAAAGCAAAATTTTTAGTTTAGGGGGAAAATATTATTTGATTATGTGCTTATTTTTTAAATAATCACTCTCTTCTAAACAGGGAAATGTACTGAAATGTAGTTTAATGAGTAAGCCTAGAGAGTCAGTTTGTCCATTTAGTCATTCAAACAAAATATATGTATGCACACATACAACATGAAGCTTGAGCCAGCATTTAAAAAAATATATATATTGTTGACCAGACTAGCAAACTCAAGTTATTCAGTGTATACATTGGCACCAAAAGAAGAAAAGTAATATATATATATATATATATATATATATATATATATATTCTAAATATATGCTTACATTTATTTTATGATGCAATTTATAGGAAGGTAATGGTTTACTATTGTATAAAAAGTGCCTATTTGCGGGGCGCCTGGGTGGCGCAGTCGGTTAAGCATCCGACTTCAGCCAGGTCACGATCTCGCGGTCCGTGAGTTCGAGCCCCGCGTCAGGCTCTGGGCTGATGGCTCGGAGCCTGGAGCCTGTTTCCGATTCTGTGTCTCCCTCTCTCTCTGCCCCTCCCCTGTTCATGCTCTGTCTCTCTCTGTCCCAAAAATAAATAAAAAACGTTGAAAAAAAAAAAAAAGTGCCTATTTGCTACACCCAAAATTTACGTTATGTGGAACAAAATATATCTTCATTTGCAAATTAATATTACTGTACTCTTAATATCATTTCAAGATGCCAAACAACAATCATAGCAAAAATAAAACCATTTCACTTTATAATTTATTTTTCTTCACAAACTAAATAAAGGTCATGTGTAGGACTTCTGGGTTATTAATTATACTTGACACATTAGTGGTGGGATTGGAATGATAGCTTGAGAGCATAGACAATCCTGCTAACTATTAAATTACAGGTATTTGCATTTAACTGCAGCAAATGCACAATTTAAATATACTTGTTTCATCTGAAATACGAATTATATAATCTTTGTGTTATGTACCATTGCTCCTATTTATATATGATAAACCTTATTTGCCTTTGCTTTTTATCAAGTAGTATTTGCCCTCAGTGAGTTCTTTAAAAATTCATAAAAAAGAAAATGTTTTCTTTTGAAAAATCAAAATTCATTCTTTGAAAAAAAATGCACATAATATAGCATAGTAAATAAAAGGCCCTGCAAACACCATTCTACTCTATATTTGTATGAATTCAGCCTTTTGTTATTGTTGTTATAGCAGCTAACATTATTTTTTTAATTTTTAATTTTGAGTATAGTTGACATGCAATATTATATTAGTTTGAAGTGTACAACACAGTGATTCAACTTGTCTATATGTTATGCTATGCTCATCACAAGTGTAGCTACCATGAGTACATTACAATGTCATGACTATATTCCCTATGCTGTGAAAGTTTTGTTTTTTTTCATTCCACATATAAATGAAAACATACAGTATTTGTCTTTGTCTGACTTATTTCATTTAGCATAATGCTTTCAAAACCCACCCATGTTGGCACAAAGGGCTGAATTTCTTTCTTTTTTATGGCTGAATAATCATGCATTGTGTGGAATTCCATATATAATCTTTATTCTCCCACACTTCTTTACCCTTCCACCCATCCATGGACACTTAGGCTGCTTTCATGTTTTGGCTATTGTGACTAATGCTGCAATAGTCATAAACATAGCGGGTGCAAATATATTTTCCTGATAGTGATTTCATTTCCTTTGAATATATCCTATGAACATATAGTCATTTCCTTCAAAACAGGATTGCTGGATCATATGGTAATTCTACTTTTAATTTTTTGAGGGAACTATTTTCCATAGTGGCTGTACTATGGAAATGTACAATTTTTCCACATTCTTACCATCACTTATTGTGTCTTGTCTTTTGGATTAGAGTTATTCCAACAGGTGTGATATCCCCCTGTGGTTTTGATTTTCATTTCTTTGGCAATTACTGATGTTGAGCATCTTTTCATGTACTTGTTGGCTATTTGTATACATTCTTTGAAAAAAATGTCTATTAAAGTTCTTTGCCCATTTTTTAAATCAGGTTGTATTTTTACTATTGAGTTACATGAATTCCTTATATATTTTGGATATTAACCCTTTATCAAATAAATGGTTTGCAAATAATTTGTCCCTTTCCATAGGTTGTCTTTTCATATTATTGATTGTTTCTTTGTTGTACGTAAGTTTTTAGTTTGACATTGTCCCATTTGTTTATTTTTATTATTATAGCTTGAGCTTTTGTTGTCATATCCAAAAGTCATTTCCAAGATCAATCATTTCCCCTGTTTTTTTCTAGTAGCTTTACAGTTTGGGGTCTTACATTTAAATTTTTAACTCATTTAAATTATTTTCTGTGAGCGGTGGAGATAGGGATCCAATTTCATTGTTCTGCATATGATTATCCAGTTTCTTCAATACCATTTATTGAGAAGACTGTCCTTTGCCCACTGAGTATCTTTGCCCCTTGTCAAATATTAGTTGGCTGTATATACGTAATTTTATTTCTGGTATATCAATTTTGTTCCTTTGGTCCATGTGTCTGATTTTATTCCAGAATCATACTGTTTGTTTGTTTGTTTGTTTGTTTGTTTGTTTGTTTTTAATTTTATTTATTTTGAGGGGCTCCTGGTTGGCTCAGTTGGTTGAGCATATGACTTCGGCTCAGGTCATGATCTCGCACTTGTAGGTTTGAGCCCCACTTTGAGCTCTGTGCTGACTGCTCAGAGCCTGAAGCCTGCTTCAGATTATGTCTCCCTCTCTCTCTGCCCCTCCCTCACTCTCACTCTGTCTTTCTCTCTCTAAAGATAAATAATATTAAAAAAATTAATTTTATTTTGAGAGAGAAAGAGAGAGCAAGCAAGAAAGAGAGAGCAAGAGAAAGAGAGGAGAGAGGGAGAGAGAATCCTAAGCAGACTCTAAGCTGTCAGTGTGGAGCCCAACAAAGGGCTCAAAGTCAGAAACTGTGGACCTGAGCCCAACTCAAGAGGGTCAGATGCTTAACCTACTGAGCCACCCAGGTGCCCCAGGTATTATGGCGATTTTAACAACATGAAATCTTCTGACCTATGGACACAGGGTATTTTTTTCCATTTATTCGTGTCATCTTAAATTGTTGTCATCAACGTCTTATAATTTTCAATGTATAGATTTTTCACCTTCTTAGATAAATTTATTTCTAACGATTCTTTTTATTGCTATTGTAAGTGGATTGTTTTCTTTAGGTTTCTTTTGGATAATTTGTTGTTAGTGTATAGAAACACTAACTGGGAGCTTAGTGCTATGGGTGTAATCTAAGGCCCAGGGTAGCCAGTTAGTGGGTCCTAGGGGCTTGAACTGGGGGAGTCTGCTGGGAGCTTGTAGCCAAGAAAGCTACCTGGGAGCTTGCATGCTGCCTCTGACCAATTGGAGCCAAAGTTTTCAGGAGCCACTTAAGGCCATGAGATTCAGCTAGAATCTGAGTCTGGCCAGCCCTGGAGTCTGCAGTGAGGTAATTCACTCTCTTCATTCTCCTCCCACAGGACAGTGTCTGTCTGTGCTAGGCTGCCCAGGAATGGGGTGCGGGGTGGGGGAGAGTGTGATAGGAGTATCCGTCTTTTTTTCCTACCTTCTTCAATGTATTCTTTCTTATTTCTGTGCTTCAACCAGGTGCTACAATCTCTCACCCAAAATCCTTGGCTCTTGTGATGAATCTTGTGACCAAACCAATGTTTGTTCCAAGCTCTATTCTTTAGCAGAATTTTGTCTCACAAATAACAGGACACTATAAAAGACTTTACTCTGATCTTTAGAAATTTTATCCCAGGTCTCCAGCCTCCAGGCCATAAGCATAGTAGGTGGCCCATGGAGATACCTGGTTGTGCACCTGTGCTCTTCTGGACATGGGCCTTAATAGGTCCCATGCCTTCCTGAACAGACATCAAAAGCTCTGTTGGGGGGCGCCTGGGTGGCGCAGTCGGTTAAGCGTGCGACTTCAGCCAGGTCACGATCTCGCGGTCCGTGAGTTCGAGCCCCGCGTCAGGCTCTGGGCTGATGGCTCGGAGCCTGGAGCCTGTTTCCGATTCTGTGTCTCCCTCTCTCTCTGACCCTCCCCCGTTCATGCTCTGTCTCTCTCTGTCCCAAAAATTTAAAAAAAAAAAAAAAAAAAAAAAGTTGGAAAAAAAAAAAAAAAGCTCTGTTGGTTTCTCTTTTCCTCCAATAGAGTCATCTTGGGTATTCCAAGCCCAGTCCTAAATATGCATCTGGAATGGAAAAATAATCCCAGGGAAGAAATGGTTAGAGACCATTAACTCACCTAGGAAAAGTTATCTCTTTATTCAGTTTTAGCTCATATGGTTCTTATTACTTCTGCACTAGTTTGATGTTTTATAAAATATGATTATTATAATTTACATATTTTTCTAGTTATTATAGTGAGAGTATCAGCTTGTCATTATGTGCCTCTCCCTATCCAGAAATGAGTCTTTCAGTAGTTATTTTTCCTTATTTTTATATATTTTCAAGCTTGAATATATGTCTGTGCATTGCAGGAGCCTGTAAATTACCCTTAGAATTTTTAGTGATGTTAAAACTATAATTATTGATCATTCTATTGTGATAAAGGAGCATGTAAATATTATCTGAGATAGGCACATGTGTAAGAAATAATAAGACATCAAATGAATTAAGGATAATCATAAATACTTTTTCCCAAATACCAGCTAAAAGTATTCAATTAGTGACAAATAACAGATAAAATGTTTTGAGTGACTAGTCTTTGTTAAGCACTAAATACATATTTTTCAGAAAACATATAATTTTTCCTTTCAACAGTGGATGCAACCAAGTTGGAACTATGATACAGTTAACCTACCTCAGATCACATCACTAGTAATAATGAAAGATGTAGGACTTAAAACCAGGTCTTGGAGTTTACAGTTTGAATTTTTAAACTCTAAGCTATAATATTTTCTTTAAAATTACCCACATATTTCATTTCTATTATGGTTATTAATTACATGAGAGGACATTTTCCTTAAATCAGTAAAAGTGAATTTCTCTATGTTTTAATAAAAGAATGCATGTGACTAGACTTCAGCTATTCTATAGATACACAGAGCCATTAAGATATTTTAGTCAAATTACATTCTTGACAATTTCTACATGACAAAATATTTTCATTGAGAAATATTTATTTATAGATATATTGAATTGGTTGATGTCCCCCCAATATCCATGCCCTTCCCCAAACTTTAGAATGTGACCTTATTTGGAAGTAGGTAGTGTCTTTGTAGAGATAATCAAACTAAGATGAGGTCATTACACTGGGTTCTAATTAAATGACTGTTGTTGATACAAGAAAATAACACAGAGACACATAAAGAATGCCATGTGAACATTGAGGCAGAATAATACAACATAAAGCCAAAGATTGCTAGTAAACACCAGTAGACAAGAGAATGTCATGAAATGATTTTTTTTCCTTCACAGAGAACATGGCCTACATACAACTTGATTTGGACTTCTAGCCTCCAGAGATATGACAAAATGATTTCCATTGGTTAAGCTACCCAGTTTGTGGTCCTTTTATTATGGCAGCCCTCAGAAACTAATGAAGATTTTGATGCTGGCAAATAGTGTGCTGTTGTAACAAATACCTAAAAATGTGAAAGTGGCTTTGGAATTGGGTAATGGATAGAGGCTAGAAGAATTTTGAGGCCCTTGATATAAAAAGATTAGATCATCCTATAATATTTGACAAATGCTCTCTTGACCCTGTTTTGACATCATTGCTAAAAAAATTCCCAATTCCCTTCAAGGGAAGTTTGCTAAATCCACACCTCAACTGTTTGTCTTATCAGGCTTTAAAACTCCTGGGTTGCAACACACAACTCAACTTCCAGATGCCCTGAAGCCAAACATCCAGAGACAGCCTCTTCTTTCTTGGGCCCATGGAATTGTTCACAATACCCAATCCAAAGGAAGCCTGTAAAACCTAACCTAACTGCACCTCGTTGACATACATAAACAGCCTACAGCTTCAAATTTTTATTACACTTTCCCTTGCTGCAACTTTCTGTGTAGTCCTGTAGCCTTCTCTTGCCTGGAGCTGGAAGTAATAAGGAATTCTTTCTTCCTCTATCCATAAGTTATTGTGTTATGTCAACTATTATCAGAACCTAACAAATGTTAAAACAATAAAACATCCCTTCAAGAGACTTTCAATAGATATATGGTTGTTAAAAGCAATTCTAGTGAGGACTTGGGAAGAATAGGGAAGAGCAGTAGAGAGGGATCTTATTGTTCATATGTATGATTATGAATAGAATTATGGCTGAGAAAATTTCCAAGCAAAATGTGGAGGTACAACCTGATTTTGCTATTAGAGTACAACACAAGAGGAATGATAAATTAAGGAATTGATTGCTAAGCAAAAATAAACCAGTACCTGATGATTTGGAAAATCATCAGCTTATCTGGAGACCAGGGTCTGGAAACAGAGTCAAGTGCATAGCTGGAAAATCTTTTGTTAAAGCTACCAGGTGAGTGACTCATGATTAGGATCAGCCATCTCAGCAGAAGCCAGGAACAGAGAAGCAGTTATCCAGGAAAGATTTGTGGAGGACCCTTTTGTCTAATAGCATAATTCCCATGAATTGCATGAAAGTGATTTTTGAGAATTTCAAGCACTGCCAGCTTGGACTAAAAGGAACAGAGATAGGATGAAATAAAGGAAGATTGACTAAAAAAGGAGGCAGAGAGAGGTGCCTGGGTGGATCAGTCAATTAAGCATCCAACTTTGGCTCAGGTCATGATCTTGGGGTTCATGGGTCTGAGCTCTGCATCGGGCTCTGTGCTGACAGCTCACAGCCTGGAGCCTGCTTCTGATTCTGTCTCCCTCTCTCTCAGCCCCTCTCCCACTCATACTCTGTCTCTGTCTTGCTCTCAAAAATAAACATTAAAAAAACTAAACAAAAAACAAAACAAAAACAAAATGAAGAAAGAGCCATAGAACCAGAGGACTGAGCTGATGGTACCTCCTTGGGACAAGAGGGTGGGATCATTGTCGCATGGGCTCAGAAGACAGACCATTAAGCCATAGAGAATTATTCTTAGGTCCTAAAATCTAATGAATTTTCCATGCTGTGTTTTGGACTTGCCTGGGACCCATTATTCCCTTTTTGCTCCCAACTGTTCATTTTGGAATACAATGTCTATTTCATGCCTGTCCCCTCTATTGTATTTTGGAAACAGATAACTTGTTTCATCATATACAGCTCCACAGATGGAAAGAAATTTTGCCTTAGGATAGGTCATACCTTGGTCTCATCCATTAAATTATTTTATATAAAAATTATATTTGTATATACACATATGTATAAGTATATGTCCTATACTATATAGCAGAGGTATTAACAATTTATAAGTCAACACAATTTTAAATAATGTTATTCTCAATGTATAAGACAAAGCTTGCATTCATTTTGGCACAAACTTTTAAGTTGTTGACACCTTGAAGCAGTGCAGAGTAATAGAAATAGCACTGAACTTGAAATTAGAAGCCCTCAGTTCCCTCCTAGTTGCATCTCGGTTTCCTCACAATAAAATGAATCTGAAATGTGTATCACAATAATGTTATGAGTGCCTAGCACTTTTTCTGATATGAAAGTATAAGATCTGTAAATAAATGCTATGTGACCCTGAATGTTTGCAAAAGTTGCAATGAGAATAGTCATAAAAATTTTGAAAATTACAAGCACAATTAATATATTCAGAGAAGGTGGTTTTTCACACAAAAAAAGTTAACTTGTATTGAACTAGTTGAAATCTTCTGTTAACATTATGTTGACTTATTCAAATGGATATAACAGTAGAAGAGACAATGACAGACAATGACGTGCATTGATGTACAGGGTTAGCAATGGAATTAGAATCAGGTGTTCAAAGCACCTGTCAAGATGCAGCAGAATGTCACAGTTGTTAGCATGAAAGTCTTGGTTTAAGTTCTGGCTTTTCCATTTATAAGATACTTGATCTTGGGAAAATTATTTAATCTCTTTGTGCCTCAGGTTTTTGTTTTTTGTTTTTTGTTTCTTTTTTGTAAAGTATATATATCCCATTGAGTTGCTGTGAGTATCAACTGAGATAATATACAAAATAACCTCGGGGCGCCTGGGTGGCGCAGTCGGTTAAGCGTCCGACTTCAGCCAGGTCACGATCTCGCGGTCCGTGAGTTCGAGCCCCGCGTCAGGCTCTGGGCTGATGGCTCGGAGCCTGGAGCCTGTTTCCGATTCTGTGTCTCCCTCTCTCTGCCCCTCCCCCGTTCATGCTCTGTCTCTCTCTGTCCCAAAAATAAATAAAAAACGTTGAAAAAAAAATTTAAAAAAAACATAAAAAAAAAAACCAAAATAACCTCAAGATATCTGTTCAATGGTAAATCCTAAATAAATATAATTTATTTGTATTTCTCCATGTTCAACCACTGTGAGACTTCCATAGGACCATTTACAATCTGTAACCTTCAGTTTACATGTCTATCAAATGGACTGTAGTAGCAGCTCAGTGTTTGAGGTAGAAAAAAGATAAAGTAGATAAAAGATTGACCCACTCCTCCCACCTGAAGGTGGGACTAGGTTATTTTGCCTTGTATTTCATCAGGTTGTGGATCTCTTTGGATCAGTTAAGTATGGCAGATGTCCACTGACTAATGAATAAAAAAGATGTGATAGATAGATAGATAGATAATAGATAGATATAGATATATAATGGATTATAACTCAGCAATCAAAAAGAATGAGATCTTGCCATTTGCAACACGTGGATTGAACTAGAATGTATTATGCTGAGCGAAATTGGAGATATATCATATGACTTCACTCATATGTAGGATTTAAGAAACAAAACAGATGAACATAGAGGAAGGGAAGAGAAAATAAGATAAAAATAGAGAGGGAAACTCTGAGAGACTCTTAAATACAGAGAACAAACTGAGGGTTGCTAGAGGAGAGGTGGGTAGGGGAATGGGTTAAATGGGTGAAGGGCATTAAGGGAGAAACTTGTTGGGATGAGCACTGGGTGTCATATGTAAGAGATGAATCACTGGGTTCTACTCCTGAAGCCAAGACTACACTATATGTTAACTAACTTGAATTTAAATAAATAAATTTAAAAATAATAAATAAGGCAGAAGTGAGGCCCTGCTTGTTTTAGACCCAGACCTTAGCAAACTAGAAGCTTCCACCTTCTAGCTCATGGAACACTAGCATTTAGCACCCAGGCATCATGCTGTGAGGAGAGGAACTGAGGCCTCCAGACCAGCAGCTGTACCGAACTCTCAGCTGACAGCCAGCACCACTTTGCGAGGCTTATATATAAGCCTTCTTGAGAGTGGATCCTCTAGCCCCAAGTAAGCTTCTACTTTTAACACCATGTGGAACAGAGACAAACCATCCATTCCCAATGAACCCTGCCTCAAATTCAGATCTGTGCACCAAATGGTTATTATTTTTAAGCCACTGTATTTTAGAGTGGTATTTTAAACACCAATTGATAACCCTCCACGTATTCCTTAAATGATATCTACCATTTAATTTTATTGGGAAAAAAAAAGTCAGAGGATAGGACTGAAGTTAAATTGATGCCTAATGTTCACAATGTAATAGATTTATAAACAAAGCTTGTTTTCCTGTATCAAACTTCTCAGTCCTTATTTATATCATAGTTTAATGCATGACTCTGCTCAGTAAGCTCTCCTGGAACTTGGAGTATAACACATTGATATCTGGATATATTATATCTTAATTTATGATTCCTTTTTGTTCTGAAAAGATAGAAATTATTGCCTGTTTGCTTTTGTAGGCATCTTCTTGGTAGACTTATGTCAGAGTTAACTCAAATATCACTTTTTATGTACTATTTGACTTTGTTACCCTAACAACCTATCATCAATCAATTAATGCACTTTAACATCATTTGAGCCACCAAGGCCAGGAAATACTGGATTGCTGTTTTATTATAGGTGATTTGCATTATTCATCTAAGTGCTTAAAAGGGCCTACTCTAACTAAGACCCCAGTGATCTAACTTTTAGCCCTGTGTCATATCAAAAGCATAAAGCTATAAGTTGTGTAAAGAAAAGATTTCAGAATTTGAGAACCAAGTGAAATGATGTATCCCTTTTGGGAAATGCCTTGCTTCATGCATCTTTTAGATAGCTAAAGCCAATTAGCTAGAATTATAGTTGAATTGAATATGTAAATTTATATCAAGTTTGCCTAATTAGATCCATAGGGTGGCGCAGCATCTGGGTTTAAAGCCCAGCAGTTGTAGATATTTTGCTAGCAGGCTCAGGCATTATGAAGGCTGGCAAGTCCAGTCCTCCAGTGGAATCTTCAACTCCTTAGGTAGTGTCTGGGGACAGCTATGAGGATCCTGCTTAAACTCAGAAGATAATAGCTGTTTCAACAGGAGCAAGAACCACTAGGAAAGTGAGCCTATATTATTCCTCAATGTAGGGTGGTGTTCATAAGCTCTTCATGAAAGGAAGCATCTTGTGTTACTAATCTGGGCTGTTTTCCTGTTTATGCTTATAAACAAGAAGGAAAAAGAGGTGGAACAAATGACCTGAATGAATAAATTATGTCACATATTTTAATTTTTCACTATTTAAAAATTTATAACTAAGCTCCTTCTAAATGTGTTGTGTAATACAGATTTTCTAGGATGTACTTGAAAAATGTTGTCTACTCAAGATGATCAGCCTGCACCAAAAGAAATTCTGATATTTTGCCAACTGTTCTGTTAAACTGAGCATTTGGTATACATTGAAACTTACCTTGACCTTGTAATACAACAAATACCTAATCTTAATAAAGACACCAGCGTGTAGACCCTTAGTTTAGACATATAAAATAATAGATCTTATCAGAAAACAGTATGTTTTAACTCAGTTCTTGCTGTGACAGCTGCTTTGGTTACAAATTATCCTCACTTTATGTTACTGAAATCCAATGACTTCAAACTAAAATTTAGCAACACGGAATTTTTAAATAGTGATTGGGGTGAAAATGATAGTTAAATTATGGAGCATTGGTATAAGGATGCAATGAAGGTAGAAAATGTGCGAACATTAGTGCCTTTATTATTCATTTTACATTTCATCAGGTACCACATGGCATGAAAATATGCTGTCTTAGTTCATTTCCTTGCTACCATCACTGATCTGCCCCACTCTTGGCTGCTGGCTTTTTTTTTTAAGTCACATTCCTTAGGGGCTACCTAATATTATAAGGATAAGATTGATGAGGATTCCCTGAATAAGCTTAAAAATTTGCACACTAAAGATAATCTCACTTTATTTAATATTAGCTGAGTGAAAGGACAACATGAATAAAATAACTCTAAGCCTTCATGTTCTCAAAAGAGGTATGGTGTGCTTTACATCTGATGCATTTATAATTAGTACTAGAGTCAAGAAAAAAAGTCTCCTCTACGCATTTTGAAGTGTATACTTTAAATAATGATTGCTATTTTTAAATATACAAATATAGATTTTTAGGTTGGTATATTTGGCAGGGGTTCTGTATATTTTCATGTGGGAGTCCATGATCTAAGAACCTTGACATAATGACTGGAGGAGTATGTTCCAGTTTTGGGTAACTTATCTCTAAATAGTGTGAAGGTAGAACTATCATCAGTTATACTTCAGGCTTCATGATAGGTTATTATGATATATTCAATCAAGTTAATGTATGATTTGACTTTGTTACGCTAATGGTCTATCATCAATCAATTATTATGCATATTAGTAACAATTACAGAATGTGGTTTTGTTTTTGTTTGTGTATTTTTAGATCAATATAAAACTGGCTCATTATGTGAGATTTCTTTCTTTCTTTCTTTCTTTCTTTCTTTCTTTCTTTCTTTCTTTCTTTCTTTCTTTCTTTAATGTGGGATTTTTTTGAAGGATTTTATTCAATAGGACTTGATACTGGACAAAGTACCAGGTGGGGATGGTGGGGATGTGGTCATAACAAAGAGAAAATTACCCATAGTGATGATGGGTGATTTTTATTTCAATCACAAGCAATTTTCTGTTCATAATAAGATATTATTCATTTGAATTGGAAATTTCAACGGAATGTATTGTTTTCATACGGACCTTTTATAGAGTGCTAAAATTTCTTAACCACAGCATTTTTATTTCATCAATGATAGAGATAAGGTTATCACCAAATTCAATAAATAAGTTTATAAAATTAAAGATGCTGATTTGATAGAATGTATTAAAGTTTCTTAAGAGAAGCATGACCATTTTTCAGAAGGCATTGTATAGACAGGGAAACATGTTCATGTGGAAACAATGCAGTGAATTTGAAAGATTCAAGGATTTACTGGTTGATTAGTGTAGACTTCTAGCCATACAAAGGCATAATTTTTAATATACAAAATTCTACTTTTATTCTACGACACTCCTACATATTATACATATATATTGTATATATACATAAATATATATACATCTATAAATTATTAATCATTCTCAAACTATGTATTGATCTATATCTTGACCTACAATATACTAGGCACTGAGTTTGATATTAGTGGATATGAGAGAGAATATGGTAGAACATTGGAGAACCTTTGTTTTCTGACATCTTGAAGAGAGTAAACAAATTTCTAAAAGCTTTCTAGATGGGCCATCAAGAAAATTATTCTGTTATAATTTCTACTTGTTACTATCATTAGACAAAAAATATTCTACATTCAGTACAGTATTATTTCAGAGGTGTATCAGTAATAAATGTTGCAGTAAATGAGACTATATATAAAAATCTAAACCATATGATTATAAGACTTTAATCATCAAGTCATAGTGCATTTTCACATGTGAAATACTGAAATATTGTTTATGTAGAGGACTAGAGTTCTGACTTAAGGGGGCTTACTTTAAAGGTAAGTGGAAAATAACAAGTATGAAAAAGGTTTAACCCTAGTAAACAATGCAAATAACAGATCAGAATCATCCTATGAGAAATGGTTTAGAACATCTACACTGTAGAAGTTTAATAGATTCAGGACAGTGGGAAAAACAGCACAATGGGAGAACTTGACAATTGGGAAAGTAGTGGAAAGGCAGAGAGAAAGTTAGCATTATAGGCAGCAATTCAGACAAATGGAAAAGGACAAAATATGCTTAAGGTGGGACAGCCTGTAGAAAGTATTTTTCTTTTCACAGTTTTCTAATAAGTACATTGATTATTAAGTTGATGTTTAAAAAACAATAATGAAAAATTATAAAGCTAATGGTAGCCCACATCGTGCCAGATGCTATCATTTTGAAGATGTTGATCTATGATCTATCTAGATGTCCACAGCCCTACCTTGTTTAGTTCTCAAACAAGAAATCAGAGGCACAGAGAGGTCAGTTGATTTGCCTAAACCATAAGTTTAATTATTAGTGGAATAAATTTTCAAACAAGGACATCTGGTTCCAGATACCATACCCTGGATATTTATTGTTCCATCCTAAATCCATTTTGAAATACTACATATTCTTTAAAGATAAGAAGAATATTTCCTTTATTGTAGTCCCTGTCAAATTCACACATAAGCACAGCAAGAAGGTTTACAAGCTCACAAGTTTTTCTTTGCCTTGATTTCTTTACACTCAAGTTTCAAGTAAAGATAACTGATCTAACATATGTAAAGTGCAAGACATCACACATTACAACCATTTAACCAATACACATTAAACAAGTAATAAATAGTGAAAGAAGTAGCAGCAGAAGGGAATAATAATATTGAGGCAGTAAGATAATAGTAAACACATGGCTACTTCTTCCTATGTGTTAGGCATTATTCCAGGCACTTCATGTTTAAAACATTCAAACTTCAGGGGCACCTGGGTGGCCCAGTCAGTTGAGAGTCTGATTTTTGGCTCAGGCCATGATCTCACAGTTCGTGGGTTCAAGCCCCACATCAGGCTCTGTGCTGACAGCTCAAAGCCTGAAGCCTGCTTCGGATTCTGTGTCTCCTCCTCTCTCTGCCCTTGCCCCTCCCACGCTGATGCTCTGTCGCTTAAAACTAAACATTAAAAAAATAATAAATAAAAAAGTATCTCTGGCTCTTACAACTGCCTGAAAAATTTCCTGAAACAATTGAAGGGTGTTAGCACAAAGACCACCATAAACCCTGCACATTTTTAATCTCTCTTTCCGTGTGTGTATACAGAAAAGAGAGAAAATATATACATATATATTTTTTAGTTTTACCGAAAATGTGTATGTAGTAGTGTTTTAATATACCCATGACTAGTTTCTAATATTATTAACACCTTATATTAGTATAATATGTTTGTGATCATTAATGAAGCAATATTGATACATTTTTATTAAAGTTCTTCATTTAAATTTACTTAGTTTTTATGTAATGTCCTTTGTGTGTTCCAGAATCTATAGGAGATACCATGTTATGTTTAGTTGCCATGTCTCGTTAGGTATTTTTGTCTGTGACAGTTCCCCAGACTTTATTTTTTAACACTTTTATTTAGGTATGATTAGCATACAAAAAGCTGTACAAATTTAATATCTACAACTTAATTAGTTTGAGGGTAAGTATATATCTCTAAACCCATCACCATAATGTATGCCATAAATATATCCATCACCTTCAAAAGTTTCCTCTCATTCCTTTTAATTATCACTACCCTTATTATTGATGAGAATACAACATAAGATGTACTGTGTTAGAAAATTTTGAAGCTTAAAATATTGTTAACTATAGGTAAAATACTATATAGTAGATCTCTAGGATCTACATATTCATATTACACAACTGAAACTTTGTATCCTTTGACTAATGCCCCATTTCCTTCTCTCCCCTCCCCTGTAAGCCACCATTTTACTTTCTGTTTCCATGAGTATGGCTATTTTAGGCCCCTAATATAAGTGTAATCATGCTGTATTTGTCCTTATATGTTTGGCTTATTTCACTTAGCTTAATGTTCTCCAAGTCCTAAATTGTAACAAAAGGCAGAATGTCCTACTTTTTAATGGCCGAATAATAGTCCACTCTATGTATCTACTGCATTTCTTTATTTTTTTATTTATTCACATTTATGCTACCTACAATTTTAGACCTAAAGACAACTTCAGATTGAAAGTTTCTCATCTCCTGATGAGAAACATTTATCATGCAAATGGATGTCAAAAGAAAGCCAGAGGGGCACCTGGGTAGCTCAGTTGGTTAAGCATTTGACTCTTGATTTTGGCTCAGGTTATGATCTCATGGTTCATGGGTTTGAGCCCTGTGTCACACTCCATGCTGATGACGTGGAAGCACGGAGCCTGCTTGTGATTTTCTCCCTCTCTCTCTCTTTCTCTCTCTCTCTGTCCTTTTGCCCCTTTCCAATTCTCTCTCTCTCTTAAAAATAAATAAATAAAAATAAAGAAAGAAAGCCAGAGTAGCAATACTTGTATCAAACAAAATAGACTTGAAAATAAAGACTGTAAGAAGACACAAAGAAGGGCACTATTTCATAATAAAGTGGACACTTGAATAAGAAGACATAACAACTGTAAATATTTATGCACCCAAATGGAAGCACCCAGATATGTAAAACAAATAATAATTAACATAAATGAACTAATTGATAATAATACAATAATAGTAGGGGACTTTAACATACCACTTATACCAATAGACAGATCATCTAAAAAGAAAATCCACAAGGAAACAATGGCTGTGAATGACACACTGGACCAGATGGACTTAACAGATATATCCAAACATTTCAACCTAAAAACTATAGAATACACATTCTTTTCAAGTGCACATGGAACATTCTCCAGAATGGATCACATATTAGGTCACAAAATAGACTTCAACAAATACAAAATGATTGAAATTATACCATGCATCTTTTCTGACCATGACACTATATAAGTAGAAGCCAACCATAAGAAAAATTTGGAAAGGCCACAAATACACAGAGGCTAAACAACACGCTATCAATCAGTGAATAGTCATTACAAATAAACAAAAGAAAATGAAAACACAGCAGTCCAAAACTTTTGAGATGCAGGAAAAACAGTCCCAAGAGAGAAGTGTATACAGCAATACAGGCCTACATGAAGAAGCAAGAAAAATCTCAAACAACCTAACCTTATACCTAAAGGAGCTAAAAGAAGAACAACAAATGAAGCCTAAAGCCAGTAAAAGGAAGGAGACAATAAAAACTAGAGCAGTAATAAATTATATAGAAACTAAAACAAAAACAAAAAACAGATCAATGAAACCAGGAGCTTCTTCTTTGAAAAAAATAATAAAATTGATAAACCTCTTGCCAGATTTATCAAAAAGAAAAGAGAGAGGACTCAGACAAAATCACAAAGGGGAGAAGAGAAATAATAACTAACACCACAGAAATATAAACAAGTATAAGAGAATATTATGAAAAAATATATGCCAACAAATTGGACAACCTGGAGGAAATGAATAATTTCCTAAAAACATATAAACTGCTAAGATTGAAACAGGAAGACATGGTAAACTTGAACAGACTGATAACCAGCAAAGAAATTGAATTAGTAATCAGAAAACTCCCAACAAACAACATCCCATGGCCAAATGGCTTCATAAAATTTTACCAAACATTTAAAAATGAGTTAATACCTATTCTTCTCAAACTCTTCCAAAAAGTAGAAGAGGAAGGAAACTTACAAATTCATTCAACAATTCCAGCATTACCACGATACAAAAACCAGATAAATACTCCACTAAAAAAAGAGAACTATAGGCCAATATCCCTGATGAACTTAGATGTAAAAATGTTCAATAAAATACTAGCACATCAAATCCAAAAAAAAGAAAATTAAAAAAATAATTCACCATGCACCATGATCAAGTGGGACTTATACCTGCATTGTAAGTGCAGTTTAATATTCGCAAACCAATCGATGTGATACAGAACATTAATAAAAGAAAGGATAAGAACCTTATGATCATTCCAGTAGATGCAGAAAAGGCATTTGACAAAGTACATCTATTTATGATAAAAGCCCACAATGAAGTACGTTTGGAGAGAACATACCTCAACATAATACGGGCCATATATGAAAAACCCAAGCTAATATCATCCTCAATGGGGAAAAACTCACATCTTTTCTTTATAGTAAGGAACAAGATAGGGATGTACACCATCACCACTAATATTTAACATAGTACTGGAAGTTCAAGCCACACCAGTTAGAAAGAAATAAAGGGTATCCAAATCATCAAGAAAGAAAAACTTTCACTATTTGCAGATGATATGATACATCTATGGAAAACCCCAAGGATTCCCCCAAAAAACTGCTGGAACTGATACATTAATTCAGTAAAGTCACAGGACAAAAAATCAAGGTACAGAAATCTGTTGCATTTCTATACATCAATAATGAAGCAGCAGAAAGAGAAATTGAGGAATCAATCCCATTTGCAATTGCACCAAAAGCATTAAGATACCTAGGGCTAAACCTAACCAAAGAGGTAAAAGAATCTGCACTCTGGAAGCTACAAACATGGTGAAAGAAATTAAAGAGGACACAAAGAAATGGAAAGACATTCCATGCCTGTGGATTGGAAGAACAAATGTTGTTAAAATGTCTACTACCCAAAGCAATCTATACATTTAATGCAATTCCTCTCAAAATACGAACAACAATTTTTTTTCAACTGAGCTAGGACAAACTATCATAAGATTTTCATGGAATCACAAAAGACCCCAAATAGCCAAAGCAATGTGGAGAAAGAAAAGCAATCCTGGAGGCATCATAATTCCAGACTTCAAGTTATATTACAAAATGGTAGCAATCAAAACAGTATGGTAAATACAAAAATAGACACATATCAATAGAACAGAATTGAAAACCCAGAAATGTACCCATAAATATATGGTCAATTAATCTTTGACAAAGCAAGAAAGAATATCCAATGTGAAAAAGACAGTCTCTTGCAAGAAAGAATATCTTATAGGAAAATGACAGTCTCTTCAACAAATGGTGTTGGGTAAACTCGATAGCAACATGCAAAAGAATGACTGGACAACTTTCTTACACCATAAACAAAGATGAATTCAAAATGGATTAAAGACCTAAATGTGAGACATGAAACCGTAGACATCCTGGAGGAGAACACAGACAATAATAACCTCTTTGACATCAGCCGCAGCAACTCCTTTCTAGATGTCTCCTGAGGCTGGGGAAACAAAAACAGAAATAAACTTTTGGGACTTTATCAGAATGAAAAGCTTCTTCGTAACAAAGGAAACAAACAACAAAACTAAAAGGGAACCTATGGAATGGGAGAAGATATTTGAAAATGACATATCTTATAAACGATTGGTATCCAAAATATATAAACTGAACACCTCCAAAACAAATAATCCAATTAAAAATGTACAGAAGACATTAAAAGACATTTTTTCCAAAGAAGACATACAGATGGCTTACAGACTCATGAAAGGATGCTCAACATTACTGATCATCAGGGAAATGCAAGTCAAAATTACAGTGAGTTATCTCAAACCTGTCAGAATGACTAAAATCAACAACACAAGAAACAGCAGGTATTTGCAAGGATGTGGAGAAAGGGAATCTCATGCACACTTAGTGGGAATACAGACTGGTGCATCCACTCTGGAGAACAGTTTGGAGATTTCTCAAAAAGTTAAAAATGGAATAATATAGACATGATAGATAGATAGATAGATAGATTAGATTAGATGATGGATAGGTAGATAAATTGGGCTCTGCATTGAATGTGGAGCCTGCTTTAGATTCTCCCTGTCTTTCTCTCTCTGTATCCCCCTCCCTCCCTCACTCCCTCCCCACCCCCTGTCCCTCTATCCAGCTCATGCTCTTTCTCTCTCTTAAAGAAAAAACAAAAACAAAAAAAAACCAAATAAATAAATATTTTTAAAAAGGACACTTGGGTGGCTCAGTTGATTAAGTGTTGGACTCGATTTAGGCTCAGGTCATGATCCCAGAGTCATGGGGTAAAGCCCTGCATCAAGCCCCACAGTGAGTATGTAAGCCTGCTTGAGATTCTCTCTCACTCTCCCCTTGCCTATCTCCCCCATTTGTGCTGTCTCTTTCCCTAAAATTAATTAATTAGCAAATTAATTTTTAAGTTAAAAATAGAACTACTATAAATGCACTACTGGGTATTTACCCAAAGCATACAAACATACTAATTCAAATTGATATATGCATCCTGATGTTTACAGCAGCTTTACCTACAATAGCCAAATTATAGAAACAGCTTAAGTGTCCATCAACTGATGAGTGGATATAGAAGAGGAGGTATGTTTATGTATAATGGAATATTACTCAGCCATGAAAAAGAATGAAATCTTGTCATTTGCAACAGCATGGAGCTAGAGAGTATTATGCTAAATGAACTAAGTCAAAGACAAATAGCATATCATTTCACTCATATGTGGAATTTAAGAAACAAAATAAATGATCAAAGAGGAAAAAAGAAAAAAGAGAGAAGCAAATGAAGAAACAGATGCTTAACTATAAAGAACAAACTGTGGTTATCAGAGGGGAGATGGCTGGAGGGACTGGTTAAACAGGTGATGAGGATTAAGGAGTGCACTTGTGATGAGCAGCGGGTGTTGTATGAAAATATTGAATCACTGTATTGTATACCTGAAACTAATATTACACTGTATGTTAACTTGCTGAAGTTTAAATTAAAAAATAAAAGAAGAGGGGCACCTGGGTGGCTCAGTTGGTTGAGCATCCAACTTTGGCTCAGATCATGATCTCACAGCTGGTGAGTTTGAGCCCCACATTGGGCTCTGTGCTGACAGCTCAGAGCCTGGAAGCCTGCTTCAGATTCTCTGTCTCCTCTTTCTGCCTCTCCCCCTCTTGCACTCTGTCTCTCTCAAAATAAATAAACATTAAAAAAAATTTAAAAAGAAGTGAGAGAGAGCATTGGTATCTTGCTACAGATTTTAGAATAAAAGCTTTCAGTTTTTCATTATTCAATATAATGCTGGGTGTGGGTTTCCACATATCTCCCTTTTTGTGTTAAGTTTCTTCCGTATACCTAATTTGTTGAGAATTTTTGTCATGAAACATTGTTAAACTTTGTCAAATGCTTATTCTGCATCTATTAAGATTATCATGTGACTTTTTATACTTCCTTCTGTTGATGTGGTATATCACATTTATTGATTGAGCTTTTTTAAACATGTATTCATTTTTGAGAGACAAAGACAGAGCATGAGCTTGGGGTTGGGGTTGGGGGAGAGAGATAGAGAACAGGAACAGAATCTGAAGCAGGCTTCAGGCTCTGAGCTGTCAGCATAGAGCCTGACACAAAGCTTGAACTCATGAGCCATGAGATCATGACCCGAGCTGAAGTTGGAGATTTAAGCCACTGAGTGACACAGGTGCCCTCACATTTACTTATTTATTTATTTATGTTAACCTATCTTTGCATCCCAGGGATAAATCCCAGTTGATCATACTTTATGATTCTTTTAATGTCCTGTTGAATTCAGTTGCTACTATTTTGTTATGGAATTTTTCATTCATGTTACCAGCAGTATTGAATGGTGGTTTTGTTTTCTGTGCTGTCTGTATGGCTTGTTTTTAGGTATGTTGACTTCATAGAATTAGTTTGGAAGTGTTCTCTCTCAGTGTCTCTTTGGGAAAGGCTTAAGAAGTATTAGTATTAATTCTGTAAAAGTTTGGTAAAATTCATCTATGAAGTCATCTGCTCCTGGGCTTTTTGTTGTTGGGAGGTTTGTTACTGGTCTGTTCAGGTTTTCTACTTCATGATTTAGTCTTGGTAGAGGGTATTTTCTAAAAATTCATCCATTTCTTCTAGATTGTCTAATTGGTTGGCATGTACTTATTTTGGCATGTACTTATTTTTTATAGTCCTATATAAGCTTTCCCCCCCGCACCCCCCCCCACCCCCCCAGTTTCTGTGGTATCAGTGTAACTCCTCTTTAGTTTCTGATTTTATTTATTTGTGTTTCCTCTCCTTTTTCTTGTTTGGTCTTTCTCAGGATTTGTTGATGTTTTCAAAAAAATAAAAACAAAAAAAAAACCCTCTAAATTTTGTTGATCTTGTCTATTGTCTTTCTAGTCTCTATTTCACTTATTTCTGCTCTAATCTTTGTTTCCTTTTTTTTTCCTTTTTGATAACTTTGGGTTTAGTTTGTTCTTCTAGTTTCTTGAGATGTGATGTTGTTTATTTAAGATCCTTCCTCTTTTAATGTAGGACTTTATTTCTATAAACTGTATACAATATAAACTGTATCCTATAAGTTTTGGCATGTTGTGTTTTCATTTGTGTTTGTCTTAAGATATATTTTTATTTACCTTTCATTTCTTCTTTTATCCAATGGTTGTTCAAGAGTGTGTTGCATAACTCCATGTATTTGTGAGTGTTCCCATTTCCCAGGTATTGTTGATTTCTATTTTTATTCCAGTATGGTCAGAAAAGGTATCTGGGATTATTTTAATTTTTTAAAAATTTAGCTACCAGCAACACATATGTAACAGTGTATAAAAGGAATTATATATTATGACTAATGAGGTTTTACTCCAGGTATGCAAGGCTGGTTCAACATATAGAAAACATATGGTGAGATACCACACCCATTTGTCCTAACATTCATAGCAGACTAAAAATACAGTAGAATTCACTCAACCTGAAAACAAAACAAAAAAAATCTATAAAAACCTACAGTTAAGATCTCATATATAAACACTATATATATGTTTATAGTTCTATTTATATACATTAATTAGTAAATGTGCAAATCTCAGTGTGACAATATAGATATACAAAGTAAATCATAGGATTAAGCACCAATAAATCACAGAGGCAAAAAAAAATCGGCCTGTAAGTTTAAAAAATAAAACAATACATTTATGACTGGGAAGCTTTGACTTGGCTACACTAATGTAAACAAGATGAGGGATGAGAGGAGTTGGTCATAATTATTATGGAAGAAATGGTACACGTACAGCAATACTAGGCCAGGAGAAAGGGGAGAAAATAACTACTTTTTATATATTCATGATGTGCCAACTACAAAGCAGGGTATTAAATCATTACACACTCCACATGGTGTCCACATACTTTCTGTTTTCCAGAGAAAGCCAAATTACTTGCTAATCTTTTGTCTTTCATTACTGAAAGAAGGATTCAAAATCAAGGTTGGCTAAAATCATATCTGTATACTTACCTCTATAAAACATAGTTTGGGTACAAGAGTCACAGTTGTCCTGTTCCTCCATCAATCATTAGTGTTGTCTAGATTTCTGTGTATAGTTATACCTTTCTGAGAGACACTAGTGAATGAAAAGGTGTCTAGAAGTAGTTTCATCAGGGGAAAAGAAATGCTGACATAAATTGTTGAAAGAGCTGAGGACTATAATCTGTAGGAGAGAAAATTAAGCAGGGGTGATTTTGCTGAATTATATGTCTCTCTAATATTCACTTGTTGAAATCCTAACACCCAGTTCCTCAGAAGATAACTATATTTAGGGAAAAAGTCTTTAAAGAGATTACTGAATTCAAATAAGGCCCTCAAGCTGAGCCCTAATCCTATATGACTGGTATCCTTATAAAAGGAGGACATTTGGATACACGGATGCACAAGAGAAGTTAGGAAGACTACATGAGGACAAAGTATCAAGAGGGTGGCCATGCAAGACAAGGAGAGAGGCCTCAGAGGAAACCAACTATACTGACACCTTGATCTCAGACTTTCAGCCTCAATAACTATGAGAGGATAACTTTCTGTTATTTAAGCAACCCAGTCTGTGGTATTGTGTTATGACAGCCATAGTAAACTAATAGAGAAGAGGTAGATAAAACCATTGACTTTGAAATATTATTGTCTTAAAGTGTACACATACTTGTTCTGAAGTATCCCACAAGAAAGCAAAATGAGAGGTAAAAATTTCCAGAAACAAATTATACTAAACCTATAAGTTGACTTTTTAAAATAAATTAGATTTTTTTTAAAGACTGAATAGTTGTTCCCTGTATGTTGCTTTAAATAGCAAAAAGAACAAAAAAAAAGAAAAAGAAAAAGAAAAAAAAAGGAGGGAGAAAGAAGAAAGGAAGGGGAAAAAAAAAAGAACACCCTGTGTCTCCCTTTTGGCTATATAACTCTTATCTTTAGGTAACAAGTTAGATAATGCTCCAGGAAATACTTTGCTAATCAGACAGCCTGTGGCTTTCATTATATTGTCTTCAATGTGGTGGTTATGTGCTTGCTTTGTTTCCTATCTTCCACCCTAAAATACAAGGGGGTATACAGCAGGTCTGTTTTTATCTTCATATTCAGTATTTAGCCAGACTGAAAGAGGGGGCAGGCAATAATCATCTTCTGGAAGGAAGGAAGGAAGGAAGGAAAGAAGGAAGGAAGGAAGGAATTAGAAGAGAGGGGAAGGGGAGGGAGTATGGACAGAAGGATGAAGAGGGTGCCTGGGTGGCTCAGTAAGTTGAGCTTCCAGACTTTGGCTCAGGTCATGATCTCATGGGTTCAGGTCATGAGGTCAAGCCCCGCATTGGGCTCTATGCTGACAGCTCAGATCCTGGAGCCCACTTCAGATTCTGTCTCCCTCTCTCTTTGCCCCTCCTCTGCTTGTGCTCTGTCTGTCTCCTCAAAAATAAATGAACATTTTAAAAAAATTAGAAAAAATAAAGAAGGATGAAGGAAAGAAAAAAGGGCAAATGAATGAATGAGGCGGTGCATTCCCCCTCATTCGGAATTATTCAGGAGGAACTAAATGACCATCTGGAGTATTGAAGAAGGAATTCTCAAAGGTGCGTTATTTAGACTAACTCTATCTGCCTTTAAGACTGAAAATTCTATGAAGTTGTATATATTGAGAAACACTTAAAATATCAATGTATCCTTCAAAACTCCTTCAATTTTCTAATAAATAATGAGTTGATATATAGCATTTAAAGTAGCAATTGGTTCTAGTCTGATTAATCCCTTGTTAGAATAATCATGCTCTCTACCTTCCCCAGGGGGTACTCAATTTAAGTGACATTCTTTATAATACATTATGTGCTTCCTCTTTTGAATTAAGAATATTTAAAAATAGCCATATAATAACAAATGAGTAAGTAAACATCCATTTTTCCCTTCTTTGATGGTTAATTGGGAGATTATTCAGAAGTTATTTTCAAAGTTGAAATTTCTCTTTAGGATTAGTTACAATAGGTTTTTTAAAAATATTTTTTGTTTGTTTTATTTGGATGAAATGGATTTTTTAAAACTTTTTTAGCTCGGAAAACAGGCTATATCTGTATTACTTAGGGCCCTATTTACACTCATCTAAAAAATCTCTCTTTTACCAGTAATTACACACTGTTGATATATTTTTAAAGAACCATTCAATTATTTTTCTATTGTAAAATTAATTTGCCATTTTAGAGCTGAGTGTATTTGTATAGGAGTTACATACTTAACAGAAACCTTTTTAAAGCGCTATGTACATTCATGTTCAGCCACAGGACCAAATAATTATAATAATTCAATGATCATCATAATAGTGAAACAAGTCTAGGCAATTAAATGTTTTTTTCAACAAAGCTTCTAGTTCCCTATTTGTTATGGGAAATTTTTTCATAGTTTTCCATTTAATGAAAGAAAACACATCGTTATACTGAAGTTAGAAAATTACCTATACTTTAGCCAGTTTAATGAAGTAAATGAATCTTTTTATTTCCAATCACTGATGATATCTTTTTATAGAGTTCCTGTCCCATATAGATAGTGGAGAAAAACAAACAAAAAATAATCTTAGTCTAACTGAAAACTTCCCTGTGAGTAATATAAGCAGTCTCTTGGATAACTCACTTTTTATTTAAACTACTCAGTGTGTAATGACCTATTAGAGGGGAATATTCAATGGATCCATAATCCTTAGTGCTCTGGTTACTGGGTTGGTGACTCATGTGTTATTTGCTTGGATTCCATCCATGGGCTTTCTTCTGGTATTTAATTCTAATTTCTGTAAATGGATTCTGGTAGCGGATGCTGAATTCTGTAAATGTAATATTTTGTAATTTGTCTTATCTTTCAGCTCTTCTATGTTCTTTTGATGGTTCTCTTGGGCATGTTGGACCTTCTTCAGCTCTTACTGATACTGACATATTATGGACTATAACTTCTCTTTGGTTTTGGGGTTTGAATGGTCAACTCAAGAGGCATAGACTTCAGGATCACTCAGCTACCACCATGTCAACTTATTTTCCTAACCTTCTCAACATAATCCCTAAGGACATGTAGGAAATCTGGACATTTTTTTATTCCATTTCATAATGAAAGAAAACAAAATTCAAGATATCCTACCTCCTCTCCTTCTGAATAATCTCTCTCTCTCTCTCTCTCTCTCTCTCTGCCTGCCTCTCTCTCTCTCTCTCTCTGCCTGCCTCTCTCTCTCTCTCTCTCTCTCTCTCTCTCTCTCTCACACACACACACACACACACACACACAACACATCGTACTTGGATGCAGCCAGTCCAAACTGAAGAAAGAGCAGACTTCAGTAAAGTTGCATATCAGATAATCAAATGAGAATCCAGGAAAAATCTTGCTGTTTTTCTCACTTGTTTCTTGGGAATATCCTTTCTGGTTATGTAGGCATATGTGTCTCCTGGATCATTGCCTCACTTCTGATTTCTAATTTCTTTCCACTGCCCCAGAACTAGGTGTGGGAGGTTATTTCTTCTATGTAATATCCTAATTCTTTTTTTAATGTTTTATTTATTTTGAGAGAGAGAGAGAGAATAAGCAGGGGAGGGACAGAGAGAGAGGGAGACAGAGAACCCCAAGCATGCTCTGAGCTGTCATCATAGAGCCCGATGCAGGGCTTGAACTCATGAACCATGAGATCATGACCTGAGCTGAAATCAACAGTCAGATCCTTAACCAACTAAGCCACTCAGGTGCCCTACTCATAATTCTTTTTCATGGGTTAATTCTTTATTTTTTTTCAAAATTTTTATTTAAATTCTAGTTAGTTAACATATAGTGTAATACTGGTTTCAGGAGTAGAATTTAGTGATTCATCACTTACATATATGTAATATCTATCCTAAGTTTTAACCTGTGTTAATAAAATGCTATGTCTAATTAGGCAAACCTAGCTTAGAATGAGCCAAATTGAAACTACAGTAATTTAGGAAAATCCTTTTCTGACAACAAGTCTTCACTTTCAAAGAGATTATTTTTATACTAATATTCTCTTCTAGCAAACAAAAGTTGAACATTGACTCCTTTATTTGTGTTAGCATTCCAGGTATATCAGAACTAATCGGTGACATTCCCAATTTCACATCTGTCACCAGTATTTTCTCCTTACCAAGCCTTTAGATATTTTGACTGAGAAGGAAGAATATGTTATATGGAAAAATGCAAAAGAGAAAAGCCAACTAACTGATTTCAGAAAGTATTACTCCTAATCCATTAGAAAGTATGAGCATTCAGAAAAAGAGGTAACATGTGGCGCCTGGGTGGCTCAGTCGGTTGAACTACTACTTCGGCTCAGGTCATGATCTCGCGGTCTGGTCCGTGAGTTCCAGCCCCACGTTGGGCTCTGTGTTGATAGCTCAGAGCCTGGAGCCTGCTTCTGATTCTGTGTCTCCCTCTCTCTCTGCTCCTCCTCAGCTCGTGCTCTGTCTCTGTCTCTCAAAAATGAATAAATGTTAAAAAAAAATTAAAAAAAAAAGAGGTAACATTAATTTCAAATTAATTGGTGTGTTAGAGACTGTGTGGCTGAAACAACAGAGATTTATTTTCTCACAGTTCTGGAGTCTAGAATTCCAAGATCAAGGTGATGGCAGGGTTGGTTTCCACTGAGGCCTCCCTCTTGGCTTGAAAATAGCCACCTTCTTCCTGCTATGTCCTTGCATGATTGTACATCTGTGCTTGTGTGTCACTCCTTTTGATAAGGACACTAGTCCTTTTAGATAGGGACCCACTCTTATGACTTTATTTAACTTTAATTACCTCCTTAAGAGTCGTCATTTCCAAATATAGTCACATCGGGAATTAGAGTTTCAGTGTAAGAAATTTGGTGAACACAATTCAGTCCATAACAATCAGAATGAAGAAAATATATTTCCAAGTATTTCATGCTTGTTCCTGTTCTCTTCATATATTTCCTTATTGTGTCTTTATTTCTTCTCCTACAACTCTAGCAAAGCTTCAAATGACTTGTCCACTTGAAACTCAGGTGAAAAAAGTTAAGTAATTAGACTACTCAGTTACTGGAATATTTTCTTCACTGGTCTGTGCAAGTTTTCTATGTTATTTTCTTGACTGATTGAGTGATGGGTTGAATTCCTTGTATTCCCCTCCCCATTTTCACATCCCATAAGCAATTACTCCAGTGTTTTAATGGATGTCTTTTTATATGCTTTCTTGCAAAATTGGTATTGTTTTATATTACTCAATTTATGTAAATGTTATGTTATGTATTTTGTTTTATTTTTTTATTTTTTATTTATTTTTATTTTTTTACTGAAAACCAGGTATTTAAGATCTGCCCTTGTTTCTATGTGTGGCTCTAATTTGTGTTTCCAACCACTCTAAACATTCCATGGTATGCATCCAACACATGGCTTTTGAATTTTGACAACAATTATTGATGTCATCTTTGAGTTACCTGATATATACATCTATTCACATACCCGCAGTTGCACCTTTACTGAGAATTAACCCTTAAAAAGATCCCTGACATTCAAAAAAACAAACACAAATTACAAATACAAATAAAACATAATAACAATAATGATTATAATAAACTATATTGACAATAATCAACTGTTAAGTAAACTGATTTAAGGAAATTCAAAAATTAAATAAGAAAATATGAGCCTCCAAGGCCTTCTGAAATTTTGTAGTAAAGAGGTATGATGGGACTAAAATATGTGTTAAAAATAAGTGAGAGATAAAACAAAGGTAGTAGAGTGAGGTGATTTAGCTTGAATCCCCAAGAAACAACCCCTGAGGTGAATGTCTTGTACAAAAGATCAGTTAAAGACATTTCTCCAGGAGAAATTCTTAGGGATTGGGGGGAAAAAGCAGAATAGGGAGAGGCGGAAGCAATCCAAAAGCTCCATTTTAGGCAGAATGCCACCAACAGGATGTCCCTACTGGAGATTCTTAGAGAGTGAATTCATCCTCAGGATTTGTCCCTGTCCAGACTGGGCAGAGGATTTGCACAGAGAACCACCCAATTATTGACTGGCCAGTGAGTGGCTAAGTGCTGTCTGGAGCTCTGTAGGGGGAGGGAACTTTCCAGCCCAATGCTCTTGCCCTTGCTGGCCAAATGGCTGCAGCAGCCCAGGCATAATTCTCTGTACAGAGTTACAGGTACATGTATATCAGAAACAACAGAACACAGCAACTAGGGGCTGGGTCTGAGGAAATGATAGATGGGATCTGAGCAGAGCACTGATAATGTCAGCTTTGTGTGAAAGACAAGAGATCTTGATCTGTTGACTAGATTGTAATGAAACATAACACCCAGCCAGATTGTAGACTGCCAAAATTTATGACTAACCAAGGTTGTTGTTAAGTAGCACTTAATTTATTTACTGCTGTTTTAATACTATGTAAAACTGTTCTGGATATGACTTGTAAAAACCTGACAGTTTTTAGTTTTAGTTCAGCTCTAGACCAATACCTTCCTTTTGCATTTGAGAAAATCTGAAACCTGGAGGGATTAAGTGACATCTTTCATGCCATGCCAAGTTCCAGTATAGTTTCTGGGATCCAAGATTTCTGAACTCCATATTTAAGCATGAATTTTAGAAAAATAATGATTTTACACAATAACATTTATAATCACACAATTTAATGACTGATTTAAAATGAAAACCTTGGAGTGCCTAAGTGGCTGAGTTGGTTGAGTGTCTGACTCTTGATTTCAGCTTAGTTCATGATTTCAGGGTTCTGGGATCTAGTCCTACATCAGGCTCTGCACTGAGTATGTAAGCTTGCTTAAGATTCCGTCTGTCTGTCTCTCTTTCTCTGTCTCTCTGCCCCTCTCCCCAGATCATGCTTTCTCTCTAAAATTAAAAAAAAAGAAAAACTTGAAAATTTAGACATTTTAGCCAATAAAATTTAGAGGTATATAAAGGTTCAGGATTAGGAGCATAATGGACACAAAGAAGTGGAAAATTAATTATAATTAAATAAACGGGATGAAAATGAGAACTCATAGGTGCAATACTGCTGAGTATAAAATTGGTGGCAGTCTGGATTATTTTCTTTAGATATTAGCATATCTTAAAAGAATGCTCCTTCAATGTGTTCAGTTCTTGGAAGAGCCTTTAAGTTGGTCTGGTCAGTCAGTGATGTTTTAAAACCTGTCAGTGAAAGCACATTAAAAAAAAAAGTAAAAGAAAAAGAAATTAAGTTATCATTTTTTAATATCCTATCCTTGACCTATTTTCATATTTCAATTATTCCTTACAATTCTTCCAATATAACTTCTTTAACTTAATAGTACTTTTAAATGCAATGCTCCTCTTTAGCTAGGTAGGTGATTTTTACAGCTCTTCCTTCAAGTTGGTGTCATAAGTAGGTCAGCATAATGAAATATATATGGAGCAATGAAAATAAGTGATTTTTAAAAAGTTGCAGGTTTAGTTTTGAGTTGTGGGCTCTTGTAAGTCTTTTTAGTTCTGAAAAATATTAGGCAGCATTATTTACAGTTCAAACTACTTTTACTGTCAAATAGAGCTTTTCCAGATTTTACAGAAGATAAAAATAAATTAAATAATTAGAAAATACTTTACACAATAAATGAAGAATCTATAAAAATATTTTATTTCAAGTTTGACATTGATAATTTATACTTGATTATAAAATAAAAATACAGTGTGTCAAGATAAATTTATCAATTATTCAACATTTCAGAATTCAATCACTTTCACTTACTTGTACCTTACCTGTGTAAGTTACACAACATATTTTTAACTTTTTTTTTTTTAATTTTTTTAACGTTTATTTATTTTTGAGACAGAGAGAGACAGGGCATGAACGGGGGAGGGTTAGAGAGAGAGGGAGACACAGAATCTGAAATAGGCTCCAGGCTCTGAGCAGTCAGCATAGAGCCCGATGCGGGGTTTGAACTCACGGACCGGGAGATCATGACCTGAGCGGAAGTCAGAAGCTCAACCGACTGAGCCACCCAGGCGCCCCTATTTTTAACTTTTAAATTTAGAATTTTCCTTAAGACCTTTAATAAATAACCAATACTGTAACATAATTTTCCCAAATTAAGGTCAAGTTAAAGATTCATAAGTAATTCAGATGAATTAAACAGAAAGTAATTGTATATTTCTCTGTTTTATTTTTATTTTATATTTTATGATTGATTTTCTCTTGTATTTTGATGAGTATTTTAGGAAAATTACAATGAGATATGTCAAACAAGTTTAATGAACACTTATTTAATATGCAAAAAAACCCCACCATTTTTCTTAAGTCAGTAGGATTCCTATGGTTTCTTATCCACTATCCTAAAAAAAATGTGTCAGTCAAATTTTAAAAATTAATTTTATTATTAATACAAGACAAACATATATAGTTGGCATAGTTGAATCCAGGTTTTGTGGAGCTGCTGCTTATATAATTTGTGGGAGCTCTTTCAGAGTAAAATGATTCAACCTTATAAATATGAAATTAGTACACATGTGAATGCTTACTTTTACACTGTGAAGATAATCCACAACAAATTATAAGAATATTTAAAAAGTGAAAAATATCACAACTATTTTCTTTACATTTAGATTTTTTACATCCACTAGGATTCTTCCTTTCCATCACAACTGAATCTGAAAATAATTCTGAATCTCAATTATTCTGTAAAATAATAAAAAATTAATCTTTAATTACACAAAATATGTGTAATGAATTTAAAAATGAACACTATGTTGCATTAGGCCATAAAGGGTAATTAAAATACTCATAATATGTTGAATTCCTGATGGATACGTGTAGAAGTTTTATTAGTGGAGCACTTGTTTCTTTGGGTCACTTTCACACGTCAGAGACCATATGCATGATTGTTTCTTCTTTAACCACTATTCTTAAAGTTTTCTTTTTTAAAAATGTTTATTTGAGAAGAGAGAAGAGAGACAGAATGCGAGCAAGGGAGGGGCAGAGAGAGAGAGGGAGACGCAGAGTCTGAAGCAGGCTCCAGGGTCTGAACTGTCAGCACAGAGTCCTACATGTGGCTGGAACTCACGAACTATGAGATGATGACCTGAGCAGAAGTCAGATACCTAAAGAACTAAGCCGCCCAGGTGCCCCTATTTATTACTGTAAAATAATCCCGATACCTTGGATTGCATAAAATAGATAACTTTATATACCAATATATTTGCTGTATGCAGTATTGCTCTATATGTGCCCTGCTGTCATAGGAAATCTATCCATTTTATTTCAGGAGATTCACATAAAAAAGAAAACTATGTGGTGTGTCTATGTTTGTTTATGTTACATTGCTGAGTATTTTTCTGACAGGAGAGTACTTTCTATTTGAGTAGGTCTTGCTGCGAACATAATTGTCCAGTCTGATTACAATTTTATATGTCTTAAGATTAGAAAAGTTTCCACAGGATAGTTACAGACTCCCTATCTTTATCTTATCTTATTTCTTCTCCAGTTCACAAATAGTAGCAATGAGAATTAGGACATGTTGATATCACTGTTCCATCTCTTGTTTTCTACCTTTGCGTTGTGATGCTGGATGAGTTGGCTCCGGGAGTGGTGAGGGCATCCTCAAAGCCATCTGTCTACCTGGACACCTGCAATAATTGCCCTCAAAAGTGAGTGTGAACTGGGTGGCTCAGTTAAGTGTCTGAATTCAGCTCAAGTCATGATCTCATGGTTCTGAGTTCAAACCCCAAGTTGGGCTCTGTGCTGACAGCTCAGAGCCTGGAGCCTGATTCAGATTCCGTGTCTTCCTCTCTCTCTGCCCTCCCCTGCTTTCTCTCTGTCTCTCTCTCTCTCTCCAAAATAAACATTAAAAAAAGTGAGTATGAACTACCTAAGGATATCACACTAAAACCAAAATAATGTACCCCAACATAAATTATTCCTTTGCCATATCATAAAAAGTCTTGATCTATTTCACTTCTAAGGAAGAATTAAATAGGACATTGCAGTAGAAAGAGATAATAATCTTGATCAACTAGAATTTTTTTTAATGTTTATTCATTTTTGAGAGACAGAGACAGTGTGTGAGTGGGGGAGGGGCAGAGAGAGAGGAAGACAGAATATGAAGCAGGCTCCAGGCTCTGAGCTGTCAGCACAGAGCCCAATGTGGAGCTCAAACTCACGGATGGTGAGATTATGAACTGAGCTGAAGTCGGATGCTCAAATCAACTAAGCCACCCAAATGCCCCAGACCAACTAGAATTTTAAACCATAAAGTCCTGTAAATCCCCTCAAGAGCCTTCCCATACCTGGGGAGTGGGGGCACATAAATGAGAATTCCTGAATCTTCCCTTCAGTAACTTCTTATAAATCCAAATAACTAAATAACTAAACAGATAAGTAAATAGAACACATATAGCAGTTTTTCACGACTGTTACTGAAATTTACAGTGAAGCAGTGCAATAGAAACACTACATTAAAGCACCTGAAGGATAATGAAAGTGCACAAGGCTGTTCCTAATATCATGTGTTCCAAGACTACAGGAGGAATCCCTGTTCCACTTCCAAAAATACTTTACATAGTTTCTTATTCATACAGAGTTGTCTTTCTCAGGCTAAACAGTGACTTCTGGAAAAGCAGGGTATTAATTCAAATCACCTTTGGGATGGGTAATATATAGATTGCATTTCACACATTGCATGATTTCTTTTTAAACAGAAAGTGATAGTGAAAAAGTATGTAGGAAAACTCACAAAGGAACTAAGTTGTTAAGCATTTTTTTTTCAGGCAGTAATAGATCAAGAGCTTTGCTGTGTTTCCAACCCATAGGTAGGAGAATAGGCAAGTGCTAACATATGTCAGAAGATTATACAAAATTCTACACCAGGGATCGACATAGGGAGAATGTTTATTAGAGTGATGACATAGGAAAAGCATCTGAAATAGGTAGTACTTTATATATAAATTATCAGGTAAACAGATATACCATAGATGAAAACACATATGGTCTGTTACCACTCTGCTTACTTGCTGAACCAGAATGATCACTCAATACTCCGTCAAGTGGTAACTAATACAAAAGCTTTCCTCAGCCATTCCTTTCCCTTCAGGAGAATTGGGTCTTTCTTTTCTCTGTTTTCATTCCATCATGTGTTCCCATATGATGGCAATTATCACTATAAATGATAACTGCATACAGGAATATCTTGCCATTGGATAGTTCATGGCAAGAACTGTCTCCTTCATGGCAAGATTCTGTCTTGTTCATTTTGCATGCCCAACATTGTGTGATAACTGTTTAAATTCAATAAATGTTGGCTATAAGAATGAACACTGGAGCAAAAGAAATAGCCAGACTTATGGGGAAAAAAAACTCATGGTCTATATTTGGTGAACAGGAAGTTAAATTTGACTAGCAAAAGTGAAATACACACTTGAACAAAAAACCAGAATCAAGGCTATAGCAATATTGAAGACAGCCCTAAATGCTAATTGGTGAGTTTATACTAAACGTGGTCGGCACCAGATAGTCTTTAGAGGTATTTTAACCAGAAGGTGGCATTCTTGAATCCCAACAAAGGATTATGTTCTCATAAAAGCAGGTTATAGGCAGTGAATGAAAAATGAAGTATCTTTATTTAATGCAAGGTATATTCAGGCAACTATTATAGTTGATATAATTCAGAATTAATAGTGTTTAACTGCATATTGCAGACTCCAAAGAGCAGAAGAATGAAATTTGTGTAGAGAAAAACTTAAGGAATTAACTTTGAACTGGAGAAGGGTATTTTTGTAAACAGTGTGATATAGTGACATGTACAGAAAGTGATGATTTTGTAGGTGCTGAGGAGGAAATTGAGTGTATTTCTGATTGCCATGTGTCCTCTAGGAAGTAACAGTGAAGGTCATTTGTTTCGTGGTCGATTGGGTTGAGGAAAAATGTAGGTAGAATTTGATGAGCTCTAAAGAAAGAATAGCTTCTGTGGGTCTCTAGAAGAAGAAATGAGACCAGTGATATATAGGTGATAGGGACCAAGCTAAGTTTAGAAGCCACATGTACCATACAGAACTGACATGTCATCGTATTATATTTCTCACCTCTAATGAAAAGCTACCATGGTATCAGGTAACAAAACAAAATACAGATGATGTGAAACCTTTGTATTTTGTCAGTTTAGCTATGTAAGGATTACTTTCCCCAAAATGCCTTTCTCTGAGGAATTTCATGTTAACATGAACAACATCTTATTCACATATACATCTTTTGACTTACATAGACATTTTGAAAGGCAGAATGAAAATTAAACAACAGGTATAGATAGATGATAGGCAGGTATATAGGTAGATAGATATACTATATAAATACATAGGAAGAGCTCAGAAGGCCAGCAGCACAAGGCATGGGGTGTTGTTACTGCCCACACACGTAATAACTTATGTGTTGCTTCCCCTTATGGTATGGGATTGCATCTAGTCCCATGGCTTCCTCAGACCCTGCCAAATCCACCTTCAGAGTCTTCTACTCCTGGGCCAGATATACCTTTATTTCCTTGACAAGTATCACAAACTTCTGCATGACACCCTCATTATCAAAATTGGAGGCCTGGATGCATAGAGACACCCACAAGGTTCCTATCTATCCTCTTGGTTTACAGCTCATCTAAACAAGTCCAAAGTTATAATTGCTTGCCTTGCTTTGTGTCCACTTCTCTTCATGATTGCTTGTCTTGAGGATTTTAGTTTCCTGTGCCAGAGAGAGATGCCACAGACTCACATATACCACATAACCAGCTCAGTGTGTGTATATAGATATTGTGATAAATTAGATCAATATATTTAAATTTACAATTGTATTATATGGAAACATGTAAAAAGTTTGTAAGCGTTGATGGAATTTTCCTTCTAAATGGTTGAAGAAGTTGGCAGATAAAACTATACTCAATGGAGGGGGGAAATAACAATTCCCTAGGACCTGTTATATTTATTTAAAATAATTGCATCCTATTAAGTCATGGAATAAAATCAACTTGAGGCATATTAGGTGGCCCAGCCAATGTTTTCCCTTAACTAACATCCTAAATTTAGTATTCTCCATGCAACAAAATGGGAAATTTATTAACACGCATCATTGTATTTTACAGAATACACCTGTTACATAAATACCAGAAAATTACATTACTATTGTTGTGAGAGAAATCGAGCTATGTTTCACAACTAGCAAACAGTTGCAAGCCAGACAGAATAGGCTACTGTAGTATTATAAATTTCTACTTCCAGTCTTTTTATTTTCCCACATTTTCTTTCTGAGTCAAAAGTCCTCTCCTGTTTGTAGGTATATTTCGTAGCTCCAGTAAAAAATGATTTAGACAGAGTTCTCTTGGTTTTGTGAAATTTAGAGAAGCACAGTTTTTTAAAAAATATATTCTTTATCAACCTAAACAAAAAAGCAATGTTTAGAAACAAGTTGATTACAGGAGGCAGAAAATGAGAGTGATCATGAGGAAATTTTAGATGTGTAAATACATTTGAATGCTAGCTTCATCAATTATAATTTCTGTTACTTTGGACAAATTATGTGTTCTTTTCAAGCTTCAATTTTATCATCCATAAAAGAGCATTATACATACTGCACTTTCTCTACTGTCAAACCCTCCTTACTTGGCATTTGTGGGTTCTTCTTTCATCATCTCTATCCTTCTACTTAACTCAGCATTAGTCCTCTGATAGGCAGGGCCATGCTGGTACCTTAGCTGAACTTCATAGTCTCTGAAAAACATCCTTCTGAATACTATTTGTCTTCTTAGTCCTCACATGTACTATGGAAATTAGAACTCTTAAGATGATCTTTAGATTAGATATGAAACATTAGCAGGAGGTAATTATATGTAATTTACTTCAGGGGTAACACTTTTCACAAGCTGAATTCACCCACTACTATGATGGATGTTAATAGGAGTTTAAGATTCCATACTTAATTTACCATTGAGAAACTAACACTGGCCATAGTTTGCTGTGGTGACAAAGGAGATTTTTTCACAATTAATTGAAAAAAACATAAAATATTCTTTCTTTGTCTAGCTGCATATCTTTGTGGGTCCATATTTCCTTCATATGTACCCAACACAATTCATAGCAACTTACTGAATGCAAATACAGATATGAGGAATAAGCCACCTTCTGTTTACACCAGATTTATAAATACAATGAAATATCATTCAATAGCTTTGTAATTTTCAAATACTTTTAGTTTTTGGAATGCAGTTTTTCATAAGAATGTTCTCTAATATATTGGGGCACCTGGGTGGCTCAGTTCGTTAAGCATCCGACTCTTGGTTTCCACTCAGGTCATGATCTCAAGCCCCATGTCAGGCTCTGCACTAACAGCTCAGAGCCTGATTGGGATTCCTTCTCTCTCTCTCTCTGTCTCTCTCTCTCACTGTCTCTGCCCCTTACCTATTCACTCTCTGTCTCTCTCTCAAAACAGATAAATAAACTTAAATATAGATTTAATATTGTAGTCTCTGACTACATTTTTAATTTTTTGTTCTAATTTCAAATATTATACATATAGAAATAAACAAAAGCTCTTTGACCTCCTCAATAAATTTTCTAAGATTATAAACAGATTGAGATAATAACATTTGAGATCCTCCATTCTCTTTTATTTTGTTTGTTGACTGGTCTGTCTTTACGTGGCATACCCTCTTAACTACTGCAACTTTAAAAGAAATGCTGGCATTGAGTAAGACCAGTTCTTTCACTTTCTATTTCTTCTTCATAAGTTCCTTGTGGAGCTGAGAAATAAGGTAAGGAAAGTAAATTTTACCTTATATTTCAAATACTCAAGAGGTGGGAGGGAGGATGCGTGAAATAAGTAATGGGGATTAAGGAGTGCACTTGCTGTTATGAGCACTGAGTGTTGTATGGAATTGTTGAATCACTGTATTGTACACCTGAAACTAGTATTACACTGTATATTAACTGGAATTTAAATAAAACTTAAAAAAATACTCAAGTATATTTGAATTTGTAGTTTCATATGCACATATTTACATAATAAAATTTAAAATATGTATTTAATAGCTCATTGAATTAATATTAAAGACATAATAGCCTGAGTGACTGACAAATTAAAATGTCAGACCATTGAACTCATCAACAATAGGATTTGGTCATGACTCATGAAAAGGAAAAGAAGAAACCAGTCAACAGAACAGTAATAGTAAACAGAATATCACTAAGAAGAAATTATTTATCTGAGAAGTATAAAGCATTCACATTAATGTTGTTGGAAAAACACAGTATTTAATATGAATCAGAGATTTCTCAATATATAAATGTGTTGGCAAGAATGCTAGTTGGGAATGTAGACTTGAAATATAGAAATGTTTCAGAAACAAATTATATCAAAGAAAATTAACAGACAGACAAGGAGATATGTATAAAAATGTTTATAACAAGAATGCAACATATAAGTTAAAAATTAAATATTCACTGATGGGGTATAGATATATATTATTTTATATTATATTAAGTAAACATGAATAAGAAATATATCCCAAAATAAAGTGTTGAACAAAAACGTCACATAGGAATAGGATTTACACATAAATATTTCAGAAATATTTAATATAATTTTAACTTAACATAGGGACTAACCTATTTTTCATCTATAGTTCTCCTTATATTTTATTTCATTGATTCATTCTCTCCCTCTTAATTATATATATCCTATTTTCCTTCTAAATTATCATAGCCAGACTTTTTAATAAGTAAATCTACAATCTTACATAGGATAAAAATCAAGTTTAGAAGCATATTAACTGATATCCCTTTATTTACTTTAAAACATTTATTGTTTATTTAGAAAGAGAGAGAGAGAGAGAGACAGAGTGTGAGTGGGAGAGGGGCAGAGAGAAGGAGACACAGAATCCAAAGCAGGCTCCAGGCTCTGAGCTGTCAGCACAGAGCCCGATGTAGGGCTCAAACTCTTGAACTGCGAGATCATGACCTGAGCCAAAGTCGGACACTTAATCGACTGAGCCACCAAGGCTCTCTGATGTCCCTTTTTAAATTTTTATTTATTTTTAATTTTTTTTTAACATTTATTATTTTTGAGAGACAGAGAGAGACAGAGCATGAACATGGGAGGGGCAGAGAGACAGAAGGAGACACAGAATCTGAAGCAGGCTGCAGGCTCTGAGCAAGCTGTCAGCACAGTGCCTGATGTGGGGCTTGAACCCACAAACCGTGAGACCATGACCAGAGCTGAAGTTGGTTGCTCAACTGATTGAGCCACCCAGGCACTCCGACATCCCTTTTTTTTAAAATTACACTTCTTATTTTGTGATAAAATATGGAGATATGAACATTTACACAGTGATGATACATAACATTTTCATCACCACAAGAATTCCTCATATTGCCTTTTTACAACCATGCCCTCTTACCTCCTGTTCCCATCTCTTCAGTAAGCCCTGGCAAGCACTAATGTGATCTCCATTTCTATAATTTTGTCATTTCTACATTATATAAATGAAGCTGTAAAATATGTAACCTTTTGGGATTGACTTTTATCACTAATATAATTCTCTTGAGATCAGTACAAGTTGTGAATATCAATCATTCCCTCCATTTTTTTGCTGCATATTAGTCCATAGTATGGATAAACTAGTGTGTTTAACCATTCATCCATTGAAGGACATCTGGATCATTTCCAGTTTGTGGCTATTATGCCTAAAGTTGCTATAAACATTCACAAATGTGTTTTTATGTGAACATAAGTCTTCATTTCTCTGGGGTATATGCACAGGAGTATTTTTGTAGGTTTGTATGGTAAATGCATGTGTAATTTTATTTTTTAAAAAATGTTGAATGGTTTTCCAGACGGACTATAGCATTTTAAATTCCAATCACTAATATATAAGTGATCCTGTTCATCCACATCCTTGTAAGTGTTTTGTTTTGTCACTATTTTTTATTTTAGCCATCCATTCTTATAGGTGTATACTGACATCTTTATTGTGGTTTGAATTTGCATTTTGCTGACGGATAGTGATATTTAACATATTTTCAAGTGCTTATTTGCCATCTGTATCCTCTTTTCATTTAAATGTCTGTTTATGTAATTTCCCATTTTCTAATTGATTTTGTTTTATTCTTCAGTTCTGAGAGTCCCTTATATATGATATAAACTAGTCATTTTTTGGATATATGGCTTGTAAATATTTTCACCCACTCTGTACATTGTCTTGTCTTTTTTTATATTCTTAACAGTCTTTAACAAAGCAAAAGTTTTTAATTTTGATGAATCTCAATTTATTAATTTTTTCTTTGTCAGATCATGCTTTTAGTGTCTAATTTTCTAATTGACTAATTATAGATCTTAAAGATGAGATATAAGATATTTGGTTTAAAAATCTGACACGTCTATCAAAGATTTGTTTTGTTTGTTTGTTTGCTTATGGATGGCTAATTGTTTCAGAATCATTTGTTGAAAAGGCCACCTTTGCTCAACTGAACTGATTTTACATCTTTGCAAAAAATCAATGGGGCATATGTGCATAAGTCTGTTTCTGATTTCTTTATTGTTCCACTGATCTATGCATCCATTCCTTCATCAATACCACACAGTATTAATTACTGTAGCTTTATAATAAACCTTGAAATTGGGAACATTCTTTCTTCCTACTTTATAGGTTTTTGTTTTTCAAATTTTTTTTAGCTATTCAAGTTCCTTTGACTTTCCATATACATTTTAGAATAATTCTATCTCTAATCTCAATCCTGCTGAGATTTTGATAGTTATGGCATTAATCCTGTATTTCAATTTATGAAGAACTGTATCTTTACTATTTCAAAATAATCTTCCAATTGATGAATACAGTATATCTCTCCATGTATTTAGATGTTATTTGAATTCTTTCATCAGTGTTACATATTTTTCAAAACATTAGTCTTGTACATGCTTTATTAAATTTGTATTTGTTTCAGTTTTTAGAGAGATTGTGAACAGCACTGAATTTTTAATTTTGGCATCCACATGTTTATTATTAATATACAAGAATACAATTGTCTTTTGCATATTTATTTTATATCATTCTTTTTTAATTCCAGTGTAGTTAATATACGGTTGTTATATTAGTTTCATGTGTACAATGTGTGAGTCAGTAATTCCATATAATACTCAGTGCTCATCAAGATAAGTTTACTCTTAATCCCCTTCACCTATTTCACCCATCCCACCACCCACCTCCCCTCTGGTAACCGTCCATTTGTTCTCTACAGTTAAGACTCTCTTTATGTTTTGCTTCCCACACTCCCCCCCCCTTTTTTTTTATTGTTGTTGTTGTTGTTGGTTTTGTTTCTTAAATTCCACATATGAGAAAATAATATGGTATTTGTCCTTCTCTGACTGGCTTATTCCTCTTAGCATTATACTGTCTAGATCCATCTATGTTGTTGCATCATTCGGACTTACTAAAATTATTTATTAGTTCTTAGAGAATTTTTTGTTGCTATTTGTTTTCATATGTTCCCTGGGATTTTCGACACAGTCATATTGCTATCTGCAAATAGAGACAGTTTTTTTTCTGACCTGTATGTTTTTTTTATTTTCTCTTTCTTTAGGACTATATTAAATAAGAAGCATGGGAGAACATTTTTGCTTCATTTTTGATCTTAGAGGGAAAGCATTCAGTGTTTAATAATTAGGTGTAATGTATATTTTCAAAGTTTCCTCTATTACTGTTTTTCTGAGATACTGTATCATAAATGGACAATGAATTTTGTCAAATTCTTTTTCTACATCAATTGATTAGATAATGTGATTGTGTTTTTTTTTTTTCTTTAGCCTATTAATATGGTAGATGTGGCTTATACTGATTGATTTTTGAATGTATAGCCATTCTTCTTGAATTTCTGGAATAAACTGCATTTTCTCCTATTGTATAATTATTTTTATATATTATTGAATTCTATCTGCTAATATTTTGTTAAGGGTTTTTGTTTATGTTCCTTAGGGATATTGATCAGTGGTTTTCTGTTTTCTTTCTTTCTTTCTTTCTTTCTTTCTTTCTTTCTTTCTTTCTTTCGTTTTAATTGATTTTATCTGGTTTTGGTGTAATAACAGCTTTAGAAAATGAACTGAGAAGTTATCTCTTCTCTTCTATTTTCTGGAAGAGATGGTATAAAACTGGTATTAATTCTTTAAACATTTAGTGGAATTCCAGTAAAATCATACGGTTCTGAGTATTTCTCTTTTGGGTATTTTAAAATCATGAATTGGATTTTCTTATTAGTTATAGAGCTATTCAAATGATCTATTTCTTATTAGGTGAGGTGTGGTAGGTGTTTTATTTTCCTAGTAATTTGTCTTCTTCATCAGAGTTATTAATTTATGTATTCAGTTGTTTTTGATATCCCCAAATTATGCTTTTAGTGTGTTGAAGGAAGTGGTAAGCTCTGTGTCATTCTTCATAATTGGTAACTGTGCATTCTCTCTCTTTTACTTTGTCAGCCTAGCTAGAAGTTTGTCCATTGCATTTACTTTGCCAATAATTAATTATTTGTTTACTTGATATTCTCTATTGTTTTCCTGTTTACAATGTCATTGATTTCTGCTTTTATCTTTATTATTTCCTTTGTCTATTTGCTTTGCATTTAGTGCTTCTTTCTTTTTTATATTCTTATGGTGAAAGTTTGGATTATTAATTTGACCCTTTTCGTGTTTTCTAATATCCACATTTAGTACTAACAACCAGTCTCTCAGCTCTGCTTTAGTTGTGTCCCACAAATTTGGTGTATTTTTTATTTCCATTCAAATGTGTGTATGTGTTTAAATATGTATTTCACAGACTATTTTTCACTCATAGATTATTTAGAATTTTGCTGTTTATTTTCCAAGGCTTGCTGTAGATTTTCCTGTGAATGTTGATTAGATCCTGATTAGATCTTTTTGCTTGATGGTATTATTGAGCTCTTCTATATTGATACATTTTCTGTCAAGTTGTTCTATCAATTGTTTTTTTTTTTTTTGTGGGGGGGGGAGGGGTTGGTGAGTAAGAGGAGTACCAGATTCTCTCAACTCTAATTGCGAATTTGTCTATTTTTCCTCTTAGTTCTATTAATTTTTTGTTTTACATATTTTGCAGCCCTATATTTTAGTGCATTCATATTAGAATCGTTGTTTTCTTTTTTCCTCTATCCTTAATGAGGTTTAATTGACAAAAATTGCATACATTTGAAATGTACATGTGATATATATATATATATATATATATATATATATATATACCTTGTGAAATGATTATCACAAGCTAATTAACACATTGGTCTACTCACACAATTATTGCCCCATCCCCTGAATTGGCTAGAAAATTTAAGAACTATTTTTTAAATAAATTTCAAGTACATAATACACTATTACTAACTATAGTCATCCTGTAGTACTTTAGATCCTTAGAACTTACTCATTTTAGAAATGCAAGTTTGTATCCATCTCCCTATTTCCCCCACCCTGGTAACCACCACTCTACTGCCTGCTTTTATGAGTTCCATTTTTTTAAATTCTGTAAATAGATGAGATCATACAGTACTTGTCTTTTTCTGTCAGGCTAATTTTATTTGATATGATATCCTTCAAGTTCACTCATATTATCACAATATATTTTGTGATATATATTTTGTGGCAGGATTTTCATTTATATATATATATATATATATATATATATATATATATACATATAAATACATACATATATATTTATATACATATATACACACACGGTGGAGTATTATTTATATATTTATGTCACATTTTCTTTATTCATTTAATGTTGATAGAAATCAGGTTTTTTGCATATCTAAGCTATTATAAAAAATGCAGTGAACGTGTTAGTGCAGGTATCCCTTTGAGATAGTGATTTTATTTTCTTTAGATATTTACCCAGTTGTGGGATTTCTGGATCATATGGTAGATCCACTTTTAATCTCTTGAAACCGCACATTGTTCTGATAATGGCTATACCAATTTACATTCCCACCAACAGGTTATAATGATTCCCTTACCAGCACACCCTCACCAACATTCATTATTTCTTGTGTTTTTGATAATAGTCATCCTAACAAGTGTGAGATGATATCTACTTGTGGCTTGGCTTTGCATTTGCACCCTGATGATTAGTAATTTTCAGCACCTTTTTATGTAACCTGTGGGACATTTGTATGTCTTCTTTGAAAATATCTATTTAGGTTTTCCTGATAAACCATTTTTTTTCATATGTAATATACCCCTCTGGTAATATTCTTTACTCTGAATTCTGCTTCATATTATATTAATATAGATCTACTTTCACTTGATTAATGTTTACTTGATACCTTTTTCCATCTTTTTACTTTCAAACTGCCTATATTGTTATATTCGAAGCAGGTTGAATTTCTTGAAGTTTATTTATTTACTTTGAGAGAGAGAGAATACAAGCAGAGGAGGAGCAGAGAGTGTGTGGGGAGAGAGATAATTCCAAGCATTCTCCTACTGTCAGCACAGGGCCTGATGCGGGGCTCGAACTCACAAGCTGTGAGATCATGACATGAGCTGAAACCAAGATGCTTAACTGACTGGACCACCCAGGCACCCCAGGAGTGAGGTGGTTTTTTTTTTGTTTTGTTTTGTTTTTATAGACAGTATAGAGTTGGATCATATTTTTAATATATGCTGCATTTTGAGTAGTATATTTATACCATTCGTATCTATTATAATCATTGATATATTAAGACTAAAATATTCTAATTTATTTTTGTTCTGTTTTTTGTTAATTCTTTGTTATCTTTTCTCTACTTTTATGTTGATTACTTGAACATATTTTGGAATTTTATCTTCATTTATCTATAGCAATTTAGTGCATTTTTTTGTATAGCTTTGTTGTCGGTAGCTCTAGATATTGTGTTATATATGCAGTATTTATCACAGTGTCCTGTTATTATTTTTTTAAGCCCAGTATAAAAATGCTTTTTGCATATATTTATCTTCTCCAGTTTAAATACAATTGTCAAATATCTCCCCTACATATACTTAGAACCATTTTTGACAGTGCCAGAGTATAAAATATAAAAATATAAAATATAATTTATAAACTTCAAAAGGCTTGCCTAAATATGGTTTCCCTATCACATTATTTCTTCCTTCCTTCAGATGTTCTAAAATTCTTTCATTTATTATTTATTTTCTCTTTGGGAGAATTTCCTTTAGTCACTGTTTTGGGGTAATTCAATTGGTGAAAAATTCTCTTTATTTTCTCTTTCTGAAAATATCTGTTTTTCCCCTTCATCCCAGAAGGATATTTTTACAAGCTATAGGTTCTGAATTGGCATTTCTTTTCATTATGTACTTGGATAATATCATACCCTTCTTTCTGGTCCCCACTGATTCTTACAAGAAAAGTTGCTGACATTCAAATTGTTTTTCTCCTTTATACGTGTCATTTTTCTCTGGTTTCTTTCTGTACTGTTATTTGTTTTTAATTTCCAGATAGTCTTGATATGGATTATGGATTTGAGATTTAATCACTTCTTGAATTACCCTTACAATATTACATATTACCCACCACATATTACCTGGGAGAGTAATATGTGGTTTTGTCTCTTGCTAAATATGGGAAGTTCCACTCATCATTTCTTTGAGTACTTTTTCAACTCAACCTTCTATTTCTCCCTGCTTCTGTGATTTCAGTGAAGCAAATATTGTATCATTTGTTATAGCCTCATAGGTCTTGTTTATTTTGTTTCTGGCCTATTTCTTCTTTGTCATTTAAACTATGTAATTTCAATTTTTTTAATCTACCAGTTTACTTATTCTTCTTCTATTGCCTGTATTCTGCTGTTGAATCTGTTCAACAAACCTTTTATTTCATTCATAATTTTCAGTTTCAAAATTTCCATCTGATTCTACTTTATATTTTCTATTTCCTTTCTGAGACTTTTTGATTTATTGCCAAATTTTTGTTGTTTCTAATGTGGTCATAATTGTTTGTTGAAACATTTTTACTATAACACTTTTAAAATATTTGTCAGATAATTCTAACATCTCTGTCTTGTTTGATGCTTTGAATTGATTTTGAGACCTCCTGCTACAACAGTGATTTTTTATTGAAACAGAGACATTTGTATATTATGTTATGGGACTCTTGATCTTAATTAAACCTTCTGTTCTAACTGACTTTTACTGATATCATTCCAATAGAAGTGGAATGCTACATCATCACTGTGAAATATACACAGGATTTTAGGTTCTTCACTTGGCCGACATGATTCCTAGGTATGGGGCTCCTGATTACTGCTAGGTAGAGATTGGAGTTCTGATTCCACATATAGTCTCCCAAGACACTATAATGCAGTTATTCTCACCACTGGGAATACAGTAGGAAATGATGAAAGTCCATGCTCTGGAAATCAGGCTTCCTTTGTGGTCTCCAGAGATACCACAGATGGGTCCTTGTTGCCAGATGGTGGAGATGAAAGTCCTGGCTTCCTACTTGGTCTCATCTAACACTACCCCAGTGAGGTGGTCAGGCATTTCATCACAGTCTCATAAAAGTGGGTGTCTAGGCTTCCCACTTAGCCTTTGCGGATGTGGTTGGGTAGGGGGTCACATTTTTTCTGTGGTATTTACCATATTTAAAGCAATTATTTTCTACAAGTTTTCTGTCTTGCTAATATTTCCCTTTCCTGGTCCTTTTGCTAGACAGAGAGTCCTTTTGTTGGTGCTTATTTTGTCTATGCTTGTAGGTATTTTCAGGTTGATCGTTTCTTCAGCTCCAAGTCTGGGATATATGAAGAAACAGACACACACACACACACACACACACACACACAGAACTTATCACCTTGTTATTCCTCAGTTCCTGATATTCTTAGGAGGTCTGCTTTTTTTCACTTAAATTTCTGCCTTCTTATGTTCGTTTTATATGTAATGTCCAGGGTTTTTAATTGTACTTAGCAAAGGAATAGTAAAAAGTATATCCGTTGTGTGTTTCTAAAACAAAAGCTTAATCTTATTTTTAAATATTAAAAATCTTTTTGGAAAATCCAAGCCACATGAGTATATCTTCACTCTTTATTCACCATTCCTATTCTCCACAATTCTTTAGGGTTCCTGGAACATTTGAAATCTCATATCCAAAATATTTCAAATATAATGTGCTCAGGTCAGAGGAGTAACTTAGCATACTAATTTAAGGTACTATTTTTCAATTAATTCACTAAAGTAATTTTTTTGGTATTTTCAATTGAATAATAATTTGAGGGAAAACACAAATGATTTCCACAGTTCCATTTTCCGTCATTTGTTAATATTGTAAATCCTCATTAACTTAATTGATACATTTGAAATCAACCCTGAAAACTTTAGAAATAACTAGACTAGCCATAATGTAAAACTATTTGAAGGTCAAAAGACTGTGCATTTAACATTATAAAAATTAAATTTGAAAAAATGAAAATTTATTTTATTTTTTTAATGTTTATTTTTGAGAGAGAGACACAGAACACAAGCATGGGAGGGGCAAAGAGGGAGGAAGACACAGAATCTGAAGCAGGCTCCAGGCTCTGAGCTGTCAGCACAGAGCCTGATGTAGGGCTGAAAATCATGAACCAGGAAATCATGACCTGGATGCTTAACGGACTGAAACACCCAGATGCCCCAAGAAAAGTATATCATATTAGATTTAAAATTTTTAAAATTTAAATTCTAGTTAACATACACTGCAATATTTGTTTCAGGTGTATAATTCAGTGATTTGTCACTTACATAAAATATCCAATGCTCATCACAAGTGCCTTCTTTAATAGCCATCACCCATCTAGGCCATCCCCCCCCACCTGTCTCCCTTATATCAGATTTTATTCTTGGCTACCTTTCAACTTAAGAATTAATATGTCACCTCATGGCATCCTTTTTTTTTCATGTGTTCATGAGCCGAAATTTTGATTTTCAACTCATAACTTAAGTATAATTATTTTCTATCAACCACATTTGATAATTTGCTTCAGAAGTAGGGTATTCAAAAGATGCTTTCCACAGTCACAATGAGTATTCAAAAATTGGTGAACAATTTTAAATGATTATAAGAACATGACTACTTTCTCTGACCAATTTTCTGGTCTCTCTGTAAAATGATAACCTGCTTGTAGACCTTGCAATTAAGTCCATTGCTCATATCAGTAAGTGAGTCTAGGCTTAGACCTATCATAACATACAAACAGAACAAAATAAAGCAAAACAAAACTACTTCTTTGTGACTGACTTTCATAGACATTAAAAAAAAAAACTATTTCTAAAATAGAAAAAAAAGTGCTATGTTTAGGTAATTGTGCTGTGTGTATCTATTATTTATTAAAAACAAAGACATTCTAATTCCGTTCATTGTAGTCATCTTGTAGATATTACACTATTTTTTAAAAATTAAACAAAACAAGTATATCAACTTAGTCCATTTGGGCTGTTATAATGAAATACCATAGACTCTGTAGTTTATAATCAATGAGAACTTCCCACATTCTAGAAATTGGAGGTCTAAGGGTACCTGCATGACTGGGCAATGGCCCTCTCCAGGTTGCAGACTTTTCATTGTATCCTCACATAGCAAAAGGAGCAAGGGAGCTTTGAGCAGTCTCTTTTGTGACAGCACTAAGCCTGTCCATAAGGGCTCCACCCTCATGACCTAATCACCTACCTTCATCTTTGTACTTAGGATTTCAATATGAATTATGGGGAAGATACAAACATTCAAATCATAGCAGATATATTCTGGGAAAGTGAATAACATTTATAAAATTAAACTTAAGCAACACAAATAAATAAATAGTGATATTAATTAAAAAGATTTAGTAGATATCTCATACAAAATATCTATATGTATAGAGGGAGATGAAAAATGCATGTAGAATCTTGACCAGTACTTCAGGTGATGTGTCAGAGAATGGCAGGGGGATGATAAGAAGTTATGGTCATTGAGGTAAGACATGCAGAGTACTCAATGCAGTGTCTGATACTGGTAAGATCTCAACAAATGTCAGTTTTATGTCTTTTTATAAGGAATCCACAGAGGTGATGATCGGGAGAGGTTTGGGGAAAGGTTTAGTCCTACTGGCTGCAATAAATCATAAAAAAAAAGACCAATAATCATGATAAATTGTGATTTGACTTAAACACTAAACATTTCTATGAAATTTATATGCTGTAGTTTTTTGTTTGTTTAAAGACAAGTGAATAATATTTAGAGAAGCCAATAATCTTTCTTATGCTTGTTCTGTATAAATACGCATGCCAGAATCATGCAGTCACCTTTGCATACAACATACTTTTTCAAATGAATTTTTATTGTTTAAGAAGCATACCAACTGTTTTATCAAACATATAAGGCCAAGGTTGAGTAGGATTTAAAGAAAAGCTCATTTCTTTTATTGTTAGACTTTATATTTCAGGGGAGAAATAGAAAACATGCATTGAATGGTATATGTTGGTATGATGGTAGCATATTACTGGTAATGTTACCTTTATCTTTTTTTTTTCTTTTTTGGATCACTTGTATTTCTAAGATGCTAAGTAATATCAACTTAGTGAAAAAGAGCCTAAGCGGTTAACAATGTTGCCTCCATAAAACAAAAGGTTGAATAATCATAGTCTACATATTTCACTACACTTAGGCTCAGGTAATCATAACATAATGTTAACTGACAAATATCATACCAAGGCAAAAATCTGATTTTCCACATTTTGAGCAATAATGTATCATCGATATGAATTTTCTTCTAATATCTGTGGAGATGGAATTGCACATTTTGTTTCTTGTCTTAACTTAGAAGAGAGTTTTGTGTTTCTGAAAAACTAAAAAAGTAATTTAAGTCAATTGCCATGTACTCTCTTTATAATTGTAATCATGCCAAATTATGTAATTACAAAATATTACAAGTATCAGCAGTCATATACTGACAGCTTATAATTATGTAATTACCATGTGGACTTAGAATTATGACACCTAAAGATGTCAAAAATATTTTAGGATGATTATTAACTCTTTCCTAGTATTATGATTCTAATTGAATTATGTAACATTCATACAAAAAAATAGGGGCTTGTTACAACATCTGCAATTATAAACATGACACAAAATAAAGAAAACTTTGTGACAAGTAATTTACATTTAAAATATTCTGAAATATTCATTTCATATGCACACATACTTTATGATAAAAACATTGAAGTGTATTTCTGGAAAACAATAGTTTTTCATATCATTAAAATAATTTAAAATGGTTATATATCCAGTTATTCATATAAATGCATTTCTAGACAACCCATAACTGAAAAGCAACGTATATACAATGCGTAAGTATTTTTTTGAACTGGATGAAATTTCACATATGTTCATCCAATCTAGTAGCTAATTTAACATACATTTTTTAGAAAATAGGAAGCTGGATTATGGGTGTTTTGAGGACTTTTTAATCAACAGAAAGCCAAAAGGCATTAATAAAACAACAGATATATTTGACTATATAAAAATTAATAACTGTGGTAGCTTCATTATGGTGAAGTAAAATCACTACTGCCTATCTCTCCCACTGATTACAACTAATCCCAGAAAGTAACCACTTAACTTTGAACAAATAAAAGGCCTTTGAAAACATAAGCAAATAGAATGGAAAAGGAAGTCAAAACTTAAGGAAGATTCCCACAAAGGCGTGAGCTTCGTTATTGTTGTATGTGTTTTTTGTGCTTTGTCTTGTGGCTTTGCATGCGAAACAGTCCTCAGTCTAAGAGCTGCACAGAAAAACAGTGATGTAGATGACTAACTCTATAATAGAAATCTCATCTTTATGGTCAGCCAGGAGAACTTTGAAAACTGAACTCTGCAGACAAAAGAGTGTGGGAAGTACAGAGAAAAGAGAATGCTGAAGAAAGGGATCTTATAATTATGTGTACAAATCCTCATAAGACCAGGGTACACCCCTGAGCTGTGCATGTGGTAGGAAGCCATAGAGCTGCATAGAAGAAATTTTGAGATATAGGCTTAATTTACGCCATAAGCCACATCTCAGATTAATTCATGAAAATAACATCCACAAGAAACTCAAAGTGTTATATAGTAAGGCTCTGAAAATTGAACTGAGATTCAAACCAGCATACATAAAAGATGTATACATTATGATCTAATACTAACCATGTTGACTGCTTGTAAAATAACAATAACAACAATAAATAAATGAGTTGTTTTCAGAGATTTATAATAAAAATAAATATAAATTATACATAAATTACGTATTAAGTAAATATAATAAAAATAAATTAAAAGTAGAGACTATGTACCATGTTATTCAAAATTGCAATTCAAAGTTACTTAACAAAGAAGATGGAAAATTTAACCTGACTACAATGAAAAAGACAATCAACAGATTCCAGCATTTATATGAATAATTTATCAAACAAAAATGATAAAGTAAATATTAGAACTAGGCTTCTTGTGGTGAAGGAAAATGCAACAGTATCTCCTGTGAGACAAAAATAGATTTATTATTTTTTTACGTTTATTTATTATTGAGAGACAGAGAGAGACAGAGCATGAGCATGGGGGGTGGAGGGACAGAGAGAGGGGGAGACACAGAATCTGAAGCAGCCTCCAGGCTCCGTCAGCACAGAGCCTGATGTGGGGCTCGAACTCACGAACTGTGAGATCATGACCTGAGCCGAAGTCAGATGCTTAACCAGTTGAACCATCCAGGCGCCCCAAGACAAAAATACATTTAAATGTGACACATAGAATCTCTGTTGACAGTTACCTTCTGTATTCTGATGATGGTTAAACCTTTTTATTTGCCCTTTGCCCATTCAATCTGCCTAATTTTTAGTCTTTCAGTTTTTTTACATTTTCAATAATTTTGTAATGACAATAGATTTTTTAAAATTCAAACTCTTCTTGTTGAGAATGTATGTCAATAGATGAATGGACGTTTCAATACACCAGAAAATTTGGCTTCCAGGTGTTCCCTTATTTGTATCTTTTTTTACCTTTGAATGTATCCTTTCGATGTTATCTCCTTAAACTGTAAGCTGTTGTTGATTTCAATATTTTCTTCAAAATAGCTATTAAAAACACCCATCCTACCTCATCTTTCCTTCTTTTCTTCCTTTCTCCCTTGCTTCACTTTCAATTCATTAGGATAAGAAAGTTGAATGAAAGCATAAGATTTCTTCAAGAAATACTAGATTTACGTAATGTTAATTTCATTCTGAAAAGTCTTTTTATTAGGGTACTAGTTCTAAAAATCTAACTGCCATGCTTTGGTAAAGCTTAAAGATAATATTTTGTTTAAAACAATGCACAATTATAATCAGGACTATCATGCTTTTATATGAGCTAAAAAGCTTCATGGAACCTGAAACTTCACAAAGAAGTTTACAAATCCTTAAGGTGTCCTTACTTGCCATACTATGCCTTTGAATCAATGGTTTAGGTGACAGATTAAAAGAATACATAACTATTTCCCCAATGCCCATACTCTACTTAAAAGATGAAGAATTAAGAGAGTTTTTTCCAGGCATATCTCACAATTTCATTATGGCAGTTCTTTCTTTATGGTTTAGTATAATTTTAGTTGTGTTTTTAGGATTATATCTGGCTTTAAATGTGTAAAAATTTATTTTGGAATGTATGTTTTAGGGAATCTCTGAACAAATTAAAATAGCCAATATGATTTAAATTTCTCAATTTTTTTCTACATAAAAGTGTTTTTTTTCTTGTTTGGAGCCACGAATTTTGATTCTTGTATCATTGTTTGATTTCTCTAGTAAAAATTACTTTGTTAGTGTTTTTTTTCACCTGGTAATGAAGCAAGTTAAGAATCCCAATATGTTGGGGCACCTGAGTGGTTCAGTCAGTTAAGCATCTGACTCTTGATTTCTACTTGGGACATGATCTCCTAGTTCTTGAGATCAAGCTTGGCAGTGGGCTCCACACTGAGTGTGGAGCCTGCTTAAGATTCTCTCTTGCACTCTTTCTCTCCCCTCCTGTGCTCATGATATCTCTCAAAAGGAAGGAAGAAAAGAAATGGAAAGGGAAAAGAAGGGAAGAGAAGAATCCCAGGATGTTAACATTCAGTGCAATTATCTTCCTAAATAACATTTTTCTCCACCACATTTAACATGTAACGAGATAATAACAAGATAAAATCTCAGTTATATTTTTACCATATCAATATTTAAAAGTACATGCCCCCCCCCAGAAATAGAATATGGAAGATAACCAGAAGAAATACATCCTAGTGTATATCAGCTAAACAATTTTAAGACATCAACTCACACACACACACACACACACACACACACAATTTGCCACTGTATTACCTGTATTGATATAAGAAAATGTATTCTTTCTACAGAGCCATGAGATAGAAAACTATTTTAAAATAAAAGGAATTTCAACTATGAATTTACCATGAAGCAGACCAAAAACATCATTCCATACAGTACAAAAAATGTTGTAGAAAGTGAGAGAATAATTTTTTGGTGTTTGTGTTGATACCATTAGTACTGGGACCTTTAATTTAGATTATTTGGAGAAAAGGGGATGGAATTGTCCTTATAGCTGTCATGATTAAAAGAACATGAAATCATAAAACAATATATTTTATTTTGTGAGCAATAATAAGTGATGTATTTGAAAAGTTACTTTAACTTAAAAAAAATTTTATGTTTATTTTTTGAGAGAGTGAGAGAGAGAGAGAGAGAGAGAGAGAGACAGAGTATGAGTGAGTGAGTGGCAGAAAGAGAGGGAGACACAGAATCTCAGGCAGACTTCAGGCTCTGAGCTGTCAGCTCGAACCCACGAACCGCGAGATCATTACCTGATCTAAAGTCTAATGCCTAACCGACTGAGCCACCTGGGCAACCCTAACTTATTTTAAATGGTTATTTATGTATTTATTTTGAGAGAGAGGGCATGTGATCTGGGAAGGAGCAGAGAGAGAGGGAAAGAGAGAATCCCAAGCAGGCTCTGCACTGACAGCATAGATCTCATGGAACCCTGAGATTATGACCTGAGCTGAAGTCAATAGTCTGATGCTTAACCAGCTGAGTACCCAGGTGCCCCTGAAGAGTTGCTCTAATACCTATCATATCAAAAGTTCTTATTTGTCTTTTCTATGCTGCCTGATTTCAGCCTTCTCTGCCTTGGTTAAACTAATCACCACTTAGGATCCCTTGCGTGTAACAGGCTTGGGATAGATCATTTTGAGTTTTATTTCTTTTTCTGTACTTGGTATGGTATATCCTGTGGTACAGACTATACTAGAATTTGAATTGGTTGGATTTTAAGCTGTACTTTCAAATATGTTACTAATAACTGTGTGACTTGGAAAATTTTTATTTTGTAAAATTTATAGTGTTCTAAAATGACATTTTTAGTCTTTGAACTCTATGTTTTAGCTCCAAATAGATTAATACTGTTGTCTTGTAGCAATTTTCTATTTTTAACTTGTAAAGATTGACCCTTTACAGAACCCAGTATCAAGCTTGAAGTCTTAGCTTCCCTTGGTTTTAATTTTTATCCCATGTCACAAATTTCTGGAACCTGCCTTTTCCATTTTAATTGAATAAATTAGTTTTGTTCTCAAGATGAATTTTAAAAGTAGACTATAAATGTACTTATGATTAGTCACCCTCTCTTGCAAGGTCAATTTTCATTGATTGGAATAAAAATTGTTAATCTCCAGCTTCACAATGATCAAATGTATGTTAGCCTCATATTTTCCACAGGTATATAAATGATTTTAATCCACAGTGGATACCCATTTGGCCCACATTGAAATTTCTCTGTAAGTGTGCTCATTTTCCCCAGCTTGAGGTTTTTTTATACATTAACTCCTACATTATAATGAAAGTATAAAGTACAGTTTTACAGCACAGGGAGCTATTATAATATTTTTATAAAACTACTAATGAGTATTTGGGTACATTATTTATATGCAAATAAATGCATTTTTCTTTATAAAATATTGTTGATTAAAAACATACTTAATAGAGCTTAGTATTTGATACCAGGAGATATTTTTTTCCTCAAATTTTTATGGCAATTGTAAGCAGTCAAATTGAGAAGTACAATATTTAGACATATTGATCTCTCCAAGTCCTTCAAGCTATTCTGTTCTATTTGCTAACTTATGAGAAATGTAAGAGGAACAACCATTTACTAGGAGGATAGTGGTTCTATATCCTAGGAATTTGAATAATGAACACTAGAGAAAGGAAAGGCCTAACTCTTCATTTATAATATTCCCTGTAAAAGCAAGATCACTGCCCACAGCTGGCCCTTGACTGTTGGAATAGAAGCCTCCCCTGCCCCCTTGCCCCTGACTGGTAGGGTTGCTGTTCCTTCTTTGGATCAGTGTCTGATAATCAGGGAGATAGACTCTTGAGAAAGAGTAAATTTATCAGCATCATTTTCTTTGACTGCTGGACCATTTTTAAATTCAACATTTCAGTGAATTCCAAAGTCACCATTTTAAGTATAGAAAATGAAAGCCCTAAAAGCGTTCAGAAATTTTATATAACCCAAAAGTATTTCATGTGGAATTTTGTGTCAGAAATGAAGAATGAACTTTGGAAGCAACAGTCTCAATATAACACAATTTATTCAAAGATGTTTCATCACTTTAAGCTATGGAAACTTCTACAGTTAAGCATATCCTAGATATGTTCCTGATGATCAAAACATATAGGACCATAAGTTAGGACTATTATTGGTAAGTTTTCCCTTTTCCTTGAAACAGTTAATTATGTTCCTGCCAAACCAATGCAGATAGTATTTTACAGGTGACCCCCTTTATGCAAGGGAGACATAATGATTCAGACTAAGGAGAATTGAGTAGATCCGGCTTTTAGAGTTGGCAATGGATATCCAGAATTCCTCCTTATTGATCATAGATACAAATTGGAAAAGAAAAAGAAGGGGACTTTGGAAAATGGAAGTAGGATTAATATTCAAGACTTACTCTACACACTGCTGCTAGAATTATCCAGAGTCACATGAATGCACAAGGGCAGACTGATACATAAGAGAGTATTTATTACATTTAGTGCCTTTTTACATTCCCATCTAAGAAAGATCACAGTTCACACAGAAATATGTAATATTAAAGTAGGCTGTGCTATATCAGCTATATTATTTTTCCACTATGTAGGAATATGTGCCTGGAGGTATGTACTTTATACCCTATTTCTTTACAGTGCTTGTTTTTCGGATTTTGTGGAGGTCAAAAGAAAATGTAGAAAATGCATGAACATGAAGGTCATTATTCTGAGGTTCTGTTAGGTTATAAAATAAGAGGAAATTCAGAGATGACAACCATGCAAAACATCTGGCATCCTGTCACCTGAATATTTTTATAACTAAACTGCTACATGTGCTTTTGTGTGACTGTGCCAGATGGACACTGCAATTATATACTACAGTGAATTACTGGTCTCGAAGGACGACATTTGCATGCTTTCACGTACACCATTTATGCACTCAGGATAAGAAAGGGCTACAAAAAAGAAACCAAAGTGAAGGTTGGGGAAAAAAAAAACCCTAACTGGCTCAATTTTAGTTTTTCTGTGAGTATCGATTGTTTTACATATTAATGGAAAATTACCAGATTGTCAAAATATATTTACTTTTTTTTTCTTAATAATATTGATACCTAGGGGTGCCTGGGTGGCTGAGTTGGTTAAGTGTCTGACTTTGTCTCAGGTCATGATCTCACCATCTGTGGGTTTGAGCCCCATAACAGGTTCTGTGCTGACAGCTCAGAGCCTGGAGCCTGATTCTGATTCAGATTCTGTCTCCCCCTCTCTCTGCCCCTCCCCCACTCATACTCTGTTTCTCTTTCTCTCAAAAATGAACAAACATTAAAATAATAATAATAATAATAATAATAATAATAATGATACCTATGTGTAAATAAAGACAATCTGATGCCCCATCTTTTTCATAAGTTGAATGACTTAATCCAGGGACAGAAGTATCATATAAAAATAAAATTTCCATAAAATTCTTAATACGTTGATTCTCTTGGATTTCTTATAATTAACTTGAGAAATCAATGCCTGCATTAAATGGAGATACTAGTCCTGTACACACAGTGCTCACTCACATGCCTCTGTGTGTCTAGACCATCTTCTCCTCAGCTACCAAATACCAACAACTAGTATTCAGCAACTTTCAGATGCTTTGGGAGATTTTTTCTGTATCTAGTACAAATAACTTCTACCGGTTTCTTTTGAAACAAATTAATTGGAAAATTTAACCCTTACCAGAATCTAGAAAGTAATTAATAACTCAATTTTTAAATATACACATATATTCAGAAATAAAGAGAGTAGACACTGTTATTTGCTAAGAGTCTAATTTGGGCCTGGTATTTTAGATACATCATATACTTTAATATTTAACCATTTCTTCTTCTTCTTCTTTTTTTTTTTAATGTTTATTTTTGAGAGAGAGAAAGAGGGACAGAGAAGGAGCCGGCGGTGGGGTGGGGTGGGGGGGGGTGGTGGACAGAGAGCAGGGGGGAAACACAGAATCCGAAGCAGACTCCAGGCTCTGAGCTGTCCGCACAGAGCCCAACACAGGGTTCGAACCCATGAACTGTGAGATCAGTACCTGAGCTCAAGTTGGACGCTTCACCAACTAAGACACTCAGGCACCCCTATACTTTAATCTTAAAGATGTTTAAAGAAGGTAACATTATTGCACTTTCACCATAGGGAAATTCAGCAATTGAGGAAGACAGTTTGAACTGGGGCAGTCATTTTAAAAGTGGCAGATTAAGAAGTAGAACGAGGGGCGCCTGGGTGGCTCAGTCGGTTAAGCATCCGATTTCGGCTCAGGTCATGATCTCGTGGTCCGTGAGTTCGAGCCCCGCTTCGGGCTCAGTGCTGACCGCTCAGAGCCTGGAGCCTGTTTCAGATTCTGTGTCTCCCTCTCTCTGACCCTCCCCCGTTCATGCTCTGTCTCTCTCTGTCTCAAAAATAAATAACCGTTAAAAAAAATTAAAAAAAAAAAGTAGAACGAAAGTCTGATTATCGACAAGATCCATGGGCTTTTCACAATACCATACTGATACATGTATAATTAACTGCAGTAACATGATTCATTTGAGATTTTAAATTATTGACTTCAGAAATAAATTTTTCCATCTTTGCTGATATCTGCACAAATTTACTAATATATATCTAATATTACTTCCCATAAACATAGAGCACATCCAAACATCAGTTTAAAAACACTTATTATTCTATAAAATACAGTCCATCATTCTCAAAGACTATAATCTATATTAATACAAGAATCCCCTCTGGCCATTCTCATGAAGTTTGGATGTTAGTAAAGATATCTGGGCAGGTTGCTTCAATTTCATCAACACTTTGATAACACAGTCCTTGTGCAAAAGTGTTCTAGGATAGACTGTAATCCAGGAGCCTGCAACTATATCATACATATAATCATATGGCAGGACTTGTGTGCAATACAGTTTCTGTTCTTTCCTGGGTGGATCATACTAGGGGAGCTGGAGCCTTGTTTGGTTGGTTGCCTTCTCTTTTTAAGTTATCCCCAACTTGATGGGAGATATTAAAAATCAATTTGAACAACTTTGAAGAACAAAATTTGTTCAAATAACACTATGAGCATTTTGTAATACAATTCCTACAAGGATCATGCTAAATTACAAAGGGCTGCCTTGAGAGCTCTGTCCATTGAACAAGATCTCAGATTTGTTTGGTTGTCATATTTCAATATGTGCCATTCTTTCCAGAGGAAGTGCTGAAGAAAAATCTAATTGCATTTTTATTATCTATTTGAAAGTTGCAGTTAGCCTAAAATAAGCAAAATATACATATACACAGTCATAATCACATTGAAATATGCTTCACTATTATGACAAACATGTTTATAAATAATTTAACCTTGACATTGCAACCCCAGCAACAACAAAATCCTTTCTCTATAGGAAAAACTTTTTACAGATTTAATAACTTCTGCAAAGTAATAAAGTGAATAAAAACAAATTATATTTTATAATTTCTTCTAACTAAGGAAACACTTTTTTCCCCCACAATTAAAACAAAAACTTATTAAGAAAATAGATTTAAACCAAAGGAGCTATGAATCCTTTTTGCTAGAATGCCACTATAAATCAGGCATGCATGGACATCTGGAATAAACCGTATTCACCAGGTTAGTTGCTAACTAAGGCTACTATAATTGCTAAAGGATGTTTTTTTTTTTTTTTTTTTTTTGCTTCTTGCCCTACTTCAAGAAGAATAGTTATTCAGAATTCATAAATTTCTGCATTAGTTGAAGAAATTGTGACTCCATTCATGTTTTTTGCTAATAGTTCTCTACAGCTGTCAATCTATACTTTTTTTTTTAACGTTTATTTATTATTAAGACTCAGAGCATGAACAGGGGAGGGGCAGAGAAAGAGGGAGACACAGAATCCGAAGCAGTCTCCAGGCTCTGAGCTGTCAGCAGAAAGCGAACTCACAGACTATGAGATCATGACCTGAGCTGAAGGCGGACTCTTAACTGACTGAGCCACCCAGGCACCCCCATATATACTTTTGAATGAACTTATCACTTGAAATCCATTTACATCAATAAAACTTAACAAGTTATCATGATGTTAGATATTTTGGAGAAGTTATGAGAACTGGTATTTAAATACTCAACAGATATCATTAAAACATAAATATGTCTTTAATTATTTATGAATACAAATTTGATGTGTCAGTGGCTGTGATAATTTACCATGCTTATATTACATTAAAATAGGTCTGAATTCAAGTATTTTACTTCATAAGTCATATGGACAAAAAAGTGAAAATTAATACTATTTTAAGAGATTTAAGTTAAGAAATGAAGTCAATTATTAGCTTTGTTATAGAAAATAGACTTCTATTTATATTTCAAAAATGGGATCAAAAATCAGTCTACCTGTTTAATTGGTAAAAATAAGTCTCAAATATGTAAACGCTGAATTCTACCTTACTTGAAATTAATTTGTTATATATGAAACAATAGTGAGTACAGAATGATAGAGGCAAGATTAAGAGTATATTCCAAATGCCATATATATGGTAAATGCTATTAGATTTCTTAAGAGAGTACAGTCTCTGTGGAATGGCATGGCTAGAGCCAACTTTATGAAGTTGAATGGACTTACAGGGGTGGGACAGTCAGAGTGGAGAAATTGACTATACAAATTGAGTTAAGATCCATGGAGATTCACTTTTTATCTGGTACTCAAGAGCTAACTCTTTCCAATTTTAACCTGGCAATAAAAATTTCAGAGTTTCCAGAGTACAGGATCTAATTTCATGGTATTCTGTTTTTGGAGTTGTGAATAAACCTCATCATCCGCAGGTAATGGGGAGGAGATTTGAGATCCAACTTCCTGAGTTTGTCTTTGAATAGCCATGAGTAAATCAAATCAGAGGTTTTGCCCTGCAGTTATTCTGAAATTTGCTGGTAAAGTTAGAAGTTGTGAGACCAGTGTTAGAATGGAATAGGGGGAGATATGAAGGCAGGGTCAGGTGAAATTAATTTTCTTAGTAACCAGCATGAAAATTCATTATCTTCTCTCCTTAGTTTTCCTTTCTTAAACAACCATATTCTTGTCATTGTCTAAATCTAGATAAATTATGTTTGACTCTGGGCAGAGGACATCGTATTTCCTTCAGATTGTATCTTAAAATAGGCTCCTGCTTTTTTGGCGACATCATACAGCCTGGGATTGCCATGGCAGATGTTTACTGTTGCTGCTGTTGTTGATGTTTATCCTTATTGTATGTAGAAGCCTAAGAAATATTTTTGCTACATTCTTTTTGCCAATATTTTTCATTGATTTTAATTCCTTACTGAATTTTTAATACAGCCAAGATTTAATCTTGGCATTATATGCCAAATATGGTATATGTTATCTGGCATTATACCAACATTTTTTTGCAGGCACTCAGTCTTCGTTGCATGATAGAAATAAGGCTTATTCCCAACAATAATAATTAAAGAATAATTCTCAAGAAATAACTACGAGCCTCGATTTGCTTTCCAGTATAAAAAATGAAAAAAGTAAAAGGACATGCCAGTAGTACAGTTGAGTTTATTAGAATATTAAGTTTTATGGAAACTACCTGAATACAATAATTATATTTATAGCAGCTGGTACCTGCACTTTCCATTATTTGCCTTATATCTGCCTGAACATTCATGGGACACTCATAAATACTGCCTCATGTGGTAAATGAATATGTTCATTGTCTATGTACTGGCTGCCCGTTTCCTATTACTTATTTTTTTCCCAAAATTATTATCTTGGCCCAGGCCAACTAGCATACACTGGTTAGTCAAGTGCACAAATCCAGTTTACTGTAGATGGAAGATATTCTCTATAAGAATGATTTTCATGGTAATTTACCTCTCTCAGTTCAGTTTACTCAGAAAATTTTTTTAATATGAAATTTATTGTCAAATTGGTTTCCATACAACACCCAATGCTCACCCAACAGGTGTCCTCCTCAATGACCATCACCCACTTTCCCCTCCCTCTCACCCCCATCAACCCTCAGTTTATTCTCAGTTTTTTTTTTTTTCAACGTTTTTTATTTATTTTTGGGACAGAGAGAGACAGAGCATGAACAGGGGAGGGGCAGAGAGAGAGGGAGACACAGAATCGGAAACAGGCTCCAGGCTCCAAGCCATCAGCCCAGAGCCTGACGCGGGGATCGAACTCACGGACCGCGAGATCGTGACCTGGCTGAAGTCGGACGCTTAACCGACTGCGCCACCCAGGCGCCCCTATTCTCAGTTTTTAAGAGTCTCTTATGGTTTGGCTCCCTCCCTCTCTAATTTTTTTTTCCTTCCCCTCCCCCATGGTCTTAAGTTGCTCAGGATCCACACAAGAGTGAAAATATATGGTATCTGTCTTTCTCTGTATGACTTAATTTCACTTAGCATAACACTCTCTAGTTCCATCCATGTTGCTACAAAAGGCCATATTCCATTCTTTCTTATTGCCAAGTAGTATTCCATTGTGTATATAAACCACAATTTCTTTATCCATTCATCAGTTTATGGACATTTAGAATCTTAAGAAAAAAATTTTAATAGCCTCAAGGCTATTAAAACCATTAAAAATAGACATCATTATTCACTTATTTTCTCAATGTCTATTCCTGAACTTGTCTTATGATTTTTTAATATTTTATGGTATATGAATTGTATTTTTCTTGGATTTAGCATTCTGAGTTTTAACTAAGATAATATATAATTTTATTATCCAAAATGAGATACTTTCAATAATTAAATGAGGTACTTGTGATAATTAGGCAGAGAAAACAGCCATAAACAAGCAGTATCCCAGGTAAAATTATAATTCAAATCATATTAATATATTAATGAACAATTTGATATAATATAATTCATGATTATCTCTGTAGTCAAGAAATCCCAAATTTACCACCATTTCCTGTTTTTTCTGGTCTACAGCATAAACACATACTAGATATTTATTTTACTTTGCTGCGATAAATATTTGTAAACTCTATATTACATATGAGAATGCACTGTGGGAAACATTGCATCTTCAACATCATTGTTATGGATTTTGAGATACAAGGAAAAATTAAATGTAGCTTTCCAAAAGGAGCCATTTAAAGTAGACAAGCTTATATATAACTAACATCTATATAAAATTATGTTGAGTATAAATAGACAAACTAGTATTAAGGAAAGAGAAATTTTTTTACAAGAAAAGTATTTAAGTTGAATTTTGAAGAATGGGTAAGATTTTGATGGAATAGAGTATACATAATGTCAATCACACTCTAATGAGGAAACAGGAAATTTATTGAAATGATTATCCTTGATGAAAGAGGTATTAGCCCAACTGGATAGGGAACCAACCTTGAAATTAGCAGTAACAAGAAGTCAGTGTCATCTTTACACCTAACAAAGGAGGCAGGGGTTTTCTAGAGCCAAGGTGTACCAACGTCACCCAACAGAAGTGAGAAGAGCAGTGGTCCTTGCTCATTGGAGCTAGAGTCTCAGAGGTAGTAGAGTAGCTTTGGGAGAAGCAAGGAGGGAAGGAGAGTATTTATCTGACTTCTTCCTTTTTCCTCTTCTGTTCCCTGCCGGTGCCTTCGTTGACTACACTCATCTGGAAACCAGCTGACTCAGAAGCCTGGAGGAGAGAGGGTTAATTCAGGGGAGGGCCAGGGTATATTTAAAAAAGGAATTTTGATCAAAATTAAAGGATATGGGAAAATAGTAGGTTCTTTCTTGTATGTAAAAGAAGGCATCACTAATAATGTCCATTCATTGTTAATCTGCTCATCAATCCCTCTACATTTTTTATATTTTCTTGATGTCTTTTTTTGTGTGTGAGAACCAATTATCCCTGCCAAATCTATGGAAGTTTAGTGGGACATCAATCATAGTAATCAAATATCCTTGACCCATGATACAATGGCACATCATGTGGTCTGGCGAAATCATAATTTATCCTCATATATTCCTGTATAAAATTTCAAAGTTGTTTTTCTGTTTCACTAGATCATGAGTTGTAAAAACAAAACTACAGAACTTCAGACTGCTGGGTCTCGAGCCAGGAAGTCACAGTAAGAAACTGAGAGTTTCAGCACTCAAATCTCCATAAGATGTCCCCCATACACACTAATCCGATGTAAAAATATATGCGGCAGTTTAGGAAAAACAGTGTTGTTACAAGTCAAACACAGCATCAAATCCTCCAACCCCAACTTTGTGACAAGTCTACCCCAAAAGGGTTAAAAACAGAAATTCATGAACTGCCTTTCTCAGAAATCTGTATAAGAGGAAAATATTGGAATAATAATAATTAAAAAAATACTGCAGATAGAGAAATATTATATTATTTACATTATTTTATTCCATCTAAGTCCTATACTGCTTAAATAGGAAGACATTAGTTCATAGGCTCTGTATCATTTACCTCTTTTTATCATGTAATAAGGGAGATGGAAATTTTTATGATTTCTATCATCAGTGAGAGTAGAATGTAGTTGAGAAAATAAGAATAACAAGAAGGTAAATATGTGAGGTGATGGATGTATTTACTTGATGAAAGGAGTCCTTTCACAAAGTATATGTGTATCAAAACATCACATACACATAAATATCTTATACTTTTATTTGTCAAATAAAATGTATTTATAAAAGCATCAGAAAGTGACAAGGGTAGTCAGATGCTAGGATTATGGAGGAAACACAAGTTTAAAAGAAATTTGCAGCGTGGATTAAATATGCAAAAGTATCAAGGGAGGAGAAAATCTGTGTTTAGTGAGGAACATGAATAAAAAAGGAAAGTTTGGAGTATTTAAGCAAGATTTAGGAAACAGGTTGACCCCAATGGCTGAAACAGAAAAACATTGTGCTTTTTACACTTTCTTTTGGTGGTTGTGGAGCTGCTAGTACAGGGAATTGTATAAAGAATTGCATGGCAGTCAATTTGAAAATACAATTGCAGACTCATTCTTAAAGATGCTTAAAATTAGACTTCATAAAGATGGTCCATTGCAGATAACAAACTATGTTACATATACAGGAGTACTCTACAATGAAAGGTAAAGGTAACAATCATAATGACAAGAAAACATTTCCAAAAAAAAAAAAGAAAAAAATGAATTAATAAGACCTGTTACTTGTTTTTTTTTTTTACTGATGTTTATTTCATTGTTTTATTTACTGAATTTTTAATTTTATTTATTTCGTTGCACATATTTACTGATTTAAAATTTTTAAATGTACATATTTGCTGATCAGTTTGATAAATTTTTTTTTGTTTTTTTTTAGTTTGATAAATTTTAACAATTATATATACACATGTACAACCACTCAAAATATGAGATAGATCATTTCCATATTCCCAGACCTACTCCTTCTTCTAGTCAATTCTTGCCTACTCTACAAGAGGCAAGCATTTTCCTATTTCTAATACCATAGATTAGTTTGCCTATTCTTAGAATTAACATCCCTGATATATAGTCTGGCTTTTCTATGTCTGGTTTGGTTTATTCAACATATCATATTTGAAATTATCCATGTTCTATCATTAGTCCATAATTTTTAATAGCTGACTAGTATTCCATTTTATGACTTAAACATAATTTTCTTACCGATTCTACTGTTGATGAAAATTAATATCGTTTCCAATCTAATGTTTTCAAAAAGAAGACTGCTATAGGGGTGCCAGGGTGGATCTGTCAGTTAAGCCTTGGATTCCTGGTTTTGGTTCAGGTCATGATCTCACAGTATGTGGCTTTGAGCCCCACATCAGGCTCCATGTTGAGAATGTGGAGTCTGCTTAGGATTTTCTCTCTCTCTCTCTCTCTCTCTCTCTCTCTCTCTCCCTTTTTGCCCCTCCCCCACTTGCACTCTCTCTCTTTCAAAATAAATAAATAAACTAAATAAATAAATAAACAAATAAATAAAAAGAAGACTGCTATATTTTCCAAATTGTTTTATAGACATAATTTTTTTCATTCCTATGAGTAAATGCCAAAGAACTGTTGGCTATATATTTGTATGTCTTTATGAGAAACTGCCAAACACTTGTCCAAAACTGTTACAGAATTACATATTCTCACCAGCAAGTTATCAATGTACAGCTTCATATTCTGCACAATGTTAGAGAAGGTCTATTATTGATTTATCCATTCTAATGGGCAAACAAACAAAAAATAGGATCTGATGTTTTTCATTTGTATTATCTTAAACTAATCAAACACTTTTTCATGTATTTAATGGCCACTCATATAACTTCTTTGGTGAGGTGTCTATTCAACTCTTCTTCCTACTTTTAACTGAGAGTTTGTTTTTTGTCTTCTTAATATGGAGTTATAAGAATTTCTTATATCTTATGGATAAAAATCTTTTTTTTTTGATATATTTGCTGAAAAAAAATCTTCCAATGTGTGCCTTGCCCATTCGATTTCCTATTGATGTTACTTAATGAGAAATATTTTGTTTTGGTGAAATATAATCAATTTTCTTTTTTTGAAGAAAAAAATTTAATGTTTATTTCTGAGAGAAAGACATGGAGTGTAAGGCAGGGAGGGGCAGAGAGAGAGAGGGAGACAACAATCCAAAGCAGGCTCCAGGTTCCAAGCTGTCAGCATAGAACCCAATGCGGAACTCGAACTCAAGGACTGTGGGATCATGACCTGAGCCTAAGTTGTTAACCGACTAAGCCACCCAGGCGCCCATCAGTTTTTCTCTTTTAAGTCAGTACTTTTTTATATTCTAAGAATATTTTGCCTAGCCAAAGGCTATACATATATTATCTTCTTTATTCTACAAATATTTTCTAATTTTTACATTTAGTACTGTAATATAGCACAATTTTTTTCTTAATTTTTTTTAATGTTTATTTTTGAGAGAGAGAGAGAGAGAGACAGAGTGTGAATGCGGGAGGAGCAGAGAAAGAGGGAGACACAGAATCTGAAGCAGGCTCCAGGCTCTGAGCTGTCAGCACAGAGCCCAATGTGGGGTTCAAACTCACAAACTGTGAGATCATAACATGAGCCTAAGTCAGATGCTCAACCAACTGAACCACCCAGACACCCCTAGCACAAATTTTTATATATAGTTGAAGGTAAAGCATCTATGTTACTTTTATTTATGTTGTTTATAGAGCCTGTTCTAGCACTAATCGTATAAAGTACTTTACTTTTCTCATTAAATTGAGTTGGCACCTTACTAAAATTTAGTTAACTAGTTGTCAGTTCTACTTTTCAAATATATCTGTTCTTAGATGCTCTGATTGATTCTTATATACATAATTAGGTTCTAGTAAATTTTAAGTAAATTGACTCCCGTATTTTTTGATTTTTAGATTTATTTGTAACTGAATTTACTTTTTTAAGCCCCATGGAGATACACTTGACATACAATATTGTGTAAGTTAATGTGTTATCAGCAGAATGTTGGTATGATACACTTATATTTTGCAGTATGATTACTATCATAGTGTTAGTTAACACACCCATCACATCTCATAATCACCATTTCTTTTTTGTGATGAGTACTTTTAGGTTTACTTATAATACAGTATATAATACAGTTATATATAATACAAGTTATGTAAATTATATATATATATTTTGAAGTATATAAGCCTATAACACTTTCTTTTTAATTTTATTTTTAATTTTTTTTTAATTTACATCCAAATTAGTTAGCATATAGTGCAACAATGATTTCAGAAGTAGATTCCTTAGTGCCCCTAACCCATTTAGCCCATCCTCCCTCCCACAACCCCTCTAGTAACCCTCAGTTTGTTCTACATGTTTATGAGTCTCTCCTGTTTTGTCTCCCTCTCTGTTTTTATATTATTTTTGTTTCCCTTCCCTTATGTTCATCTGTTTTGTCTCTTAAAGTCCTCATATGAGTGAAGTCATATGATATTTGTCTTTCTCTAATTTCACTTAGCATAAAGCCCTTCAGTTCCACCCACATAGTTGCAAATGGCAAGATTTCATTCTTTTTGGTTGCCAAGTAATACTAAATTGTATAAATATATATATATATATATATATATACCACATCTTCTTTATCCATTCACCCATCGATGGACATTTGGCCTCTTTCCATACTTTGGCTATTGTTGATAGTGCTGCTATAAACATGGGGATGCATATTTTGAAACATGGGGATCCCTTAGAAACAGCACTCCTATATCCCATGGATAAATGCCTAGTAGTACAATTGCTGGGTCGTAGGGTAGTTCTATTTTTAGTTTTTTGAGGAACCTCCATACTGTTTTCCAGAGTGGCTGCACCAGCTTGCATTCCCACCAGCAATGCAAAAGAGATCCTCTTTCTCCGTATCCTTGCCAACATCTGTTGTTGCCTGAGCTGGTAATGTAAGCCATTCTGACAGGTGTCAGGTGGTATCTCATTGTGGTTTGATTTGTATTTCCCTGATGATGAGTGAAGTTGAGCATTTTTTCATGTGTCGGTGGGCTATCTGGATGTCTTCTTTGGAGAAGTGTCTATTCATGTCTTTTGCCCATTTCTTCACTGGATTATTTGTTTTTTGGGTGTTGAATTTCATAAGTTCTTTATAGATCTTGGATACTAACCCTTTATCTGATATGTCATTTGCAAATATCTTCTCCCATTCAGTCAGTTGCCTTTTAGTTTTGCTGATTGTTTCCTTGGCTGTACAGAAACTTTTTATTTGATGAGGTCCCAGTAGTTCATTTTTGCTTTTGTTTCCCTTACCTTTGGAGATGTGTTGAATAAGAAGTTGCTGTGGCCAAGATCAAAGAGGCTTTTGCCTGCTTTCTCCTTGAGGATTTTGATGGCTTCCTGTCTTACATTGAGGTCTTTCATCCATCTAGTGTTTATTTTTGTGTATGGTGTAAGAAAGTGGTCCAGGTTCATTCTTCTACATGTTGCTGTCCAGTTTTCCCAGCACCACTTGCTGAAGAGACTGTCTTTATTCCATTGGATATTATTTCCCACTTTGTCAAAGATTAGTTGGCCATATGTTTGTGGGTCCATTTCTGGGTTCTCTATTCTGTTCCATTGACCTGAGTGTCTGTTCTTGTGCCAGTACCATCCTGTCTTGATGATTACAGCTTTGTAGTATAGCTTGAAGTCTGAGATTGTGATGCCTCCTGCTTTAGTTTTCTTTTTCAAGATTGCTTTTGCTATTCGGGGTCTTTTCTGGTTCCATACAAATTTTAGGGTTATTTGTTCTAGCTCTGTGAAGAATGCTGGTATTACTTTCATATGGATTGCATTGAATATGTAGATTGATTTGGGTAGTTTGACATTTTAACAAAATTTGTTCTTCCTATCCAGGAACATGGAATCTTTTCCCATTTTTTTTTTGTGTCTTCAACTTTTTTCATAAGCTTGCTATAGTTTTCAGTATATATATTTTTCACCTCTTTGGTTAGATTTATTCCTAGGTATTTTAAGGTTTTTGGTGCAACTATAAATGGGATTGATTCCTTAATTTCTCCTTCTGTCACTTCATTGTTGGTGTATAGGAATGCAACCGATTTCTGTGCATTGATTTTATATCCTGCAACTTTGCTGAATTCATAAATCAATTCTAACAGTTTTTTAGAGGAATCTTTTGGGTTTTCCAGTAGAGTATCATGTCATCTGCTAAGAGTGAAAGTTTGACCTCCTCCTGGCCGACTTGGATGCCTTTTATTTCTTTGTGTTGTCTCATTGCAGAGGCTAAGACTTCCAATATTATGTTGAATAACAGTGGTGAGAGTGGACATCCCTGTCTTGTTCCTGACCTCAGGGGAAAAGCTCTCAGTTTCTCGCCATTGAGGATGATATTAGCGTTGGGTTGTTCATACATGGCTTTTATAATCTTGAGTCATGCTCCTTCTATCCCTACTTTCTTGAGGGTTTTTATCAAGAAAGGATGCTGTATTTTGTCAAATGTTTTCTCTGCATCTATTGAGAGGATCATATGGTTCTTGTCCTTTCTCTTATTGATGTGATGAATCACATTAATTGTTTTGTGGATATTGAACCAGCCCTGCAGCCCAGATATAAATCCCACTTGGTCGTGGTGAATAATTTTTTTAATGTATTGTTGGATCCAGTTGGCTAATATCTTGTTAAGGACTTTTGCATCCATGTTCATTAGGGAAATTGGTCTATAGTTTTCCTTTTTAGTAGCGTCTCTGTCTGGTTTTGAATCAAGGTAATGCTAGCTTCATAGAAAGAGTTTGGAAGTTTTCCTTCCATTTCTATTTTTTGGAACCGTTTCAAGAGAATAGGTGTTAACTCTTCCTTAAATGTTTGTTAGAATTACCCTGGAAAGCTATCTGGCCCTGGACTCTTGTTTTTTGGCAGATTTTTGATTACTAATTCGATTTCCTTACTGGTTATGGGGCTGTTCCAATTTTCTATTTCTTCCTGTTTCAGTTTTGGTAGTGTATATGTTTCTAGGAATTTGTCCATTTCTTCCAGATTACCCATTTTATTGGCATATGATTGCTCATAATATTCTCTTATTATTGTTTTTATTTCTGGTGTGTTGGTTGTGATCTCTTTAATTCTTGATTTTATTTATTTGAGTCCTTTCCTTTTTCTTTTTGATCAAACTTGCTAGTGGTTTATCAATTTTCTTAATTCTTTCAAAGAACCAGCTTCTGGTTTCATTGATCTGTTCAACTGTTTTTGTTTTTTTGTTTTTTGTTTTTTGTTTTTTTTTTTTTTGTTTTTTTGGTTTTGATGGCATTAATTTCTGCTCTCATCTTTATTATTTGTTGTCTTCTGCTGGTTTGGGTTTTATTTGCTGTTCTTTTTCCAGCTCCTTAAGGCATAAGGTTAGGTTGTATATCTGGGATCTTTCTTACTTCTTTAGAAAAGCCTGGATTGCTATATACTTTCCTCTTATGACCACCTTTGCTGAATCCCAGAGGTTTTGGGTTGTGGTGTTACAATTTTCATTGACTTCCATATATTTTTAATTTCCTCTTTTAAATCTTGGTTAGCCCATTCATTTTTTAGTAGGATGTTCTTCAGTCTCCAAGTATTTGTTACCTTTCCAAATTTTTTCTTGTGGTTGATTTTGAGTTTCATAGCATTGTGTTCTGAAAATGTGCACAGTATGATCTTGGTCTTTTTGTACTTACTTAGGACTGATTTGTTCCCAGTATATGGTCTATTCTGGAGAATGTTCCATGTGAACTGGAGAAGAATGTATATTCTGCTGTTTAGGATGAAGTGTTCAGAATATATCTATTAAGTCCATCTGGTCCGGTGTGTCATTCAAAGCCATTGTTTCCGTGTTGATTTTTTGATTAGGTGATCTGTCCATTGCTGTGAGTGGGGTGTTGAAGTATCCTACTGTTATGGTATTACTATTGATGAGTTTCTTTATGTTTGTGATTAATTGATTTATATACATGGGTTCTCCCACATTTGGCACATAAATGTTTACAATTGTTAGGTCCTCTTGGTGGATAGAACCCTTGATTCTGATAACAATGCCCTTCTGCATCTCTTGGTACAGTCTTTATTTTAGAGTCTAGATTGTATGATATAAGTATGGCTACTCCAGCTTTCTTTTGTTGACCATTTGCATGATAGATGGTTCTCCATCCCCTTATTTTCAATCTGATGGTGTCTTTAGTTGTAAAGTGGGTCTCTTGTAAATGGCATATAGATGGATATTGTTTTCTTATTCATTCTGTTACCCTATGTCTTTTGATTGGAGCATTGAGTCCTTTGATGTTTAGAGTGAGTACTGAAAGATATGAATTTATTGTCATTATGTTGCTTGTAGTCTTGGATTTTCTGGTGGTGTTCTCTGGTCCTTTCCAATCTTTTTGCTTTTTGTCTTTCTTTCTTTCTTTCTTTCTTTCTTTCTTTCTTTCTTTCTCTTTCATCTTTCATTTTCATGTTTTCTCCCCTCAGAGAGTCCCCCTTAAAATTTGTTGTAGGGCCCGTTTAGTGGTCACAAACTCCTTTAATTTTTGTTTGTCTGGGAAACTTTTTCTCTCTCCTTCTATTCTGAATGACAGCCTTGCTGGACAAAGAATTCTTGGCTGCATATTTTTCTGATTCAGCACACTGAATATGTCCCGCCACTCCTTTCTGGCATGCCATGTTTCTGTGGACAGGTCTGCAGCAAACCTGATCTGTCTTCCCTCATAGGTTAGGAACTTTTTTTCCCTTGCTGCTTTCATGATTCTCTCCTTGCCTGAGTATTTTGTGAATTTGACTATGATATGCCTTGTTGATGGTTGGTTTTTGTTGAATCTAATGGGGGTCCTCTGTTCTTCCTGGATTTTTGAAGTCTGTGTCTTTCCCCAGGTTAGGGAAGTTTTCTGCTATGATTTACTCACATAACCCCTCTACCCCTATTTCTTTCTCTTCCTTGTCTGGGACCTCTATGATTCTGATGTTCTTTTTTAGAGAGTCACTGATTTCTCTGATTCTTAAATTGTGTTCCATTTCCTTCATCTCCCCCTTTTTCTCCGTTTCTGACTCTCTATTCTGCCTCATCCAACCTTGCCACCACAGCATCCATCCGTGATTCCAGCTTAGTTATAGCATTTTTTATTTCATCCTGACTAGTTTTTACTTCTTTTATCTCTGCAGAAAGCGATTCTATTCTGTTTTCGACTCCAGCTAGTATTCTTATTATCATGATTCTAAATTCTGGTTCAGACATTTTCCTTGTATCTATGTTGGTTAAATCCCTGACTGTCATTTCTTTGTGCTCTTTCTTTTGGGGTGAATTCCTCGTTTTGTCATTTTGAAGGGAGAAAAGGAATTAATGAGGTAGAAAAATTAAAATTAAAAAAATATTAAAACTAAAAAATGAAGCAGACACACACACACACACACACACACACACACACACACAAATTGAATAAATGATGCTAGATCCTAGGTGTGTTTTGGTCTGGGTGTTGAAAGTGGTTTGATAGATTAGAGAAAAAAGGGGGAAAAAGGAAATTGTTTGAGAATTTTAAACAATGAATACACTGAAGTAGACAAAAATGAAATCATGGGAGTAAAATAGAATTTGAAAAAAAATTACACAAAAGTAAAGAATATAGTAGAAAAAATTAAAGAAAAATATTTTTAATAAAAAGTAAAAATAAGAATGAAGTTTTTCCCTTTCTGTATTCAAGAAAAGAAAAGAAGTGAAAAAGAGAATAAAAGAAAAAAGAAAAAAGAAAGAAAATTGAATAGATGGACCTGCTAACAGATTGAAATAGGAATGAAATTACTTTGTTTTCCCCTGACAGACTATGAAGTGCTTTATAGTCCATAAACTAAGCAGGCAGTGAGACTTGTATTCTTGAAAAGCGAGGTTGGCCCAGTTAGGCCGGATTCAGTGTAATGGCTCTGTTCTCCACTAGATGGTGCAGCTAGCCTACCCAGGCAGAATGTTGTGGCACTCTTAGGTGCATATGCGCATGCGTGGGAGCAGTGAAAATGTCACCACCCAGCTACCCAGTCTCTAGAATCTGAACTTTGTTCTCCCCATTCAGCAATCGCACACCCATCCTCGGTCTTCAGCTTTCATCTACGGCCTGCTTCTTCATTGTCTGTGACCAAGCCCCAGGCAGTACCTCTCTCCCAAGTTTTGTCTCAGACACAGCTGTTTTCCCCGGCCCCTTACTTATGAAGGACTGCTGCTTTGACCTGTTCTGCTCCTCTGCGGGAGGGTCTCACTGAGCAATGGCCTGATGCCAACTGCACCCAGGAGCACTTGCTGGATCCTGCTGCTGCCAGTGCCCTGAGACTGCAGCCAGGTGTCAGCCCGCCCCAGAAAAAGTTCGGGAGATAGTATAGCATCAGCATTTCAGGGATTAAGGAAAATCACAACACACATCTGGCACCAGGCTTCACTGTTAAGGACCTTGTTCCAGCACCAACGAATGTGGCTGTTTTCGTGGGTGTCTGGGACTAGGTGGCTTCAACAGTCTCTACCAAATGTCCTTCCAGCAGTGGAACCACTTTTCCCCATGTGGCCCAAGAACCTCCTGGCCCCCACTCTGTTCCTGGAGATTCACCCTTTCCACCAGAGCACTGCCAGGTATGGAACTGCAGAGTTGCAGACTTTGTACCCCCCTTGTTTACAGTCTTAATGGAATTTAAACCCTCTCCTTTCTCCTTTCTCCGTTTTTAGTTTAGTCCCTGAGACTGTTTCCAATTTTCCACTTTCTCTCCAGCTGCTTTTGGGGAGGGGTGCTTTTCCCATATTCTCCCCATCCCCCTAGTCTCCGTCTTCTCTCCACTTGCTAAAGCACCTCCCTTCCTGTGCCTTCTCGCTCCCCAAGTTTACTTCTCTGTGCTGAGTACCTGCTGAATTGTGTGGTTCAGGTTGTGCAGATTGTTGTGTTAATCCTCCAATCAGTTTTCTAGGTGTGTAGAATGGTTTAGTGTTGGTCTGGCTGTATTTCATGGATGCGAGACACACAAAAACCTTCCATGCTGTTCTGCCATCTTGGCTCCTCCCAACCCTTTGACACAACACTTTAAGTGTCTACTGAAAATATATTTCTTTCTTCTGATATGGTGGATTCACACCTTGATTCAATATTCCAATTGTATGTGAAGAGAGTTGGATGTGACTAGAATTGTAGTTGAGGCTAGGTACTGAAAGAAGGGAAAGGATTTATGCAAAGAATGATCAAAATGATTGACACAAGCATCAAATCAAGGAACTGATGAGTGTTATGATTGGGAGGACGGTAAATAACTGCTACCCAGTAGCGTAGTGAGTGGGTGGTATACAATCTTAATGGAATTTAAACCCCCTCTCCTTTCTCCTTTCTCCCTTTTTAGTTTAGTCCCTTTGGCTATTTCCAATTTTCCACTTTCTCTCCGACTGCTTTTGGGGAGGGGTGCTTTTCCCGTATTCTCCCTCCCCCCCGTCTCCATCCTCTCTCCACCCACAAAAGCAGCTCCCTGCCCGCTGCATCTTCTCACTCCCCAAGTTCACCTCTCTGTGTTGCATACCTGCCGAATTCTGTGATTCAGGTTGTGCAGATTGTAGTTTTAATCCTCCAGTTTTCTAGGTGTGCAGGATGGTTTAGTGTTGGTTTCGCTGTATTTCATGGACGCGACACCCACAAAAAACTTCCATGCTCTTTTGCCATCTTAGCTCCTCTGAGCCTATAACACTGTTATGTAAATTATAACCATGGTGCTGTGCATTATATCCACAACACTTCTTCAGCTCATAAGGGGGCATTTGTACTCTTTGACCACATTTCCCCAATCCCCCCGCCAAGTAACCACCATTCTAGTCTCTGTTTCTATGAAGTTGGCTTTTTTAGACTCTACATTCATATAATTGATATTATGCACTATTTGACTTCTCTGATTTAGCATCATGCCCTTAAAGTCCATCCGTTTGTTACAAATGGCAACATTTTCTTCTTTCTTATGGCTGAATAGTATTCCATTGTATATATATACTGCATTGTCTTTATCCATTTATCCACTGATGACCACATAAGAGGTTTTCCTATTTTGGCTATTGTGAATACTGCAATAAGCAAGGGAGTACATACATCTCTTTGATATCCTGTTTTAATTTCCTTTGAGTGGATACTCAGAAGTGGGATTGCTGGATCATATGGAAATTCTATTTTTATTTTTTTTAAGAGCCTTCATTCTATTTTCTATAGTAAATACAGCAATTCATGTAGCCAACAACAGTACACAGGGTTTTCTTCTCCAGGTCCTCACCAACACTTGTTATCTTTTGTCTTTTTTGTGTTAGCCATTCTAACAGGTGTGAGATGATAAATTGTTTTGATTTTGTTTGCATGTAATTGATAACTAATGATGTTGAGCATATTTCCATGTTCCTGTTGGCAGTTTATATGTCTTCTTTGAAAAAATGTTTAATCTGTTCTTCTGACCATTTATTTAATTGGATTTTTCTCCTTGCTATTAAGTTATATTCTTCCCACATATTTGGGTTATTAACCATTTATCAGATATATGATTTGCAAATATTTTCTCCCGTTGTGTAGGTTGCCATTTTATTTTGTTGATTGTTTATTTCCTATGCAGAGCTTTCTAGCTTGATGTAGTCCCACTTATTTATTTTTGCCTTATGTATTTGTTTCTTCAGTGTCCTATGCAAAAAATTGTTGCCAAGACCAAGATCAGGAGATTTTTGACATGTTTTTTTCTAGGAGTTATACTTTTAGGTCTTATGTTTAAGATTTCATTTTTTTAAAATTCTTTTTATTTATTTACTTTAAGAGAGAGAGAGAAATAGAGCGAGCATGAGAGGGGTAGGCACACAGAGAGAAGGAGGGAGAGAACCCAAGTAGACTCCATAGTGTCAGCACAGAGCCTGACATGGGGCTTGATGTCACAAACCATGAGATCATGACATTAGCTGAAATCAAGAATAGGACACCTAGCTGACTGAACCACCAGGCACCCCTGGTTAAAACTTCTTTTTGAGTTAATTTGTGTGATAGATGTAATATAGGGATCTAATTTCATTCTTTTGCATGTGATCAGAGTAATTCTTGGCTCTCATGTCAAATATTAGTTGGCTGTATTTGTTCGGGGTTGTTTTCAGCTTTTAATTCTGTTCTAATGCTCTGTGTGTCTATACTTACTCCTACACATTACTGTTTTTTTTTTTCTCTTTTTTTTTTTTAATACGAAATTAATTGCCAAATTGGTTTCCGTACAACACCCAGTGCTCATCCCAAAAGGTGCCCTCCTCAGTACCCATCACCCACCCTCCCCTCCCTCCTCCCGCCATCAGCCCTCAGTTTGTTCTCAGTTTTTAAGACTCTCTTATGTTTTGGCTCTCTCCCACTCTAACCTCTTTGTTTTTTTTTCCTTCCCTTCCCCCATGGGTTCCTGTTAAGTTTCTCAGGATCCACATAAGAGTGAATACATACGGTATCTGTCTTTCTCTGTATGGCTTATTTCACTTAGCATTACACTCTCCAGTTCCATCCACATTGCTACAAAGGGCCATATTTCATTCTTTCTCATTGACACGTAGTACTCCATTGTGTATATAAACCACAATTTCTTTATCCATTCATCAGTTGATGGACATTTAGGCTCTTTCCATAATTTGACTATTGTTGAGAGTGCTGCTATAAACATTGGGGTACAAGTGCCCCTATGCATCAGTACTCCTGTATCCCTTGGGTAAATTCCTAGCAGTGCTATTGCTGGGTCATAGGGTAGGTCGATTTTAAATTTTTTGAGGAACCTCCACACTGTTTTCCAGAGTGGCTGCACCAGTTTGCATTCCCACCAACAGTGCAAGAGGGTTCCCGTTTCTCCACATCCTCTCCAGCATCTATAGTCTCCTGGTTTGTTCATTTTGGCCCCTCTAACTGGTGTGAGGTGATATCTGAGTGTGGTTTTGATTTGTATTTCCCTGATGAGGAGCGACGTTGAGCATTTTTTCATGTGCCTATTGGCCATCCGGATGTCTTCTTTAGAGAAGTGTCTATGCATGTTTTCTGCCCATTTCTTTGCTGGATTATTTGTTTTTTGGGTGTGGAGTTTGGTGAGCTCTTTATAGATTTTGGATACTAGCCCTTTGTCCGATATGTCATTTGCAAACATCTTTTCCCATTCCATTGGTTGCCTTTTAGTTTTGTTGGTTGTTTCCTTTGCTGTGCAGAAGCTTTTTATCTTGATGACGTCCCAATAGTTCATTTTTGCTTTTAATTCCCTTGCCTTTGGGGATGTGTCAAGTAAGAAATTGCTACGGCCGAGGTCAGAGAGGTCTTTTCCTGCTTTCTCCTCTAGGGTTTTGATGGTTTCCTGTCTCACATTCAGGTCCTTTATCCATTTTGAGTTTATTTTTGTGAATAGTGTGAGAAAGTGGTCTAGTTTCAACTTTCTGCATGTTGCTATCCAGTTCTCTCAGCACCATTTGTTAAAGAGACTGTCTTTTTTCCATTGGGTGTTCTTTCCTGCTTTGTCAAAGATTAGTTGGCCATATGTTTGTGGGTCTAGTTCTGGGGTTTCTATTCTATTCCATTGGTCTATGTGTCTGTTTTTGTGCCAATACCATGCTGTCTTGATGATTACAGCTTTGTAGTAGAGGCTAAAGTCTGGGATTGTGATGCCTCCTGCTTTGGTCTTCTTCAAAATTACTTTGGCTATTCGGGGCCTTTTGTGGTTCCATATGAATTTTAGGATTGCTTGTTCTAGCTTTGAGAAGAATACTGTTGCAATTTTGATTGGGATTGCATTGAATGTGTAGATAGCTTCGGGTAGTATTTACATTTTTACAATATTTATTCTTCCAACCCATGAGCATGGAATGTTTTTCCATTGCTTTAAATCTTCTTCAATTACCTTCATAAGCTTTCTATAGTTTTCAGCATACAGATCTTTTACATCTTTGGTTAGATTTATTCCTAGGTATTTTATGCTTCTTGGTGCAATTGTGAATGGGATCAGTTTCTTTGTCTTTCTGTTACTTCATTATTAGTGTATAAGAATGCAACTGATTTCTGTACATTGATTTTGTATCCTGCGACTTTGCTAAATTCATGTATCAGTTCTAGCAGACTTCTGGTGGAGTCTATCGGATTTTCCATGTATAATATCATGTCATCTGCAAAAATTGAAAGCTTGACTTCATATCTGCCAATTTTGATGCCTTTGATTTCCTTTTGTTGTCTGATTGCTGATGCTAGTACTTCCAACACTATGTTAAACAACAGTGGTGAGAGTGGACATCCCTGTCGTGTTCCTGATCTCAGGAGGAAAGCCCTCAGTTTTTCCCCATTGAGGATGATATTAGCTGTGGGCTTTTCATAAATGGCTTTTATGATGTTTAAGTATGTTCCTTCTATCCCGACTTTCTGAAGGGTTTTTATTAAAAAAAAGATGCTGAATTTTGTCAAATTTTTTTTCTGCATCGATTGACAGGATCATATGGTTCTTATCGTTTCATTTATTAATGTGTTGTATCACACTGATTGAGTTGCAAATGTTGAGCCAGCCCTGCATCCCAGGAATGAATCCCACTTGATCATGGTAAATTATTCTTTTTATAAGCTGTGGAATTCGATTTGCTAGTATCTTAATGAGAATTTTTGCATCCATATTCATCAGGGATATTGGCCTGTAGTTCTCTCTTTTTTTACCGGGTCTCTGTCTGGTTTAGGAATCAAAGTAATACTGGCCTCATAGAATGAGTCTGAAGTTTTTCTTCCATTTCTATTTTTTTGGAATAGCTTGAGAAGGATAGGTATCATCTCTGCTTTAAACATCTGGTAGAACTCCCCTGGGAAGCCATCTGGTCCTGGACTGTTATTTGTTGGGAGATTTTTGATGTCTGATTCAATTTCTTCACTGGTAATGCATCTGTTCAAGCTTTCTATTTCCTCCTGATTGAGTTTTGGAAGAGTGTGGGTGTTTAGGAATTTGTCCATTTCTTCCAGGTTGTCCAGTTTGTTGACATATAATTTTTCATAGTATTCCCTGATAATTGCTTGTATCTCTGAGGGATTGGTTGTAATAATTCCGTTTTCATTCATGATTTTATCTATTTGGGTCATCTCCCTTGTCTTTTTGAGAAGCCTGGCTAGAGGTTTATCAATTTTGTTTATTTTTTCAAAAAAAACAACTCTTGGTTTCATTGATCTGCTCTACAGTTTTTTAAGATTCTATATTGTTTATTTCTGCTCTGATCTTTATTATTTCTCTTCTTCTGCTGGGTTTGGGGTGTCTTTGTTTCTCTGCTTCTGTTTCCTTTAGGTGTGCTGTTAGATTTTGTATTTGATATTTTTCTTGTTTCTTGAGATAGGCCTAGATTGCAATGTATTTTCCTCTCAGGACTGCCTTTGCTGCATCCCAAAGCGTTTGGATTATTGTATTTTCATTTTCGTTTGTTTCCATGTATTTTTTAATTTCTTCTCTAATTGCCTGGTTGACCCATTCATGCTTTAGTAGGGTGTTCTTTAACCTCCATGCTTTTGGAGGTTTTCCAGACTTTTTCCTGTGGTTGATTTCAAGCTTCATAGCATTGTGGTCCGAAAGTATGCATGGTATGATCTCAATTCTTGTATACTTATGAAGGGCTGTTTTGTGACCCAGTATGTGATCTATCTTGGAGTTGTTCCATGTGCACTCGAGAAGAAAGTATATTCTGTTGCTTTGGGATGCAGAGTTCTAAATATATCTGTCAAGTCCATCTGATCCAATGTATCATTCAGGGCCCTTGTTTCTTTATTGACCATGTGTCTAGATGATCTATCCATTGTTGTAAGTGGGGTATTAATATCCCCTGCAATTACCACATTCTTGTCAATAAAGTTGCTTATTTTTGTAATTGTTTTATATATTTGGGGGCTCCGGTATTTGGCGCATAGACATTTATAATTGTTAGTTCTTCTTGATGGATAGACCCTGTAATTATTATATAATGCCTATCTTCATCTCTTGTTACAGCCTTTAATTTAAAGTCTAGTTTGTCTGATATAAGTATGGCTACTGTAGCTTTCTTTTGACTTTCAGTAGCATGGTAGATAGTTCTCCATCCCCTCACTTTCAATCTGAAGGTGTCCTCAGGTCTAAATTGAGTCTCTTGTAGACAGCAAATAGATGGGTCTTGTTTTTTTATCCATTCTGATACCCTATATCTTTTGGTTGGAGCACTTAGTCCATTTACATTTAGTGTTATTATAGAAAGATATGGGTTTAGAGTCATTGTGATGTTTGTAGGTTTCATGCTTGTAGTAATGTCTCTGGTACCTTGTCTCACAGAATCCCCCTTAAGATCTTTTGTAGGACTGGCTTAGTGGTAATGAATTCCTTCAGTTTTTGTTTGTTTGGGAAGACCTTTATCTCTCCTTCTATTCTAAATGACAGACTTGCTGGATAAAGGATTCTCAGCTGCATATTTTTTCTGTTCATCACATTGATGATTTCCTGCCATTCCTTTCTGCCTGCCAAGTTTCAGTAGATAAGTTTGTCACTAGTCTTATCAGTCTCCCTTTATATGTTAGAGCACGTTTCTCCCTAGCTGCTTTCAGAATTTTCTCTTTATCCTTGTATTTTGCTAGTTTGACTATGATATGTCGTGCAGAAGATCGATTCAAGGTACGTCTGAGGGGACTTCTCTGTGCCTGTTGGATTTCAAAGTCTTTTTTCCTTCCCCAGATCAGGGAAGTTCTCAGCTGTGATTTCTTCAAGGACACCTTTAGCACCTTTCTCTCTCTCTTCCTCCTCTGGAATCCCAATTATGCGTATATTAGTATGTTTAATTGTGTCACTTAGTTCTCTAATTCTCCCCTCACACTCCTGGATTTTTTTTATCTCTCTTTTTCTCAGCTTCCTCTTTTTCCATAATTTTAACTTCTAATTCACCTATTCTCTCCTCTGCCTCTTCAATCCAAGCTGTGGTTGCCTCCATTTTATTTTGCAGCTCATTTATAGCATTTTTTAAGCTCCTCCTGGCTGTTTCTTAGTCCCTTCATCTCTGTAGTAATAGATTCTCTGCTGTCCTCTATACTTTTTTCAAGCCCAGTGATTAATTTTATGACTATTATTTTAAATTCATTTTCTGTTACACTGCTTAAATTGTTTTTGATGAGTTCATTAGCTGTCTCTATTTCCTAGAGTTTCTTTTGAGGAGAATTCTTCCATTTCGTCATTTTGGGTAGTCCCTGGAGTGGTGCACACTGCAGGGCTCTTCTTCTGTGCTGTCTGGAGTAACTTGTGTTGGTGGGCGGGGCCGCAGTCAGACCTGATGTCTGCCCCCCAGCCCACCACTGGGGTCACAGTCAGACTGTTGTGTACCTTATCTTCCCCTCTCCGAGGGACAGGACTCACTGTGGAGTGATGTGGCCCCTGTCTGGGCTACTTGCACACTGCCAGGCTTGTGGTGCTGCTTCCATGGGATCTGACGTATCAGCCAGAGTGGATCTGCAAGGTGCACAGGGGCGGGAGGGGCAGACTCAGCTTGCTTTGCTTTTGGTGCTCCACTTCAGGAGGGGCCCTCTGGCACCAGGAGGGAGGCTGACCCGTCGGAGGGATGGATCCACAGAAGCACGGTGTTGGGTGTTTGCACAGTGCAAGCAAGTTCCGAGATGGGAACTGGTTCCCTTTGGGGTTTCAGCTGTGGGATGGGTGAGGGAGATGGCAGTTCCCAGAGCCTTTGTTACCCGCCAAGCTGAGCTCTGTACTCCTGGACTCAACAACTCTCCCTCCCATTGTCCTTGAGCCTTCCTGCTCTCGGAGCAGAGCTGTTGACTTATAATATTCCAGATGTTAAGTCCCGCTGGCTGTCAGAACACATTCCTTCTGGCCCCTCTGCTTTTGCAAGTCAGACTTGGGGGCTCTGCCTTGCCATGCGGGCTGCCCCTACACTGCCCCAGCTCCCTCCCGCCAGTCGTGTAGCATGCACTGCCTCTCCGCCCTTCCTACCCTCTTCCGTGGGCCTCTCATCTATGCTTTGCTCCGGAGAGTTGTTCTGCACTTTTGGTGGTTTTCTGGGTTATTTAGGCAGATGTGGGTGGAATCTAAGTGGTCAGCAGGACGTGGTGAGCCCAGCATCCTCCTACGCCCCCATCTTCCTCCAAAATCTATACATTCCTGTTTTGATTATTGCAGCTTTGTGGAACTTTTTTTTTTTTAAGCCAGAAAGTATGATGCCTCTGTCTTTGCTTTTCTTTATCAGGATGGCTTTGGGTTTTTTGGGTTTTTTGCTGTTCTTTACAAAATTTAGGGTTGTTTTTCTACTTCTGTGAAACCTGCTATTGGAATTTTGATAAGGCTTATATTGAATCTCTAGATTACTATGGGCAGTATAGACATTTTCAAAATATTCTATAAGCACCAGATATTTTGCTATTTGTGTCTTCATCTTTTTTAAAGATTATTTAGAATATGCTAAATTATTGGAGTTCCATCTAAATGTTAATATCAACTTAATTTTTTTTCAAAAAGTCTACTAGTATATTTGCTGAGATTGCATTGAAATAACTGGAAAGAATAGATATCTTAATATTATTGAGGTTTTCAAACCATGTATATAGTTATATCATTATTTATTTCTTCTCCAATATCTGAGCATATGTTCTGATATTAATGAAAAAATCTTGAATGTATTTTGTTACATTATTCACAGTATTTTTTATGTTATGTTGCATTATGTATCAAAAACTATTACAAGTGGTATATTTATTCCACATTCCAATTGTTTGTTTCTAGAGTGCAATAATACTTATGATTTTGTATACTAACATTGTTTCCTGCTACCTGGCCACAAAAATCTATTAGCCTTAATAATTCTTTGTAGATCTGAAATAATATTTCATGTACACAGTCATGTCATCTCTAAAGACATCTGACTGTTTCCTTTCTGATCATTACACCATAAGTCTCTTTTCCCCTGGGAAGGAATTTTCTGGAATTTAGTTCACTTGTATATCTTTGTTTTCTGCTTTTTTTTTTTTTTTTAATCGGTGTTTTAAAAACAACAGCCAAAACTCTGATTTTGTAGTTTTTGGCTTGTTCTCATTGTTTGGGTGAGAACAGTGTTCTGTCTTGTAACTTTCTACATCCTTTTCAAAGTCAGATTCCCACATGTGTCTTGCCATAGCTGGGAAATTAATTCTTTTAAGCACTGTAACTTAAGGCTGAATATCCCAAAAGTATATTCACATAAGAAACTATGACAAAATATATCATGTTGCCTATTAACTATATTATCTGTTTAAATTTTATCAATATTAATTTAAGGATCTGGTGATATTTTAAACACTGATATCCCCTTAGAATTTAATACAATGTTTTTTCAGTAAGAAAGAAGTCAAAAGCAATAGTTGGAGACTTCTGGCATGTATTCAGAATATAGAAAGTGGGAAGAGTGTCTATCCCAACTTAACAACAATGCTGAACATTATATCTTTTATGGGAAATGAAAATAATACAAATAACCACAATGAGATACCAATGCATACCTGTTAAAATGACTAAGACCAAAAGAAAACTGACCATACCAAGTACTTATAAGGACATGGAGTAAGTGGAACTCTTCTGCTCTGCTGGTGGGAATGCAAACTTGTATGGTGACTTTGGAAAATGGTTTTGTAAAAATTAAACACACACAACATGACCCAGTTATCTCACTTCAGGTATTTAATTGGAAAAAACAAAACAAAACAAAACTTATGTTCACACAAAAACCTGTACTTAAATGCTTATAACAGCTTTATACATAATAAAATCTGGAAACAACACAGATGTCCTTTAACCACTGAATGGATAAACTCTGATACCTCTATATATTGGAACAGCTCTTTCTTAGCAATAAAAAGGAATTGGCTATTGATGCATACAACAACATACATGTTGCTAAGTGCAAGGAACCAAAACCAAAAGACTGAATACTGTATGATTCTGTTTTTCGGCATTCTAGAAATGGCAATATTGTGGGACTAAAACCAGATCATTGTTGCTTGCCAATGTTAGGGAGTACAGACAGTGGTTGATTAAAATGGGATGCTCAGGGGAAATTTTAATTTTGATGGATCTGTTCTATGCCATGCTTATGGTGATGGATCACAATTCTATGCATTTGTCAAGCCTATAGAACTGTATACCATAAAGAGCAAATTGTAATGTATGTAAATTAATAATAATAAAAATAAACGACCAAAAAATGAAGTAATAGGAGAAGAAAAACTCTCCATTCAGTTCAGACTCAAACAGATGCATAAAACATTACTAGCAAGTGTCTCACATGATTTTTTTTTTATTTTAGAGTTTTCTAATTTACCAAAACACTTTCTTACCAAGATATTAAGCATTTTGTAATCATTTAATGTGACAAAATTGATAATTTCACTGTGATTGAATTAAAACAACAGAAACCCCCAGCAAAGAAAGGTGGTCAAGGGAAGAGCCTTGGGCAGAGCCAATTTATGAGAACTACTCTTATTCTTCAGCAACGTGTGATTCCCTGACACATGGGAATGTGGCTTATTATGATTCCTTAGGGTATCTTGTGGATTTAGTTATGTTAAATAAAAGTATTTTATATTAATTCAGAGTCTAAATGGTAAGAGCTCTTTATTACAAAGATAAACTAATGTGAAAAACACAACACAGCCACGTCCTTTCCCTTCCCTTCTCTGGCATCCTGGTGTGCTTAGTAAATGGCTTCTGTAGTCCAACATTTTATATCAGGAAGTGGGACATTAGCTAAACTGCCTTCTTTTCTTTAAGACAGTACTTTCAGTGAGGGCTTTTTCCAGTATTTGATTTGGCAAATTTCAGTAATTTCTACAAACCATTAGTTATCAGCAAATTGAGTATAAGCATTTTGTGAACTGCCTTTGTGATATTAAATCGGTTACTGAATTTATTTGAGTATTTCTACTATGTACAATGTTTAGTGAGTTAAAATATGCATTCAAGATATCATTCAGCAGTATATGATTCTGTGAGTTTCTCCTCTTTCCTTCCATTTCCCTTTAAAATACATACACACAAACATATACATATATGCATACACACCAACACTGTCAAACTAGGTGTAATTGAGACATATTTTATGATGTTTTTAAATAATTTTATTCAAATATTTACCTAATATTTTTACAGCTTATAGAACTAATTGATGAAGAAAATTACATAAAATATTGGCAAAAATACATTCATCAAAAAATAATTGGCAATTTTATTATTTATGATAAAAAGTATACTACTAATATAGCCTCATCAATTTGATTTAAAAAAATGTTTATCAGCCATGTATTAGATTTGATCAAATAAGTAATTTCAAGAAAGAGTAACTCAACAAAATGTGAAAATCTTCCTCAAAGCTCTTTGTTTACATGGCCCTTGAATTTTTCAAATCAATAATCGCAGTAAACGCAAATTATCACAGTGAAAGCAGAAAGAAATGAAGACTTCAGAGTGAGGGCAAAATGCTGATAATTTGGCTTGTGTATCCTTGGTCTAAAGGAATCATAGACTTCTCATGTTTATGTGTTACTAGTTAAAACTTTCCCCTGTTAAAAAGAAGGAACATATCAAAGAAAAGGTAATCTGGAAACAGCACAGAAACACAAGCAGCAATATAAAAGCTACATTTATAGATATATAATATTAATCATGTTCCCCTTTCATATCCTTTATAAAATCAGCTTCAATAATTTTTTTCCTCATGCCACTTGTTCTAACTTTCTTTTCAGATTCAGCAAGCTCAGGATTGAACTTTGGCATGTTTAAAAATGAAGAACCTATTGGATTACAATATACAGCCCCCTTTAATTTCTTTTGCAGCCTCACATTTCCTTCCCATTACTCATCTGGGAATGAGAAATTTTTCCACAGATATAGTTTGGCCTAAAAACATCATCTAATTCATAAACATAATGCTTTTTTAATTCCGATGCTACCCAGTCAATATTCTTTCATAACCTGGGACATGATGCATAAAAGGGGAAAACTATAATATACATGATCACAACAAATAAAAGATGCTACATAAAAAGAGACCATAAGGAATTCTCTTTTCTTTAAATTTTCACATGAAAAAGAAACCCATACAAACAACAAACATTGTTAATTTCTTTAACCTATGCACTTGATTTGTATTTCTCCAAATAAAGAGTGCATTTCCAAGCTTTCTAGAATTGGTTTTCATAACAGAATCCATGATTCGTAGCTACCGTGCTTATTTATACACTTTTCCAACTAGAAAGGACTTATTTCTTCTGCAAAGAATAATGCTGATGACAAGGTTGTGCATATTTCAGCTTCTTTCATACTTAAACAAAATATCAGAAGTCATAATCAGGATATAGTATTTTTAGGGCCTAATTTATTATTTTGTGCTTTAGTTTCAGGGAATTTTCATAAGATTTTCAGCATAGGCTACACTTTTGTATTTAAAAAAAAAGTAGTGAGTTAGTAGGTGTCATTATGTAGAATACTTATCCCCAGTGACAACCTTTGAAAATAGTTTTATAATAACTAAGACAACAATCACAACGTTTGAAGTCTTAAGTTTTAGGTACAATTTAATAAACATCTGTTTTCTTTTAGAGGTAAAACTAAAAATCTAATGCTAATCTAATAATGTTGAAGTATTTGAAATAGTATTTGTGTGCTTTCTTAAAAAGCTTCAGTAACAAACTATATATTACAATTTGAATGCACTACAACTTGATCAAATGTGGTAATATGTAGTTGGCACCTTGGAATAAAAATGAAAACACTGGAAATTCAAATACGTTTGATTCTAGCAATTTCCTCCAGTACATTCATGAGCTTAAGTCAGCAAATGTTACTTGTTGTTATTAATGCATACACTAATTTTTGGTTTTGTTTTGTTTTTGTTTTTGTTTGTTTTTGGTTTGTGTTAAAGATGTATCTTTACAACATGATTTTCTGTGGCTCATTTGCTTTTATCTAAAAGTGTGTCTCTCTCTTCCATAACTAGAAAAGAAATCGAATATATAATCAAAAATCTCCTAACAAACAAAAGTCCAGGGCCAGATGGCTTCTCAGGGGACTTACACCAGACATTTAAAGAATAATTAATACTTGAGGTGCTGGGTGGCTGAGTCATTTAAGCCTCCGATTCTTGATTTAAGATCATGTCGTGATCTCACAGTTCATGAATTCAAGCTTTGCGTCCAGCTCTGCACTGACAGACGGAGCCTGCTTAGGATTCTCTCTCCCTCGATTTCTGCTCCTCTCTCTTTGTTTCTCTGTCTCAAAATAAATAAATTAATTAAATTAATTTTAAAAAAGAAGAGTTAATACCTATTTTTCTCAAATTCTTCCCCAAGCTAAAAATGGAAAGAAAGCTTCCAAACTCATTCCGAGGCCAACATTACCTTGATTCCAAATTCAAAGACCCCACCATAAAGGAGAATTACAGGCAAATATCCCTGATGAACATGGATGCAAAAATTCCAACAAGATACTAGCAAATCAAATCCAACAGTACATTAAAAGAATTATTCACGATTAGGTAGGATTTATTCCTGGGCTGCAGGGTTGGTTCAATATTTGCAAATCAATCAACATGATACACCACATTAATAAAGGATAAGAATCATATGATGCTCTCAATGGTTGCAGACAAAGCATTTGTCAAAATACAGCATCCATTCTTGAAAAAACCCTCAACAAAGTATGGATAATTATGGAAAGAACCCAAATGTCCATCACCTGATGAATGGATAGAGATGTTGTATACACACACACACACACACACACACACACACACACACACACACACATTCCAGTGTCCAACTATTATTCATAGCTGAATAGTATTCCATTATATATCAAAGTATACTATATGGAATAATACTCTATATGGTCAAATCTTCTTTATCCGTTCATTTATTGATGGATACTTGGGCTGCTTCCATATTTTGGCTACTGTAAATAATGCTGCAATAAACACAGAGGTGCATATATCCCTTTGAATTAATGTTTTCATATTCTTTGGGTAAACAGTAGTGTGATTACTGGATCAAATGGTAGCTCTATTTCTATTTTATTTTTTTTGAGGAACCTCCATACTGTCTTCCACAGTGGCTGCACCCATTTGTATTCCCATCAACAGTGTGCAAGGGTTTATTTTTATCCTGTCTTATATTCAGTATACTTGTGCTTATGTACCGCTTCACCCTCCTGGCCTTGCAGTGGATGAAGCAATCGGCCCAGGTATAGGAATTTAGATTGCCATTTCATATTCATTATGAGTCATAAGACACTCACTTGTTGCAAGTCCAAATAATTATTTAACACTGTCATTCCATCTACAGAAGACCTTCAACATTATTAGCCTCAACTTTAGCTTTAGCTGGAGTTTATACCCTAATAGTTTTTCTTATTTTTATTTTATTTATCTATTAGAGTTGGCACTGGACTAATATATTTCATATGTACAATATAATGGCATATCCAACTCTGTAGAAGAGGCTAAAGTTGCATAGGCCTAGGTTGTCCTTAGATCAGGAAGAGTACTAGCAAGAGATTATACCTGAGATGTCTTTTGAAAACTAGGTAGTAATTTTATATATGAGAAGGAAAGAATAAGGTTTATGGTGGTTGGATTGATTTAGGTTTACATATGTATGTTTCACTCCTTGAAAATGATTTGAGGAAATTATTTTGAAAATGTATATTACAAGTAAGGGATATTGACTTAGAACTGTAAATGAACTTGATCCAATAGGCATTTTTCACCAGCATGCTTATAATAAAATACCCAATGCATTTATTAAAATATACATTTGCAGGATATTATGATTCAGTATGGAATCAATATTGGGAAATGCTGTAGTAGGCAAGAACAAGCCATGTTAGTCTTATGTGTAGGACAATGGTATGGTAAGTTGCAAAATGTTTGGTCTTCAAGGGCCATGATTCTCCCAGTTGCTACACAGTAAGTGATCAGTACATAACTGTTCTATAAATGAAACTGCATAAATTATTTTTAAAGGTTAATCTAGAAGTTAAATAAAATATGAATTGGAATGGAGAAGTGATAGAAATGTAGTGGACAGCTATGATATACTGGAATTATATTGATGGTATCGATAAAAAAGAAAAACAAGCAAAAAAAACTTAGAAAAAAATCTGTGTCATTATTCTGAAAGATTTCTGACAATCTTTAGGTTTTTTATTATATATTGTACTGGATATTGCTTTGAAATTTCAGCTACATATTTTTGATACTTTCCCCAAGACACAATAGAAACAGAACAGAGAAAGCCTTTGAACAATCAGCATTATATTTGCAGGCTGTTGAATTTCATTGTTTGAATGACATGTTGAGATGTTAGGCTGGACGTATAGTTCACTGTCACTTTATTATATATAAATAAGTTACCTTTGCTTATGCTATCCCCACTTTGTAGAGCAACCTTCATCTGCCTCTGTTTCTACCAGATGAAACCCTAACTATTCTTCAAGCATTAATTGCAATTTTGCACCATTAGTTTAATTGCATTTTTCTTCATAGAGCTAAAGCTGATCTCCACTCTAATGAGCATAGAGCTTAGTGCTTCTTTCTTTTTAAAATACTACATCATGATTTGAAACATTATGATTGTATACATTGATGTCCTTTATAGTGTAGTCAAAGTTGCCTTTTATCTTTCTGTCATGGTTTTTACATCTAATACTTTACATACAATGATCCTTAATTAGATTTGTTCAATAAATAAATGAATTTTTAAAAAGTTGACATTCTACTAATTCCTTAATCCTTTTCCATAATTAAAAGAACTGAGGCAGAAACCTCAGTTTTACAGATTGTTAATTTGATGTTAAGATTGGTTGAAAGTTTATTTTTAATGTTTTATTTCACCTTTTGCTTTTCCGTTTTTGTTTTCAATAATTTTATGTTAACTAAAAACACATTAACTTAAGAAATATTTTTATTACCAAATATAAAACTTATCCTAGGCCACATATACATAGATATTCAAGAAGCATTTTTCAAAGCAAACACAGTACGGCATTCTAAGATTCAGTGACAGTTTGAATGGAGGCTCTAAAGCAGTGCTAGTTTTATATAATTGGTAGCATATGTGGCAGCAATTACTAATTAGATAATTGGAAGCATATGGCAGCAATTACTGTCAATCAAATTATGCAATATCCCAGTAGGTATAGTAATACCTTTAGTGCAGAAATGTCTGATATGTATGTTCTCAATTTGATCAAGGGATTAATGAGAGCATTCTATGCTATTGTTTGAGTCAGTACCAATGAACAATGCTTAGAAGCAATCTATAACTTTAATTGAGGTCGTGGCTACAGTATGTGACAGCAGCTATGAATTGGCCCATCCAATTTACTGTGGCTCATTAAGATATCCACTGCTCAAGAATTGTGTAGACAGGTCACAACAAATCATACCAAGTGAATTGTTCAGTGAGGTACAATTCTATTGTACAGGCATGGCCTAAGGCCAGGTTTATGTATCACAAAAAAAAATGCCCATGATATAGTATACACAGTGTATCCAGGTCTTAGCTGGATTGTCAGATGCATCATGTTCTCTGGCAGCAATAGCTCATTAAGATCTATATCCAGAGAATAATGGAGCCCATGCTTATAATATGTCATGGTTTCTATGGAAGCCCATAGATACACCACTATTAATCTGTTGTGAGAAGGAAACCTAGTTTTGGATTGGAAGGCAGAGCACTCTGCTTGCCCAGAAAAAAATTTGCTTTCATAGACCATACGGGTATGTAGGCTTCATTGCTGACCCTTCTTGATCAAATTCGGCCCTCAACAATGCATATTCAATATGCTCATAAACATTCCAAGTTCAGATGAAGAGACAAATCATTAAATGTATTATAAAGGTATCAAGCTTCAGATCAGAGTACTTAGTTGCTCTTCTGTTTAAGATAGCTGTAGACAACCCTGTAATGAGTTGCCAAAAATATTGCCATATTGCCAGAAATAGAACTTGCTTGCCTATGTAGATCCCTTTCTTTTCCTTTGCCCTTTGAATGCTTACATCAACAATTTTGTCACATATTTTTGCTCACACATGCATCTACAGTCACACACATAAGCCCACACACTTTATCATAACATGGGTCTACTATCTATGTTGGAAACCAGAAAAATTGAAACTTCAATGGGAGCTAAGAAATAGTCTTCCTTTGTATCAAGATGTTGTCTTTTCCTCTGACAGTAACATATGATAGGGATAGGCCATAATGGTTCTAATGTTATGCCACACATAATTATAGTAACTAATGTTATGTGCATGTTCATATATATAAAGACAGTGATAAAGATTGCGTTATGTATCTGAAATAATAATAATAATAATAATAATAGTAATAAATAGCCCTTCAAATTACCTGACATTTAAAGCTATGAATCCGCTTAGGCTATTATATTTTCCTTATACCATAAACATATGTGCACACACTTTTAGTTTCAACAATTCATTCAGCAGATATTTATTGTTTAATGGGCTCCAGGCAGTGTGGTAAGTCCTGTGTGCATAGGATGAATACACCCAAAGTAAAATTTCTGCCTTCATAGAGATACAGTTTAGTGCAGAAAAACAGAATAAACAGCATGAATAATAAATTATGTAAGTGCTAAGTAGGAGAAAGCAGCTGTGAGAAGAGATGGGGAGAGACTGTGGGAAAACAGTGATCAATGACTTGAAGGAGGTGAAGTAACAGGCCATATGTAAAGCTGGAAGAATTCCCCAAGTACTAAGTAGAGCAAGAGAATGAGGGAGAAGAGTACCTGGCAAATTCCAGACAAGCCAGGAAGCCAGTGTGGCTGAAGGGGGAATGCAGAGGGCAGAAAAGGAGCAGATCAAGGTAAAGAAGTTAGGAGGTAACTTTCTCTAGGGTTTTGAAAGTCATTTAAGGACTTTGGCTTTTACTGTGAGTGACGTGGGAAGCAACTGAAGACTTCTGAGGAGAGCAGTATTCCAACTATACTTTAAAAGAATCGCTGCTGCTGTCATTCACAACAGACTAACAGGGAAGGATTGGATCGAGAGGTCAGGTAGAATCTTATCCATTCAAGATAGAAATTATGAGAAGTCACTGAATTCTTGTTCTGTTTACAAAGTAAAGCTAATAGAATACGATAGTCAACTGAATATGAGTTGTGAGACAAATGGGTTTCAAGTTTTTAACTTGTAAGACTTTCCATGAATGCAGTGTGAAAGACTGTAGAAGAAGTAGGGTGTGAATTGTTTATCTTTGGTTTGGTCTGGCTGTTAATACTTTTGTTCTTTGGTGAAGGATGGAATGGTCAATTCAGAAACGTTAAATTTAAGCTATTATATGTGGTCAAGCTCCATGAAGGAATGTAAAGTAGGCAGTTTGACATTGTGAGAAAGGACTAACAGACCTTTTCCAGCGGGGTATTAGAGTTTAAGTTTTGTTTCACTGTCTACTTTTGTGTTCCCCGAAACCTGATATGAATAATATGCTAACGGTGTTACTGACGATAAAGAGTTACTATACTGACAGTAGGTGGAACTGAGAGTTGAAACCAAAATTAAGTTAGTTCCAAACAGACTGCAGTATGACATGCAGAACAGGTAAATATGCCAAACCAAAATCATAAAGATCATCACAAACTCTATTCTCAAACTCTTAACACTGGCTCGTTCAGAAACCCATGTTCCAAGGTAAGACCATGAACAAATTGAATAAACAGTCACTCTCTGTGAACCATATAGATATATTTTTGTAAGTTTATTTCTTTATTTATTTAGAGAGAGCGTGAGCAGTGGAGGGGCAGAGAGAGAGGGAGAGAGGGAGAATCCCAAGCAGGCTCTGCACTCTCAGTGCAAAGCCCCACGTGGGGCTCAATCTCACAAACCGTGAGATCAGGACATGAGCCAAAATCAAGAGTCTGGATGCTTAACTGACTGAGTCACCCAGGAGCCCTGAGTGAACCATATATTCTAAAGTCAAGACCACTAACTATTCCAGAACCATTCTAGTTTGCAGACTGACACATCCCTACCAATACATTCTATGACTAATTCCAGATCTCACAATCCTATAAGTACCTCTCTTTAACTTCCCCTTTTTGAGACACTAACTATTCCAGAACCATTCTAGTTTGCAGACTGACACATCCCTACCAATACATTCTATGACTAATTCCAGATCTCACAATCCTATAAGTACCTCTCTTTAACTTCCCCTTTTTGAGACACCCTGCTAATCCTCCTCAAAAGTGTGCCCTTTGTTGCAACAAACTCAAAAACATAAACTTTTTTTTTAAGCTATTGGTGTGTCAGTGGGTGGGCTTTAGCAAATAAACTTTCACACAAAGTGACTTTACTTATGGCAAAAATAATCATGATTAGTAAACTGCATCTGGACTGGGAGAACCATAATTTAAAGGAAGGCATAGCTTTGCACTTTCCTAAATGCAGTGAGTGTGGTAATTGGGTATGCCCCTTATGGAGACCGTGGAAGCCATGCCTGTTCAATTGTTACAGAAATATAGCTCCCATGGTACCTGAGGTTATAAAAACTAAGTGGATCATGTAGCTCCTGGAAGGGATTCCGTTTCCCTGCCCCTGAGCTGCTGTAAGAAATGGTACTTGGATTTGAAGAGTTCCCAGAAAAGCCACTCCCCAAGGCATGCTGCAGTAGCTGTCATATATCCTTCTGTGGAGGAGGACTTAGTCTGAGGGCTGAGACAGCTTTGTAAGTCTGAAACTTTAGCTGAAATTAGGCAGAGTCTGTGGGCATTCCAGTGAGGCAGGCTGGAATTCATAGAGAAGGTCTTTGTTGAGAATGAATGTGTAAATGGCATCAATGTAAAGGTGATATTGAAAACCAGGCTTTAAAGTAGTGAATGCAAATAAAGAAAAGACATCAAAAGAGTGAGGCCTTAGGCATTCTGAATGTAAAGGGTTGAGGAGATAAAGAGAACCATGAAAAGATCCTGAGAAGAAATTGTCAGTGGTGAGGTGCAAGAATTCTCCATACTAGGAACCAAGTGAAGTGTTTTAAGGAGCGAGTAATTAAGTTTATCAAATGCTTCTGTTAGATCAAAGAGGATGAGGAATGGGAATTGAATATTGGATTTAGCAACATATGGGTATTTGCTGATCTTAACAGCAGAACTTTCAGTAAATTCATAAGAGCAAACACATGATTAGAGAGGGTACAAGAGATAATAGGTAGGAGGAATGAAAACTGAGAGAGCAGATGACACTTTTTGTAAAGAGAAAGATAAATAATAGTATTATTGGAGAATGAAGTAAGCCCAAGACAGAGTTGTGTGTTTGGTTTTTTCCTCCTTTTATCATATCTCCCTCCCCTTTTCTTTCCCCAGAAGCTTGTAATGCAGTCTGCATGTATATTAGCTGGATGGTCCTCAAGAGAAGGAAACTGATGGTGATGCAAGAGGAAGAGGGAAATCTAAGGTTTTGGATGGATGAGGAGATAAGCATAAAATAAAGGGTTGGCCTTAGATAGAAGCACAGTGTGTTTATCTGTATTCATGTCCGCTCAGAAGTTTGAGAGAAAGCTTGATTACTTCTCTCCTTTCAGATTCAACACACCGAGTTTCTGTTTATTCATTAATTAAATTTTTATTCAACACCTTCTAGGCCTTAGGTATTTCTGAACTGCTGGGGACACAGCAGTGAACAAAACAGATTAATGGCAGCCCTACCTTCATGCTGTTTGCCTTTTAAGGAACCTTTTGAATTTGAAAAACAAATTGAAGAATAAGATAATCTGTTATAGTTTTTGTCCAATATCTTTTTTAAAAAATCACTTCAGTGTAGCCTTAGTTGTCTTTGTTGAAATTTCAATGTAACTATTTGCTGGGAAAAGAAGCATGAAAGAAACAGCTTGGGTAATGTTTCTTTTAAAAGAACTCCTTATTCAGCTGACAGAAATGATTGTGTCTGGTAATCACTGTTTACAAAGAACTGATGAGATTGTGTCAGCAGAGGTTTGAGAAGGAACACTGAATACTTCCAGATCTAGTCCATAAGTTCTTTCCTGAGACTGGCCAGACAAAATCAATATAAAACCTCCATAGGTTTCTTTTCATGTCCCATGGAAAAATAACTAACTTGGCAAGTGCTGCAATCAGTTACATCTTTTCAACATCAAAATCTATTTCAGTGACTAGATAGCCTTGTAACTAATGTTTTGTATAAAAGACAATTCACCATCTGTTACTTTAAATGTGGTCAATAGAACATTTTACCACTCAAGGTAATAACCACAATTTTCCCCACAAAGATATTGTTTATTGTTTGTGCATGACTTCTATTTCTAAATCACCTCAAGGACCTAGATAAGCATTTAATTGAAAGGAAAATAGGCAAAACCTATTTGTTGAGACTTATTTATGTACAGGAAAAAGCAAACAAACAAAAAGACCTTCGTACTCTCTAAAGTAGGATATTTCTTCTCTGAACCTTCCATTCTGGCCTCGCCTTTTTTTTTCACCACACAAATTTTCATCTTGATTTTTATCAACTTTCATCCAATTTCTTAAACATTTCATTCATTAATTCATTTTGCCTGTGATTCTGTAGATCCCATGGTTAAGTAATAAGTACCTTATTTGATAGACTCCATTGAAAAGCTATTGATTTAGAATTTCTTGGAAGTAGGAGTCTGGGATCTTCATTCTAAAACAACACCCAGATAGGGGTCCCTGTGTGGTTCAGTCAGTTAAGCGTCCCACTCCTGATATGGGCTCAGGTCAGATCTCATGTTTTCTGAGATTGAGCCCATGTTGGGTTCTGCACTGACAGTGAAAAGCCTGTTTGGAATTCTCTTTCTCCCTCTCTCTGCTCCTCCCCTGCTTCCTTCCTTCCTTCCTTCCTTTCTCTCTCTCTCTCTCTCTCTCTCTCTCTCTCTCTCTCTCTCTCCCCCCCTCCCTCCTCCCTCCTCCCTCCCTCAAAATAAATAAACATTAAAAAAGAAATGAAAACACCACCCACGTAAAGTTGTACACACATGAAGGTTAAAAAACCAGGACCCTAGAGCCTCTAATTGGCCCTAGATTTGAGGAATATTGATTGTTGGTCAAGAAATAATGTTAGCATCTCCTTCAACTGATTTTGCCCTTAATTTTAAGACCATGGTGATTATGAAATATTGTTGTTGCTATTATCATTGTAAGTTTTGTTTTAACACCTAAAGCTATTCTTCTCAACTGGAGTGGGATAAGATTTTTGCCACCCATGGGAAATCTGACAATATCTAGAGTCACTTTGGGTTGTGATTCAGAGGGTTTGGGAGTGCTGCTGTGTCTAGTGGGTGGGAGTCAGGGATGCTTCTTAGTATCCTACAGTGCATCATACAGGCCCCCACAGAAAAAGAACCATCTGGATAAAAATGTTAATATAATGTGGGCTGAAAAAACTTGCCCTAAAGCAATTGCCTAGAATTGTTAACAATTACATCATGCATCTTTGTCCACACAACCCATAGCTCAAGGGCGTTTTTTTTTTTTTAAAGGTCAGACAAATCTACTTGTAACCATGGAAATTCTACAAGGAAAGAGGCAGACCACTAGCATATTTTGATCTTCTGCATCCCCAAACACTCAGCTTAACACACAAGAGAATTAGAGTTTCTAGGGAGAGGGGAAACAGTACACTAAAGAAGGTAACATCATAAAATCTGAATGTCAAAATGGCACAATTGCATAAACTTTAAATATTATTTTTTATGCTCTGGATATCCAAGGTAGAATCTTACTTTTATGAGAATTATAAAATAATAAGAAACTGTAATGGCAGAGAATAAGTGAAGCGGATTTTTTTTTCTTTTTGACCACACAATTAAAGTAAAAATTCTTTGTTAATTTGTGTAAAATTTCATTTGTTATGTAACAGTGTGTTAGAGATTTAACAGTAGGCTTCTGTGCCATCTGGGATTTGCAGCTAAGCAAAGTAGAAGCATCATAGAGCACAGTACAGTAAAAAGGAATGGTGCTTTAGGTCATCAAAATTCACTAACACAGTCTTAGGAATCAATAATAAATTGACATTCCAGAAAGCATACTCAGGAGGGCAATTCCAGAGGTGTAGAAAATCTTATCCCCATGGCACAGAATTGTCTCCTGTAAAAAGTAAAACAAAAATAAAAGCAAAAACAAAAACATGGTAGATATTGAGTAAACACAGAGACAAAGTTCATGCTGTGATTACGAAATAGCTGCATTAGGAATTAGACATCCATTATATTGAATAAGAAAAGGATTTCCAATTTGATAAAAAGAAAAAAAAGCAAACAAAAACCTTAGATACTAGATGTCTTCTCAAAAGATTATCCTTTTCCAAACATATAATTTTGTGATTACAATATGAAAGATTGTCCTAAGAATAATTTGCTGAAAGAAAAAGCACTTCAGAAAACTATATAGTGTCTCTCAGTCCCAAATTTATATCATGTTAATTTTATTTTTTCATTAATATGACAATTGTTTCATGAAAGCCTGTCTTATACCAGGTTCTGCATATATGCTAATACTGAGGTGAACAATACAAAGTATCTTTTCTCATGGAACTTCAAATTTATCAAGGGGTGCCTGGGTGGCTCAGCTGGTTAAGCGTCCAACCCTTGGTTTCGGCTCAAGTCATGATTTCATGGTTTGTGAGTTTGAGCCCTGCATCAGGCTCTGTGCTGTCAGCACAGAGTCTGCTTAGGATCCTCTATCTCACTCTTTCTTTCTCTCCAAAATAAATAATAAATACTTAAAAAAATAAAATTAAATAAAAATAGATAAAATTTATCAAGAGACAAAATATTTTTAAAAAGCAAAGCTAAGAAGCATGCACTTTTTGTCAAAAAGAAAGTTAAAATACATGACAAGGCTGGTTATGGGTAACTTTTATATATACATATATGTATATATATATGTGTATATATATATATATGTATAAAATGTGAACTAGTACATATGTATCTAATGGTTCTCAGAGGAGGTGATGTTTGATACTGTGCTTTATTTTCCATACATTTATACAAATGTAATAAAAAATTTGCCTATTGAAAAATAAGATTTCTAAAGTCTGTATAGTATTCTATCTTGTTAATATTGAACTTTTATGTCAATGTCTTATTTGTAGCATATAGTTTTATGTCAAATAATTCATGGGTCAAATTAAATAGTTTAAAAGTTTGACACAAATTTTGAATATACCTTTGGAAGAATTGAACCATTTTTAATCTCATAAAAATGTGTAAGGCAAATTTTTACAAAATTCTAACCAGCATGTTTGTTTTCCTTAAAAAAAAAAAATCTCAGTTTGGACAGTTAAAAAATGCATAATATTTTTGAATTTACATCTTTTAATTCACTAGTGGGCATAACTATTATACATGTTTATTGGGCATTTTTAGTTTCATACATGTAAATATACTTTATATCAACTGTTAATAAATATACTTTATATCAACTGCTTGATGACTTCTTAATATTAAGTAACAAGAATATTAGACATTTGATAGTTGCTTATACTGTAATAATTCCTTATAACTAGTTTTATGTATAGAGTATTAGAACTGCTTTTTAATCATTTGAATGATCTGCTTTTATCATGAGGTAATTTCATAGTTGAAAGAACATCTTGATGTTATTTATTATCAATAATGAACATTCAAGATTTCAAACTCAAATCAGAATTTTGGAAAAATTGTATCTGAAACGATAAGCCTGTCAGTTTTCCAGCACTTCAAAACTTTCTGATAAGATAGATGGTGGTCTTAGTGAATGTGAGTTTTTGATATTAATAAAAAATGTCTCAATATTTAGAACATCTCTTTGAATAACTCACTGAATCTAATTTCCTGAGAGATCAATAGATGGCCTTATAGAAACATGCATGGATGAAGAATCTGTTTAAAGTTGCAAGAAGGATCTTAGGATTTTATTGTAGCTCTCATTAATGAAGCATCATATTCCATATTGCAACTGAACTTTACTAAGCTACCACTTGTTAGATTTTGGTGTAGTATTAAAGGAAAATATCCAAAATTATATTAAAATGTCATGAAAATATCCTTCCTCTTTCCAACTACGTATTTGTGAGACTAAATATTTTTTTGTATACTCCAACTAAATCAACACATAGCAACAGATTGAATCAGAAGCTGATACAAGAATCTAACTATCATCTATTAACTCAGACATTTAAAATATTTGCAAAGCCATAAAACAATGCCAATGATATCACTAAATACTTTTGGAAATTATAGTTATTTTTAATAAACATGTTATTTATGTTAACATGTTTATTATCATTTTTAATTATTTAAGATTGTTTTTGAATTCTCAATTTTAATTTCTAATATAGTAAATACATCTATATCTAAATATGTCTATAATTTCATAATGTGAATAGGTCCTGGATTAAAGAGTTTGAAAATTGCTGTATTAAGGTAACTGTGGTAAATAGTAAATATGCAAGGTTGTATTTGTGGCAAGTCCCCATGAGAGAATCATAGCAGAAGTCCTAAGTTTCTACATTAGAGAACTGTACAGTTTCATGAAAGAGTTATTGGCCAGCTACAGATCCTAGTACAATGGAGCATTTGACTGTAAGGTATCATATGACCATATGAGCAGTCCTGTTCATCCTGAGCCAGGACTGAGTGGACCGACCTACCAGTTTAGAAGGTTGAATAGTCCTTCAGAACTTGATTGGAGGTTGAAATAATATCTGGGATCAGGCACAAGAAAGACAAGAGGGCACATGTAAGCTGCAGGAGTAGGGTTCTAACCACCACATTATCATCACTTTTGCAGAAACGGCTCTCTTTTTAAACTATGACTACATTAGAAGGGTCCTTTTGACCAGATGACAAAGGAAATAAAGGTTGAGCTTAATTTTCAGATAATTTTGATAAGTATGCATGTAAAAGATAATAATTAACTGATTATACTGTAATTGTACTGGAGGATGGATTTGCAGGGTAAGGGAATCCTCCTTTTCTTGGGCTAAGAGTGGAATATGATATCGACTATGTGTGCAATGCAAAATGGCTTAGTTAAGAATATACATAGATTCATTTGTAGTAGCAAATGGCCTGGCTGGTTGGTCAGAGGCATTTAAGGAGAAAGATTTGAGGTCTGGGGAAAAGGCTTGTAGATAGACCTATGGTAGTGTGCATGAAGTGTGAAGTTCTTACATTGCATATAAATGTACATCAAAGATCATGTACCCTAGATGAGGTGCTAAATAATCAAGTAGGTGTTAAAACGTGTTGTTGCTGTTGTTGTTGTTGTTGTTGTTGTTGTTGACATTAACCTCTTTTTTCAGCCATCTTCATTCTAAAATATGGTGGCAGGGATGGAGCCTAGGCAAGGGCGAACTACCAATGATCCATTCACCATGGGTAGCCTAAGTACTGTAGCTGCTGAATGTCCAATTATCCAGTAATAGAGATCAACACTGAACCCTTAATTAGGCATATTCTTAAAGAAGACAACTATCCACTTGGTAAAGTTCATTACAGAAAAACTTGGAACAGGTAGAGATTCATTTTGATTGGAAATAGCATATATTTTGAGTATGGACTTGTTTTTTTCTGCTTAAAGGGATTCATCCAACATTACTATTATAGAAAATTCAGTATTTGGTTTCTTAATACATAATACCATATAATATTTCAGAATAAGGAACTATCTCTAGTAAGGGAGATATAGCAATGGACTGGCTCATAACAGTGGCATCCACTGGTGCTATTATATAAAGTACTATCCAGAAGTTACTGATAGAAAAATGAGATAGTGTTTGAAGGCAATAGCTAAGGAGACAACTTTGAAAAGATCCCCAGTTAGTATGGGGTGCCATCCCCCAGGCACCCCATATTACATATTACATATGTAATAACATTACATATGTAATATGTAACATATTACATACCATTAATTAATGACCAATTTATTGTTATGGGTTTCTAATAGCTATATTACACAGGATGGTACAAAAGAGAGATAGGAATGATTCTGATTTCTGTTATACCTAGTGACACACTTTCTACTTTCTCAATTTGCAACCTTAGGCTCTTTGCATTTAGAGTTCCCCAGAAGAGAGTACATTTCTGCCAAGGGACACAGTAAGACTCCTAGTAAACTAAACTATAGCTGCTCCAGATCAATTTAGTCTCATTGATCCTAGAATCCAGAAAGCAAGGAAAAGGCCATCCACTACCAAGAATTTTGGCTGCTGTGAGGTCACAGCCTAATGAAAGGGAATTTTCCTTTACTGAAGGGTGCTTCCTCACACAAGACCATGCCTCCTCCATGCAGTAACCTGTGATCAATGGTGGGTCAAAGTGCAGTTACACAAACTTGGCTTCTGTGCCTCAATGGGGCAGCACAGAATGGCCATCCCAGCTCCAGTGGTCCTCGGAAGATCCTCTGAGACCTCTGTTGCAACTGCTTCCCAGTTCAGTTCTCATTCTGCTTCATTCCCCATTTTTCATCCATGTCACGTGTTGTTCCTCAGAGCACACAACAGCTTTCCTGCACACATATATCCTTTTCGTTGTCTATTTCCAGAGAATGTTCTAAAGCATGACATGGATAAACAACCTTTATTTTAGCCTTTACTAATTACTTACAACATACCATGCATTATGTTATGTATACCTTACTCACATTATACAATTAAATCTTACAGAGTATAATGAGGTTAAAACTTCCCTAGTAATACAAGCTTTATCAAATGGAATTTGGATATTTATGTATATATAGATACAGATATATCATAGACTATATAAATATTTTTGTCAATATTTAGCCAGTAATATACTGTTACTGATCTCTAATTAAATCATTAGGCAGAGTAACAACTGTTCTATTCTCTCAGTAATCAATCTTAAAAAAGCAATACCCATAGAACACTGAAGTGAAACTTTCTGTACATAGGATACAGGATAGCACTGCTCCTAGGGTGGAATATTAATCTGAGAATAAATTTAGTTTCTCAATCTTGTGATTATATCAATATTCACATTATAAATAAATATATTAAATAACCAATGAAAGATGAAAAATAGTTCTTTCACTTAAAGTTAGGTTGAATGCTTTAGAAATAATCAAAATTATCAAGCTACGGGAAGCTGTTGCAACATTTGGACTAAGCTGTTGCAAAATTATAAAAAGTGAAGAGATGAGAAAGTTTATAAAACTATGGAATATTTGGACACATTGTTTTCACATGTTTTGGATTATTATTCTGCTTTAAAGAAAAAGTAAATTTTGAAAATGTCTAATGCAATAGGGTTGTGGTTTATGGAAAACAAGATAAAAAATGGCAGTAGACCGTGTAATCCAAGATTAGACCATGGTCATATGTTAAAAGAGTGGTGAATGAATGCATGCACACATACATTTCAAATTTAAAGTAAAGGTTTTAGAAAATGTATTTGTCATTTTTTTGTGATTTCCTTCTTTGATTTTTTTTAACTTGCCAAATATGTAGGTTAAGCAAAGGTATTCTGATGGGACAGATGAGAAGACTTTTAAATTGTTTTCAATTTTGCCACTCTTAATAGAATAGTGAATTCATGATTGCAATTTTGTGATTATTAATAGTTGAATCTCAAATTCAAGAAAATTGGTGAGGAGTACTGCTTTACAAAATGTCACTAGGACGATGTATGCCAAACTCTCTAAAAGATAGCTATACTACCCACCTGTCACCCACTTACAAAAGTGGGTGATCAGAAAAGATCAGAATTTCAAACAGGGAATTGAGAGTCAGCAAAATATTAAGTTTTCAATTTGGTAGGATATGCTGTGATGGAGTGGGGAGAATGGGTGAGAAGCATTCATTGAGAATGAGGACAAAAGAGGGACACTGTTATCTTACCTCCAGGTTTATTTCTACTCCGCAGAGTTCTATAATCCTATCTTAGCATATAATACTGGAGTGTTGTGCTTCAGAAAGTTCAGTGGAGGACCTGACATTTGTCTTCTAGAGCAATCTGTCCCTAGTATGGCCCTAGTTTAAATGGAGAAAGTGATCGTAAACATTGGTAATTTAAGAATTACCGATGTGTATCATATCTAATAATGATACAGAATTAGATTTCTATTTATTAATACATATATTTTGTCTTAATATTTTTTCATTTTTCTAATTTATATTTATTGCATTTTACATAGTATGGTCTGTCATAATTTAAAACAAAACAAAGAAAATATCTGATTTATTCCTCCACATAGAATTTTAGAAACAGCCTCCTAGTGTACAGAGAGTAGCTGGTACCCACATTTATGAAAGTCTGGAGGATGGCTGGAGCATAAAGAAGAAAGCAGAGAGGTAGCCTTAGTGTTTCTCCTGAACTAAGCAGAAATAGCCAAGGTTGAACCCTGTAAAGCAGTTTAAAAGTGTCCTGACAAACAAGATGATGGCCTGTCGGGTGCAAGGACTTCAAAACAGAGGCTGTGGGGACTACTAGGACAGGAGTTTGGCAGGGGTTGGTCACAAAGCTCCAGCTACAATGGGCATCTCTGTCTTCAGGGGACAGTGTAATGCATAGCTAAGAATTTCAAACTAAAGGCACTTCCATTTGAAGTCTGTTAATAAAAGATGTTTTCCTGGATGATCACAAAAACTTTTTTTTGTGTTTGTGATAATTTTATTTTATATGTTTAAGTTAAAAAAAATTACTAGTACAGAGGAAAGGCAGCAAAGAGCCTGGGCACTTAACATATTTGTAGCACATTTCTCAGTAAATAGTCATTCATTAACCAAGTGTTTTAGAATCTACTTGTTCAGGGAAAATATTGTTAGGGAATTTTACATAGTCTTTCCACATAGAATTGACATTCCAGAGGGAAAAAGAGATGTTAAACATCAGAATACAGGACAGATCACTTGCTATTCTGAGAATTCTATAGTGTAGCCACTCACATTCACTCCAACACCTTTACAAAATATTTAACTCAATATAGAAGCTGTATAGGAATCAGATTTATTGCAATAAAAATGAATTTGAGAATGTGGTTTGGACATATATTCAGTTTCTTTACCCAAAGTGTAGATCTTACAAACTATCTGAAGAGGGAGAGAAATTTGAAGTGAAGAAGAGAAAATAATGAGGATGTCTTAATTGGTTACAGGTTTGCTAGTTTTACAAACGCTTTAAAAAAGTTTGCTATTTTCATGTAATTAGAAAAGAATATTAATATTTTCAATTGTGGGTCTCTAAGTGTTCAGAGGATAACTCATTTGGTTAGAAGCCAAGCCAGTTTCTTCTTTTAACTTCCTTAGAGCTATGTTAGAATTTTGTCTTCCAAGTTAATTGATGCAATGCACAGATTGGGTTTGGATGATACCCATGCCCTCTTTTAAGCTGCTCATTCCTAAGGGAATTCATTGGAAAATGTGTTGATGCCTTGCTCTAAACTACCTGTTCTCAAGATACCATTGTCTCTGTCAGTGATTCCTAGTGGTATAAGCCAATTCTTTCCAAAAATGTTTTGGTAACCCACTCCTGCAATGATTAACTACACTTCTCCCTGAAATGACATTCTGTATAGTCACAATACATCTTCCAAAACCATCACTTGTTCAATCACTTCCAGGTTTTTAAAAAATAATAAAAATGAGCACATGGACTCAAACACTCAGACAAAAGGCAACATGAGAATACAATGATGCAAATCATAACTAGATGCATGGTCTTTCAAGAATATTTTTGTGTCCTGGAACCCTGATATATAAGTATGTAACAAACTAAAAATTCTGGATTCCTCTGAGGTAACTTCTTTTGATGAATTTAAATTTTATGTATGCTATATTCATCTGTTTTGTGTGCAAATCATAGACTTGCATTTTACTCCGTAATCTGCCAGTGATATGTCTTACTAATATGATCTACTCATTTTACTCCTCAGGGCCTCAGACTTACTAATTACATAATAGGGATAATTTAATAGAGCAATTGTTTCACACTGTCTTCTCTGAACCATCTCAACTATTACTGGGTAAAGAGAAGAAAGAAATCTTGGTGGTCAAGGCTGTAGGGTGATCCTTTTGTGGGAATGATAGGTGTCATTTACTGTTGTATAGATATTGGTCTTGGAGGTACGATTCCTTTGAAAGATACTCTAACTATAAAATATATCTAAAAATCCCCACATTAGTACTTAATTAAAGTCTTATTTTAAATAGGATTCCAGACTAAAAAGCATAAGATTAATATTGACACCACATCTTGTTCTATTTTAGTTAAACTGTATGAAATTACAGTTTTTGTAGGTCAAAGATAGTTGGACCACAAGGTTCAACTTAATATGGAAGCATAACTTTTACACTCATGCTTTTGCCATCACCTCAAAAGATGTCAGTCCTTATTCTTTTATATAAACAAATTGAATGAAATAAATGTTTGAAAAGTTTTAGCAGCTAAGACTTATTTTTTTACTACGTCTGCGCTGACTTTAGGAAATGATGAGAAAGAAATGTGAAGGAGAAGAATGCAAATGTTTTCAAGAATATCTCATTGAAGTAAAAAATTATGTCTGATATTATTTTCTAAAAATAAACTAGTTATGATTTTGAACTTCATATACTTAAAGAGGCAGTTATAATGACTTGGTGACATGAAAATGTTAGAGCAGAAACTGTGCATGATTTTGAATGAGTCATTTACAAAAGATATTTATCATAATATTAACCACAATGTTCTGTATTTGTAAACTCATATTGGTATATTTTTAGATCCATGCTTGTTACTGGGTTTCAACTAATTGGAATTAGTTGTAGAAGAGAGATTGAGTGTACAAATATTCTTAATTCATGTTTGAAAACTACCAAACTACCACTTCTAACATTAATGAGCTTTACTAGAAAAAAACTGGCACATTCATGGGCAGAATAGGCAGCCTATTCCAAAAGTGTCTAGCAGCAGGAATCATACTCAAACAGAATTACTATCAAAATCATAAGTAAATAGGATACCAGAAAGATACAGCTTTAAGATAAAGAGAGAAATAGGGAAGGACAGTATCATAGAAACTGAGAGGAATATTCTTTGCAAATAGACTGGGTAATAGGGAGCCTGTTGACATTGTAGTTGCGATCTATATTAGTATTTTCTTCCTGTGTTGATAGAATTGGGACTTATAACTTTATATTGGCATGGCTATATCTCTTGCCTTTTCCCCTAGCCCATAGCTGGTATGAGTTTTCATATAACAGTGAGCTATTCATGAAAAATTACCATTAGGAATGAAATGACTTCTCAGTCCAGGCCCCAATTAATAAAAAGATGAAGTTGAATGACATCTGCAATAGTGATGAAGTGAATAAGCCCCTGTTGTTCCCTGTAACACTACTTATAAAGAGATAGCCTAAGAGTAGGAAACAGCCTAAAACATGTTCTTTGTCTTTAGAGCCCAGTTCAAGAAGTCACTGAGATCCTTTATTCTTCCCAACCCTGACAGAGACTTACCGTACCTTTTACATGCGAACATCCTGGTCTTTAGCAATGCTTGCCACTAACTGCTTACACTGACACTACTCCTGCGACTTCCACTACCCGGCAGGCCTGTGTGTTAGTGTTGCCTGTTCCATATTCAGCAAAATAAGGGGCAGTTCTTGAATCAGGGATTATAGGTGTTTAGTAACATTTTCCAGAGGGGAACCTGGATCTTTACTTACAATCTTTTTATTGTTATCATTTTGAACGTGAAATAAATTCCACACTATTGACACCCAATATTACCCAGTATCATCTCCATCATCCCTGACCCACAGCCTTACAATAGAACAAAGCACAGTACTATCCCCTGACTATTTCTCTGAACTCAACCTCAATATAATGACCTATGTAGTGTTTCCTTGTCTGGTGTGTGTTCTCACCAGAAATTCATAATCCTTTCTTCTTTATTTCATTCTCCATATTAAATGCCACACTAATCACTATTAAATTCCTGGATCACCCTACCTAAGTTAGAAGTCTGCCATAGCACTTCATGTTTTGTTAACATATCTTATTTTACTCAATAGCACTTATCACTACACATATAATATATATTTGTTTTATTTCTTAATTATCCACTCCTTCCTCAACAGAGTACAAGCTACAATTAGAGACATTGTATTTTCACAACTACATAGTCTTGGCACTTGTGCAGTGTGGTGACTGACATATTGTAGGAACTCAATAAAAATGAAAAAATGGCCATCTTGAGACATGTCTCAAGCATATTTTCTATGTCCTGTGTTTCTTATAGGTGTGAAAATTGTCCAGATATACAGCCCCACAGAGATTGTATATTAACCTCTTTTTATTAGTTTCACCTCTTACCTCAAACACCAATTTATCAAATGGAAATTATACTTGAAATCCCTAAAAACTTGACAAGTCAATATTGTGGGGTCTCCCAACCAGATGGAGGGGGGCAACAAATGTGGTATAATCTGATTGGATGGAGACTGGTGGCACAGGTGGTGAAAGAACTCACCCAAGGCAGAACAAAGGAGATACAAGTTTACTGAATAGATCTCAAGGGAGTGGGCAGGACCACATGGGAGATACTGTCTGCTAAGAGGAAATGGTAGGGGCAGTAGTTAAGGGGGAAGGTGAGGAGGTATGGGAACATATGGGATTTTCCTTCTTTGGTACCTGTGTCTGGGTGTAAGTAACCCATTGGTCAGCTAGAGATTATGGATATTTTGAGGTAAGTCGCCTAATGGGCTTGTTTGTATTTAGCCAGAGAGTAGGGCCTTGCCACCTTACTCAAATTTCCATTGTTCTAGTGAGTTGTCTAAAAGGGGCCTCTACAAATATCAAATGAACTTAAATTTTGCATTACTAAATATTCTAATATGTATACATATACATTATCTCTCTTAGTTTTACTGAAAGAAATACCATTTGTAATCCAAATATTTTCTAAATTTACATCTTGAAAATAAAGGGGTTTAAACACACTTTAAACTGTTCTGTTTGGAAAATAACTAAATTTTTTTTCTCACAAAATATTTCATCAAAAACAAAATTGTCCGTTATATTTTGGAACATTGTATAGCCTTAAACATTCATGCTTCTTTTGTGGGAAATCAACATGAGATCTCACTGAGTTTACTTCTGTCACCTTCCTTTTTAATTATCTCAATAAAGGAGAATAAAATATATAAAATTCTTGGCCAAAAAAAAGAGGGAGGAGATGTTGATTTCTCACTTCCAAAAAAGTTTTCCAAGATGAAAACATCTTGGAACAATTATGTCTTCCACCAGTAGGAACCCTTTTACCTGAATTAAAGGCAGAATTAAACTGAACTTTCAGGCAGATCTAGATTTGCGTCAGGGGACTCTGGATGTTCAGGCTTTAAAATCTCATTCAGACATTGAGACACCTGGATAATTCTGTCGGTTAAGTGTCCAACTCTTGATTTAGGTTCAGGTCATGGTCTCACAGTTCATGAGCTCAAACCCCACATCAGGCTCTGCACTATTAGTGTACTAATTAGTGCAGAACCTGCTTGGGATTCTCTCTCCCTCTCTCTCTGCCCCTCACTACTTCCCTCAAAAATAAATGAATAAATATTTAAAATAAATAAAATTAAATTAAAATTAAATTAAATCTTATTCAGACATATGATTATCACATTTAAACTAATACCCCCCCCCAAAGACTCTACCATTTAATTGTGTCACTTAAAGTTATTGTGTTGTTATCAAAATCAACATAAGGAAAAAACAGAGACAAACTCACTCTTGGGACCAGAGAATACATCTCAGATAAATATTTATGTTCCAAGGAGAAATATTCTAAATGCAATCTCCCCTTTCCTTCATTTAGCTATGACCTATCATCTATATAAGGTGTCAACATTCCAGTGAAATCACCTGGAGATTGATTAATCATTTAAGGTTGTACAGTTAAAAAGAAACATTTACTAAAGGTAATATAGAGCCAGGATGATATTTTTGGAACCTTGACCTGTTTTCTGAGTTTAAGGAATGATGCTGTCATATTTTTGTAGGAGACAGCATCTGGTATGCAAGATAAAATGTTGTTTCTCTAATATGTCCCAACCCCAAAGAACCAGCTGATTAGAAGCCTGGATGTTTGTATGACAAGCTTAGGTATTTGCTTGCCTCTGCGAAAATTAAATTGTCATTGTGCCAAGGGTATACAGAAAATATCCATTAGCAATTGATGTCAGTATGTTTATGTAGAATTTGAATGGGCTCTTTATACACATCAAAATTGGCTATGTGGAAGGCAATAGAGATCAATTATACACTTGGAACATGAATTCTTAAAATAAATATTAAGTCTAAAAGAGAGGAGATACTTCAGTTCTTATCTAGTTCCACTCCTGAAGCTCTGATAAGGGAAACATTTTTTTCCTTTATAAGAAAAATGATTATGTTATTCAGAAAGAGGTTGTAAAAAATTGAGATTTTTATATGTGAAAATGCTCTGAGTTATTGAGTTGATGGCAATGTTAATCTAGATCTACAATACAGTAATAGCTTTAAAGAATTGATCATAGCATGAAGTTGAATCCAGTGCATTCTGTACAAGATTTCTTGTTAGTACGTGTGTTTGGGAATATATATATATATATATATATATATCTGACCACCATATTTGTTAATTACCACCTCCATATTCCTATGTTCATTATAATGACAGGCTGTTTCCATTTATTTCCTCTTTTGATTTGGCTTACTGAAAGTAATACCTTTCATGTTTTTTGCAGGAGAGAGATTAAAAACCAGCAGGATTATTATTAACATAACCAAAAGCTAATGATGAAGAAGATAAGTGCCATAGGCTGGAAAACGTTTGTATCAATTAAAAAAAAATGTTAAAAAGACTTATATTTTTCTAATTGCATATTTTATGTTAGTTGGGAGGTTGATATACTATATTGTTGGTTGTTAGAAGAATTGAGAAAACAATAATTTTGAAACCAGCTGGCATTTTGGCACATAAGGGCTTTGAATATATTCTCATATTTATTCTTCCCAACCATCCTATTCACATGTAATAATATTGCTCTTTCACAAAAGAGAGAGCTGAGTATCTTCCATGCTTATGTTAGTGTGTGATAGAGTGATGATTTAAACTCAAGTCATGTAAATCACCAAACTTCAGCTTTCAAGTATTTTATAATGCACGTGATGTTGTGTGTGTGTATATGTATACACCCATATTTATAGGCTCTTTCTCTATTCTTTTATTCTCATTCTATATCCTTATCCTATTGAAACTTGATTACAATATTAAAATTTATCAGAAGTTGCTTAAAATATGTTAGTTTAACATAAACATTCACATATACAGCAAAATAGTTTGATTTACTAATGGAATTGCAATGTTTAATCAATATTAGATTTATTTTAAATCAGGTACAACTGGCATTTACTTAATTATCTTCACTAAAAAGGGCCTTGAAGATAAGACTATACTTTTAAAATAATCATTCCAGTGAAAACAAAAATCATACATGTCTTAATTCCCTAACTATTGTTATTGTTTATCATATTTCTAGGATCTTCTTAATTTCTGCTGCCAGCCCAAAATATACTTTATAAAGTATTCCATACTTTCTATTTCATGTTCTATTTATGTCTTTCTCAAATACATTGGGAGAAAAAATTCTTAAAATATAAACTTCAAACTTGCAGAAATTTCTTGACAACTGTAGTGAACAAAAGGAAATATCTATGCTAATATAAATATCTTCCATTTTTGTGCCTCAGTTTTTAACAAATAGAGGATGGGAAATAATTATGCCTTACAATGAAGAGATTCAATTGCATAATGTGTATTTCCAAGTATATGTGAATATAACAAGAATATTAAAATTTTTAACATGACGTTTATTGAGTTATTAAGATTGTATAATATGACTGTATATTATTTTTAGTTATTGGCATAATATGAGAACTTTCATCATATTTGTGTTAGTTATATGTCCTAATTGAGTAGTAGTCTTTTTTTTTTTTATTTGTTGATTTGAGAGAGAGAGAGAGAGAGAGCACAAATGAGGGAAAGATGGAGAGACAGAATCCCAGGCAGGCTCCAGGCCATCAGCGCAGGACCTAATGTGGGACTTGAACCCACAAACTGTGAGATCTTGACCTGAGCTGAGATCTAGAGTCAGACGCTTAACCAACCGAGCCCCTCAGGCACCCCGATTGAGTAGTATTTTTAACAAATACTCTGTTATAGCGAACTCTCATATATAATTGTAATAGAAATCACTGCACTGAACCATTGTTAATATTTTATTGGGCAATATCATCTAATAAATGATTTATAAAAGTTTGATGATATGAACAACATATAAATTTTTTATGTAAAAATTTAAAAAAAGGTTTAATGATATAATTGTGGATTCAGTCAATCAATAATTATATTACTGAAAAGAAATTTGCAGCTATGTTTGAAAAAGAAAACACTCGTACACACATTTTAAAGCCCTTACTTTCAAGCATTTATACTTTTTTTTGAAATATTACCCTTTAAGCCAAAAATTCTCATTCTTACACTCAGCTTCAAGGTATAATATTTGGAAAGGTTAGTAAAATTCCATTAAGTCATTTTGAGTTATCTAAGGGTGAACTTTAAGAAATTGTTCAGACAGTTTTAATACACTTGAAGAGCTGAAAAGTAGTTTTGTTTTTAAAGTTCACACTTGGCACATATTTAGTCTTCACTGAAGAATTGACGCCAGAACTTCTTGGGGCAAATGGAGGCACATTAGGAGCAAGATTGAAAATCTCTGTACCTTTTGTCTGATTCCTAAGTTATAGCAGACTGACTGTAGCCCATGTGAGACTGAAAGGAAAAGATATTTTATTTTTGGCCTATTAATATCCTTATGCCTTTCTGTCTCTTCTTATAAATTTTATCATATATTCATTTGCTCTCTGTGGGCCATCCTGCTGACAGAAATCTCATAATGGATACAAATATTTTCAAATGAGAGTAAATTTTTTTTTCAAGACATAGATTTATTTCTAGATTCACTTTAAATTGCCATAGTTTTATTCATGTTTTCTTCCTATTTACTCATGCGATGATCTTACGTGTGCAGTGAGCCTTATAAATAAGTTGAGTTAAAGTGACTTAACCAAAAAAGTGAGAGAGACAAAGAGAGAGATTATCAAGAGCCAGTGGAGGCAGGGAAGTGGAAAGAGTGTCTTTAATTACTTATTTCAGATGTAACATAAAACATAGCTTTTTATATATCCAGAAATAATACCATACTAGTACAAACCAAAGATTTAGTCTAAAATGTACATTAAAGCTAGGGTGCCTGGGTGGCTCAGTCGGTTAAGTGTGCAACTTCAGCTCAGGTCATCATCTCACGGTTTGTGAGTTCAAGTCCCACGTTGGGCTCTGTGCTGACAGCTCAGAGCCTGGAGCCCACTTTGGATTCTGTGTCTCCCTTTATCTCTGTTCATCCCTTACTCATGCTCTGTATCTGTCTCCTTCAAAAATAAACATTAAAAATGTACATTAAAGCTAGAAAAGTACACTAAATTATAAAACCCAGAATACCAATCTATTTTTTTTAATTTTTAAAATGTTTATTTATTTATTTACTTTTTTGATAGAGAGAGAGCATAAGCAGGGTAGGGGCAGAAAGAGAGGTTGGGAGAGACAAACCCAAGCAGGCTCCATGCTGTCAATGCAGAGTCTGATGTGGGACTTGATTCCATGAACCATGAGATCATGACCTGAGCCAAAATTAAGAGTCAGACAGTTCACTGAATGAACCGCACAGGCACCCTCCAATCTATTTTTTATTGAATGAAAAATATTCACAACAGAATGCAGATGTAAATTGTTTTTGAAGAGAATAAAACTTGACTACAAAATGGCATATATATATTTTTTAATTAGCAAATCAAATCTTGCAATGTGTGAAAATAATTATACACTTTGCACAAGTGTGATTTATTCAGTATATTTAAGTCTGGCTCAACATTTGAAAATCAATCTTTGTAATTGATTATATTAACAGGCTAATGAAGATAAATCTATAACCATATCAATTGATATACAATAAATATTTAATAAAACTCGATACCCATACATGGTAAAAGCTTGAAGTAATTTAGCATTAATGGAGAACTAACTCGGACAAAGAGCATGTAATAAAAACCTATGGCTCAGTTTATACTTAATAGTGAAAAACTATATCTGTTCTTCCTAAGATCAGGAGGAAGACAAAAGTATCTGCTCTCACCACTCTTCTTCAAGGTAGTCCTGGAATTTCTAAACAGTTCAATAAACCAAAAAATAAATTTAGAAATAAATAAATAAATAAATAAATAAATAAATTTAAATTATTTAAATAAATTTAAATTATTTAAATAAATAAATATTATTTAAATAAATAAATAGAAAAGAAAGAACACACTGATCAGAATGGAAGAAATAAAAACTGTCTCTATTTACATTTACAGATGACATTGTCTACATAGGAAATCTCAAGAAATCTACAAAAACAATCTTTTAGGGCTATTACTTAAGTTCATCAAGGCCATGGTAAACATGATCAACACACAAATTTCAATTGAATTTTTATGTACTAACAAAAAACACATGGAAACCAAATTAAAGAAATCATCATTTATAATTGTTCTAATGAGCAATTTATAAATTATAAATTTGTTATAATTCTAACAAAATATGTAAAGGATCTGTGTCATGAAAACTATAAAATGCTATCAAAGGGATCAAGGAAGACCTAAGTTGATCAAGCAACATGCCCTTTTCATGGATTGGAAGATAAATGTAGTAAAGATGTCAGTTCTCCCCAAATTTATCTATGGATATAATGCAATTCTTAACAAAATTCCATCAAGAGGTTTTTTGTTTGTTTGTTTGTTTTTGTAGAATTAGGTAAGCATAATCTAAAATTTATCAGAAAATAAAAAACCTAAAATAGGTGAAAGTATCTTGAAGAATAAGAATAAAGTGGAATAAATCACTGTATCAAATATTAAGCTTAAATTACAGTAATTAAGACAATGTGGTAATGGCAATGGGACATATACATAGATCAACAAAAAAATAAAAAATAAAAACCCAGACATACACCCATAAAAAATGCCCAACTTTTTTTTGAATTTCCCCAAGTCACCATTCTCCCAAGGTGGTACAAATCAATGCCAAGTAACACCTATGATTTCTCCATAGGGGAAAGTTAGAGTATGTGAGTGAGCACCTGGATTCCTATTGGATACTGCCACAGAGGCCTATTTTTCTCTCACCCTATCCAGAGTTCTGAGTTATGAGCTGCACAAGTAGTGGATGCATAAAAGCCTGGGAGAGAGCATATAGGACTTTCAAAGGGCATTGAAGGCATTCAGACTCATTTCAAGGGTAGAGCAAGAATGATGCCTATAAGCCACTAGGGACACCTTGCCTACAGATCCCCCCAACTGGTATATAGGCAGCTCTAGAACTCTTGCATTTTACCCTCACTCTACCTCTACCTCTACCTCTACCTCTACCTCTACTCCTCTCCATCATGTGGCATGCTTTCTGTTTGCACCCCTGATGGCGATGAAAGTGAGCTTTGGTAGACAGATAGAGGGCGTGTGCAGATAGCTGGCTAGAATCTGTGGACAAGGACAGACTCCAAACTTGAGTTTGGTAAAGAGACTATCAACATTCAGGTTGGTGTATTTCAGGATCAAGAGAAGACATACAAGCTTAAGAATTCCTCCACAAGTGGGAGCAAGAAGTATGGAACAGGTGTATTCATAGAAAGTCTGAGAAACCTTCAGAAACCCAAACAAGGCTTATAGAAGGTATTTTATTTCCAAAGTCAGAAAAGAATGTAGGAAGAGGCTCCTACTTCAAATGCAAAGACAACAATGCAAGACATCAAGGAATATGAAAAAAAAATCAAGGAAACATGACACCACCAAAGAATCACAATAATCTTCAAGAAACCAACCTTATGGAGATCTGCCATATGCTGATAAAGAATTGAAAATAGCTATTTTGAAAAGCTTAGCTACAAGAAAACACAGGAAGACAATTCAACAAAATCAGGAAAACAAGGCAGAAAAAAAGAGAAAATTTTAACAAAGAGAAATCATAAAAAAAGAACCAGACATTTCAGAGCTGAATAATTCAGTGACTGGAATGATAAATTCAGTAGGAGCATCAATAGCAGAATAGATCAAGTAGAAGAAAGATCTATGAATTAGAAGACAGGGGCTTTGAAATTATTCAGATTAGAACAGAGAAGAAAAAATAAAAAAGAGTGAAGAAAGCCTACACAATCTATACAATACAAACAAAAAGCAGAACACTCTGTGAATTATTGGAGTATTGAAAGGAAAAAAAGAGAGGGTCAAAAATCTTGTTCAAAGAAATAATAGCTGAGAAAACTTCCCAAATCTGGAGAGAGATTTAGATATCCAAGTTCATGAAGTTTATTTGTCCCTCAACAAACTGAACTTAAAGATACCTTCCCCAAGATACATTATAGTAACAGTGTCAAAAAGAAAAAGAGAGAATATTAAAAGTAGCAAGAGAAAAAAGTACGTAACTTTCAAAGGAACCCCTCAGAAGTCTATCAGCATATTTCTCAGCAGAAACCTTACAGGCAGGAGGAGAGTAGGCTGATATATTCAAAGAGCCAAAAGAAACAAACAAACAAACAAAAACTACCAACCACGAATACTCTGTCTGCTAAAATTGTTCTTCAGACATGAAGGAGAGAGATAAAATCATCCCCAGATAAACAAAAATTAAGGAATTTCATCACTAGACCTGCCTTAAAATAAATGATGAAAAGAGTTCTTCAAGATGAAATGAAGGGATGCTAATTAGTAATATGAAAGTTTATAAAACCTGGCAAAGGTAAATATATAGTCAGATTCAGAATACTCTAATATTGTAATATGGTGATGATTAGCCACTTTAGTATAAAGGTTAAAGGGTAAAGTATTAAAAATAACTAAAGCTACAATAACTTGTTAATGAATACACAATATAAAAAAAATAAATTGTGACATCCAAACATAAAAAGAGGAGGAATAAAAGGATAGATTTTTTTTGATGCAATACAAGTTAAATTGTTCCGGTATAAAACAGGCTATTATTTCTGTAGGGAATTTTATGTAAGCCCCATGGAAACCATAAAGCAAAACCTATAGTGGGTACACAACAGATAAAGAGAAAGGAATCAATGCATACCACTACAAAAAAAATCATCAATATATAAAGGAAGACAGAAAGAGGGTAGAAAGGAATAAGGTTAAGTGCAAAAAGTCTAAAAACAATAAGATGGCATTGGTAAGTCCTATCTATCAATAATTAATCTAATTGTAAACAGATTAAATTCTCAAATCAAGAGGCATATAGTAGCTGGATGAATACACACACACACACATACACACACGCATGCACACAACTAAATACTGCTTACAAGAAATGCACTTTAGATATAAGGACACACAAAAGTTTAAGTAATATAAAGGGTATAGAAAGTATACCCTAGAAAGTATATAAAGGGTATAGAAAAATTTATTCTATGCAAGTGGAAACCAAGAGATAACCAGAGATCAGGTAAAATAGTCTTTCAGTCAAAAGTTGTAAAGGGGCAACTAAGGTTATTATATAATGATAAAGGGATCATCAAGAAGATATAACAATCGTAAGTATATATGCATCCAACCTTGGAGCACCTAAATATATTAAGCAAACTTTAATAGATCTGAAGGAAGCAATAGAGGAGAATATAATAATAGTGGAGGACTTGATATCCCAATTTCAACAATGATTGTACTTCAGACCAAATGGAACTAACAGATTTATACAGAACTTTCCATCCAATATCAGCAGGATATATAATCTTCTCAAGCACACATGGAACATTATCCAGAAGAGATCATATGTTAGGTCACAAAACAAACCTTAGAAAATGTACTGAAATCATATCATTTACTTTTCTGACCATAATGGTATAAAACTAGAAATAACAGGAAGAAACTGGAAAATACACAAATGTGTGGAAATTACACAACATATGCCTGAACAACCAATAGGTCAAAAAAGAAATCAAAAGTAAAATTTAAAAAAAATCTTGAGACAAATAAAAGTGAAAATACAAGATACCAAAAGTTATGGGATGAAGCAAATCATGTCTAAGAGGGAAGTTCATAGTGATAAACACCCATATTAAGGAAAAAGACACATCTCAAACAAACCTAACTTGCACATCAGGGAACTAGTAAAAGAAGAGCAAAACAAGCTCAAAGTTAGTACACAGGAGGAACTGACAATATATGAAGTAGAGACTAAAAAGACAGTAGAAATGATCAGTGAAACTAAGAGCTGTTATTTTTTTAAAAGAAAAGAGATATTGGCAAACTTGAGTGAGTTTCACCAAGAAAAAAGAGAGTACCCCAATAAATAAAATTAGAAATGAAAGAAGAGACATTACCACTGATGCTACAGATATACAGGGGATCATAAGAGGCTGCTATGGATTGCAACAGCATGGATGGAGCTAGAGTATGTTAAATGAAATAAGTCTGAGAAAGACAAATACCATATGATTTCACTCATGTAGAATTTAAGAAACAAAACATGTAGAATTTAAGAAACAAAACTAATGAACATGGGAATAAAAGAGAGGAAAACCGAGAAACATACTCTTAACTATAGAGATCAAACTGATGGTTACCATAGGGGAGGTGGAGAGGGGGATGGGGTTAAATAATTGATGGGGATTAAGGAGTACACTTGTAATGAGCACCAGGGGTTGTATGTAAGTGTTGAATTGCTAAATTCTACACCTGAAACTATATCGCACTGGATGTTAACTAACTGCAATTTAAATAAAAACTGAAGGAGAAGGGGGGGGGGGAGGGAGAGAGGATGGGTAGGAGAAGGAGAAGGAGAAAAGATAGCTATGGAAAATTATACACCAACAAATTGGATGACCAAGAATAAATGGATAAATTCCTAGAGATATATAGCCTGCCGAGACTGAATCGAAGAAATAGAAAATCTTAACAGATTCATAACAACTAAAGATGAAATCAGTAATCAAAAGCACCCAACATCAACAACCACCACCACCACCACCCAGGTCCAGATGGTTTCCCTTGTGAATTTTACCACATATTTAAAAAATTAAAAACCAATCCTTCTCAAATTCTTCCAAAATATTAAAAAGGTGAGAAAACTCACATCATTACCTTGATACCAAAGCCATATAAGGACACTGCAAGAAAAGAAAATTAGAGGCTAATATTGAATATACATGTAAAAATTGAATATAGATGTAAAAATTCTCAAGAAAATATTAGCAAACAAAATTCAACAGCACATTAAAAAGATCAAATGAGTGGGATTTATCCCTGTGGTGCAAGGGTGGTTCAACATTCACCAATCAATATTATACATCACATTAGTAGAATGAAAGATAAAAATTATATTATCATCTCAATAAATGCAGAAAAAGCACTTAACAAATATACCTTTAATCATACAGACTCTCAATAGATTAGGTATAGAAGGAACATACCTCAACAAAATAAAGGCCATATATTACAAACCACAGCTAATGTCATACTCATTGGTGAAACTTTGAAAGCTTTCTTGTAAGGTCAGAAAAGGACAGGTTGCTGCCCACTCTGACCACTCCTATTTAACATAGTATTGGAAGTCCTAACCAAACAATTAGACAAGTAAAAGAGATAAAAGGCATCCAAATCAAAAAAGAAGGAATTTTTTCTTTATTTGAAGAAGATGTGATCTTATATATGGAAAATAATATAAAGACTCCACTAAAAAACTGTTGGAACGGACCGAGAAATTCAGCACAGTAGTAACATGCAGAAATCAGTAATAAGATTGGAGGATCGTATCAATATTAGTTGTATCAATCAATATCCTGGTTGTGTTAATGATCTATACTTTTATAAGATGTAGGCATTGGAGAAAATTGGCAACATTATGTATTATTTCTTACAAATGAATGTAAGTCTGGAATGATCTAAAATTCAAATTTTAAAAAGAAAATAGTATATTAACTACCCATGTTTAACAGTATAATACAAAGTGGACTTTCTTTCATTTCAGTGTTTATAAATATAGAACAGGTAGAAAATTACTGACTAGTACAAAGAAACAAGGATTTGATTACTCTAAGGATTTCTAGTGGTCTTAAGATTTAAAGCTCAGGACAGAAAAAAGAGTAAATGTACATAGACATTACCTTGAAGAAAAACTCTATGGAAGAAATGTCTAGAACGTTGAGGTCACAAATGCTTCATCTCAGTGCTTTGCAGTATAGCCTAGATTGATGTGAGAAAGATGGTGAAGAGTCTGTGTGTCTCTTGGACATAGCAAAGCTGGCAGCATATGACAGAGGCTAAAAGTAGAGCTAGAGTTTATATTTCAGTTGTTACAGATCAGAATGTTCAAAAAACTCATAACGTAAGTATCCAAGGAAGTTAAGTCACAACATTAGAGATAAGGACAAATGAAGGATTGGAAATTCTGTCACAAAGGAAAATGTGCTAATATAAATCTGAATTTTGTGTTCTAACAACATGATTTATCAGCTTTGTCCTGAGCATAGCCTTCCCAGATCATGTACAGTCCTCTACCTTTAGAATAGCTTATTAGTTTCATGTCATGAATAAAGCCATGTTGAGTTTCTGCTGGAGCTTTTCTTTCACTTATATTAGTCTAGGTCCACACTTAGTAACCTTCTGTAGAAGAAAGATTCTAGTAAAGAGCCGCTATCAAAGACTGTATATAAGCCTTCTTGTTTTTTTTTCCCCATTTATAAGCTAAAGTAAATATTTCCCAGTGCTATTACCCCATACAAACATTCCCCAGACCCCATTACCTCATAAATTAGTCTCTTATGATATGCATTAACTTAATTCAATTATAACATGTCACAACACATTTGGAAAAACAAAAAACAGTGATTAAATTGCAAAGCAATTTCTGTATGTGAATTCAAAGATTACTTTAAACATTTGACTGCTTTCAAAGTATTCTTGTCACACAACAATTTATTGGGCAAACATGGATTCAGTTCATTTTAGGTTAACCTCAGAAAATTCCTAATGTTCTTTTCATATTTTTGACAGATAGAAATTTCAGTTTCCTCCTGTTTGAACACATGGAATGTGCTAGGCACTCTTCTAAGTAATGGGGGCATGAAGCCAGACAATCATTACCCTTTCCTCCTAAAACTCATAATTTGGAGTGGAGATAGAAACGTAAATAAATGTTAGTAACTACCAGCAACTGCTTTATTACTATTAAAGTTGGAAAGATCAAACAGAACTTGGAGATAATGAGCTTTTTATTTAAATATCAGATTTAAAGATCCACTCTTCCATAATTATACTTCAATACTCATATGAAGAAGCATGTCAATTAATACTACCTCCTTTAAAAGATGATGTTGTATTGGCTATGGGTAGTTCAAAAAGAGATGTGTCCTTCACCATTTTTCCCTATCTTAGTAAATAGAACCACTTCCATACTGCCTTACTCATGCCAAATGTGGGGTCATCTTTGGTTCTTCTTATTTCATACTCAAATCATCTCTTCCTATAAGATCCTCCATGAATTCATATTCTGGGTACAATATCTCATTTCTTCTATTAGTATTACATTAACACAACACAAAACTCTTACTTGGATTATTGCAATAGCCTCCTTAATTTTTTTTTGTTTGTCTTGGTTGACACATAAGATTCCATTATGTTTAAGGCATACAACATAGCGATTTAACTATTCTTACCAGTAGATTTCTACATCATCTTTATGTCCCCACTTTTGCAATTCTGAAGTCTATATTTTATATAACAGAGTAATAATACTATTTCCCTGTTTCTCAACACCCCAATAGTTTTCTATAAAACCTGGAATAGAGACCAGAGAGTAATGGGCCCTATCTAATGCCACCCTTCTACTTGTTTCCGATTTTAGCTATGCTGACTTTTTTGTTTATTCTAAAATACAATAGTGATGTTCCATATCAGGTACTTTTACACATACTGATCCCTCTATTTGGATTATTATCCCAGAAATATTCACACACATTTCCTCAATTTATTTTGGTTTCTGTTCAGATGTCACCTCTTCAGAGAGTCTTCTAAGACCCTTCCTCTTAAATAGCACCTTCTAGTTCTGTTATTGAATTAAGATTACAAGATAAAAGACGACATCTAGTTTAATGTGAAGTTTAGGTAAATAATAAGCTTTTCTAAATATGAGTAGTCTAAAATATTTTCTGAAGGTTTTGTATGGCATGGAATCTACATATACTAAAAAAAAACAACAACAAAAAAACACCTTTTATCTGAAATTCACATTTAACCAGGTGTGTGTATCCTTATTGGCTAAATCTGTCATCTGTATTTATTATACTCTCTTTCCTCTTTTCCCTCATAAAACTTTACATGACAATGAATAATAAATTTTTTTGTGTAAGTTCTGTTTCTTCCATTAGACTGTAAGATCCATGAGGATGGGCATTTGGTTTGTTGTATTCAAAGCTTTGTGAGTAGAATCTGGAGTAGGAGCTGTTGCATAGAAGATACTTAGTAAATCTTTGTTCAGGCAAGAGAGAAATCATAATGTACTATTTTCTCTGTATGCATATACACATATATTCATATATATATATACGTATATACATATACACGCAAAAATCAATACATGTGTATGTTTCACATTCTCCATGAATATGTAGAAGACTAAACCAGAAAGAGTACTTCTAAAGCACTGAATAGGTGGTTTTACAATTGTTTTCCAGAGCCTATGGAAATTGAAACATGAGAAAACATAATTGCAAAAGACATTAAAAATCAAACAAGTTAGGACAGGCTAGGGAACATTTCAAGAAGTCTATCTTATGTAAAATGATCTGATTTAGCCATAAAAATATATCAAAGCAATATTACTTATGATTTAAGAGAATTCAGAAGCATAATCAGACAACTTGGTTTCATTAAGAGGTAACCCTTTCTATAATTTGAAATAGCAATTACATTTTTTATTGCTTTTTTCAAAGTCATCATATTTCTATGAGGACAGAATCTCAACGATCTAGGTTTTGGTAATCAATATACTTTTCAAGAGTATACTCCTTGCTTAAGTGACGCTGCTTGGTAAGTACCTTCTGGCAGCTGATAAAGGACTTCACGTATGATGGCCTTATTTAGGTAAAGTGACTAGTGTTAGGTACTGAAGGATGGGAGAAGTTGGGAAATATAAGAAGAACATTTGGATTGCATCTAATTATTTCAGTGATTAAAACAAACCTGAAGTACAACTTAACACTAATGCTGACAGTACAGTAAACCAGAGGCAAAGGGGTTTCAAAGAGCCTATTTATCTTCCTTCAGGCACTAATATCATTTGTATACAAAAAGAAACTTCAAAGGATTAAGTTCAAAATGGACTTTGAATAATGTTTTAATTTCAAGGTGATTTTGAATAATCCTCACACAATAATATTGTATGATTTTTTTCCTGTTTTTATCATTAAAATACTTGATATTACTTCATGTACACATATTCTAACAGGACTTGTGAGAAGAGACTATTACAAGTACAAATGTACTTGTATTAATATTAATATAATAAAAAATGTATTAAGTTAAACTTAAGCATATTGAAATAAACTGGGAAGCTAGAACTAACCTTTATTTTTTTAAGTTTATTTACTTATTTTGAGAGAATGAGAGAAAGCACACACATGCAAGCAGGGGAGGGGCAGGGAGAGAGGGAGAAAGAGAATCCCAAGCAGGCTCTGCGCCATCAGCTTGGAGCCTGACAGGGGACTCGATCTCAGGAACCATGATGTCATGACCTGAGAGGAAATCAAGGGCCATATGCTGAACTAACTGAGTCACCAGGTGCCCCTAGAACTAACCTTTAAATGGCTGACTGCCTGCCTTCAGTGGATGCCATCTCTTTTATATAGGACCCAAAGCTGTGGTATCAGAAATTGGAAGATATCTTTTCTCAAAACACTTACTGCTTTTAAGGAACTTATTCCTAATTTGGAAGGCTCAGAGCTGCAGATGTTTGTCAATTAGACATGCCAACATAACTACTCATTTGCCTATAGAAAACAGCATTTATATTTTCTGAGAGAGTTCAGTATTTAATTTTTTTTTTTTTTAATTTTTTTTTCAACGTTTTTTATTTATTTTTGGGACAGAGAGAGACAGAGCATGAACGGGGGAGGGGCAGAGAGAGAGGGAGACACAGAATCGGAAACAGGCTCCAGGCTCCGAGCCATCAGCCCAGAGCCTGACGCGGGGCTCGAACTCACAGACCGCGAGATTGTGACCTGGCTGAAGTCGGACGCTTAACCAACTGCGCCACCCAGGCGCCCCTCAGTATTTAATTTTTAATTTCTAAACTTTGTGAAATTAGAGTTAATCAAATATGTTAAAGTGTTTGTTTTTTTACAATCATGGCTGTTTTGTCATTGTTCAAATTTCCTTCCTGATGTTTTGGCAAAATAAATCATTCAAATTATTGATTTTTTTCTAATTACTGGAATTTTAATGCAATTCAGTTGATAATACATTGAATTCTTTAAAAATAATATTTATGTCATAGTCCTCAAAATATTTTTTTCAACGAACACAACTTGATATTTACAAGTTAAATAGACAAAAACTCAGAATAGAAGAATGAAAATACACACCAAGTGATGAATGAGTAGAGAAGACGTGATAAACGCGCGCGCGCACACACACACACACACACACACACACACACACACACACACACAGTGGAATATTATCCAGCCATCAAAAAGAATGAAATCTTGCCATTTGCGATGATGTGGCTGGAGTTAGAAAATATAATACTAAGCAAAATAAGTCAGTCAAAGAATTATAAATACCATATGATTTCACTCACATGTGGATTTTAAGAAACACAACAGATGAACATAATAGGGGAAAGAAAAACAAGGGAGACAAATCTTAGGAGACTCTTAACCAAAGAGAATAAACTGAGGGTTGCTAGAGGGGAGGTAGGTGTGGGGAGATGGACTAAATGGGTGATGGGTATTAAGGGGGCACTTGTTGAGATGAGCACTGAGTGTTATATGTAAGTGATGAATCACTAAATTTTACTCTTGAAATCAATATTACAGTAATGCTAACTAACTAGAATTTAAGTAAAAACTTGTAACAAAAAAAGAAAAAAAGATAGTTAAAACTACACCAAACCAGTATAAATTTTAGCCACTTGAATTGTTATACTGCATGCATAAATAAGCAATTGCTTATTAAATTACTGACCTCATAAATATAGAACAATTGAATGTTGTTTTTTTTAAGTAAACTCTACACCTAATGTGGGGTTCTAACTCATATCGAGTTGCATGCTCCACTGACTGAGCCAACCAGGCACCCCTAGAATAGTTGAATGCTTTCAGTAGTTGGTGATTAGCAAGTTCTGTATTCCGTCTATACTGTGAACTGATGATAGAGTTTCTGTGGTTTAAGGAAATTAGTGTCAAAATCAGATTTATAAAATATTGCACTTTCCCAGTAAGCAAATGGAAGCATAAAAGATAATGTAGATATTGCTAACTTTTTTTCAAAATAGTTTATTTTTTTTTGTTTTAAATTTGGCTATATTGACTGCTGAGGTGTGATTAACATGGCAATAGAAAAGAAAACATTTAAATAATTTCTGTTTTAATCCAATTATAATACACTCATGAGATCATTTGTGTACAACCAGAATTAACAATTTTATAAAGCTTCATAATTGACAAAATGCTTTCATATCTGTTGTTCTCCAGCTTTGTCTATTAAATGTTCCACTTTTATTCTACAGTATTTAGGTGCTGATTTCATTAAAATAATGAATCGTCAGACATTTTGGGGTCTCTTTCTGAACTTTTTTTTTCTTTAGTATTGGCCTACCTATACATAAACCAATACTATACTGTTGTGTTTATTGAGGCTTTATATTTCTATATGAGGTATAGCTTATGCTTGCTCATACTTCTTTTTTTAACTGTTTATTTAAATTCCAGTGCATTAACAAACAGTGTAATAGTAAAGTCTGATGTATAATATAGTGATTAAATACTTCCATACAATACCTGGTGCTCATCATAAGTGCCCTCTTTCTTCCCCATCACCTATTTAACCCATCCTCCTATTTAACCCATCCTTCCACCTGTGTCCCCTCTGGTAACCATCAGTGTGTTCTCTATAGTTAAACATCTGTTTCTTGTTTTGCCTCTCTGTATCTTTATTTTTTCTTATTTGTTTGTTTTGTTTCTTAAATACAACATATGAGTGGAATCATATGGTATTTGTTTTTTTATGATGGACTTATTTCAGTTAGAATAATACTTTTTAGCTGCATCCATGTCATTGCAAATGACAAGATTTCATTCTTTTTATGGCTGAGTAATATTCCATGGTTTATATATACCACATCTTCTTTATCCATTCATCAGTCGAAGGATACTTGGGCTGTTGCCTTAATTTGGCTATTGTAAATAATACTGCTGTAAACATAAGTGTGTATGTATTCTTTTGAATTAGTATGTTTGTATCCTTCGGGTAAATACCTTGTGCAATTGCTGGATCTTAGGGTAGTTCTATTTTTAACTTTTTGAGGAAGCTCCATACTGTTTTCTAGAGTGGCTGCACCAGTTTGCATTCTCACAAACAGTGCAAAAGCTTATACTTCTCATTAAGAATTTTATCCTTATTTTTATTTACTTATTTTTATATGAACATGAGAATCAACCTGTCTAGAAAAGAGATTTAATATTTTCATTGGGAATACATTATATTTATAAATTTAGGGAAAACGAGCATCATTAGGTTATCAGATTCTCCATACAAGAATGGCATGACTTTCCATTTGTATACTTCTATTTTTGTGAACTTCAGGAAGTTTCACATTGGTGTTAATTGGTAACTGTTCCATATTTTTCTATTTATTTTTCATAATGTCTTATTTCTGTTATGGACTTAATTTTTAAATGTCTTATGTATGTCTACTTAATCCATAGAGTCTATCAGCCTGTCTTTTTTCAAAACTTGCTCATAATTTACATTCTTTCAGTATATTTTTTTAATGTTTAACTGAATCTAATTTATAGTAGTGTTTTTCCTGGAAATCCTGTGCAGCTTGGTTAGAATGTGTTTTCTACCACAATGATTTTTCTCTCTGTTTTGCATACTCAGGGTTATCACTTCCCTAGAGATAACTTTTAGTTTATTTTCTTTATAGTTCCTATGTCACAAGGGCATTGTAAATTCAAACCCAAATCTATATTTGAAATAGATTCTTAGTTACAAATTGTGAGAGGATTTATTTTTTCTTCTCAGATCTCTGGTAGAGATATAAAGCTTTTCTCTTCTACATGTATAGGTGAGGAGAATTGTTTCTCCAAACTTAACTAAATGTACAACATTTCAAGGCATTTAGATATTGCAAAGTCCATATTTCCAACTCTAAATAATTCATATTATTTATCTGTTTGTATATTTAAAAATAGAATATATGACAGACTAATGAGCAAAGCAAATAATATTCAGTATGTAATCACATATGTAATTAAGAAATCAATTACATAAATTTTATAATTACTTCATTAATTAGAATTAATTAATAAAGGGGCACCTTGGTGGCTCGATTGGTTAAGCAGCCAACTTCGGCTCAGGTCATGGTCTCACAGTTTGTGAGTTTGAGCCCTGCGTTGGGCTCTGTGCTGACAGCTCAGAGTCTGGAGCCTGCTTTGGATTCTGTGTCTCCCTCTCTCTCTGACCCTCCCCCACTCACACTCTGTCTCTCTCTCTCTTTCTCTTAAAAATAAACATTAAAAAAATAGAACTAATTAATATCGATACACACTCCCTAATCACAGAGCAATCACTTCAAATCATACACTCATGTTTAAAGCTATGGTTTTTATAATTTCTTCTCTATTCTTTATTGTGGGAATACCAAAATCTTAAACTTATTTTTAGGAGTTCACAGATATTTTTATATGAGCAAGTATTCCCAACTACCATATGGTATGTTTTGTTCTCTTTATATTTTGCTCTGATTACTTTAGTTTATATCTGCCTTTAGGGTCATTTATGCCCATATTTCACAGGAAACACATGCCCCAACAAGCCATCAGTGGCAACAGGATTTGGACCCCTGCATCTGAAATCTCATTAATACCAGTAAAATGGAAGCAACACTGTTGTAAGCACACTGGCTATAGGTTATGTAAGCCAAAACTTCCTCTAATCGTGTGTGTGTGGGGGGTGGGGGGGTGGTGTTTGTGCACGCATATATACATACACATACATATAAGACATACAAATGTGTGTGTGTATGCGTGTATGATCCTTTGGGGCAAAATAGATATCCATTCCTGTTATTTCACTTTAGACCTGAATACCTAAGCAGTACTGGCTTTCTTGTGTCACAGTGCTTCCCAATTATGTTAGTCTCATGAACATGTTTAACATTATGTTACTGCCCTTACACATGAGTTTAGAAGAGTCTATATAGGGAGCTCTGCTTTGCCCCAGTTGCTAGATTTTTTTAGACTTTCCTCATCCCAGCAACAATTTAGACATTAAAATACTGAGTCTAACATATTCTTTATAATTAGAAGTATCCAGTAAGCTCCAATTGTGTTAGCCTAAACAGTCTGCTGGGCAAAGCCAGATAACTGTGAATCACAATACTGAGTAGATCTTAAGCTAGATTGGGTACACATACACTTCTGTTTCAAATTCTATGATTTAATTATTTATATAATATTAATCTAGAAATTTAAATTTTTATTTAAGTTAAAAAGTATATTTAGTTATTCTATATACAACATATTTTGGTCTTGAGTCATTTAGTGAAAGAAAAGGATTTTTTTCTAAAAATGTGTTTTTCAAAAAAAAAGTTAATCCTTAGCCTATGCAGAAAATATCTTTGTTTTTCTTTATATATTTCATTGAATTATAGATTTGTTCAGTGTTCATTTGGCATTAATTTAATGAAGAAAAATATAAAATGCTTATATGATACACTTAGTTTCATATTATATAAGCAAGAACATTTCAATGATGTGAATGTTAATGTATATTTTATATTATTTAGTTAATAAGGGGAAGTACAAATTAATTAAATGTAAAAAAAACCAAGATCTATTGGATATATAATACCTGTTGGGTATGAATTGTGTATTTTTATATAACTTATTGATCTAAAGATAGAAATTAGCTGTTTTGAGCAATTATATTAAAATAGTTCATATGGAAATATGTAAAGAATGCAATCAATGATTTCTATAACAAAACTACCTACACAAAGCATAACAATATTGGAACTATAATAACATCTGAAACAGGGTCTATAATCTTAAAATGAAAGAACTCAAGAAAATTAAGTATAACTATATTGAAAATATGAGATTAATTTCTTTAATATAATTAAAAGTTAATACAACTCCAACTTCATGATTCAGCATTTTTAATATTTCCATTATTGTATTACTTAAGGGAAATTTAAAATGGAAAGCACTACATTATTAAAGCAAAATGTAAATGGAGAAGTAGAGAATGAATTAACATTCATGATTAAGAATATGTACATATTATATTGAAAAATACAGAAGTGGAATGTAAATAATTTTAATTCATAAATAAATCTCCATATTATATTATATTGAATTATTTTTTCTATTTTATTTCATAAGACAAGGGTGATCACTTTCATGTACTAAAGTTAAACTCTAGGATGGGTCAGTATTGACTTTAAGGTAATATATTAAATTTTAATTAAAATATTATGCTTCCTTCTAAAATGCTGTAATGAATTGGCTGCTCTCAAAGGTCTTCTAAGAGTTGCTTTGTATGTTTCATCCAAATTGGATCATGAGCATAATGCACCTCCCTAAGGATGATATGTATAAACTACATTTCCATGAGAATTTTAGACTGCCCGTTGAACCTCTTGTCATATTGGAAGTTCATTGTCAGATTTGAAATTTTTAACAAAATTATGTGTGTGGGATGTTGTTATTTTAATTTATATCTAATGATTATTGGTGATACTGAGATACTTTAAGCTGCTACTCACTGACCTTTTTTTTTTTTTTTTGAGAGAGAGCAAGAGAATATGTACATGTGTGGGGCAGGGGCAGAGAGGGAAGGAGAGAGGGTATCCCAAGCAGGCCCTTCACTGTCAGCGTAAAGCCTAGCATGGGGCTTGAACTCACAAACCGTGAGATCATGACCTGAGCTGAAATCAAGAGTTGGACACTTAACCAAGTGAGCTACCCAGGTGGCCTACTAATTGACCAATTCTATGGATTATTTGTTAATATTTTTTTTCACTTTTCAGTGGGTTGAGATTGTCATATATATATATATATATATATATATATATATATATATATTTTTTTTTTTTTAGAGGCTCATACATCACGTTTAGAACTTTCATAAAACTGTTATAAATGTGGGTGAGTTAAGACATGGCTAATTCTCATAATTTTAGTGTCAATGTTGCTTGGGACTTACCTGTAGATGTATTTAAGCTCTTGGGTTGAAATAGATTTTATTTGTCATGTTTAAAGAAGTATAAATGCATTCCTTAATATTTCCACACGTGCAAAGTAGAGGACTATTTTTTAATGTGACCCATTGCTATGTTAAATTAATAGATTTTAAGATAGCAAAAAAATTTATCTTTTAGAATAAAAAATACTTAATATTTATATATTTTAATTTTAAAATACTGCATATTAAATATACTAGGACATTATTTAAGAGTTTTCCCTTTTATTAGTAAAGGAGCATATTTTGTGATTTTCTATTATGTATGCATGTTTTCTGAGATTCGTGTTATGCCAGCTTTATAAAATAAGTTTTTTGGGACACCTGGGTGGCTCAATTGGGTAAGTGTCCAATTCCTGATTTCAGCTCAGGTCACGATCTCATGATTTGTGAGTTCGAGCCCATGTAGGTCTCTGAGCTGGCAGTACAGAGCCTGTTTGGGATTCCCTTTGTTCCTCTCTCTCTGACCATTTGCCACTCTTTTTCTCTTTCTCAGAATAAATAAATAAACAATTTTAAAAAATAAAACGCATTTGTTATCCATGCATCATTTTTTCAGCTTAAAATCTATTTTATGATATGAGAATCAACTATTCTAATTGGAAAGAGAACATTTTCATGTTAAATAATCTAAGCCTGGTCATTGCTTCAGAGGCACTCACTGAGATGGTGTTTTTGTTTTTTTTAAGTCCTTCTGTGGTTTTATTTCTGTGTAAGTTTCTCACTCCCTGAGCCAAAATATTTTTAGAAAACATCTATTTCATTAAAATACATTAGAATAGAGGTCTCTATTATAATGCTATTTTTAAATCTCCCTATATTTATTAAATTTCCATTTGGTTAGCAACTAAGTTTGACTATTATTGATTTTTACAAACTTCTATTTATTTTTTTTTAATTTTTATTTATTTTTTAGAGAGAGAGAGACAGAGTGCAAGCTGGGGAGAGGCAAAGAAAGAGAGGGGAGACACAGAATCGAAGCAGGCACCAGGCTTCAAGCTGTCAGCACAGAGCCTGATGCATGTCTTGAACCCATGAACTATGAGATCATGACCTGAGCTAAAGTCAGATGCTTAACTGACAACCACCCAGGTGCACCTGATTTTTACAAACCTCTTCACTACAGTTATAAACTCAACTTTATTTCTGTTTATGACTTATAAATTCCTTCTCTTATCTTTATTAATTTCGACAGATTTCTTTTTCTAACTCCTTGTACTACTTAAATCCATACCATTTTATTTAATAATTAAAACACTAAAATCCATTGATTTGCTTCTAATAACATAGGTTCTTCTATCTTTGAGAGATAATATTTTTGCAATTGTTTTTTTCTATATCATATATCATAGAGATTTGGTTTATTTTATTGCAAGAATTATTTAATGATTTTACTCATTTGAAATAACTTGAGGCCTAAAGGTTAATTTATATTTATTTTTTATGTTGCAGATAGATATGAATGTCTCCTAACTCTTTAATCTTTTAATCTCAATCTCAATCTTTAGTCTCTAATCTCAATCTTTTAATCTCTATGCTGCACTAAAACTTGTGCTTTGGAAAATCATTCTTCCATAGATATTGCTGAAGGGCTTAAATGATGGACAGCCTCCATGGCTTCAGTGAAACTTAAGTGTTTGACTCTTGAGAAAGAGATTGGAAGCCCCAAAATGCTTTGTTCGATTATTCTTAGCAGCAATGACAGGTGTTCTTTAAGTTTAAAACAGACAATACCATAAAAATGTAAGTTTAAAATAATGGTTACTACAATGGAGACATTGAACATGTGTTTGTCAAGAATTTTGAAGAAAGAAAAGATATTTGGGGAAAATAAGTTCAGCTTGTAGTAAAATATATGCTTTAAGTGATTTAAGAAAAACATGATGGGATAGATGGTAAGGCCAATTCTATAGCATGTATATTATTTCGTAAATGACTGAACTTAACATACTGAATCACAGTTTCTAAATGAAATTTTTTTCTGCTTTTGCATTTTTTTTTTGGATTTCAGATTTCTAACCTCTGAATGAAATCTTTGTATTTAGTTTTGTGTGTTTGTTTTGGCATTGAAGGCAGCAGCTTTAAAAATAAGTAGCTTTAAAAATATTTTTTCATTTATATGTATATATATTGAAAACTCTACCTTTTAATTTTTTTTATGTTGACTTATTTTGAGAGAGAGAGAGAGAGCAGGCTCACAGCTGGGGAGGGGTAGAGAGAGAGAGGGAGAGAGAGAATCCCAAGCAGACTCTGCACTGTTAGTGCAGAACCCAATACAGAGCTCAGACTCATGAACTGTGAGATCATGAGTTGAGCTGAAGTCAGACGCTTAGCCAACTGAGCCACCCAGGCATCCTGGAAACCTTACTTCTTTATGCACATAACATCACTTTCTAACAGAGGGATTTCATTATTTTTTGAATCACAAATGTGATGGACTGTACACAAAATACTTGATATAGAAAATGTAATAATAATATAGGATAGGTCCAGTAGATTTCATTTTACTTTTGGGAGGGTATCATATGAATTTTTTTTTGACCTATTGATTTAGTATCAAAAATCCTCTGAATTAATCTTTCCTAATATTACACATTAAAAATTTAGATATAAACAGAATTGTGGAAAATACAGGCAAAGCAGATTATTTTAAGAATAATAGGAGAGGGGTGCCTAGCTAACTCAGTAGGTAGAACATGTGACTCTTGATCTTAGGGTCAGTGAGTTGAGCCCCATGTTGGGCATGGAGCTTACTTAAAAAAAAAAAGAAATAGAGTTGCAAAGAAAATTAATTTCTTCTTTGTTGGGGGGGGGTCATCAACAATGGTAGTAGATATTCTATATTCTTACAGTCACTAGATGTAGGATTGTAACAGCTTGGATTGCTCAAAGGATCCTTGCTGGATCCAACATTGATGTATTTGCAAAGAAGTATCTCCAAAACAGTGAAATGCGATATTTAAAAACCACCTATTATTTTTGTACTGTTGTTTGTTTGTATAAAGTTTATTTATTTATTTTGAGAGGAGAGAGAGAATGAGTGGGAGGAGGAGCGGAGAGAGAGAGAGAGAGTCTCAAGTGGCCTTCCCACTGTCAGTGGAGAACCCGATGCTGGGCTTAATCTCACGAACCATGAGATCATGATCTGAGTCCATATCAAGAATTGGATGCTTAACCAACTGAACCACCCAGATAACCCTATGCTGTTTGTTTTAAAGTATTTGTCTTTCAAACCTCTAAGAACTCCTAAATAGAAAATATGAAAATGTATCTTTATTTTGGAAAATGTTTCAATTTGAATATTTATTTATTGGGATTAAGAATGACTCTATTTTTTTTAAAGTTACTGAATGTTGGGGCGCCTGGGTGGCTCAATCGGTTGAGCCTCCAACTTTGGCTCAGGTCATGATCTCACGGTCTGTGAGTTCCAGCCCCAGTCGGGCTCTGTGATGACAGCTCAGAGCCTGGAGCCTGCTTCGGATTCTGTGTTTCTCTTTCTGACCCTCCCCCGTTCATGCTCTGTCTGTGTCTGTCTCAAAATAAATAAACATTAAAAGAAATTTACAAAAAAAAATGTTACTTAATTTATTTTGTTTTTTTAATTTTTAATTTTTGTTTATTTTTTAAAATTTACATCCAAATTAGTTAGCATATAGGGCAACAATGATTTCAGGAGTAATTCCTTAGTGCCCCTTACCCATTTAGCCCATCCCCCCTCCCACAACCCCTCCAGTAGCCCTCAGTTTGTTCTCCATATTTATGAGTCTCTTCTGTTTTGTCCCGCTCCCTGTTTTTATATTATTTTTGTTTCCCTTCCCTTGTGTCCCATCTGTTTTGTCTCTTAAAGTCCTCATATGAGTGAAGTCATATTATTTTTGTCTTTCTCTGACTGACCAATTTCACTTAGCATAATGCCCTCCAGTTCCATCCACGTAGTTGCAAATGGCAAGATTTCACTCCTTTTGATTTCCAAGTACTACTCCATTGTATATATATACCACATCTTCTTTATCCAATCATCCATCAATGGACATTTGGGCTCTTTCCATACTTTGGCTATTGTTGATAGTGCTGCTATAAACATGGGGATGCATGTGTCCCTTCAAAATCACGCACCTCTATCCCGTGGATAAATGCCTAGTGGTGCAATTGCTGGGTCATAGGGTAGTTCTATTTTTAGTTTTTTGAGGAACCTCCATATTGTTTTCCAGAGTGGCTGTACCAGCTTGCATTGCCACCAGCAATGCAAAAGAGATCCTCTTTCTCTGCATCCTCACCAACATCTGTTGTTGCCTGAGTTGTTAATGTTAGCCATTCTGACAGGTGTGAGGTGATATCTCATTGGGGTTTTGATTTGTATTTCCCTGATGATGAGTGATGTTGAGCATTTTTTCATGTGTCCGTTGGCCATCTGGATGTCTTCCTTGGAGAAGTGTCTATTCATGTCTTTTGCCCATTTCTTCACTGGATTATTTGTTTTTGGGTGTTGAGTTTGATAAGTTCTTTATAGATCTTGGATACTAACCCTTTATCAGATATGTCATTAGCAAATATCTTCTCCCATTCTGTTGGTTGCCTTTTAGTTTTGCTGATTGTTTCCTTGGCTGTGCAGAAGCTTTTTATCTTGATGAGGTCCCAGTAGTTCATTTTTGCTTTTGTTTCCCTTGCCTCGAGAGACGGGTTGGGTAAAAATTTCCTGCAGCCAAGATCAAAGAGGGTTTTGCCTGCTTTCTCCTTGAGGATTTTGATGGCTTCCTGTCTTACATTGAGGTCTTTCATCCATCTAGTGTTTATTTTTGTGTATGGTGTAAGAAAGTGATCCAGGTTCATTTTTCTGCATGTGGCTGTCCAGTTTTCCCAGCACCACATACTGAAGACACTGTCTTTATTCCATTAGATATTCTTTCCTGCTTTGTCAAAGATTAGTTGGCCATACGTTTGTGGGTCCATTTATGGGTTCTCTATTCTGTTCCATTGATCTGAGTGTCTGTTCTTGTGCCAGTACCATTCTGTCTTAATGATTACAGCTTTGTAGTAGAGCTTGAAGTCTGGGATTGTGATGACTCCTGCTTTGGGTTTTTTTTTTTTTTTTTTTTTTCAAGATCGCTTTGGCTATTCGGGGTCTTTTCTGGTTCCATACAAATTTTAGGATTATTTGTTCTAGCTCTATGAAGAATGCTGGTGTTATTTTGATAGGGATTGCATTGAATATGTAGATTGCTTTGGGTAGTATTGACATTTTAACAATATTTGTTCTTCCCATCCAGAGGCATGGAATCTTTTTCCATTTTTTTTTTTTTGTGTGTCTTCTTCAACTTCTTTCATAAGCTTGCTATAGTTTTCAGTGTATAGATTTTTCACCTCTTTGGTTAGATTTATTCCTAGGTATTTTATGGGTTTTTTTTTTTTTTTGTGCTACTGTAAATGGGATCGGTTCCTTGATTTCCCTGTCGCTTCATTGTTGGTGTATAGGAATGCAACCGATTTCTGTGCATTGATTTTATATCCTGCAACTTGCTGAATTCATGAATCAATTCTAGCAGTTTTTTAGAGGAATCTTTTGGGTTTTCCATATAGAGTGTCATAACATCAGTGAAGAGTGAAAGTTTGACCTCCTCCTGGCTGATTTGGATGCCTTTTATTTCTTTGCGTTGTCTCATTGCAGAGGCTAAGACTTCCAATACTATGTTGAATAACAGTGGCGAGAGTGGACATTCCTGTCTTGTTCCTGACCTCAGGGGGAAAGCTCTCAGTTTCTCCCCATTGAGGATGATATTAGCATTGGGTCGTTCATTTATGGCTTTTATGATCTTGAGGTATTCTCCTTCTATCCCTACTTTCTTGAGGGTTTTTATCAAGAAAGGATGCTGTATTTTGTCAAGTTTTCTCTGTATCTATTGAGAGGATCATATGGTTCTTGTCCTTTCTTTTATTGATGTGATGAATCATGTTAATTCTTTTGCGGATATTGAACGAGCCCTGCATCCCAGGTATAAATCCCACTTGGTCGTGGTGAATAATTTCTTTAATGTATTGTTGGATCCAGTTGGCTAATATCTTGTTGCGGAGTTTTGCATCTATGTTCATCAGGGAAATTTGTGTATAGTTCTCCTTTTTAGTGGGGTCTCTGTCTGGTTTTGGAATCAAGGTAATGTTGGTTTCATAGAAAGAGTTTGGAAGTTTTACTTCCATTTCTATTTTTTTGGAATACTTTCAAGAGATTTGGTGTTAACTCTTCCTTCAATGTTTGGTAGAATTCCCCTGGAAAGCTATCTGGCCCTGGACTCTTGTTTTTGGCAGATTTTTCATTATGAACTCGATTTCCTTACTGGTTATGGGGCTGTTCCAATTTTCTATTTCTTCCTGTTTCAGTTTTGGTAGTGTATATGTTTCTAGGAATTTGTCCATTTCTTCTAGATTACCCATTTTATTGGCATATAATTCCTCATAATATTCTCTTATTATTGTTTTTATTTCTGTTGTGTTGGTTGTGATCTCTCCTCTTTCATTCTTGATTTTATTTACTTAGGTTCTTTTCCTTTTTCTTTTTGATCAAACTTGCTAGTGGTTTATCAATTTTCTTAATTCTTTCAAAGAACCAGCTTCTGGTTTCATTGATCTGTTCTACTGGTTTTATTTTTTGGTTTTGATGACATTAATTTCTGCTCTCATCTTTATTATTTCTTCTCTTCTGCTGTTTTGGGGTTTTATTTGCTGTTCTTTTTCCAGCTCCTTAAGGCATAAGGTTGTGTATCTTAGATCTTTCTTCCTTCTTTAGGAAGGCCTGGATTGCTATATACTTTCCTCTTATGACCACCTTTGCTGCGTCTCTGAGGTTTTGGGTTGTGGTGTTATCATTTTCATTGACTTCATATACTTTTCAATTTCCTCTTTAACTTCTTGGTTAGTCCGCTCATTCTTTAGTAGGATGTTCTTCAGTCTCCAAGTATTTGTTACCTTTCCAAATTTTTTCTTGTGGTTCATTTCAAGTTTCATAGCGTTGTGGTCTAAAAATGTGCACAGTATGATCTTGATCTTTTTGTACTTACTTAGGGCTGATTTGTGTCCCAGTATATGGTCTATTCTGGAGAATGTTCCATGTGCACTGGAGAAGAATGTATATTCTGCTGCTTTAGGATGAAATGTTCGGAATATATCTGTTAAGTCCATCTGGTCCAGTGTGTCATTCAAAGCCATTGTTTCCTGATTGATTTTTTGATTAGGTGATCTCATGGTTCCTGAGGTAGAGCCTCATGTTGGGCTCTGTACTGACACCACTGAACCTGCTTCAGATTCTCTCTCTACCCCTCTCTCTATGCTCCTTCCCCACTTGTAGGCATGCTCTTTTTCTGTTTCTCAAAATGAATAAACATTTTTTTAAAAAGACTTCGCGCTTCAAAAACTTATGTAATAGGAGCAAGTATCTGTATGTTTAGGTTTCCACCTCCAGAGAACTTGTCAATTTCTTCAACAACTCTGTCCTTAGAATTAGCTTCATTCCAATGATAACACCTAGGCAGACCAGAATAGGCCACTTAATGACTATCTAAAAGAGTAAACTAATGTCAGTTATTCATCACAACAGGCATCTCTAGTCTCTGCATGTGAGTCTTAAACCATTCCAATTCAACTTCAAAAGAGAATAATGTTCTCTCTCATCTCAAACATTACAGCTCCAGAGATTTTGTTTCACCCAATCTGTTATGCCCTTAGCTTTTTAAAAAAATTAAAAAAAATTTTTAACATTTATTTATCTTTGAGAGACAGAGAGAGACAGAACATGAGCAGGGGAGGGGCAGAGAGAGAGGAAGACACAGATCTGAAGCAGGCTCCAGGCTCTGAGCTGTCATCACAGAGCCTGCTGCAGGACTTGAACCATGAGACAATGACCTGAGCCGAAGTCGGACGCCTAACCACCTGAGCCACCCATGCGCCCCTGCCCTAGTCTTTTTTTAAAGACTGGGTAGAAGGGATGAGAACTGAAATTATAGATGAAAATATGGAAACATACATTTCTGCTGAGTGGTAATCTTGAAAAATGTATTCAGCCTCCACCCTGTTGGCTTTCTGTATAAGAAGGAGAAATGGGGCGCCTGGGTGGCTCAGTAGGTTAAGCATTCGACTTTGGCTCAGGTCATGATCTCACGGTTCATGGGTTCAAGCCCTGCATCGGGCTCTGCACTGACAGCTCGGAGCCTGGAGCCTGTTTCGGATTCTGTGTCTCCCACTCTCTCTGCCCCTCCCCAACTCACGCCCTGTCTCCCTCTGTCTTAAGAATAAATAAACATTAAAAAAAAGAGAGAGAGAAAGTATCACTTCTTTTCTCTCATGAGTGTAATTCTCTTTGCAGGTCCCCAGAATTCCACTCGACAATCAGCCATAGATCTGCCTCTATCCATCCTGTCAGAATTTCAATCTCTAATTTATTTACATGTGCTGTAAACCTCTAACCTACATTTCTTATCAGTATCAAAGTCAAAGTTATAACGTTTTGGAATTGACATTAGGGAATTGATCAAAATCATGTGTAAGGCCATTGATGTATTTGAAAAAGAAGTCTATGAAAATGGTATACACTTATAATTATTTATAAACAGTAAATAATAACAAATCACTCAATATATTGTATATTCTAAGAATTAGTGCATAAATGATATAACTCACCTCCAGTTTAACTCATTTGAAAGGTAATACAAACTCCTCATTCCATTAGATACACTAATTTTGTGAAAATAAGTTGAGCTCTTACCTCCTGGGAATCAATTAGTAGGTCTCCAAGGTATTTATACTTTCCCACTCATTATAATTAAAAATAATTATTAGATAAACTTTTAAAATGAAGTGAGGATTAAAGCATTTTTCTATAACAGCTGAGTTGAAGATTGTGAGAAGTTCACTAATGGTAGCTAAAGTAAAATAAATAACTGGTTAACAGAAGGCTTTGTTGGACAATTACAAATGATTAGAAATAACCCTGGAGGAAAAATAGAAAAATACTGCATTCAAGTTGCCTCTCATTTGTTTTTAAGTTCTCATTCCATATAAACAAACAAACAAGCAAGAAACAAAGTAGCAATTGTATATAATAAATGTAGATATGCCTTATACAAGAAATAAGACCTAAGGATTGAATCATATTCAAGTAGAAAGATTTGGTCCTACATTAGAGATTAGGGAATGATCATATTTGAATATTTAAAAAAATATTTATATTATGTACCAACTTTTTATGTTTTCTTTGATTCTTTTAAAATGTATAAATATTTATCAAATTTTAATAATTTCCTACTTTGACTATTTGTACTAACTGCTGGTACTATACATATACTATAAGAGGGTTTCTAAGGTACTGTGATATATTTGAGCATTTTTAAGTGGTTTCATTTCAAATTAGTTTTCATTTCAAATTAGTTTATATTTTCATGATTTTTTCCTAAAACAAACAGTCATATTTTGTATACTCTTTTTAAAAAATATATCATTTGATTAAAAGCAGCAATTTATTTTCTTTCTTTTTTTTTAATGTGAAATTTATTGTCAAATTGGTTTCCATACAACACCCAGTGCTCATCCCAAAAAGGTGCCCTCCTCAATACCCATCACCCACCTACCCCCCCTCACACCCCCCATCAACCCTCAGTTTGTTCTCAGTTTTTAAGGGTCTCTTATGTTTTGGCTCCCTCCCTCTCTAACCTCTATTTTTCTTAAGAGAAAAATAGTCCAACTTTTGAAATAGAAAAAAGTAAGCTATGAGATAAGGTTTGAAATAAAGGTTCAATGCATCTCTACTTCTATATTTCCTAGCTCAGTTTACTAGAGTTCTTGTGCTTTTCTTTAGGAAAATTCTTATTCCCCATTACCTCAAGAAATTTCTGGATGACTAGGCAGCCATAAAATGATAATCAAATCATGCTTCCTCTCTCAGGAGTACTTGACCTGTTATATGCCATTTCTAGAGGCTTGATCCTTTAAATACTTCCTAAAAGATAGTGGACTAGTCACAGTTAGAATAGTACTGCAGGGAAAATAGTTTTCTTGTAAACATGCTTCTGGCAGTGTCCCTCCAATCATAGTACAAAAGGTACTTTTCAGTCAGTCCTTCTAGGTAGAAGTTAGCTGTCATCAAATTCATCTTGAGAGTTAATGAGTTCAATCAAAAATCAAATATCTCTAGGACTCTATTATACATTATTTAATATTGTAATACTATTATAAAATAGTTAATAACATAAGAGTATTCAGCTATTTGGAAAAAAAGGAAGAGATTTATTAAATAGAACTCAAATGTTAAAATCATATGGTGAGAAAAGGTTTCTTTGAATGATCATTTATAGATAGGTCAGTTTCAGGCTCAGAGTTATTGGTTAATCTATGAGTAGTATTTGCTAATAAATAGTATATTTTATTCATTCCACTCAGTTACAAATGACTAGAACTGAATTTTATGTGTCTTAGTGAAACTTCCATAGTGGTTTTATATGTCCATAATGAACTGGTGAGACATGAATTATTAGTGTATCATCTAATGCAAGTTTCTCAACCTTACCACTATTGACATTTGGGGCCATATTTGTTGGAGGGGGACAGGTCTGTGCATTGTGGGATGTTCAGCAGTAGCTTGACCTCTATCTACAACCTCCTAATACCAGTATCAGCCTCCTTCCCCAGTTATGACAAGCAAAAATATCCTCAAATATCCCTGGGGGAAAAAAAATCAACCCCAATTGAGATTCACTGATCTAATGTACTTAAGAAGTGTAAGAGTCCTGAGACAATGAAATCACTTTTACAAGGGAGCAGGGTCTGAATGAAGAACAGAAAATTATTGTCACCAATGCTATTTTAGAAATGATAGAATATTCAGATTCAGAAATCATTCAGCATCAATACTGATGCTCCAGTTTTTATGCATGCATTTTAAAACCTTGTGAGTAACTTAGTTATTATATATTTAGAAAATGAGAAATCATGGGTGTACTGTATTTTGCTTATATCTGATTATTCAGAAGACTTAGTCTTTCCAAAGTCAGAATATATCTATGAAAATATGAGCCCTGATGGACAGCAGAAACTCATGGATTTAATATTATTCTTCCCTCCCCTCTGTTGTGATTTATTCTGCTAGCACATGATTATCTTTATCAGCTACATGTCATTTCCCTGTCATGAAAACAATCTTATAATTTAAATAATAAAAAAAAGAATGACACTTTTGTGTAACTTATTTTTCTGGTCATAAGGAACAAAACTGTAGATTTTATTTGACTGTTTGGTAAATCATCCATTCATATCCCCGTAAAAAAGTCTAACATGGTTTCTCTTATTTATTTACTGAGAAAATTGTGTCATAGGGGTAATATTTTATATGCATTTGTGATAATACCTAATTTTATGTTAATGGCACGTATATTTTAAATATCTACAATCCCACCAAAAAAAATCAACAAAATGAAATTAAAGATTATCTAAATTTAATAAAATGTGAAAACATGAAGATGAAGATATGTCTCATTGCACAATTTATCAAAACTAGTAGTTCTTAACCGTAGAAGCATATTAGAAACACATGAGAAACTTACAATTATTGATATCAAAATCTTTTTGCGGACTAATTAAATCAGACTTTCTGACGGATGGTTTGGGGCATCTATATCTCTTCAAGGCTTTCCATTGATTATCATGGCAGTCGGTGTTGGGAACCAATTATCCAAAATCTCACTGCAGCCCAGAGACTCCTGGAGGGTTCCTTAGATGCTTGCAGTAGTACATAGTTTAAAACTATTTTTATGCTAATGTTGAGATTTTATTTTCCATTTTTATTCTCATTATGTTGCAAGTGTAAGATGGAGTTTTCCAGAGGCTAAGTCATGTACCGTGTCTCAAGAAATTGAATACAGAAACAGGTACAATTATCTCACTGTCTTTTACTAAGACGGACAATAGATTTATAAAAATGTAAAATAATGGCACTTTCCTTACTAATTTTTAGTTTTGAAAAATTTGATATTTTTATTGGAAAATATATGATAAATGATATAATACATTTAGTAAATCATAAATTGCAATATAAAACATACAATGGACTTATTGCTTCTATTTTTAAAGGAATTAATGTATATAAATGCTAAAATTTCTTAATTTTAATTTTAAAAACTATTGATATAACTATATTTTTAAAAGTTCTTTAGGGTCCTCAATAATTTATATTTTTATTTCTTTTAATTGAACTATAGGTGACACATAATATTAAATTAGTTTCAGGTGACAACATAGTGTGATTAGGTAAGTCTATATGTTATGCTGTGCTCAACACAAGTGTAGCTACCATCTGTCATCATACAACGTTATTACAATACCAACCCCTACTGCCACTCTCTGGTAGCCATTGGTTGGTTCTCTGTAAGATCCTCAAAATTTTTTTAAATTTTTATTTTTTATTGTTTATTTTTGTCCTAATATACATCAAAGTTAGCATATAGTACAACAATTTCAGGAGTAGATTATTAATGCCCCTTACCCATTTAGCCCATCCCCTCCCATAACCCCCCCCCCCAGTAACCCTGTTTGTTCTCCATATTTAAGAGTCTCTTATATTTTGCCCGTCCCTGTTTTTATATTATTTTTGCTTCCCTTCCCTTATGTTCATCTGTTTTGTATCTTAAAGTCCTCTTATGAGTGAAGTCATATGATATTTGTCTTTTTCTGACTAATTTCGCTTAGCATAATACCCTCTAGTTCCATCCACGTAGTTGCAAATGGCAAGATTTCAATTTTTTGATTGCTGAGTAATATTCTATTGTATGTATGTATATGTGTGTGTGTGTGTGTGTGTGTGTGTGTGTGTGTGTATATTCACACACACATTGTATGTATGTATGTACACCACATTTTCTTTATCCATTCATCCATCAATGGGCATTTGGGCTCTTTCCATACTTTGGCTATAGTTGATAGTGCTGCTACAAACATTGGGGTCTATGTGCCCCTTGGAAACTGCATACCTGTATCCCTTGGATAAATACCTAGTAGTGTAATTGCTGGGTAGTAGGGTAGTTCTGTTTTTAATTTTTTGAGGAACCTCCATACTGTTTTCCAGAGGGCTGCATCAGTTTGTATTCCCACCAGCAGTGCAAAAGAGATCCTCTTTCTCTACATCCTCACCAACATCTGTTGTTGCCTGAGTTGTTTATGTTAGCCATTCTGACAGATGTGAGGTGGTATCTCATTGTGGTTTTGATTTGTATTTCCCTGATGATGAGTGATGTTCATGTGTCGGCTGGCCATGTATGTCTTTTTAATTTTTTTTTAAATGTTTATTTATTTATTTTGAGAGAAAGAGAGAGAGTAGGGGAGGGGCACAGAGAGGGAGGGGGGAAAGAGAGAGAGAGAGAGAGAGAGAGAGAGAGAGAGATAGTGAGATAGTCCCAAGCAGGCTCTGCACTGATCCCAACACACAGATGCACACAGATCCCAACATAGGGCTCAATCCCAGAACCATGAGATCATGACCTGAGCCAAAATCAAGAGTCAGATGCTTAACAGACTGAGCTACCCAGTCACTCTAATCCTCAATAATTTTCAAGAGTATAAAAGAATCTTGAGAATAAAATAGTTGAAAACCACTCATCTAAGACAATATATCTAAGCCTGATCTAGGCATCACAAATATTGGAACCCCACCCCAGATTTCCTCTTGGTCTTCATGATTTCTGAACACTTTATACATAGAGCTACTGTCTGCTATCATTCTGATAGCTGGTGAAATTCTGTAAGATTAAGTCCTTCTTTTGATGTCACTGCTGCATACATAATTATAATTACCCAGCCTATGTAAGGAGAACAAACTTCTGAGATGGTGACCTGCTCTAGCATATTCAGCATTTTATTCTAACACTCCAGTTCTTTTCACCATTATTTGAATAGGCTATGGATAAGTGTGACTAAGCTTGTTTTGTGTGATATAGATATATCAGTATAAGAGTTCCTAAAATTGACAGAATAAGGTGAAAGTCCAGATAGTTTGGGTGCCATACATACAGAACCCATGTATAATTAAGACTGAATATAGGAACTTAATCTTTTATTTTAGAGTTTATAATTTAAGAGAAGTAAACTTAAGGCTACCTTTTGAACAGTATTAATTTTCTGAATTTGGTAGACCCAGTCTGATTTGTGTATGTGTGTGTGTGTGTGTGTGTGTGTGTGTGTGTGTGTATTCTCCAATATTAATTGGAGTAATATCAAAATTGAAATATTATAGAACATAGAAAATATTTTCATGAATGCAAGCATGATTTGAAATTAATCATAATTATCTATTTGAATGGTACAGTTTATCCAATCATAATTCTTCAGTTTTGAGTTAACATTTAATCTAGAGATATCCATATGAAATATTAAGTTCTTTTATGTCTTGTTAATGTATTTGTTCTCTTTAAGTTTTCCTCTGGCCATCTACTTAATTCATTCATCAACTTAATTCATTTTTTTCATTTTGTAAATGATAATATAAACAGATTATTTACTATTATTTGTACTTTCAGTAAGGATTTTTATTGCTTATTTCTAGAATTTCATGTCTCTTGGTGCCTTTTGATGCTTTTTAATTTTTAAATGTAATTTCTCTATGCTGTTTTATGATATTGTATAGAAGAAATTGAATTCAAACATAACTGGATTCTGAGTTTTAAAGTTCTAATGTAATAACTGAACAGCTGGGAGCAAACCAAATTTTGAGGCACCAATTTAATAGGAAACTGAATTGAATATCATTGTTAATAAGCACAGTCCCACAGAAATAAATGGTGCAGAAATTATATTCACATCATGGAGGCTTGAACAATACAAATAATGTGTAAGACTGTTGCCTAATATTGATATAAAAGTCATTCAATAAATTTATATTGAACAGTGTGGTCCATGCATTGACTAAGAAGTAGGGATTCAGAAATAAATAAAATTCTCTCTTTACCCTCAGTTTTCTTTGTAGTTATATGTCATCTAACCTGAGAAATACAATCAGAATTCTTCCTAACTTTCAATGGAGTTTTTAACATTAAACAAGACAATGATCTCAATTTCTTATCATATATAGATGAGCCATTGTACATCATGCAAAAGGGGAAAAACTAATCAGATTCTCTCTTGATCCTTCCTTTTGCTGGAAAAATAATCATTATAAATTGATTGTTGTCAAGAATAATATATCCAAATCTTTCTGCTTCTTTTAATGTTTTTTTTAAAAGAAAAGCAAAAAGTCAAGAAGCTAACTCCACAACTAAGTGAACTCACTTTTAAAATTCTTCTGTTAGCTATTTTAATCAAAAAGATTGTAGTATAGTGGGTAAGGGGAATATTACTCTTTAGTGACCACGCAGGTTTGGTAGAAGCAGCAACAGAGCTAGTTAATGGGGATTGAAGAGTGAAAATGAACATTGAGACCTACTAAATCATTTTATTTCAAAGTTTCTCCCATTATCTTTCATCCATTGTCTTCCACAATGTTATTATGTTAAATGAAGAAATACCTGGCTATTTGAAAACTTCTATTATTTGGGTATGGAGGGTTTCTGCCTTGAAATCTGGAAACCAAAATTTGCTTACTTTAATCAGGTTTTGCTTAAGGAGAATGGAATTCTTAAGCTGGAATCTGACAGGTTGAGGGACAGAAATTGTAACTGGAAATCAAATCCTCAAGGTTTTTACAGTAAGGCAATAGAATTGATGTGGTTAAGGTTTTGGGGACAATCCTGTGTCACAAGACGGTTCAGTTTACTCAGTGTACTCACCATATAGTGTGTGAAGCCATCTTCCGCTTCAGATGGATTTGGGCACCTGGTTTACAAATTTACTGTCTAATCCATGATCTACTATAACCTGCAGTCACCCTGATGTCTGTGGGGATGAGGACATAACACAGAGTCCTGATAGTTTCCTTATTTCTTTCAATTACAAAATCTTTTTAGCCATTCTAAACAGCTGAGACCTGTTAGTCACCTGGAGCTGGAATTCCAAGGTTTATGTTTCCTTCCACCAAACAGTCAAATGGGGCTAAATAATAGTGTGTAAAGAAGAAAGTAGTTGCTATTAAGCAAGATAATATTCAGGAGACCTATTATGCAAGGCCTGGCAAGCAGTGTTAAAGAATTTTAGAAGTGTCAGGTTTATACTGAGGGGTCACTGAGGGGTTTTGTATGGAAGTTACTCATGCTTTTATCTAAATCTACCTTAAAAAAATGCTCCATAATATGTTAGTTTAGTCTGCCAAAGATCACCTGTATTACCACTCCAAATCTCAAGATGGATTTTGTGCCAATAGATTACTCTCCTCTAAGCCATTCTGTGCACTGCCAGCAAATTACTCTCTGTAAAATGTGACTCTCGCCTTGTTTGTTTTTGCCCATTTCAAATCTATCCATGGCTTGCTACGGTCTCCATAATGGAGGCGGGACTCTTTTGTGTAGTGGACTTTCCTGGATTCAATCAATTCCCAGTAATATAAATCTAATAGAAATTTAAGGTAGTGTAGGTAATATAGGTTTTATAGTTATCTTTTGTAAAAATGATGATGGAAAAATATACTAAATTTTTGGATGCCATTATTTCAGAGTTTTGTTCTGTCTTAAGAATAATGTCCATAGTTCACTCTGAGGTAGCATCTTTATATTTTACAATCTATGAAGAAGTAGAAAGACTCTTTTACTTATAAAACTTATAAAATGGTTTGGCATGATGTGAGTCTTCTGGGCAGGAGTGAGACTCTATAATGAATAACCCTGGTATACAGAGAGACAGAGAATCTAAAAGAAAAATGGGTGTAGATATAAAAAAAAAAAAAAAAAAGAGAATGGGTGCAAGAAAAACAAATTTAAGAGTTCCACTTTAAAAGACAACAAGATCCCTTGTAATTTAACCTCATGCCTCCTATTACCTCTATACTGATATTGACATAGAATATATCCCCATGCTCTGTTTAAATGATAATGAAATCTACCTACCATCCCCCTTCTTGTTTTTTTTTTCTCTCTTATTTCCTCTCTCCTATTCTCTTTTCTCTATCCAGATCCTCCATACTCATAACTTAGAGCTCCACCTTATATTTCAAAACTCAGTTTGAATCATTACTTATTCAGGGAACCTTCCCCTAAACTTCTGTTTGAGTTCCCCTTCATCTGAGCTTTCTAACCCTCAATCAGAATTGATGCCCTACATTCTTATTGTTTTTGGTGGATCTGTTTCTACCACTCAATTTTCTTCATTTTATATTGATTAGATATTATTTTGGGGTGTTTGTTTTATTTCAAATGTCTTTCCAAGCACCTGGGATGGGTAAGTAAAGGAATGAGTAAAGAGTCACCTATCACGTAAAGCATAGTAATGAGCAGCTGAAAATCAATAAATGGAGTTATCTCAAGGCTCTCCATGGGTGGACAGGAATCACTGTGAAAAAGAGATAGCAGGGGTTAAATGGATATCAAGAACACTCATAAATGTACTATGGGGTTACTGCATAGATTTAATCACAGGGGAGAAAGATGGATGGACTGCAATACCAGGTAAAAGAAACTAGGCAGGTTCTCTGAGGCAGTTGACTTGAACAGCATCTTGTTTTAGGAGTAAGAAGACTGGGGCAACACTTTTCCTCAAAGACACTTGCAGAAGGCAACATTTCCCAAACTCTTTCTTAAAAGCATAACAGTTCTCTGTGAAAAAGTATCCAGTCAAGTAAGTTGAAAAACTGAAGTGTAAGCAAAGTTAAGGAAGCCTTTTACTGCAGAACTTGTCATAGCTATGCTATGGATAGTGTGAATCTCTAAAACAGTGAAATGACAGGCACAATTTTTCATACTCTTTGACTGTAGAATCCCCAAAACCATATATTAACATCCCACAAAAATGATGTTCCATGAATACACTTTCAGAAATGTTAATATAGTTGAATGACAGTGGGCTTTAGAGCCAAATAAATTTATAATCAGAACATAGCTCTGATGTAACCTTTTGCAGCAATTTAACCCTCCTAAGAATTTCAGGTTTCTCATCCAAAAAATGAGTATATAATATGTTCATTTCAGGATGTCAGTGATATTTAATGAGAAAATATGCCTCATATTTGGCAATCAATGTTGAAGGACTAGATGTTGGAAGTGAATTTTCTATCTGAGACAGACAAGGGAGTCCACTAATATAGGTCTTGGGCAAGAGATAGGATTGTCTCTCTAAGAAAGGCTGAGCAATTGTGAGGTAATTATTCTCTGATCCCTGCTGTGATTTCTCCATAGCCTCCAGTGTAACCAAATTTTTCCAATAACATGCCTTATCTCTTTAGCAAATCTCCCCAATGTAATCTATGTCTTTAGGGCTTCCTTGTCATGTGCTCCACTACTCCTGCCCCATAACTTAATATCCATATTTCCATAATTTCCCCCCAGGTATATGTTTTTTCTCATTTATTTTGCCTTCATATACTTAAACTATCAAAACTGAAGCCAAAATTATCAAGCACATGGATATCAATAGAAAAAGACAACTAAAAAAGAAATTCCCCTCTCTTAGAGGCAAATAATTGATCTTCAAATCCTTGCAAGAGAATGAGAATATATAAGAATGGCATATACATATACATCCTATGTTGAAAAAATAAATATATTTATATCAAACAATATGAAAGTTAGTGTTCTGTCACCCACATGGAAATAAGTGCTTATTGAGGCAGGACTGGCCATGAGTGGAGGCCATTGGTGTGTCTAGGTAGGGAGAGTCAAAAAAGAAGAAATGAGTTTGATTTTTTTTTTTTATTCACATACAAATTAGTTAGCATATAGTGCAACAATGATTTCAGGAGTAGATTCCTTAGTGTCCCTTACCCATTTAGCCTATTCCCCTTCCCACAACCCCTCCCGTAACCCACAGGTTGTTCTCCATATTTATGAGTCTCTTCTGTTTTGTCCCCCTCCCTGTTTTTGTATTATTTTTGTTTCCCTTCCTTTATGTTCATCTGTTTTCCTCTTAAAGTCCTCATATGAGTGAAGTCATATGATTTTTGTATTTCTCTGACTAATTTCACTTAGCATAATACCCTCCAGTTCCATCCACGTAGTTGCAAATGGCATGATTTTATTCTTTTTGATTGCCGAGTAATACTCCATTGTATATATATATATACCATATTTTCTTTATCCATTCATCCATCGATGGACATTTGGGCTCTTTCCATACTTTGGCTATTGTTGATAGGATAGTGCTGCTATAAACATGGGGGTGCATGTGTCCTTTCGAAACAACACTCCTGTATCCTGTGGATAAATGCCTAGTAGTGAAAATCCTGGGTCGTAGGATAGTCCTATTTTTAGTTTTTTGAGGAACCTCCATACTGTTTTCCAGAGTGGCTGTACCAGCTTGCATTGCCACCAGCAATGCAAAAGAGATCCTCTTTCTCTGCATCCTCACCAATATCTGTTGTTGCCTGAGTTGTTAATGTTAGCCATTCTGACAGGTGTGAGGTGGTATCTCATTGTGGTTTTGATTTGTATTTCCCTGATAATGAGTGATGTTGAGCATTTTTTCATGTGTCCATTGGCCATCTGGATGTCTTCCTTGGAGAAGTGTCTATTCATGTCTTTTGCCCATTTCTTCACTAGATTATTTGTTTTGTGGGTGTTGAGTTTGATATGCTCTTTATAGATTTTGGATGCTAACCTTTATCTGATATGTCATTCACAAATATCTTCTCCCATTCTGTCGGTTGCCTTTTAGTTTTGCTGATTGTTTCCTTGGCTGTGCAGAAGCTTTTTATTTTGATGAGGTCCTAGTAGTTCATTTTTACTTTTGTTTCCTTGCCTCCAGAGACGTGTTGAGTAAGAAGTTGCTATGGCCAAGACCAAAGAGGTTTTGCCTGCTTTCTCCTTGAGGGTTTTGATGGCTTCCTGTCTTACATTGAGGTCTTTCATCCATCTTGTTTTTATTTTTGTGTGTGGTGTAAGAAAGTGGTCCAGGTTCATTCTTCTACATGTGGCTGTCCAGTTTTCCCAGCACTACTTGCTGAAAAGACTGTCTTCATTCCATTGGATATTCTTTCCTGCCTTGTCAAAGATTAGTTGGCCATACGTTTGTGGGTCCATTTCTGTGTTCTCTAGAAATGGGTTTGATCTTAACTTCTGATTCCTAAACCAGTAGTTCTCATCTCTCTCTACATATTAAAGTTAAGAACCTATGTAACTTTAAAAATGCCAATGGTCAGAACCCAATCCAAACAAATCAGAATATCTAAAGATGAGATATGTGTATTGGTATTTTTAAGAAAATTTTAAGATATTTCTAATTTTCAATAGTGGTAGGAAACCATTACTATAAACAAAAGTACACTGTGAATACATATCAAGTAGTTTCTTCATTGCCAGAAGATTTATTTTGAAGGGGGGAGGCTTAAAAATTAAGAGATCTAAATATTGCTATTAACAAAAAGTGGTATTACCTTTTCTAAATGTATTTGGGGAAACCAGAGATTATAGTTCCATGATTAGTAAAATGACATCCAGTTCTTGAATTTTCACTAATTGGTTTTGTTAATGTGGGTAACCATTTCAAGTTTTGGAACTCAGTTTATTCATCCTTGAATCTAGAATAATAATAAAATCATTTTACTTACAAGATGATCTGGGAATAAAATTAAGGAATATGCATGTGAAATGAGTATACAATCTCAAAGCAATATGTACATGCTTTACTGACACTCATATGTCTGTAGTTTGAAAATATGACTAGGACATGAGGCTTTTTTCAACTTCTTTTAATTCCTGATCTGCATTCTGATCTTTCAATTAATAACAGAAATGAGGTGACGTATTTTTCTAAAAAATGGTATGAACAGAAATATTATATACCTCAAACACATGATCTCTGACATATAACAGAAATAAAACATTAGTCAGAGCATACACTAAAATAAGAATAAATTTATTTGCTTAAAGCAATTATATACTTTAGGCATGATTACCCCAAACTCAAAAGCTTCAAAATTCTGAAGTTCTCAGTAATATTACTGAGAGCGTGTTTTGTTCTGTTCACTTATTCCTCTTACCTACTGAGGTGGGGTGTAATTGGTAGGCAGAGACTAAACAGCTTTGTGAAATCTAAATAGGTATTCAGGGAAAAGGAGCCAAATGCTTCCCTCCATTTTTAAAATTTTCATCATATTAGGTCATTCCTTACATCTCTTCTTTTAAAGCAATCAGGAATGTTTACTGATTAATAGCCAAATGCAAATTACTGACAGAAACACTCTCTCTTGTTTTCATAATAACGTCTTCATCTTTTTTTTACATATATATAAACAGACAACTGTTTCACCATTTATTGTAATCAGTGTTATTGCAATGACTTGAGACAAGTTTGTTAATATACCAGGTATTTATTTAATCTAGAGGGTCTTGATGTTTCTCTGTTTCAATCAGAGAGTGGGATTTTGCTAAGTTGACAAGAATTTGTTCTGTATATGTGATTAGAAAAGTAGATACATCAAACTATGCTGGCAAGAGAGAAATTTTTATCAAGATTTTCCAGTTCATTTACCTTGCTCTGGTACTACAGTTATCAAATATTCTGAATAACTTTTTATTTTCCCGTCAGGACAATGAGCTAAACAGAGACACAAATTGTCTAGTTTATTGCTCTGTTATATTTCTCATTGTAACTTAATAAATTTGGCTTTCTGGTTTACACATTCATCTATTGTATTTCTGGTTGATGAGTCAGTTCCCCTAAACCTCTTTAACTCTGATCCATTGAGTTTACAAATTTGAATGTCTCTTTTGAATGACTCAAACTAAAATTTTGACCCCCTAATCAGTGTGTCTGAGTGGCCAACTAATTCATTCTTACAAGAGCTTCATGATTTTTTTTAACATAAGTCATGTTTAGGAATAAAAGGTCAGTGACATGTTACCTCAGTACTATGCAAGAATCATGGCTCAACACAGGTAAATAAGTTAAATACCAAGAGGGGATTTGGACCAGGCAATAGCCAGATTATCAGTGTTCAATAAGAGAATGAGCTATAGGAATTGAAGGCAGATATGAATGAGCAAAAGCATAAATAGATATTGACAGGAGAGACAAAGAAGAAAGCCCCTAATAGGTAAAACATTAGAAAGCAGGGAAAATGTTAAGAGTGGTAGGTCTAAAAGACTACACCCTATATGGAAAGAAAGTGTTTATAACAAGGCAGAAAGTCAGGTCTGAGACAAGTGTGATGGTTACCACAATAAGTTCAACAACAAGAAGACTGGGAATTGAGCTAGAGTAGGTCATGTTTAGGGAGAAGAATTAAGTTTGACAGAGAATGAGTAAGCATTGGGAGTTATAAGGGGTAGTACTGGATGGGAAATAATCTGAGTCTGAAAAGTAAGGGATATGGTGTCAACATATCTAACTCCTTTATTACTATATTTTCTCTGTACAAACCACTCATTCTTTGATTATATTATGATAAGTACCTCTGAATTTCAATATCTTTTCTGAGGAGAGATAATAAAGTGAAAATCCAATATTTTTCTTCTTGTGTAAGCAATAAGTAACAGAAAAAGAAAACTTACCTTTGATATAGAAAAAATAAAAACAACTCAAGATTACATTTTTTAAAAAGAAACAAAGAAAGAAAATCCAATTACCTAATATGTGAAAAAGGAGTGATCACCACAGGTCATTATGAAATATTTAAAGTCTGAATTGAAGACATCTCTCCATCTAGAATAATCTAGCTTCATTTTTAATCACTCCATTTAAAACTCAGAGAAAATTGAAATTTATGTGTTCACTCAATTACTCATTACTTATTAACTTTAAGGTGCCAATTTCTGTGATAGAGACTAAGGGTACAACTGCAAAAAAATAAATATGGATTAAGTTAGAAGATTTTCTTAAGATTTCAGAATCTTACAGGACAAAACATTAAGTAATGTTAACTTGAATCTGCAGTTTTCCTTCTATTGTTCTAGCTAATAAAGTGATATTTTGAAATCTTAGTATTTTGTGGATGAATGGATGAATGAAATGAGCCTTTATAGTCTTTTAAAAATTATATATGTTTTGTCTCAAAAATAAATAAACGTTAAAAAAAATTTAAAAAAAGGGGGCACCTGGGAGGCTCAGTCTGTTAAGTGGCTGACTTTAGCTCAGGTCATGATCTAGCGGTCCATGAGTTCAAGCCCCATGTCAGGCTCTGTGCTGACAGCTGTGCCTGGAGCCTGTTTCAGATTATGTGTCTCCCTCTCTCTGACCCTCCCCCATTTATATTCTGTCTCTCTCTGTCTCAAAAATAAATAAACCTAAAAAAAATTAAAAATTATGTATGTTTTACATGATGTCTATATTTTACATAGCCCGAGTCAATATACACCAACTACAGTTGGTATATATCTTCTCCCCTCTTGAAATGGGCCTTATCAAATTTTCCCAGTGTGACTCAACAATTCTTTCCTCTGTCTCTTTCCCCTCCTTCCTTTCTTCTTTCCTTTGATGAATATTGATTTTCTCTGCAGTGCGTTCAGTGCAGAGGACATAAAGAGAAACATCACATGTTTCCTGTCATCAGAGATCTTAGAGCTTTCTAGGAGGGGAAGATAGGCATATAGCCCCTTGTAATAAAGCAGTGAGGTCCTACAAAAATAGGTTCAAGAAAGAATGGGGTGTGAGTGAGAGAGTAATTCATTCCACTCAAGAATACAGTAAAGGCTGCAGCTTAGAAGAGGTTATCAGTAAGCTAGCTAAATATAAAAGATGAAAAGTTTTCTTGAAGCCAACATAAGAGAAGATAAAGTGCAAAGAAACAAGTGTGAGAGGGAATGTGTTCATGCAATGGCAACAACTGGTTTTCCTTAGAACCAAAGGGATAGGAAAGGACCCGAGAAATGAGGTTGGAAAAGTCAGCAGGGTCATATGGAGCAAGGATTGTATATTATCTGAAAATTCCACTTTACCTTGTAAACCGTACAGACTCAGTATTGAGTTTTAAGCCCAGCAATATCATCATCATGCTGGCAATGTCTAAAAGATGATCTGAAGACTGTATGGAGGGTATATTGAAAGGATGTAAGTCTGAGGTTGGGGGTCATGTTTCTATAATCCAGGGAAAAGATAAAGCTTGACCTAAAGCAGAGCTGGTGGCTTTTTTGTAACTTCATGTTTATCTTTTTCAAATCTGAAGTGAATGTTAGGCTATTTCAATAATGAAATTTTCACTGAAATCATGGTAAAAATAATATAATTATTTTACCATTGAAAAGCAAATATTTGTAGGGCATGATTCATTATTTTACAGTGTTTGTAGCTTCCTAAATATCGTAGTAGTTCAGATTTATAGTTCAAGGATACTTCAGATCTATCCTTGTTTTGGGGACTGAAACCATTTGAGTCAGGTGGACCACTTAAGTATAAGCCAGAACTCACTACTTTACCTCCTCACCCCCTACTCTCAGCAAAATAGCAAGATAGCAAATAATAATAATAATAATAATTCACAAAAATATTGCTATTTTTAATGTCACTTTCACCAAAAACTCTAATATATTTCACTGTGGGTGAGTGTATGGCATTTTTCCCAGTGTCTACACAAATTCACACATGACTGTAACAAAGTGAATCTAGGGTTTGATTATGGTGATACAGCATAAATAAAACATACTTCAGGGAATATACGTTTTCTGTAGCAGTTCTATGTGACAGACATAATTCAACTTTAGTGTTTCATCTCACTGAAAGATACCTGTGTTCTGGGAAAAACCAGGTTAACATTTGGCTATAGGCTACATGCTTTGCAACAGATAACTTTATTTCAAGACAGTCTCTAGCCATGGGGTGAAAAGGGCTGAGGACTTTTCTTAACTCTATTAAAAAATCCTGAAGGGAAGGTGAGGGTGGGCAGGTGCTAGAAGGTATCTTGAGTATAAGTTTAACTTTCTTTATCCGAATTTTTAAAGATTTTGTTAGGTGAAATTAATACTATATTTATATATAATAAAAGACGTTTAATACAGGTCACCTTTAAAGCAAAAATGTAAGGAGAGAGAGTGAAAGAAAGGAGAGAGAGAGTGACAGGGAGACTGAGAGAAATTATTTTTTCTGATCATGTTTATTCCTGGATGGTGAGCAGAAAATTAGAAAGTTGTAAAAGCTCCACTATGCTTAATTGTGCTTAACTGATCCACTCTGTTTAACTGATACTCTTCCAGACCCAAAATGATGAATGTTCATGAATCAGGAAGGGTCATTAACTCAAAGAATGTTGATGTTAGAATGGACTTATGGAAACCCAACTTCCTTCCAAAATAAGAAAATATTCTATGACATCCAGGAACAACTTGTCTTTTCATGACATTAACTGGAAAATGAAAACATAAGTAGAAAGTTAGAAAGATAAATAGATAGATAATAGATGATAGACAGATAGATGCACATGTACCTTCATGTATACATACATACATGCATACATACTTAATTGATTTCTTAAAACTTAGAGCTATTTAGGCTTAACTTTGATAAGGATGAAAATTATGAAGAACTTCTTTGGTTACATTTTAATATTACTAATTCTATTTTTTTATGGATTTTTTATAGGATTTTAAATGTTCTTTCTCAAAATTGACACATATCTATTGTAGTTCTCTTATCTAGAAAAGTTTTGTTTTAAATAAAGGCCACTTACAAAATGCAAGTTCTGAAAATTGAAAAAATATATATGTGTTTTTTTCTTTTCTTTTTATTTTTTAAATTTTTATTTTTTTTTAATGTTTATTTTTGAGAGAGAGAGAGAGCGCACAGGGGAGGGGCAGAGAGAGGGAGACATAGAAGCCAGGTCCAGGCTCTGAGCTGTCAGCACAGAGGCCAACATGGGGCTCGAACTCACAAACTGTGAGATCATAACCTGAGCTGAAGTCAGATGTTTAAAGGACTTAGCCACAAAGGTGCCCCTTTCTTTTTCTTCTTTTTTTTTTTTTTTAAAGATTTTTTTAGTTCATCTCTAGCAAACCTGTACTATACTTCTCACAAATGGGCAAACATGATGGCAAGTTGGACTCTGGATACGTCTCAGAATTTTATTTACTCCCATCTCTTCCAGAAACAAGGTCAGTTTGTTTTTGAGTCCTATCAATACCTAAATATCAACAGTGATGATAATGACAACAACAATAATAATGTCAAACACATATCATTTAGGAGATTCATGTACTTAAAATAGATATTTGTGAAAATGAGAGTATCACACTACCTCAAGAGAGTTAGTTTGGGTTTACAGTGGCAAGAGTTCAATCCCACCATTGACCACCAGAGTATAACCCAGGAAAGGAAGGAAAGGAAGTTAGAAATCAAATATTTCATAATAAAAGGTCATGAAGGTTTATGATCATTGAACTTGATCATGCAATAGACTTGATTGTTGTTTGGCACACAATTTTTGCAGAACTGCAAAGCACTTAGCCACTTTCTTCTTAGACTAAACATATGCTGTAATATTCTACTAAATTCTATCAAGAGTGAAGGAGTAGTGAAATCCATTATGGGCTTAATTTCAAGTGTCAAGGAATAACTAGAATCTACTGCAGCCTTTGCAATGCATATGGGCAGAATTACAATGAGAAGTAGCAGTCACACAAATTGAGAGGTAGCAGATTAAGGAAAGTATTAACAAAATGTGGTCCATGAACCACATGTATCAGAATCTCCTGGCAAGCTTGTTACATTTTCAAATTCTTTGATCCAATGACTTTAAGGATCTATGGTAAGCATAGTATTATGCATTCTTAAAAGATAATTATTATGCTCACTTAATAGTGTTTGTGTAAATAAGTCTGAAATATAAACCTCCATATTATTTAGGTATCAGTCTATAAAATACATCTTAGAAAATTGGGCAGGTTGTAAAAAACGGCTAGTTTAGGATCAAATGATAGTTTATAAGTTGTGTCTTGTGTTAAGTACTTCAGATGTATATGAATTATTTTTTAGCATTTTAAATGTTAAAAAGAAAAGAAACATGGTCTTCACACTATTTAGAGAAATACTTTCTTGCTTGGGAAAAGTTCAGTGTGGAAATGCTATCAGAAGAGATTGTGGATTTGTGTTAAAAATTATATCATTCAATAGTAAACTTGAGAGCGCAATATTTTTCTCCAAGTTGTCTTCTAAGTATTAGGTCAAATCCAGATTTAGGCCACATCTTCCTTTCCCATATGTAACTATACACAGGTATAGTAATGGCTAACCAATTCTATAGATGGAATAGGAAGTTCAGGAGTCGGCCCTGAATTACTCTTTTCACTTGTGGAGAATGGAACAAAGGAAAATATAATTACAAACCAAAAGAAAGACGGTAGAAATTGTTGGCAGAATTCTAATTTACAGCTTCATTTTGATGTTTCTAGTACCTGAAATTCATTCATCTGAAATGGGGGGAAAGTACATTATTTTAAAGAAGCCAAATTAAACACAAATTCTATACTATATTTATACCCTTTATGAGGTTATTGTTTAAGTTATCATGAGAGGTTTTTTGGTAGAATCCATCAATAAATATTCACATATTTTGCAAACATTGGGAACAATGTGTGTATACATTTATTTTAAAATAAATCCGAATTTGAGCTAATGATAGGGAGACAATTTGGAATGAAGGATTGGTTTGCAAAGTTTACTCATTGAATGATGCATTTGAACACAAATCCATATATCTATAGTATTAATACAAAGTGATTAATTTTATTTTCATCAAAACATGAGTTCCATTTTATTGCTTAATTATTTTCTGTCAGAAACAAATGCTTTGAGGTTAAGAACTTAGACTCCACTGACTATTCCTGCCACTTGTTAGCTTACCTAGCCTCTCCATTTCTCAGTTTCTACAACTTTACAATTGAGGAAAGGGTAGTACCTGCCTCAGGTATTGGTTGAATGGATTATTATATTTAAAGTGGTTGGAACAGTGCCTTGCCCATAGTAGATGTGATATCAGTGCCAATAATAATAATGATAATAATAATAATAATAATATCACCATCATCATCATCATAGCTTTTCATCTTTATACTTTGCAATCTTTTATGAATATAAAGAATAAGTGTTCCTTCATAAACAATACATGTGTAAATTATAATTATCACTAAGAAAATAAAAATATATTTTAATAATAAATCTGTTACTAGTGGTTTAATTCCATCCTGTTTCTTTCTGAGTAATTGTACAAATCTTCTCTTGCAATGTCTAATGAATGAAAGAAATGTGAAAACATTTCCTCCATATGGTATTGCTACAGAACAACTTCTAGGAAGAGATTTGTTCAATAATAGCACAGATGTTCCAATCTTTGTTTCCATGAGATGCCAAGATATGTCTCCTGGGAACAAAACCAGGGGGTAATTTGTGTAAATCATAGAATGTTAAGTGCATTACGTATTAAGTGTTTGTCTATTAGTGCTAGAAAAATAATGTCTTTTAAACTTCTGCAGCCTGTTTTCTACCCCGTAGCAAAAGAACTGGATTACCCTAATAAAGGACTAATGAGCAACTTAAATTCTGTGCTACACATCAACAAGAGGTTTTGCAAGATAAATGTTATCTGGCATTTAGTTTTCCCTGAGAAGCAGAGAATTTGACCGTTTCTTCCTCTATTAGAGTTCGCATATCACATAGTGCTATTTTAGCTTAGAGCAATCACATTGTCTGCTATCCTCTCCACATGGGCTACCTTCACGTTGTGACATTTGGCTATCAGTTTAAATTAAATGTTAAAATATGCAGAGTAATGTTGCAAGGAAACCTCAACCTTCCATAAATTACCATATCTGTAAGTCCTTAACAGCACAAATATGGTGTCAGAGGCCCACGAATGCTAGACATATCTGTTCTTTAGGGTAGATCGGCATGTTCACCATCTATCTTCCTAATACTCCAATGGCTAGCCAATTGCTGAACTTGCACCAATAATTACAACAAAATATTCTTTGGTATTTTGAGATTATTGTTCATATATATCTAATTGAACCATTCACCTTGTCATTCCACTGGCAACATGAAAATGCATTTCTTACATAACATGTCCTGCAGCCACTAGTCCATAGATATCTCACCCTGCTGTAAAATTATGTATTTGTCACTTCATTTGTTTTCTGCCTGGCTTCCATTTCTAGTTCCTACACTAAATAATCAAGTCAGCCATTCATTACAAGAGTCACTTGTTTAAGGAAATTGCATCCCTTTTCCCTGACGTTTTTAATTAGCCAACACATAAGATGCTTTTCTGAAAAAGCCTTTTCTTTCTTGTATCTCCGGCTTGGTAGACATAGTTGTTACTTAATGAATCAGATATGTTTTTAATCCATTTGACTTCTTTATGAAGTTTTACTAAAATTCTACTCAACAAAAAAATCTTTGTTCTCAGACTGATCAATGAAATTTCATTTCTTGGCAAAAGGTGAATTTATATTATATCTCTTTAAAATCCTCTTTTTATTAAATGAAACTTTCTCATATTTTGAGTGGACAAAATACATTTAATAATCAAGAGTTTGCTATCAAATGTCTGTTTGCCCATTTTCCTATTGATTTTTTCCCCTAAGCCATCATCTGGGAATGGGACCTAAATTTGGAATCAGTTGGGTTATTGAGGTCATTTTTTCTCTTCCTCTTTAGGTGTCTCCTTACACTTCCTCCTCTACATCATCAAGTCAGATTATCTTAACCTATTTCCAAACACAAGTGGGAGAACGAAGTCACCTGTATTTTTTATATTGAGGAAAGTTACTCAGTTATCACATAATAAAGATCTCCATTGTTTTACTCTCACCTCACAAATAATTATCATAGTTAAGCTCTTCTGCTCACTTATTGAATTAGGTTTATTTAAATGATGCTTGTAATGTTAATTCTTAATTTCTTATTATTTGGAAAACTAATGTTTTATGCAAGCTAATAATCTTTCTTTTTCTGAAATTACATTTGGAAATACATATAAGGAGTTTGTTAGTTACTTTGGATTCCTAATTTTATTTAAGTGATGTACCCTAATGTCCATGCTTTATATAACTACTCAAATGCTACATAAAAGCCAAATAATTTGTAATTTTTCATGTTTAGATTGTGTATTCCAATGTCAAAGTAATTCTTTTGCTCCGCATATGTCTATTTTCCTACTTCTAAGTATGCACAGATGAATTATGATGAACAAAATTGTGACTCATTCATCTATTCATTGAGTAATACAGTTCTTAGATTAAATATTTCCTTGAGCAATAATGGATATCACACATTGAAGTGTGAACAAAAAAAACCTGAAATAGTTCTAATCATGACATTTTACAAGAATTTCAGTAAAATAGTAAGTGATGAATATCAGATAATGAGTAGTGATTAAAGTTACCACCTGTTTCAATTTAATCAAAGGAAAAGGAATACTCAAGTCAGAAAATGAATATGGATTATATCATGCTGAAAATGCATTTATTTTTTGTTATACTTGAGGCTCTTTTGTGAAGCATCTCTAATTCAGAGACTAGTCTTTTGGGAAACTTAGATTTCTTTGGTGCCAGCTTCAAAATTTAAAATAAAATAATCAAACCAAAAAAAAAGATCTCTTTAATTAAAAATGAAATTTTTGAGCAAAGAATTAAACAATTAAAAAGAACCAATAAGCCTGAAGCCCAAATATCACATATGATAAGGTATAATGATAATAAAAATCCTTCATAGGTAAAAATAAATATTATGATTTGGTATGCACACGAGTTAACCCTTTGTGGTGAAAAGTAAAACAAAACAAAACAGGATAAAGTAGTTATGGATGAAAGACGGGGGAAAAAAACTGGAAGAAGTCAGTGTAATAAAGGGAAAATATTTATCAGTGAAATAATGCCAGCACAGCTAGTCACTACTAATCAAAAAATAAAGACTAGAGATGCGGGCATACAACAAAATAAAAAACAAAAACAAAAAAACAAAACAACGTTGTTGCTGAAAAACAGACAAATATTTTTAAAGTTTTTTTTTTAAGTTTAATTATTTTGAGAGAGAGAGAGTCAGAAAAGGAGGGAGAGAGAGAATCCCAAGCAGGTTTCCATGAGCTTAGCACAGAGCCAGACAAGGGGCTCTATCCCACTAACTGTGAGATCATGACCTGAGCTGAAATCAAAAGTTGGACACCCAATTGACTGAGCCACCCATGTGCCCCCCCCACCTTGTTTTGAGATAGAGCCCAAGTTGGGGAGAGGGGCAGAGGGAGAGAGGGAGAATCTTAAGCAGGCTCCACGCTCAGTGAGGAGCCTGACTTGGGGCTCAATCCCATGACATGGGATCATTACCTAAGCTAAAATCAAGAGTCTGATGTTCAAAGACTGAGCCACCCAGGTGCCCCCAGGCAGAAAATTTTATACCCATGAGTTTTGAGGATGCAACTCATAACGTATTGCCAATATGCATGAGTGTGGGAGAAAGAATAAAAAGAACAGGTTAACAGCGTACTAATGAAAGAATATGTTTGTCAGCTCTGTGTGCATGTAAACGGTAAGAGGAAATACTCTTTTGTACTTCACACTTTCTTCAAAATCCTCAAAGGTAGTCATGTAATTTATTAAAGAAAATAAGTTTAGCTTGGGCTATGAATTTTATAGTTCCAACTATATACAAGTGAAAACAGTGTGACAAGAAAAGAATCATTAGAGAGACCACTAAATACCAGTCTTTTGAGAATGGACATGGGTGAAGCTGATGTAAACAGAATATTAGAATAACACCAAAATCTGTGCTATTTGCCTCATGTCAGAAAATGCATTTCAACCATAACAGACTTTTCAAAAAACAGTGCTTTGAGGAGTCTTAGCTCTTCTTTTTTGGCACACACCCACATGTAGAGGCTATATGAAATAACCATTCCTTGGTTTAACTTAAGGTTTTTATTTTTTCTTCTGTCTTCTTGGACATTAACCATAAGTATCATTTTTCATAACAGGGCAAAATACATATCAGCTTGTATTGTTAGTCTTCAGATAACAAAAGCAAAGAATTTTGAATACGTGTGGTGATAAAATGAGGGTATTTCCATAAGGTATTCCTATACCTGAGCAGTCTGTACAGTTTATAGGTTGAGGGTACACGTAAAAAGAAACTACATAAGGGGAAGAGTGTTTGTTGAGGTTTCTTTTAAAACTTTGGATCCTGGAATTTGGTTTATAACATAGGCTATTTCAGATAACAAAATGTTGCAGCTCCCAAAGCAGAGAGAATTCTTGGGTGCAGTGGTGCTACAAAGCAGTTTTGTCTGAGGAAACCAATCGCATCTACCACGGCATTCTTTGCTTACAATCTTCTGTTTCTCTAAACATGGAACATTCTGAAAATAAGATTATAATGAATATTCAGACCTATGATTGGAGCCTTGGAGAGGACTGAAACACCACACTGTAGGAGGATTCTTATGACCTCAGCCTCAGTGAGATCAGTGAAACAAGAAAGCAAAGGGTTCAGCATAATTAAAAGAATATCAATTTATATTCTTATAAATACAAGAATATAAAAGCGTATTAAATGAGTTACCATTAGGCTGTGGGTTGTGTAGGGACTAGCTGCTTCTAGGTCAAGCATGTAGTTGATGTTCAAATACCTCCTAACTTGTGACACAGCTTGACACCTTGTGTGACTTGAAGAACATGGATACAGGTTTATGACCTCGAAGAGCCAGTCAGTAAAACTTTACACACATGGAGCCCTATGGTACTGTTTGCTCTGAAATAGGCTAATTGTGTATAACTCTGAGGAAAATAGCATCTTTCCTCTGTTAAAAAAAAAAAAAAGTACAGAAACATTTGGGACACTTGGGTGGCTCATCTGGTTAAGTGTCTGACTCTTGATTTCAGCTCAGGTCATGATCTCACACTTTAGTGAATTTGAGCCCCACGTCAGGCTCTGTGCTAACAGCACAGAGTCTGCTTGAGATTCTCCCTCTTCCTCTGCCCTTCCCCTGCTAACACTCTGTCTTTCTCAAAAAAAAAAAAATAATAGGTAAATAAATAAATAAATAAATACTTAAAGGAGAAGTACAGAAACATTGTAGTAAATACTGGATCACAAGACTTCCTGGTTTCCATATTCTACCATGACACAGCTATTACAATGACTCCAGTGACATAACAAAGAGCCTTTCATCAAACTGCTATGTGACATAATTTTGACTGGCTTTTCAGATATCAGTTTTTGACCAAGGGACAGTATGTGGCTTCTTCTGTCGGGAAAGAAGAATGGAATGAGTGAGAATGAGTGAGAATGTCTGGCACCTTGTGCTGATCTAGGCTCAGGGATTTTACACTCATTGTAACTGAAATAGTATCCCAAAATGACACAGTGAGACAAGTCAGTTACATGTATAATAGTACTCTCAAATCTCTACACAGCACTCTATCTCATTCATTTTCTAAAAAGGTGTTTGTAATTTGGAATATCTTACAAGCAGTTATAAATTCTAACAAATAGATAATGCTAATTATGTTCCTTTTCATCTTTTCTAGCTCTATGCTTTGATAAGTGATATAAGTACTTAAGGTCTTTAATGAGAACTATATTTTGTTTCTATTATGCTTAACATGCACATTTCTATACATTTCAAACAAATATAAACCATTTGTTCTTCCATCTTAGTAGCATAAACAATATTTTCCACCCTAAAGTTGTTTTAGACTATAAGAAGTATTTTGTAAAATGTGACCCAACAACTTGGGAAATATATTAACTATAAAATGAAAAACATTAAAATATATAATTGTGCAGTTACAGAAGTATATATTTCATGCTTACTAATACCTACAAATTTCATAATATTTTAGGCCAGTTTGCTTAATCTAGAGCCATATTTTTATTTCCAACTTGTTTTTCATTCTTTTCATATTCATCAAAAAGCAGTTTTTTTTCACTTTACCATTTTAGATATTGAAATGAATCTTATAATTAATGATGTCTTAGATAATGAAATTGAGTAGCAATGATATTAAGTACCATTTATTTTGTGCTTTATGTCAGAAATTTTATAAATATTTCATTTAGTAACAACTTTAGGCCATAAGAATTATTATTGTCCCTCTATGGAGTTGAGGAAACTGAGGATTAGAGCAGTTAGGGAATTAGCTCGGCATTACCCATCAGGTAAGTGATAGAGCAGGTAATATGCTGGGACACTGAATGTCTTACACTAGGCAACGTGCTGTACTCATTACTAAGACCCCAGCAAGCCAGAACCAGTGACACTGTATGTTCTGAAATGCCTTTATTTTTTATTTCATAATGTAATAGAAGACAGCAGAAGGTGGTACCTTCATAATATTGATTCCTATTTTAGGTAATGTTGCTCTGTGGGGCACCTGGGTGGCTCAGTCCTTTAGTCGGACTTTGGCTCAGGTCATGATCTCACGGTTGCTGGGTTACAGCTCCGCTCAGGCTCTGTGCTGAGAGCCTGGAGCCTGCTTAAGATTCTCTCCCTCTCTCTCTGCCCCTCCCCCACTCATGCTCTGTCTCTATCTCTTCTTCAAAAATAAGTAAAAACATTACAAAAAATAAAAAATAAAATAAAATGTAACCATAAAAATTCTCCAAAGTCTAGGTTTGTTACTAGTTATTATCTCTCACCTACCATTCAAGAGACAGTGTAGTGCTAAATGCCTCTCTTCTTGTAAACCTATCCTTCTTTCTTCTTCTATTGCTGCTGCTTCTTTCTAGAGAATATACATAAAACAAGCTTCCCTTCTCTTCCCAAGGATATCTGGTCTTCCCACACTTGTTCCTTACTAGCTCTAGTAAAGGAATGAAAACAATTTTGCGGGACTTGTACCTTCCTCAGAAGGAAGTGGTTAGTATGATAGAGTGAAGCATTTATGGGCCAATCAAGTCCCATAACAATTATTAACAATTTGCTCCTAGCACTCTGGCTTAATCTTTTATTTTTTCAAGGGATTTCTTCATTTTCTCAGGGCAATTGAGCAAAACTGCTATTTTCATGGTTGAGTCTATATCTACAAGATCCAAAACAATCTCTCATTTTAAATTGGACACTAGACATGCACAAATGATCAGTGCTTCTCGTATTTAGTTTAGGGCTGTTTGAAATTCTTTGGTCTTTATTCAATTGCTTATTAGAGGTTTTAGGTCCAATTTGTACTGAACCATTCTCCAGATTGCTGGGAAGATGCTTGTTTTGAGTAAACAAATACTGGTTAAAATTTGCTAGAAAAAAATATTGTTGTGTATATTTACACTTATTTGGGCTTGAAGCAGCACTGAGAAAATCATCATAGTGCACTTCACTCTCAAGGCTTATTGATAGGATCAGCCTCATTTCCGAGTGTGGATTTGTATAGCCAATAATTGTACTCTTATTTTTATGGACATAGCTTATAATGTTGTAGATGAAGGGTTATCAGCAGGCCTGCAATTTATTATCTCCTTTATAGGGAGAAGACCAAGGGAAAGGCAAGTAATGTGACATCTTTTTAAAATAAGTCAATGACAAACCTTCTGGCAAACACAAAATTTAAAAACTTATTGGTATTTATTTCTGGAGAATCCCTCTACATGGTATGCTTTTAGCAGGATTTACTTAAATCTGTGGTTTTAAGGTATATTACTACCTGGAAAATACCACAAAAGCTAAACTTCTGGAGTATAAAACAAAGATGCTTACTGACCAAAATACCTCAAGCTTCACACCATTACATGGCAACTTTATTTCAATTAAAATTTATTAAACAGTACATAGGGAAAGAGTAAACTCGGACAGAAAGAAAGGCACTGTTTTAATTGCGTTTTAACAAATTTATCTCTGTAGATACAGAGGGTGGGAGAAAATGGAAGAAGTTTTACTTTTATTTATGCTATTTGAGCTTTGAAGTGGGTAGCATCATAACCACTGAAGGTGAGCAGGAAGAAGGGATTTGTATATTTGAGGAGTAGGAAAAGGTGTGGAGAGGCAGAGAAAAGAAACTGATCGGGAATAGATGATAAACTGTTTGGCAGTATTGATAGATTAATCTGCCTGCAACATGCCGTACAAATTCATGTATTTTTTTTCACCAGCACAAATTTTTCTTGAGCTATATGTCAGTCGCTATGATAGACACCCAGGGGTATAATTATAAATAAGTCACAAATCCTAATTCCAAAGAATTCATGGTCTCTAGGAGATGTACAAAGATAAAAGTTAGAAAGTACACAGGAAAAAAAAAGTTTGAATAATATTGCAAAGGGGTTTAGGCAGAAGCTGAAAATAATTCAATTGTGGTTGTATTTGTGGGGATGCAAAGGAGGAGAAGGATCCAAACTGAGATGCCTGCTCCATACACTATGGTATTCATAGATACACTGCTCTCTGTTACATTTTTGTAGAAGCTATCATAGAACAGAGTTCTTGAAGAAGAAAAGGACACATTTTAAACTCTTAATTCCCGATACTCCTAGATGGTACTGAGTTGAACAAAAAGCAAATAAAGAATTGTTATTTTCCCTGATGCATGCCCAAAGAAGGCAGATTGTGAATCCCAGAAAGTAATTTCAAGAACTTACTTGTTCTCATCTTTCTCAGATTTTGCTCTGGTATCTTAGGAGGTAGGTATTACAGACACGGGAATTCAAGTGCTCTATTTACGTACACAAGAACCAACAGAGTGATTCCCTGAAAATATGACTGTGACCAAGAACATAAAGTTATTCTGTACGTAATAAGATGATTCATTTCCTGGTGATGAGATGAAGAAGTAATGCTTAAAATAATCACCCATTCTTAAATCCAAAATATCCATTATGATTTTGAAAGAAAAGAAGTCATGTTTCTCAGAAGTTAATTCAATTAAAAGAAAATAAACTGATCATAGACAGTATTCAAAATAGCAAAATAACTTCACCCATTAGCAGTAGAAAGTAAAAATTACATAGTGTAGATTCACTTACACAAACTATTTCAAGCCAATTAGTATTTGCTACCATAGAACTTGGGCTGGTTTAGGGAAAAGTCCCAGAACACTCTTGTCTATGACATAGTAATTTCTAAATTTCAATTTAAAAATATATCCAACACAGAGACATGTATTTAGAGGTGGGGAATGCCTGTTGCTCTTTCTTTTGAATGTTGGAAGGAAAAATAAGATTGCTAATACAAAATTATTTTTATCTCTCAAATTTTCTTTGCCCAATACCAGTTATACTGCCTAGCTGAAATTCTCTTTCCCATAAAGGTATGTAGTAGAATGTACGTGTTTCTTAATGATCATACCCCCACTGCATGAGAGCTGCTGAGTGACCAAGGCATTTTCAATGGATACTTTTTTTGTGTGCTGTTAATATCAGATAAATCTGTAACCGAAAGCTGAAGCAAGTAACTTCTAAGTTGCATTCCTGCCATAACACTTTATGAATCTATAAATCGGTGCTTGAATGATATTGTCACAGTTCCCTGTAACAACAGAAAAGGAAGCAGAAAGATGTGTCTGAGTGGCTGACTCAGGAACACATGGATTGACCTGCACCAATAATTCTTTTCGTTTTGATCTCCTTAGGGCCATGTATAATTGTCTTTTTTTTTTTTAAGTTTATTTATTTATTTTGAGACAGAGAGAGAGAGAGCATGCATGTAGGGGAGGGGCAGAGAGAGAGGGAGAGAGAGAGAATCAAAGCAGGCTCCATGCTGTCAGCATAGATTCCCATCTCAGGAACCATGAGATCATGACCTGAGCTGAAATCAAGAATCGGACACTTAATGCTATCCAAGCACCCTATAATTTTCTTGTGGTATATGTATCTTTACCTTGAGTTGTGTTTTTTTAAATATATATATTTTTATGAACAAAAATTTAATGCCACTGATTAGTATACAACTCAATTCTTTTTTTATGTCTAATTCAGTTTCTTACCCATACTGAGCTAACTGGTTTTTATTTTTGTTTTTCCAAATAAATGGATCTGAAAACTGGTCACTTAATAGATATCTGACCCTGTTATTCTTAAACCATGACTAGTCTGTAACTAGTAGTTACTGCTTAATTCCTGCATGGTAATAAAGGCTTTTCCCTTTTGTCACACAGATCTCCTTGGCCATTTATCAACAGCTTTTTGATAGATGTGTTTTACTTTCCACAAAGGGTTGAGCCAGTTTCCCTCAATTGTTTGCCAAATTACCTAAATTTCCAGGTCTCTCTAAAGGATTCCCATAGCTAGGCTTTTATTCTGTCTCATGCCTGAGGAAATGAATTTATTCACAGAAGCCTGAGATGAACAGGCAGACGATCTCTCTGCCTCATTCCTCTTGTCGTCAGTTAATAATGCTGCCAAAATTATTTCCCATGTGTATTTATAGACACATCAAAACCTTCTAAAAAGTTCCAATGGCTACAAGTTACTTCTAAATTTAAATTAAGTTTCTGAGCCTCATTGAAGGTTTCCTTTAAAGCCTAGTCTGAAGCCAATATAGCCAAACAATTCTAGGATTATTCTGAAAGTCACTTTCATTGAAATCAATCTAGTACACATGCAGGCTCTATGGCTTCCCTTTTACAAACTAAAAATTCTGATCACGAACACCATTCATTCATTTCTTCGTCAATCATTTAGCAAATATTTGTTGAGGATTTACTATGTACCAGAACTCTGTTGGAACCGGAGATACTGTTGTGAATGAAATATTTATGTGTTCTATAAACATTTCACTAGCAGTTTGTCAGAGAACACATCTATTAAATTTTTTTTTTTTTTAAAGTGAACACAATGTTCTGAAAGGAAGGTCAAGGTGCTGATGAACCTTGAAAGGGGAGAATCTAGCATGGCCTGGGAGATACATTTCTGTAGATACATGGTAATTCAGTTTGGTTAAAATTATAATAATTTAAATATTGTGCTTATTGGTTAAATCTCAGCCTCGCTAAAATATTACTGCTTTCATATACAGCTTTTCCTTCTGTATTTCCCCTACATAGTTATTATCAAATCAAAAACAAATAAGGAAAAAAAATAACTCCTGGTTAAATTACAGAGGAAATATATGTACTATAGTATTTCCATGAAACATTCTGAGTTTTATTTTAACTGTTACTGACAGGTATAGCACACTGTTTTTATAAGTAATGCCAGTTAATTTAGGGTCATTTATGTCTTGATTCTATGCTCCCTAGTGTGTGATACTGGAACTCAGAAATTTCATTTTTCATGTCAACACTTGTTCTTTATTTTTTTTTTTTATTGGTGGTGGTAGTGGGGTGTTGGCGAATGTGTGTTGAAGTTATGATATTGATTTTTTTCCCCACAGACTTAATCTTGTTTGTACATGTATCTCTCTTAGTGTCTGTCTCACTCTCTTTTCTCTCTCTCAATCCCTCTCCTCTCTTTATGTCTCCATTACTGTTAATATTTAAAGAGAAGTTTTGAAAATTGATAAATAATTTTGAGTGGTTGTTCTGTAGGAATTAGGGGAAATGTGATAGAAAATAGACACGGTCCTTGAACGATTAGAAGTGAACTGTTTTCTTACGAGGGGTAACAGATTATGTCATAATCAATTAGGATTGTTTTTAAAGTTGCTGGGCCCTTATTTTGGACATATTCATTAACAGTCACTGGCAGTGGGGCCTTGGAACCTGTTTTTATTGCCTTATTGCCTTGATTTTGCTTCCAATTCTTATTTCACATATGTCCTTATTTGGCGAACACATCCAGTCTTTCTACACAGTTTGACCTAACATTACACCTCTGAAAGAATCTAATATTTATATTCATCCTCCATTGACAGTGAGCAGGGCCACCCGTGAAAGATAGATGAGATCTCCTGATTCTCCCTCTTTGACCCACAGAGCTGAACAGGTGACTCCACTTTATGGGCTCCCTCTTAAAGAAGATACATTGGGTCAGTTATTTAAATTGCTATAGAATCAATAAGTCATGGGAATAAGAGGCACAGCATAGGCAGTACAGTCAGTGATATTGTCATAGTGTTGTATGGTGCCAGAAGGTAGCTATGCTTGTGGTGAGCATAGCCTAAGGTATAGAGAAGTTGAGTCACTATGTTGTTTACTTGAAACTAATGCAACTTTGTGTGTCTACTATACTCAAATATTAAATTACCCTCCCCCAAATAAATAAAATTCCTGTGAAGATTCATCTTAAAGATTTACCAGTTCTGCATGTGATGAGATTCAGTATTTTAAATTGACTAAAACCAGAGATGTTTACCACTCTGCTAAATATAAGGAAACAAATGTAGTTTATATACTATTCTAAATTTCTTTAAAGAGACTAGCAGTAAAAATGCATACTTTAGAGCATTTTTATCAGTTTTAGGTCGGACAACCTCCAGCATATTCTTCTCAAGTACTTAGTACAATTCAGATTCCTGGACACACTGGAATCTGAAAGTCTTCTAATGTTAAATCTCTAAAGGAGGATTCCTGTTACCTGCGTGATGACAAACTTTCCATATAATTATGCACACTAAGATTTGAGGTTCAATGTTATGTATTTATACAGATGGTTAAGATTCTAAATATAATATTTACACTCTATTTATTTTATGATATTTAAGATCATATTTTGATGGTTCACAATTTGAGTACATCATGAAGATATATGAAAAAAATTTTTTGACAAAAACAAATGTCTCCTTACCTAAATGTGTTACTGAAGTTAGCATGGCTTATAGAAATAATGACCAGATATATCAGCAGAATAATATTATTTGCAGCAACAGATGATTTAATATGTAAATTTATGTCATAGAAAAAACCAAATAAGTTAAAAATAGCAAATTGCCAATGTAGCATTTGCTTCAGTAATACAAATGTGGTCAAATATTATTTCTATTGCTTTAGGAGATAAAATAAAAATAGACACTTTTAGAATGTCTACAGCTCAGTGGGCAGCAAGAAAACAATGAAATTTTCTTACAATTGATATAGGAGAACAATATCTTAGGAGTATATTGAAAGTTTCCAAATAAATGTAACCCTGACTTTAAACATATTCTAAGGTACATACTAGAGAACTCTATATTACTTGATTACAAAACCTCATACTGTTTCATATGATATGTGAATATTTATTAAAAAATTAAAAATATCCTATAAAATTTAAGTCAATTTGTATTAAAGAACTACCAAATTTAATAAACAGTAATTAGTAACAGCAATGGACTCTGCTATGAAATTGTAGTCTAATAAGAGAGCCCCATAAGTACCAAATAACTACTTACTATTATCTAGAATATAATAAATGCCAAAGATATAAAAGTAATGTCATAGCTTAAGGGGTAGAGAAATAAAATCATAAATAGGGATCATTTCTATGGACATTTTAAAAGCATGACATTTTGTACATTCTATATGTGCCTTAGCAACTCCCTCATAACCAAGTATAATGAAATCAGGGCTGAGATGATTAGATAATAGAGAGAAAACCAGAAGATTGAATTGGATTGACTTTTCTTTTTCTTTACTGGTATTAAGAAAAATTATCCCAAACATAAAAATCAAAAGAGAGTATAGTATATCCTTTCAGTGGCATATTGAGATGTTTAACAAGCATGCTGAAGGACTATTTCATGATCTGGGAGTAGATAGGAGTATTCCACATTGCATTTTACTCTTAGCTCAGGTGGTATGAAGTTCAATGTTAAATTGCAGACTGCAGCCTAATAGATAAGATAACCACAAAGTTGTGCTTTTATTGTCTCATAGGATGCAAAACAGTTTTGTTTGTCACGTATCATCATATTCTTTTGCTTTTTTATCTCTTAAATGACTTTCTGAAGTACGGTATCAGGGTCAACAAGCTTTGCTTGTATAGGTTCGCATAATCAGTATTTTCTGTTTTGCAGGATATGTCTCTGCCTCAACTACTTTATCATTGTAGTGTAAAGGTGGCTATAAACAATACATAATCGAAAAATGTTGCTGTGTTCCAATAAAACTTTATTTAAAAAAATTAGTAAGCGGTTGGATTTGGCCCATGGAGAATAATTGGCCTGTGGAGAAACAAGGTAGCATCTTATTGGTTTGCTCGTTTTTCATGAACATATTCATGTTTGTCTTATATTTATATGTGAGTTATAGTTTTACCTTTGGAAAATAATACTTTGACAATAGCATATAGTAAAATAATGAGGGAGAAGGCCACCAAAAAAATGTATTCTCCTTCTTATATTAATCAAGGAAAACCTAACTATAGTATCACAGTCTTGCACAATGAATAAATTTGGGGCATTTCAAGAAGGACCATTTTGCACAATAATCAAGACAACTTCAATGTGACCATGCTAATTGAAATAGATTATTGTGATGTATCTTGTTGATGTGTTTATTTCCACATTTTACATTCCTTAAAATTTAAATAATCTTAATGCTTGACAACTTCTTCACAGTAATTTAGATCAAATATTATCTTACAAACCTAATAGAGTGATGCCTCGTTGGTTCAGTCATTTAAGTGTCTGACTTCTGATTTTGGCTCTGGTCATGATCTCATGATTGCAGGATTGATCCCTGTCTGGGGCTCTGTGCTTACAGAACAGAGTCTGCTTGGGATTCTTTCTCTCCCTCTCTCTCTGCCCCTCTCTTCCTCTCTCTCATAATAAATACACTTAAAAAAAAACTAATGGATTTTGAAAATTGTAAAATGTAGCTGCATCTCTTTTTTTAACAATGTAATATAAAGCCATTGTGCATCTCCTAGAAAGGAAATAATGAAGTCACCTTGATGAATAGCAAGATTTTCATTCAAGTGCCAGGAGCATATTACAAATTCACCTGGCAGACATTTTTAGTTAAATATAAATATTTAAAATATTTTATTGACTATTAATATTAAAAGAAAAAAATCTAATACAAAGCATGCTTTGATGGATGGCTACGGGACCAGAGTCAGACAACTAGTGAATTGGATATGAGGAAATATATTAGGATAAAAGGAGTAACATGTTATAAATAGAAAGCAAATATTTGCCTTTTATGTAGTGGATGAGAAAGGCTGCCACAAGGGAAGCAGTACAGGCACAGGACACAGAGACCAACAGCTCACAACAGCTTTCTGCTTAGAAAAATTAAGAGACTTGGTGTGATAGGAAAGGCATATGGTGTAAATTCAGGGTCACTAGAGTCCAGGATCTGAACAGGTTTATTCAACTCAAGAGTCTCAGAGCAATCATCTGTACAATGTTGCATTTAATACCTACATTAGGAAAAATAAGTAAGAAAATTTGTATTTGGAAAAACATTACAGGTATCAAACACATTGTTTTAGACATATGTAAAATGTTAGTTTAAATCATAGGCCTTAAAGTGAAATTTTGAGTGAACAATTTGGCCCAATGTATTAAAAAATTTTTTGTATGTTTATTTATTTTGAGAGACAGAGAGACAGAGTGTGAGCAGAGGAGGGGCCGACAGAGAGGGAGACACAGAATCTGAAACAGGCTCCAGGCTCTCCACTGTCAGCACAGGGCCTGACTCGGGGCTTGCTTGAACTCATGAACTGTGAGATCATGACTTGAGCTGAAGTCAGATGCTTAACTGACTGAGCCACCCAGATGCCCCTCAATATTTTTTGAGATTGCAGAAATGGACTACAGGACTACTATTTTTTAAGTCTTTTTTTTTTTAAGTTTATTCATTTTTGAGAGAAAGAGAACAGGGGAGAGGCAGAGGGAGAGGGAGAAAGAATGAATCCCAAACAGGTTCCTCCCAACATGAGGTTCCAACTCACAAATCATGAGATCATGATCTGAGCCAAAATCAAGAGTTGAATGCTTAACCAACTGAGCCACTCAGGTGCCCCTGGACTACTACAAAAATGAGAAGATATTGGCATGTCACTCCTTTAAGATTTGAATTAAAATCATGTTTTAAATAATGAATTAAAATCACATTTCTTCACTGTGAAATTACATTTTGGTCTCTGTTTACTAAAGAGGGAAATACATTAGTTTCAAGAGTTATTATCTAAAGACTATTGAGTTTGAAATGATACATTTGTTAAAATTTCCATGGTAGAACAATGATTATGTCCCCTTAGGGTGATAAACTATGTTTTTCAAAAGATTATGAAAAATAACTGCTAATTATTAATTCATTAGCCTTGTTAGGACTAACCCTCCAGAAATTAAAATTTAAAAAAAACTATAGATTTTCTTGAATTTGGAATAACTAATGAAAGGCTTCCCTGACTAGGTTTATAAAAAAGAAAGTAATTGAGATATATAAAAAGATTAATGTTAAAGGTACACTAACTTCTGTTCTTTGGCATACATATGCAGGGTTTGACAAGAAAATAGGTACATTATTTTTTACCTCTTTTTCTCAAGTCCTCTACTTCCCTGATTTTATGCTCTCATTTGAGAACTGGAGCATGTCTTATACTGTGTACTTTTCTCTTCACCCATGATTTTATTTAAATTCAAATTAGTTAACATATAGTGTAGTATTGGTTTCAGGAGTAGAATGATTTATCACTTACATATAACACCCAGTGCTCATCACATGTGCCCTCCTTAATGCCCATCGCCGATTTAATCCATCCCCCATCCTGTATTATATACTTAAAGATAAAAACCAGAACAATACAAGACAATGAATTGCTCCACTATTCTGAAAACAAAAGCATAAATAAAATAAAACAAACAAGACAAGTTTTACTCATTTTCATTTTTCAGTTTCATGTCTAAGATCATATTTTTGTTAGGATTCAAATAAATATATCCAAATGATAAATAGGAACTACATACAGGAACTGAACTGATAGGAACTATAGCTTTTCTCTAAAGTTTTCTAGAAGTAATTTCTGTGAAATCTTTGAATATTATACGACACAGAAAAATGCCACCCCAAAGATGTTTACATCCCAGTCCTTGCAACCTGACAGTATATTAACTTATGTGACAAAAAGACTGCAGATGTGACTAAGTTTGTAAAGACCTTGTGATGGGAAGATGACTCCAGATGGGTCAGTCTTATTGCAGGAATCCTTCAAAGGAAAGAGCTTTTTCAGGCTGAGCTCAGAGAAAGATGCAACATTTCTGGCTTTGAAGATGAAGGAAGGGGGTTATGTTGCCAAGGAATGTGGGTAGTCTTTAGAAGTTTAAAAAGGCAAGGGCGCTGATTTCCCCCTAAAGTCCTCAGAAGGAACACAGCCCTAAATTTGTGGTGATTTGTTATGGCATAGATATAAAACTAACATAAGCAACTACCAGCTCTGCAAAGCCATCTTCATATTTGCTCTTGCCTCTCCAGGTGAAGCTACCAAGTCACTTAACAGAGCTTCTGACACTTTAACTCCAGGCCATTAGCTCTCTTTGTACCTATTTACTTCCTGTATGAATCCAGTTGTTTCCCTTAACTTCCTCTCTTATCAAGGTCGTATTAAGGGTTTTAAAACTCTGTAAAGATTTCTGAGAGAATAAAAGATAAAGAGTGATGAGCACAGCTCCCTGTTCTATTAGCCCACAGACATATCCAGTCAGTTTCAGGGACTGTCGAAACACCATTTACGATGAATAAGGCACACAGTGTAGAGAGATTCAGCCTTCCACAATAGAGAGGAGGATGTAAAGAAGTGCACGAAAGGCTATTGCTCTTGAATTTGCTGTAAATTATCATGGCTGCCTTTGGAAAGAAAAGGTAGATGTGAATTGAGGAGAGCCAGGAGACCCTGGAACACACAAGTACAAACTGAAACTCACATTTGCTTCTCAATGCCACAAGACTCCTGTCCTTGGTCATGTGGCTGAACATGCATATCAGTAGGACTCAGAGAATATGAAATAATTGAGCTGGTCCAACCAGGTATAGTTGCATTTTCTGGGCCTGCCCCTTCCATGCCAACAAGGCAAGCTGGCATATCAGAGACAGTGTCTGCAAACTTCAGAGGCATCCTGTGCCCACGAACTTCACAGCATATGGCCGTCACCTCCTTCCTTCTAAACCTCACACAAATTTCTTTTGTAGTCAACTCTGAACCAGAAGCATTCAGATAAATGAAATTGGGGGAATGTAGTCCCATTAAGTTGCCACGGTCCAACACACCAAAAGGCCCTAAAATCCTAGGGTCATGTATTTTAGTATTTTATATTGAATTCCCATATGTGAGAACTAGCTCAGTCCCCAGCATAAAAAATCTCCAGGGCTTTTTATCATTTCATTTGTGTGGCACCCACCTTCGGAAGTTTAAGGGGTCCTCTTGTCCTCCAATCTGAGATCTTGCAGAAATAGCAGTAGAGAATGGCAGTACTAACAACCAGGAGACAAAGAGAATTATATTCGAAATACATGTGTGAAAATTCTTATATCCAATCATGTGATCTAAACTTAGTTTTCCAAATAAAGCAACCATAAAATTTGAGTGAATTTCCACACGTTTGAATTTTTCAAATGAAGTTAAATTTATGTTGGGGAAACCAGTACTCCAATCTAAATCTGCTTTGGGGAGAAACTTGCCTCTAATGTTTTAATATGGGAAATTGTATGCAAACCCAGTTTATTTTACTAAAAAACAGCAATGAATAGTTCCGTTTTCACCTTGCAGATTAAGATGACATTACACTTTTTTAAAGAACAGATTGCTGGGGCGCCTGGGTGGCTCAGTCAGTTAAGCGTCCGACTTCAGCTCAGGTCACGATCTTCCGGTCTGTGAGTTCGAGCCCCGTGTCGGGCTCTGGGCTGATGGCTCAGAGCCTGGAGCCTGCTTCCGATTCTGTGTCTCCCTCTCTCTCTGCCCTTCCCCCGTTCATGCTCTGTCTCTATCTGTCTCAAAAATAAATAAAACCTTAAAAAAAATTTAAAAAGAACAGATTGCTTTGTTTTTGTGTTTCTAAAGTATAATTTTACCAAAACAGGGTAAGTTCCAAAACTACCCAAGTTTTTTCCTTCATAAACAACTCCATTGATAAAAGGAATAAAACTATTCTTCTTCACTGGGCACCCAACTAGAGGAAAGAAAAATATTCAGAGTTCTCCCTGAGCTCATAAGGATCCCTAAAATTGGGACTGGGAATTGAAAAAAGTAAAAGGTATATAGCAAACTTTGTTCATTCTGCATGTGTTCTGTGACTTGGACAAAATGAAAACTTGTTAGCATATATTTTTCCCATACATACTAAGTGTTTTTGTTTCTTATCTACCTACTTATATCTAAACTTTTGATGTGCAGTTCATGGTAGTGGATGAAGAATAAAATTGTCCAGGTACAAAGACTAGATTAATTTACACCTTAAAAACATAGGATATTTAAAGTACACAAAATGGTATAGAGTAAGGAAGACTAAGTTAGCTTGAGAGAAAAGTTCAGCAAGTGTTAAGAGTTTAAGAGAAGAGAGGTTTGTATGAGTACTCATGCTGTATAAGAATTTAGAGGAGGGGCATCTGGGTGGCTCAGTCGGTTTTGCCTCTGACTTTAGCACAGGTCAAGATCTCACATTTCACAGGTTCAAGCCCTGTCTTGGGTTTTCTGCTGACAGCACAGAGCCTGCTTCAGATCCTCTGTCTGCCTCTCTCTCTGCCCTTCCCCCATTCACTTTCTCTCTCTTAAAAATTAAATAAACATTAAAAAAAGAATTTAGAGGAAAATATAAAACAGTGTTTTTAGAAGGCTGGCTGTGTGCTGCGCTGTATTATCTTCCTTCTTGTCTTCAAGAGATTTCATCAAAGACATAAGTTTCAGTATTTTTTTTTTTTTGTATTTAGTTTTAGATTTGGTTCAGGCTATAACATCATACTGAAACTAAACATAAGACCATACAGTTTTAGGGAGCTTAACATCTATTTATTATTTCATCTTGTATGCATTTATTGAGCAGCATTATTTTGCCATAACCTTTGGTGATGAGTTCACACTGCTCCCTTTCCCCACAAAGAAACAACCCCTCCACACCCCCACCCCCCCAAAAAAAAGGTAGACAGTTTACTCATTACAGCTCATATTGGTTAAGTGTCTTAGAAGACATAAGCCAAGCTTGCTCTTGGAGCAAATACAAAAAGGAAAATCAATGTTCAAGAGTATAATACATTAGTTAAGAAGTGATGATCTTTTAAAAAGATATCATAATTTATTAAAATATTTATAAATCAAAATATGGAAGTTTGGGCAAATGTGATTTGAAGTGAATGAAATAAATTAGGATCACACAATTTAAAAAAGAATGTGCTAGCACTTTCTGGTGTACTTTCTCCTGATATGCCTTTAAAATACCTATATAAAATATTCACAAAAGTGAATGAAATGTGTGTGTATATGTGTTGTGTGTGTATGTGTGTGTGTGTGTGTGTGTGTTGATAACAAAAATACTTGTTTGACATATAAGTAAAAGATCATAGACACAGATATATGTTGGCAGGTCCTGCATGCCTTCTTTATAGAAAAGTCTATAGTATGTAGGACTTATTTATTTATTTCTCATTTCCTCTTGGTGAAAAAAGAGAAGGCTTTGAAATTAAGTATGACTTGATTCACGTAACCGTGTTACATAATTACATAACCACATAATTGACAATATGATCTTTAGCAAAATAGCAAATCTCTCTGAGCCTTACTAGAAAATAAAAATAAAACCACAGGCTGGGGGGCCTGGGTGGCTCAATTGGTTAAGTGACCAACATCAGCTCAGGTCATGATTTCACAGTTTGTGAGTTCAAGCCCTGCATCGGGCTCTGTGGACAGCTCAGAAGCTGGAGCCTGCCTTGGATTCTGTGTCTCCCGTTCTCTCTGCCCCTTCCCCTGCTCGCGCTCTCTCTCTCTCCCAAAAATAAATAAACATTGAAAAAAAATTTTTAAAGCCATACCACAGGCAATATTTAATATCACCTAAATCCCCATCAATTGAAAATGTACCATTATTGTGTATACCATTAAGAAAGGAAGGGAAAAAATGGTTGTATTATAATTTTAATATGAATCCTCAGCTGAGCATCAATAAAATAACATAAATATAGCTCTTGGTAAAATACAAGCACTCAATAAATTTTATCTCTGATATTTGCAATATAATATGAAGAAAAGGAAAGCAAGAACCTCACAAAATAATATTTTCACCTTCTTTTCCTATCCTTACCTGGGTTTATGCGTATGTCCTTAGCTGTTGCAATAATAATAGCGTCATTGTAGTCTAAGGCTTATACTTAATATATCCTAAAAATTGTCCTTATTTTGCAACATTCAGTTTCTAACCATGTATTTCTATCTATACAGTTAGAAACCCATAGTTTCTAAACACATATATATTGAATTCATGTAAAAATACATTTTATCGTATATCTTTGTGTTCTAAATTTTAGTTATTATAAATCATACTGCCATGAATATGTTCAATTATTTAGCTTTTTCTGCTTATTATATAACTTCCTAATAGTAAATTTTGACACAATGAAATTATTGGGTCAAAACATAGAGCCACTCCGTAGCTCATAAAATATACTGCCACAACTTGTTACAAACAGTAGCAAGTTGTTGTGAGTCTTTAGTTGAAAAAATAAAAATGATTACATATCACCAAATTTAAAATTTCTTTCCAAAATTATTGTACCATTTTAACACTTTCTCTAAAAACTTAGAGCATACTATTTTTAGCACAATATTCAAATACTGTGCAATAGTTTTTTAATTTAATTTGCAATGAAGCAGTTTAATATACATATTTTTTAGCTTGTCAAATTTTTCTTCTATAGTCATTAAAAATTATAAATCCTTTTGTCTGGATTTAAAAAAAATCATATTTACACCTATTGTTTGAAAACATAGCTTTATTTTGCCAAATTTTGAAACTGTACTTTATGACTAAAATATATAAAATTTTATATATATATATATATATATATATATATATATATATATGTTAAAAGTTTACCTGTGAGAACAAATTCTGCTGTATTTTGTTTACCACTTGTATTTTTAGAGCACATCTCCATTGTATCATTTATCATCTTACCGTAATAAAACGGCAGTTCATTTTTTTCTTCTAATATTATTTGCACACTTGAAACTCAGTGACATCTCAAATCATGGAGACGGCTAATGATAAAATGTAGTCTAGACAATGATTAAATATGCAAAAATGAATGAGATAAAGGCATGCATATGATCATTTAAAATTGACCAACTTTTAAGGTGTAGAATGGAGTTAGCAAAATATGCTGGATACCTATTAACATGAATCAAATTTGAGAACTTAAGCTTTGCAGCCATCAGACCAGTAGATAAAGATAATCAAGTCACTGACAAGTAGATAGGGTTTAAATAGTAAAAAGAGATATGGATACATTTTGTTGGTCAATTTAAAGAAATTCACTTATAGAATCAATGTAAATTTAGCATTATTGAGAGAATTTATAAGTACACTATTAGAAAATAATATTAATATATTGTTATACAGAATATGCTGCACAGCAGTATCCTTTCTTAACTACTTAATGAAGCATAATATACATAAAGAAAAATACATATATGAAAGTATAGAACTTGAGTATTTCTACTTAGTTATGCCATCATGGTGATTTTCAGTTTTTACCAAACTCGGGCTAACTCTATGCTTGAACAGAGGCAGAAGTTTCTAGTACCAAGATACCTAGAGTCAAAGGTTTTTGTTTTTGTTTTTATTTTGCTTTGTTTTGAGTTTTTGTATTTGTTAGTTACTCTGCACAATTATATTCTGTTCAAATAACATTAAGGAATATTGGATATCACTCCTCTGATATCAGGCCATTGTTTCTGGGATTTCTCCTTCCCCTTCTCTCCTCCTCTTCTGCTGCCCTCTTCCTCTTGTGTTTTTTCTATATGGTTAATAAGATCTGATTCCTCCACTCTTTTAAGGGAAAACAAAGATTGATATCAAAGACATAATTAGACTGATACTAAAAATAGAATGTGGAGAATCAGGAGATTCAATCCATTCCAAGGACACTTTTGGGTTTGAAATTTTCAATCTTAATCTAGCCTGTATTTGCAATACCACGTGTGCTGACTATAGAATTTCCATATGTATTTATTTTATAGGGGTAACCAGAAATAGCCTTCTTGTGTCCCAGCTATGGTCAAGACCACAAATGCTGTTTTAGTACTTATGATCATCATTGAACATTATTAAAACAATTTGGCAGACTATGCTCAAAAACAGAAAAAAAGAGCAAAACATAAGACTTGATGCTGTTTTTTTCTTTCTTTTTACATTTTTTTACATAGAGTCTGTATATTACTGGAGGAGTTTTTCTCACTATAAATTTTAAATCAATTCAAACCAGAGTAGAGATTTTGGAAATGTCTGTAGTATTTGTTTCTATAATTCAAAAGATAATATTTGGCAACTCTGCTTTCTGAATTTTTCATAAGCTGTGATTGAAATGACTACAGTTTGGTAGACTTGTGTGGTTTTCTGCTTATGACTTTCAGATAGTTATGTATCCTTTACTGTGATGCAGATGAAACATACAAAATACTAGGGCTGAAATCATTATAATAAATCTAGACCTAAGTTTGGCTCTACTCACTAATATATCCTTTGTGATAATTGTTACTGCAGATATATGACAAATTATTAAAAATTCATTCAGAAACAGAAAAAAAAAACAACAGGGGCCACTGAACAATGATTTTAAAAAAGAAAAAAAAAAAGGTAAAATGAACAGTACAAGTCACTATCTGGGAAATTCAGGCATGTGTTACTTTTTTTTCTTTCAACTTTCCAAAAGATTAAGAGAAACAGAATCTGTTTTCTTCAAGCATGTAGAACATCCTTTTATTCCTCATCTGGACTTTGAAAATATAAACTTAATAGCAAGTACATTAAAAGGCTTCTTATAAATGTGTTCAAATGAAATTTCAAGTGCAACATAGAATGCAAAGGTCTTTACTAACACCCACTTGATCAAGTCTTATAAACAACTCTAAAGAGTGGAGAAGGTTTACTATTACCATAAGTAATTGGATCATTGATATTACCTGCAAGAATAAGATGATTGAATTCAAAGTTCTTAATTTTAATACTGTTAAATGTAAATACTCTTTATTGTACTTAGTTCAAGTATTTTATTTAAAAAATCATTAATGTGATTACTTTTTGCTCTTTCAATTTATTTGTTTTCAGCTGGTTTTAGTAATGCTCTTTAGCAAGGATTATCATAGTGTTGTAAATAATGCATATTTGCAATCGCTCTTTTGCCAGCACATTAAACCAAATAGAGAATAAATAGAGAAAGGAGAAAAAAGTCACAGTCACATTTTGTCTAGTTTCATCTAGCTTATTCTGAGGCATCAATGTGTGTTGAAAATGAACATGTCTATATTGTCAGGACCAAAGATTATTGTAGCCACAAAATTTCTGATGTAAACATGTGTCCTGCCTTCAACATGATATATTCATTTCTCTGGGTTTTCTTTTTCTTTCTTTTTTTTTTTTAGTTTATTTATTTATTTTGAAAGAGAGAGACAGAAAGAGAGAGAGAGAGAGAGACAATATGAGCTGGGGAAAGGCAAAGAGAGGGGGAGAGAGAGAGAGAAATAGAGAGAGAGAGAGAGAGAGAGAGGAAGAATCCCAAGCAGGCTCTGCATTGTCAGTGTGGAACCTGATGTAGGACTCTACCCCCTGAACCATGAGATCATGACCTGAGCCAAAACCAAGAGCTGGACACGTAACTGACCAAGCCACCCAGGAGCCTCTGGGTTTTATTTTCCAAAACCATCAAGCTCAGATGAAATCACAGAAATATTATTTTTGAAGCAGAAGTAATCTCTCTGGGTATTGTTTATTACAACTAGAAACACATGGGGCTCATGTATGATAGAAATGTTGGGAAACACATTTGAAAATATTAATTTTGGTAGAGAGTTATGAAATCTAATCTTACTGCTCCTCTCATGTGAAGTGTATGTTTTGACCTCAGAATATCTGCACAAAGAATGAATGCATTCATGAAATACCTCTGATACTTTTACCCCTTGTCTCATTAATCTTATTCATGCATGAGGTTGCAGTGCTGATAACTACTCTTTAAGACACCCAGTGCTTTTCCTTTGTGTTTTTTAAAACATATGTTTGCAATTATTAGTATTTGTGTATTTATTTTAGTATTCCTATTTACCCTAGACTGTTATTTATCTTAGGGCAATAAATGTGTCTGTGGTTTGCCTGGTATTCTGTGTGCCTAACAATGAGTTCACTAAGTGTTTGTTGAACAAATGGATAAAAATAGATCTTAAAACATACCTGCTCTGGTATTGTAGAAATCAAAAATACAATTGTTACAACTAAACATTTATGATGAAATAATGATTAGTACAGTGTTGCTGACTGAAGTTTGTGTCCTCTAAACTCTTCCAAATATGAATTATTTTTACAATTAGGCACAAACACACACATATTTATATACATACAACATTGACAGTATACTTATTTCTATTCTGATAAGTGATAAAGCAGGGAAGTTGGCTAATTAAAAGAATAGTAAAAATTTTCAAAAATGAACAATGAATCGGTATGCTATGAATAAGGTAAAATACAAAGCCTACCTCAAAACATCTAGAGAATGCATAATATTTTGGGCATCAAAAGCCTCAAAAAAAAGAATTTAAAAGAAACAAAACAACTGAATATGGATTCAAAATGCAAGTCTTAAGATTGTCAAGGTTATAAATATAGAAGCTGCTTCATCTTCAAAGGAAAAATAAAATTCTAAGGAGGGTTACTTGATATGAAATGGGAATGACACCCTATCTCATCCACTGTTAATATCAGTTTCCCTCTTTGCCAACACCAATTAAGGATGACAAGGAAGCTGTACCCCATCAAAGAATTCTAGGTCTTGTTTAAGTGTGAAGAAACCCAGTCCGATCTAAATCAAACTTTTATCTCATATCTCAGTTACATCTTCACATCCATCTCTCTGCTCTGGACTGACCCTGACTCCTTAACTTATGATGAAAATGAATGTCACAAGACCTGTCCTTTTGTCTTGTTCTTTCACTCCTATCCCCTGGTTATTCAAGCTGCTTCTATTTCCTCCAGGGACACAATAGGGAGAGAGATAAAAAGAAAAGAACAAGGTCTTATTTGACACATGACAATGCTGGGAGGGTGCTCTCTTGAGCAACACACAGTCAAATACTGCCTTTTTCTTGTACAGGGTGATTTTGGCTCCTGGGAGACTTGCCAGATGGGGTAAAAGAATAGTTCCACCATTCCCTGAAGTGGGCAAACTATTCTATTGTGACTTTCCCTCAATTCCTCCTTTGATGGCACGACTCACAAAAACATTCTCTTCTGGAGTTGCCTCACTACAGCTGCAGCCTTTTACTAAGGCTGGATTTTTTCAAGTCACCCAAAGAACACAAAACCAAAAATTTTTGAGTTATACTCTTGAAGTCTCACTTCAGACAGAAGGGTAATATCATTACCCTTGACCATGAAGAAAGGAGAGAATATGCTAGTTCTTTATATCAGGAAACTGAAATATCTGTATCAGGTCCTCACTTTTGAACTTATTCTGTTTTTCTTAGAACCAGAAAGTGGGTGATGACCTAAAAATCAGAGAACTATCCTGTGGGCCTTGTGGATGAGTAATAATTCTCATGAAAAGGAATGGGTTCTTACCACTCACTGTCCTCACTTTAGGACCTCAGAAATCCATCTGCATAACAGAAGCCCCAAGTCACCCCGTTTTAATTAAATGCTGTAGAAACATTTATAATAAACAGTACAGTCTTCAAACTCACCCTCTTGCCCTTCAGTTTCACTTGCTATAGAAAAGATTTTAAACATTTTCATTTTTAATTTTTTTTGCTTTCTTCTGTAACTTAAATAATATCTTTTATCTTTCTTAATCACATTAAAAAAACATCTATTGTCCCCCACAATGAAAGGACTCAGGTTTTTTTAACATATATCTTGTCATCTTTATTCCTACTTTGTTCTTAAAATTGTTCACACATTCTACAGTAGTTTTTCAGTTGGTTATCTCTACCCCTGACTTACATCTTTTATCTCTGGCTCCATTAAATTTCAGGAGTATTTTTAATCCCCTAAACTGTGAAATGTAGATATTAATAATTTTCCTTCTATTGACCTCTCCCTGCTAACTCCCATCTTGACAACTATGATTTTACTTTTATAACATAAAACTACTTTTATGTTACATTTTGCTTAAAAATTATAAATAAGCCATTTTTCTATGGGCTACAGTGTAAGCAATAAAGAATGCTTATCTTATTATGGCTACAATAATACTGGCTGTGACAGATCCAATAAATATGCTGAGATTAATTTTCTTCTCTGCAGGTCCAAAGCAAGATTCTCTGTAGCACTTAGACAAGAAATTTTCTGGTGTCAAGGTCAAATTGATACTCAGAGTCTACACTCTGTGGTAGAAGCATTTATTCTTCACTGAGTATGTATATGCTCCCTTCATGTCCCAGATTTTTTACAGTTAGGAACATGAAACCAGATACTCCCAGTGAATAGGACAACATTATTGTAGCCCTCCAGCACATTCCTCTCATTTCAGTGATCTGCATCCCATGTGTTCTAGATGATATGATAGTGAGGTGAAGCAATGTGAATCCCTGAGTCACCCACCATTTGGAAAGCAGCCACACTATAGAACCAATGAGCCCAAGGGCAAACCCTGAATAATAGCACATAAATCTATTTGTTAAGCCCCTGAGATGTCAGATGTGTATGAACTGTGTAGCCTGGTTTAGCCTAACCTGAGTCGTTAAGCACTATAATATTTGTTCAAAATCATGCAACATTTCATTTTGCTTTCTACTTGGACTATGGTATGCTTTTGCAACTCTTGTTTCTCTTGAAGTTTTCATTTGACTTTCTCTTCTCTTGATGAACAAGCTATAGCTTTCATCATAGTCTCAACAGTAATCAGTATTTCTAGCATTCTCTTTAGTATTCAGAATTGTTTTCTTCCTGGTGGTAGTTTCCCAAGGGAGGTTACAATTTTCAGCTATAATCTGTTCAGGATTTTCTCTCAGCCCTACTAAAGATCTATCACACTAAGGCCTCAGTTCACTATTCTCACCAGTCAGGGCAAGAGCATCACAGAAGCTATCACTTCTTTCCTATTCTCCTCTTCCTTTTCCTGAACACTACCTCAATTAATGTATTCCAGAAAAGGTAGAAAAAAAGTAACATTCCTGATAGTCTGTATATCTGTCAAATATCTTTATTGATAATTAATGGAATATATCTGTTTTTATCATTGATTTACTGAGTATTGAATTCTGCAATCAAAATAATTTTCCAGACTGGAATTCATTTTCCATTTTCCTCTAACATACATTTTTCAGATAAATGAATTCTAATGTGCTTTCTTTCTAAGAGGCCTGCTTTTTTTTTTTTCTTTCTGAAAAATAAAAGAATCTTTTGTATCTTTTTGAAGTCTCCAAATGAAGACTGAAGTATCCAAAGGAAGTTGCTAGATGTGATTCATTGGTTTGGTCTGGTTTCTCATACTATGTTGGTATTTTTTTAAATGTTTATTTATTTTTGAGAGAGAGAATGTTTACTTATTTTTGAGCTGGGGAGGGGCAGAGAGAGATGGAGACACAGATTTAAAGCGGGCTCCAGGCTCTGAGCTGTCAGCACAGAGCCTCAGGCAGGCCTCAAACTCACAAACTGAGATGGTGACCTGAGCCCAAGTCAGATGTTTAACTATCCGAGCCACCAGATGCCCTGTATTGGACTTCATGAGTACTTTCATGGTGAAGATTCTCATCTTCATTAGCTATACATTTTTTAAAATAACTCATTTGAAACACATCTATTATTTTTTGCATTCACATTTTTACTTTCTAAAAACTTTTTCTTGCCCTCTGATTAAACTATATAGTTTTTTCTTGTTAACATTTTACTGGCTTTTTGGAGGCAATATCTTCTGGACTATTTAGATTTTTAAACTTGTCAAATAATCCTCATTTTTCTCTTAAATGTTACTTTTATCAATCTGAAACAACAAGATACTATGCTAATTACTATAACTAATTCTTAATAGATTTACTTCATTGATATTTATGTCTTTTCCTGCAGTGGATCTGTGACTAAAGAGAAGGTTGGCAGGGCTTTCGTTCTTCTTTTGGGTGTGTTGAAGGAGAGATGGGTGTTGGGTCCCTTTGAATGTCTTTGTGTGGGAGTGATCACTTTTTGCCAAAAAGCCGAGTTCTCTCTTGACAGTTCCTTTAAATTACCCTCAAGTTTTTTATAGTTAAATGCAAACGCCTGGCTGCTGTCCTCAAGTGTTGAGGAGGGAAGTAGGCAGAGAAGGGGACAGACTGGTATAACTATTCTCAAAACAGTTTTTGGTTCAATCATGTGGCTATTTCACAGCTGACAGATATGCCCATTTTTAAACCCCTATTTATAGCTGCTTTTTTCTCTCAATTTTATGTACCCAGGAACTCTGAAAACAGAGTCCACCTGAGTTCTCAGTAAGATTGGCTCACCTCCACTGCAGTACCTTCTTTTTTTATTTTGAAGTTTTTTATTTATTTATTTTGAGAGAGAGAGAGAAAAAAAAACATGAGTGGGGGAGGGGTGGAGAGAGAGGGAGAGAGAGAATCTGGAGCAGGCTTCTAGCTGTCAGTACACAACCTGATGCAGGGCTTGAACCTACAAACTGAGATCATGGCCTGAGCCAAAATGAAGAGTCACATGCTTAACCAACTAAGCCACCCAGGTGCCCCTGCAGAGCTTTCTTGAGCAGATGATCTTTCATGCCATCTTCTATCAATCAACACGCTCTCATATGCCTCTGAATTTCATGAATTTGTGGAAATAACTCATCTGGTGTAATGCCTCTTGTTTATTTCTCTTCTAGGAGAAATTTTCTTAATTCTATGCTATCTACCCAGTGGCTTCTTGGATGGAGAATAATAAAGTCCTCAGTCTTTCGAGTGGTGCTTAACCTTCCTTGCCCCACATGTCTGAAAGAGGAAAGAAATGGTGCCTTCCTCCCTGCTCAAAACCACTTTCAGATCCATAAACTTATACCCTTGAGTAACATTCAAGAGATGTTCTTTACCTGAAATCATCCAACACTTGCTGATTACAAGCTTTCATCCTTCCATTCCTCTGTTATATCAGACACAATTTACCTTTTATATTATTGACCACTTTTATTTTACTAATTTATAAATGCCTACAGAGCTTCCTGTCCATCCTTGTTAGTTTCAATTTTAGGATTATTAAATTTTAAACCATTCTCTTGCCAGTTTTGGAATCCTTCTGGCTCTCCTGTCCATGACCTCATGTCATTTCCTCATGTTGACCTGGAGAGACATCAACACTAAATCAAATAGATGTTTGAATTTCGTGTGCTCACACTGGGGCTAATAAGTGATACTCAGTACACACACACACACATGCACACGCACACACACACACCACATGCTTATACACACACACTCACATGCACACATTAAAATAAAGGTATCTCTGGGGTGCCTGTCTGGCCCAGTAGGTTACATGTGTGACTCTTGATTTAAGCCCAGGTCATGATCTCACAGTTCATGAGTTCAAGTCCCACATTGGGCTCCACACGGACAGTGCAGAGCCTGCTTGGGATTCTCTCTCTCTCCCTCTCTCTCTGCCTCTCCTGCACTCTGTCTCTCCCTCTATCAAAATAAATAAATAAACTTAAAAATAAAAGTATCTCCACAAATCTGTAGCATTATAGCCTAGCTACTAACTCAGTAATAATTGGCCATGAGTCTCATTATTTCCATTTAACTGTCTCTTCTCTTACACAGTAAGAATGTTCATATTTTCAAAAAAAGAAAAAGATGTTCATATTTTCTACCCTCCTCAAATGTTCCAAGCAAAAACTTCAATCTTTATTCTTAAAAAATAACTTCACCTCCTAAGTGAAAATAGGACTTTCTTATTTTCTTACAAACAGCACCTACTGTCTCCATGTCATTTTTTTTTCTTTCCAGTTATTAAGATAAAGTATGTAGAAAGGATAAATTGGTTAAACTATGGTAAGAAAAAAATCTTTGAATCTTAACTGCTTAAACATTAAAGGAGGGTAAATTTCTACCTTGTCCATGTCTTTCTTTCCCAGACACAATTCTTAGGTATGATTGTTTATTTGCTACTTTGTTCCCATTGTTCTTTTGAACACAGCTACACTGATTCGTTACGTACTTTTTGTGACTGTTTTCACAGGACAGTGATAGAGCTGAGTAGTTGTAACAGAGACAGTATGTTCCACAAAGTTGAAAATATTTGCTATGTGTCCCTTTACAGAGAAAGTTTGTGCATACTGCTCCAGGAGGTTAGAGGATGAAATCTAGTAATTAAATAAGAATAAATACTACTTGTTGGATACTTACTCTTGAGTTTTAGATGAGGAAAGGGAATCTTTCCATGAATAGTTAAGTAGAATTAGAATACAACCCAGGCAACTGACTTTAGAGTTTGCATCATTAGCCACATTGTAACTTGTAGTCAGTGTTTGATTCCAAAATGTGTTTTACTTTGTAAATTTCCTTTACATAGTTGTCTGTCTGAAATAATCAAAAGTTTTTGTTCCAGTTTTTGGCTTCATTTTAATCCCAAAATTACTTTAGTATTGTGGATGTATCATCATCATCATCATCATCATTCATTGATTTAGAATTGCTTAAGTGTTCACTTTTATAATCAATGACTTTTTCCAAGTCCCTAAAAAAAATACTTTGTACTCTTCTTATGGTATATGTGAAGTTAAGAAGCTCTTTTTTTCAGTGTGTAAGTCTTGATTGGTCTGAGTTTATTGTCTATGATGTATCTATTTCCACCTTATTGATGGATAACCTAGACCATCTAGTAACTTTACCTATGATATCATGTCATAGTAATTTATGCATACAGACATGATTATTTCAGTCATAAAGACATGCTATATAGAAGTCTTTTTTACCCAGGAAAATGCCTGGAGACTTAAATGACTCCAGCTCTCCAACTCTTGGTTTTGGCTCCAACTCTTGGTTTTGGCTCAGGTCATTATCTCACGGTTTGTAAGTTTGAGCCCTGCATCAGGCTCTGCTCTGACAATGTGAAGCCTACTTGGGATTCTCTCTCTCCCTCTCTCTCTGCCCCTACCCTCCTCACACACACTGTCTCTCAAAATAAATTTTTTTAATTAAAAAAGTAATAAAACATTTTAAAAAGTTTTCTGTTAATGTTTTTAAATGATAAAACTGATAATGAAATTAAGCTCCATGATCCATTATTTTTCATTTATATAATTTAACTATTGAATTATTTAGTGTAGCTTAAAATGGAGACATTTTGCAAACACTTCAGATTTCACATGAAAGCTCAATAAATTCAAAACACTGTAAACTGTCAACTGACAAGATTTTGTACAGTCAGACTGTCAGAATGCTAGTCCAAGAAGAAAACAAAGGTGACAGAAGGAAATTTTTTGTTTTGCAAATTTCAGCCCTATTTTTTTTATATGTTCCTATCTCAAATACTTGTGCCCAAGACTGACAGCTTTTAAAATTGTTTATATTCATTCTAGAATTCCAGAATTCATATGTGGTAGATTGGATTATTGTATCTAATTCTCCATTCATGTTTATAAGGTAATTGTAAGTCCATGCCCTTTGCTTAGGTTATTTACAGACCTCCCTTCTAGAATACTCAGAGTAAACTTTATTGCCCCTTTAAATATTGGGTTTGTGATTTGCTCTCTTCAATAGAATTTGAGCAAAAATAATGCACATGGGGCCTTTGAATGTGTATGAGTGATTTGGCTTGACTTTTTGGAGCTTCTGGTCTCTGTCTTAAAGAGAAGTATGCTACTGTTTCCCATTCACCATGGATTATATAATGAAAACACACGGAAAAACCTAAACTAGTATATGTCCACCTTTATTATATTATTAAGGAAATTCTTTCGATATTTTTTCCCTAAATGCCTCCTCCCACTTATGATATCCTAATACCACAAATCCTAATACCACAAGTATACTATTTTTGTTTCTATATTGTGGCCATTTGGACGAACACAGATCATCATAATATCTAAAATCCCATACACATATCAAGAGCCAATTTTTACCCCAGTGAGTGGACATCACTTCCACTGGAAATGCATACTTTAAACCCAACCTTAAGCCAGGAGTCCAGGCTTGCCTATCCAAGACAGATAAGACTTGTTAAATCCTAACTGACAAATAGCCCCAAGATTGTGAAATAATATTTTATTGTAGGCCATTGCAATTTGGACCTATTTGTTATATTGCAGTTTGGAAGGTAACACTAACTAATGCATTACCCTTTATTATACCAATATTCATTTATTTTACAAATAGTATTGATAACCTATAGAGCGCGAGACACAATACATGACAGTGGATACAAAAGTAGAGCTTAAGGCTTAGAAGACATGTAATAATCAAGTAAATATAATGACAGCTGATATGTGGATCAGACAGGAAAATTAGAACAGAAATAGTCTAGGGAGAACTTTTAAACAAAGGCCTTACCAAAGTGTAGGTAGGTTCTGATGTTGGAATAAAATTACAGAGTTTGGGAAAATTATGAGTAAATTTTGTGAATTTAGTGTAAGGCTCATTTAAATGCAGAGGAAAGTAGTGAGAGATGAATCAGGATAGAATTGGGGACTTCTTAAGGCAAACTGTATGGTCCTGATTTTATCCCGAGCCATGGCAAGTCACTGAAAAAGTGTTTTTTTAGTATGGAGGTCATATACCCATCATAATACATCAATGTATGAGCATCAGTTCTGTGAATTTCCTGAATTTTTATATGAAAAAATATGGCTTGTACGTATTTTCTTCTTAGTTATTCAGAAGGTCCAAGCCTTTAAAAGCACCTTCTTCGAGGTGACCCAGCTAAGATTAAGGCACATTTAATCAAAAGATTTGTGTGTGGGATTATCATATTCAATTTTGTATTTTAGAAAAATTACTCTGGCTATCTGGTGCAAAATAAATTTAAAGAATTAAGATTTAAGACACAGAAATGAGTCAGCAGGGAATGAAAGTCACAGGAAAGGTGAGGATGGCAAAAACTATAGAGATGCTGGTAAGTAAGTGGAGCGTTTAGAGAAATGTTTAAGAAACAAGATTGGTAAGACTTGGTAACTTTATATCTGGGGACACATTGGGAAAGTTGGAGGAGATGAGTAAATAATTCGGTTCCAAGTGTGGGAAACTGGAGGGATGCCAGTAGCATTGTTGCGTAAGGGCAGAATTTGAGATCAGGATGCCAGTGACATGGCTAGAGTAAAAGCCCAAATTTGAGTAGGCTCAGAAGGCCTTCTGTGTAGCCCCTTTCCTATCCATAAGGCGACACAAGCTCAACAATCCTAAGAGTGTCATCTAGATGGAAAAAGAAGGTCCTGGGAAGGTTCTATGTACTCTACCTCCAAGTGGAGCATTTCCCTTAAATAGCTAACTTGTATCCCTTCTCAAATTAAGTGAGCCTTGTATGCCTATGCATTTCACTTTTGCTGACCTACCAGCGGCTGTAGGATTGTGTTTTCCACACCTTCCCCTGTCATCTTCTCTCAAAGCAACATGACTTGTAATCTCTGCTCCATTAATATCTTAGGCTTCTTATGTTGTTGTTTACCATATACCACAGTATACCCTAGTATACTGTGTCTTTACCTATAACTTCCCTCTGTCTGTTGTGTGACTAAATTTATTTAACTTTTATAACTCTTATTAATCCTCTGAAAAGCTAATTTGACAACCTCAAGCTTGGCTATGAGCTTCACCCCTATCCATTAATAATAAATCATTTGTACTTTTATGGCTGAAGTGAAAATGTTATATTGCTTATTTTCAATTTGTCTGCTATTCTCTCTAAACTGTGATCATCTTAAGTGCAAATACCTTGTCTAATTTACTTGTTTTTGCATCTCCAGTGCACACTGTGCTGCCTGTGAAACAGGTTATTTCTTATTTGTCTTATTAAATGAATGAATAGATGAGTTGCTGTTAACAAAATGGCTTAATGTATTTTTTCTCATCACATTCACCTTCTGAAATTCTACCCAGACTCCACCTTCTTTAAGTTCCTTAAGGCTTTGCAGTTTCTCCATATTGCAGTCCATTCCACTGCCGAATAAAATACCACAGACTACGTAGCTTACAACCGCAAGAATTTGTCACTCACAGTACCGCAGCCTAGAAGTGGAGATTAGGGTGCTGGTATGGTCAGGTGAGGGCCCTCTCCCAGTCAAAGATTTCTCACTGGGTACTTATACATTAGAAGGAGTGAGCAAACTCCCTCAGGGGCTCTTTTATAAAGAGACTAATTCCATGCATGAGGGCCCTACCTTCATGAACTAATCATCTCTTAAAGCCCCTATATACTATCACCTTTTGGGGGTAGGATTTCAACATATGAATTTTGGAGGGACGTTTACATTGAGACCATAGATTTCTTTGTTAGAATCAACCTCTCTTTGGGGCGCCTGGGTGGCTCAGTCGGTTAAGCGGCCGACTTCGGCTCAGGTCATGATCTTGTGGTCCGTGAGTTCGAGCCCCGCGTCGGGCTCTGTGCTGACAGCTCAGAGCCTGGAGCCTGTTTCAGATTCTGTGTCTCCCTCTCTCTGACCCTCCCCCGTTCATGCTCTGTCTCTCTCTGTCTCAAAAATAAATAAACATTAAAAAAAAAAATTAAAAAAAAAGAATCAACCTCTCTTTAACTATAATCACAATAAATTTAGAATCCACACTAGCAATTATTACAGTCTGACTATACTAAGACTTCTTACAGTCTGACTTTTAAAAATATATATGTAAAATTTTTTACTCATTCAGAACACAAACCACAAACATTTTTGTTCACCTCGCCACAGTGATACACATAGACCTTTGCAGATTGTACATACTCACTAAAGTTCAATATACATAGATACATAATTTTTCATGTGGAAATTAATAATATATTGCATTTGTATTTTGAATTATTCATAAAATTATTTTGGCTAATACTATTAGATTTTAGAAGCCTTTATTATGAAATTAAAGAAATTCTGATTTCTTTACTATTAATAATTTGATTCCTGCTATGTCATTGATAATATTGTCTCTATTTCTATATTAAATCGAACTTTTGGTGCAGTGTGTTTTTATGGTAGAAACTGGGAACCAAGTTGATCCTTTTGTTATTTCAAATGTGCTGGTTATCACAATTGCTCTCAATATCTTCACATGCAATCAATTTGTCACAGAAGTTTTATCAGAACCTATAAAAAGTTCTTGATAGAAGACAAGGAACAAATGGAATTTTCTTTTAGCAGTGAACTAGAATGTTCCAAAACTTTGCTGATATATTTTAGCTAATTGGTGCATTTTTTTAAAGACTGTCTTTTTCAGTTCCTTGTGTAGAATTTTTTCCTCTCTCTTTGGTACATAAGTCCACATTCTCATGCATTACTTAAATTTGGTACTTTGGAAACAAGTGAATTTCTCACAGTAGGGAGCGGAGTTTTCCTGGAGTAAAGGATCTATAACATAAACTTTGTGAAAACACATAACTTCTTCTACAAGCTCAAACCATTTAATGAATAAAACATGAAGCTCGTAAAGAACGGTGCATTGCCCTTTAGCTAGGGACTTCAAAACTATTGTCTAGAAGACACTGCCATTTTTTTCTAACCTGTTTGAAAGACTTAGTTCTGCAAATCTGTCTCCTCTATATTCCCTTTCATATCACTTCAAACACTCTTTTATTTAATTGCATTTCATCGTCATTCAATAAATCACAAGTATAGTTATTGCTGTATTTTCAAACTGTAAAGGAGAGAAGGATCTTATTTATATCTATTAAAGCTTCTAGTAGTCATAGAAAACGATGTTTTCTTAGAGACTGCCTAAGCATGGTTTTGTGACCTATACAATGTACTTAGTGGCAAATCTCTGCCTTCTTTTTAGTTCCTATTCACACGTAAATTTCGTAAAGATTAAAAACAAAACCCATATTTTTGGCATATCTCTACAAAAGCCTATCATTCCAGATACTGATTAAACTCTGAAAGGAGATAAAAGGCCCTGACTTTAATGTGTGTTCCTGAACAAAATCTCCCTGGGCTCATCAACTCTGACAGTTTTACTAGGCTCCATTAACCATTAGTTAAATTAGGCATAACTTTTTAACATTATTGGCTAATTGCTTTGTGATTCTGAGGTAACTCCAGAGTACACTAAAACTTCATACCGATATGATACGCTTTTACTTCACAGTGTAATTTTACATTACTGAAATCCTCTTCAACGGCTGTTTTTCAGCATGCCGTAGAACTTCCCTGCAGAATCATAGAGCAAAAACTAGGGAATTTAGTAAAACAATTCATTATTTGGTTCATTTACACATGCAGTTATTATTCTTAAAAGTTACTAATGTTCTGAAAAGCACTCTTTTGAAAGCATTCTATGAGTAACTGAAATAAAACAGCTATTGATGAGGGATGATTTTTTTCTTATATTGCTATTGAATTTAACTACCTCATTTTGAAATGTGCCTGTCACTTGGAACTCTACATAAAATGAATAATTGCACATAATTAAACTCTTGTGAGTACAAGAAGAGAAACTGGACCCATATTTTTCATTCATGTGTCCATGTACTCATTTTTCCTACAAATTATTAAAGGTGTATGATAATACAGATGCTAGTTTGGACTCTTCAGTTGTAGTTGTCTTAGAGAACATGTTATATATAAATGTCTTAAAGAACATATATATACACACACACACACACACACACACACACACATATATATATGTAACATGGTACATATATTAATATATATAAATGGAAAATAAATTAGTATAATTATAATTTTTAGATTTGAAATCATTCTTTTTTTTTTTTTTTTTTTTTTTTTTGTAATTTTCCAGCCAAATCAACTCATTTGTTTTTTTCACTTATACATTCAACAAATATTTATCTTTTGGCTTTATTGAACTATTATTGACATATGACATTATATAAGTTTAAGGTATATGGTGTGGTGATTTAATGCATGTATATATTGCAAAATTACCACATAAGATTACCAAAATAAGGTTGTTACCTTATTACCACAACAAGGTTTGTTAACACATCCCTCACCTCACAGTTATCTTGTGTGTGATGGGACGGTGGGGGTGGTAAGGAACTTTTAAAATCTACTCTTTTAGCAACTTCCAAGCATACAATACAGTTTAACTGTAGTCACTGTGCAGCACATTAGATCCCCAGAACTTATTCATCTTGTAACTGAAAGTGTGTATGTACGCTTTGACCAACATCTCCTTGTTTCTCCATACCTCCTACTTTCTGGCAACCACCAATCTATTCTCTGTTTCTATGCGTTTGACTTCCTATGTATAAGTGAGACATACAGTAACAACAAATCTTTTTTTTTTTTAATTTTTTTTTTTTAACGTTTATTTATTTCTGAGACAGAGAGAGACAGAGCATGAATGGGGGAAGGGGCAGAGAGAGAGGGAGACACAGAATCGGAAGCAGGCTCCAGGCTCTGGGTCATCAGCCCAGAGCCCGACGCGGGGCTCGAACCCACAGACCATGAGATCGTGACCTGAGCTGAAGTCGGACACTCAACCGACTGAGCCACCCAGGCGCCCCACAACAAATCTTTATTGATTGTCTATTACATGGCAGAGAAAATTGTAAAAACTGAAAATATATAAGAGTGAATAAAACAAGCTCTTGGTCTCACAGAGTAGCAGGAGAGAATAATGAAGACACACATAAATAAATTCCTACTTAGATATTGACTGGTGCCATGAAGAAGAATAAAGTGGAGTAAATTGAATAGTGACTGCTAATAAGGTTTTTGAGGAATAGGTAGTTTTTGAACAATGGTCAGGAAAGGTTTCAGTCTTAAGGTTACATTTGAGCAGAGACCTCCCTGAGAGGTATGAGGAAGAGAGGTTTGTGAATAATTAAGGGAAGAAATTCCAAAACTGTAAATGACCTGAAACCTGAATTTCTTGATGGTTTAAAAAAATGAAGGCTATTCCTTGAGCAGAGTAATTGGATGTATGAAGGGGAATAAGTAAAAGCTGTGGTAAGAGGTTCTGGGAAAAGGCAAGCGAAGAGAGGCCAAATGTGTAGGTACCCTAAAATATCTTTCCTGTTTGTTTTTTAAGTGGGATGTGAAGTTCCCAAAAGATTTTCTTAACTTTTAATTTTAAAATAAATTTAGATTTTCAGAAAAATTGTAAAGATAAAATTATTTCCATATACGTTTCCCCAGTTTCCTCTAATGTTAACAACTTAAATAAGCATGATACTTTTATCAAAGTTAAAAAATTATCATTGGGACAATGCTGTCAACTATACACTTTAAACTACAGACTTCATTCAGATTTCCCCATTTGCTTTACTAATGCACTTTTTCTGTTTCAGGATGCAATCCACTATACCATGTGTTGGTGATGTCTCATCCAATCTGTGGTAAGTGACTATTCTTCATTTTCTTTCATGACCTTGACATGTTTGAAAAATACCATACAGGTAATTTGTAGAATGTCACTCAATTTCTGTTTGATGTTTTCTCATGATTAGACTGAGGTTATGAATTTTGGAGAAAATACTAGAAAGGTGATGTGTCCTTCTCGTAGTATCCTATTCAGGGAAACAGATATTGGCTGGAGTTATTATTGGTGTGATGTTAATCTTCATTTTTAGCAGAGGATTGATATGACCTGACCTAGGTTTAAAAACTATCTGCTGACTACTTGTTTGAGAACTTGTAGGGGAACAAGGGCATAGCAGGGAGACCAGTTAAGAGGCTTTTGTGTTAATCCATATGGAAGATGATTGTGGTTTGTACAGGGATGCTGGTTAATGGAGGTGATAAGTGGTGGCATAGATTCCAGAATGAATTTTTCATGGATTCTTGAAGGAATACCAGCAGGATTTGCTGATGGCTTATATATGAGGAGACAAGGACATTACCAAGGATTTTATCCTGAGCAACAAGAAGAATGAGGTTGTCATTTACTGACACGGGAAAGCTTGTGGGAGGAACAGATGGCAACATAATAAGTAGTAGTTTGCTTTTAGATATGTTAATTTTGAGGTGCCTACTCAGTGTCCAGGTGGAGTAGTTGTTTTACAGAGTGCATTATATGACTTTGAAGTTTGTATTTGAGCCAGTAATGTGCATTTAGGAGTCATTTGTGTATAAATCATATTTAAAGCCATAAAATTACTTGAGGTCACCTACATAGTGAATAATGGGAAGAGACACAAGGACTGAAACTCAAAACACTCAACATGCTTATTTCTGTTTATTATCTCTTAGTAGCAAATAAAATATTGTGATATGTTAACATGACATTAATAGTAATCATTTTATTTATTTAACAACTATTTGTTGACCTGTTTACTCTGGGCTCAATATACAATGATGAATGAGTCATAAACAGTCTCTGTTCTCAGAACACTTGCATTCTAGGGGTAGAGAGCAAAGAAGTCAGCCAACAATGACTAATAAGATGTTATGTCACCTAGCAATAAGTGCAGTGATGGAAATAAAACAGATAGGAAAGACAGTTATCATGTTGTCCATGCAGGCCTTAGAGGATGACATTTGACTGAGACCTGCATGTCAAGAAACCACCCATGAGAAAATTTAAGGGGGATAGACCCAAGACATAATCATTGGCCCCAGCAAATCAACTTTTAGGAATTTATTCTATGGGTATTCTCAAGTACAATAATCTTCAATGGAGAATTTACATTCTTGAGAGGGAGAAATACTTGAAATGCTCAATTTTTATTAATTTGGAACTGGATCAATAATTATGAATCACATAGTAGTATTGTGGAATACATGGTAGTCATTCAATATGATGGGATACAACTTTATGTGTTACTATGAAAATATTCTTTAGGTATGAAAAAATATACTTAACATTATGTGTTTATAATCCCATGTATATTTCTATTAAGAATAAAGATTGTTTACTCCTGTAATATTTCTCAAGGAAAGAAAAGGAGCTATTAACTGTGATTATTCATGAGAAAAAAAGGCCAAGTTTTTCTATTATAATTTTATTGTAATTCCAAAAGGATTAATTTAAATAAGAAATAACTATCAATGGGGCGCCTGGGTGGCTCAGTCGGTTAAGCGCCAACTTCAGCTCAGGTCATGATCTCGCGGTCCATGAGTTCAAGTCCCACGTCAGGTTCTGTGCTGACAGCTCAGAGCCTGGAGCCTGTTTCAGATTCTGTGTCTCCCTCTCTCTGACCCTCCCCCATTCATGCTCTGTCTCTCTCTGTCTCAAAAATAAATAAACGTTAAAAAAAAATTTAAAAATTTAAAAAAAAAGAAATAACTATCAAAACCGTATAATGTAGGCACCTCAATATTAGCACTATTTTTTTTTCTGTATAGTTTGTTTCTTTTCATCCATTTGTTTTCGTTTTAAACCCACATTCACATAGACCAGTCTCCAATTGGCCTTAGGAAGCCTCCTATCCTCACATACTTCTCTCTAACCCAGTCAAAGCTAATATATATATTTTTTATTTCTCTATAATCCAGTTTGCATCATGTCAAAAATGCTAATGAGGAACAGGTAGCAATTGGTTATTGAGTGATGAGATTGAATGGGGAGAGCAATCCAAGGTGTCAGAGCAAGGTTGACCTAGGCATACATATTGACAATAGAAGAAGGGTCAGGAATTAGAAGAGTAAATTGAACACAAGTGGGTTTAAACTGACACTAAGTGTAAAGAAGAGATTCAGAAAGAATGAGGATGTGGGGTGTTAAAAATGTATTTCTATTGGTTATTCCTGGAAAAAAATGAAATCTGAAGTTCAAAGTGTTGAGGTGGGAATGTATCAGAGAATATTGCAATTCAAGGTGCCCAAATGTGTGACTGCCAAAGTGGATAGGGGATGATTTTCTCTATACATCCCTATGCAGGATTCACGATGTATATTTTTATGTTAAAGGTAATTACCATCTTTCAGGGAAACAAAGAGTATTATGTGATTGGAAACTTCCCAGTAGGGACAGTAGGTTCTGATCAAGTCACTGTGCTGGTAATAAACATTAGTCAAGTAAAGTCTGCAAACTGTCGGAAGCTAAGCGAGCTCTGTAGAGTCCCTGAGATGCTCTGCTGATTTATGCATGTTTTCAATCCCTCAATCCTTGTGCCTTCCTGGGCACACTTAAGGAAAGTGAGCTGATGCTCTTAACAAGAGATGAGCTTAAAGTAGCTGAGGTTCATTGTATTACTTCTGGTATGGTGGACCTGGGTCTTCGGAGATCTATGTTTTTATTTTTTCCTACCTTCATTTTTCTGAAAAAAAAGCTGAAGTATATGGGAGAAATGGCATGTAAATAGTGGAGATTTTAAATAGTTTATTCTATAGAGTGATTAGGATTCTGATCTTAATTATGTATTTCTAATATTCCTTGTAGTTCACAGAATTTTGCTCAAATTGTATTTCTTTCTGCCTATGGAGAATGTTGAATAGCTGTCACGCCCCCCATGAATCAATATTAATTCATGAGTTAAGAGGGAATCCCTTAAAGTTGCCATTAAACTTGGAATTATTGTTAAAAATGCAACCTTACCTCAATTCTAATATATTCAAATGATATATAGTAGAGTTAATAATATGTATTATTGTATAACAAGCATTAATAAAACTTCTTGAAATATTGAACAAATATCTGTATTCACTTGCTCATGGACGAAAAAAAAAAAAAAAAAAGGTAACCAAGGCCTACCGCCAAACTGAGGTTACACCGCACGGTCAAGTCTGCAGATGAAGATTCAAATGGTACAAAGAGTCAGATAATTAAAAGAACAAGACTACTTTAAAACACAATTTTTTTAAATTTTGTTTATTTATTTTTGAGCAAGAGAGAGACAGAGCAAGCAGGGGAGGGACAGAGAGAGAGAGAGAAAAAGGGAGAGAGAATCCCAAGCAGGCTCCACACTGTCAGCATGGAGCCTGATGTGGATGGAGGTCAAACTCAGAAACTATGAGATCATGACCTGAGCCAAAACTAACTCAGATGCTTGACCAACTGAGCCACCCAGGCGCCCCTAAAACACATTCTTAAATGAGTAATAAAGAAGCCCAATACTTAAAAAATCCTTTATTCATGCAAAGCACTATGTAAGATTTTGCTCTATGGCAGCTTTGTTGTAATAATATTTATGGATGATTTCACTATAGCTAGTTTTCGTTTAAAAGAAACTATAATTTTTCAGAGTAATTATTTATAAGTAACTCTGGGTCTTATCTTTGAAGCCTAGGGTTTGTAAAAGTAGAAACTTATTTTTAGGCAGTTTGGTTAATGCACATATTTTTCTAATACTCAAAATACAGTTTACTAAATTAATTTATTTTTGACCTGAAATAGAAGTTTACCCAGTATTTCAAGTGAAAGTAAAATGCTACATTAATCTACTAATTCTCCTAATTTAAGAATTTATAGAAAATGTATTCCCTACTAGAGCCACCAAAAATTCACAATCTATTGAGATTCCACTAAGGAATAAAATATGTAATTGTTTGGTCTTGCATTTTCTTACAATGTATCTCTGGTTGGTTTCATATTTTTTTTGTATGTGTACTATTTAACCTATTATAATCCAAGAGTCAGTAGCTTTTGTCAGTAAACATATGATTTATTTCAATACACATTTAGCTACTGCATTTGCAATCTCTTATATTTCTTACATACTGGCAAGGTATTTGTAAAAATGAAACAAACAAAAAGCCATGCAATCGTTTATCTTAATAGGATATATTACAAAATTATAAAATATATTCCAATCATTAAAATTAAATCAGAGGGGTTTCTTTTTGATATGACGAAACATTAGAAGACTCCACAATTACTAAAACCAATATTGTTCTTTAATACAAAACAAGCGCATTCATAGCTTATAATACTCATTAGTACTCAAAATAACCATTAATAATAGTTTTGGAATCTATAACAAGAGAATGGTGATTCTTCAGATTAGCAATGTCAGTGTCACCTGAGAACTTCATAAATACAAACTCTAAGCCCCACTCCGAACCTACTGAATCAGAAACTCCAGGGGCAAGCACAGCAATGTGATGTATTCTAAAGTTTGACAGTGATTAACATAGAAGAAGAAAAATGTACTACTGCAATTAGCCATGTAAGGTAATTCAGATGGTAAAGCCTATTGGACCTATAAGATTGCTTTCACTAGGAATCTTTCTTCTGAAATAATCTAGGGTATGTAGACTAGTAGGATTTAAGTAGGTAGTTCAAAGATGTTAATCTTTACAATCAAATCAGTGTCAGTGTTCCATAAGCCTCCTTAGACCTTTTTACCTTTAATGGCTTTTAAGATGTTTGCACTCCCAATAGCCAGAACCTGTGTTTTTGTCTGAAGGTAGCATTCAAGCTGCCCAAACTTGTCTGCCTCATCATAGTGGCACATTTATGGAAATTTGGAGAACCTGATTTTACCTTGAGCAGGTATAACCAATAACAGTGGTGTGTAAATTCTCCATCTAGCTTGGTTTTCCTAAAGATATTCTAAAAGATGACTCACACTGTCTCTGGGTCTCTCCTGTGGCACCTAGGTACTTTCCAGGAGATTTTGCTCAGGAGGCCCATGTGCTCATTTTTTTCTTCCTAGTTTGACTTCTCTCCTCCCCACCAGTTATTCCAGTAGGACTAATTCCTACTACTTATCACATGAAAGCTTACCTCAGGATTTACTTCTGGGTAATCCAAACTGAAACTAATTATATCATTATCTCTCTGAGTAAAACCACAAGATTTTATATTGAAATGGTTGGAGACACTCTCAACACCATTTGACCTTTTGCCATGACACGGTATTTCCACCACTTTTTTGCATGTGTATATGACTTTGTTTTATATAGACTTTATTGTTTAGACACTTTTAGATATACAGAAAAATTGAAAAGACAGTACAGAGAGTTCGCATATGTCCCACACCCAATTTCCTGTCATTAACATTTTATGTTAGTATTACACATTTGTAACATTCAATGAACTGATATTGATATAATATTATAATTAACTAAGGAGGACTGTATTTTTGGTTAAATTCTACTCATTCTTTGAAACTCAGCTTATGCCTCATGTGGGCTTTGTATTTGTCCTCACTCATTCACTGAATACTTCAACATTTTTTTTTATTAAGTGCTTTATATATATATGCCCAAAATTCTTTTAATAGCTGAGGATAAGATAGTGAAACAGACATACCAGGTCTAAGCTATCAAGAAAATTAAATTTTAATGGAGAGAGTCAAATCACAAAGTAGTAAATGAATGCATACAAATATTTCATATACTAATAAGTGCTACAAAAAAAACAAAGTCGTAAAAATACATTAGTCATTAGAAAACTGGACAACTTTGGAGGGGATGATCTGTATAAATCCTTCTGTGCAGCATCACCTGAATTGCATCTGAATTTTTTTAAACCATTTTTATTTATTTTTTTATTTTGAGAGGGGCAGGGATGAGCTGAGAGAGAGGTAGAGAGAATCCCAAGCAGGATTTGCACTGCCAGTGCAGAGCCTGACATAGGGCTCCATCTCACTAACCATGAGAAAATGAGCTGAAATCAAGAGTCGGCCTCTTAACTGACTGAGCCAACCAAGTGCTCCACCTGAATTGTTAGTGGGAGGTGGCCATGGGACAATCTGAGCAATGAAGGTGCAGGCAGAGAGAACAATTCCAGAGGGCCTAAGAGATGTCTGATGTATCTGGAAACAGCAAAAGAAACCCAATGTGTCTAGAAGGCAAAGGGAAGAATAGTATCAGGTGAGGAGGGAGACTTATGCAGAAGGAAATCCCATGAGGCTGTCAGGAAAGGAAAAGCGGTATTGAATTTATTCTAAATGCAATGAGAAAAATTCCATACTAATAATTAGAGGATGCAATACAAGGGTACCATAGGAGGTGATTAACTCTTAAAAATGTAAATCTGAAGAATGGATTGGGACATATAGATAAGGAATAAAGAAAGGGGAGGCTGGATGCCCCATATTTGTTTTCTCAACAACCTATAGCCCTTGGTTCCAATTGTGAGCTTATTTCTGTATCTCTTTTTAGAATGGGAGCCATATATGTTTAGGGGCCAAGTTTAATAATTTTTATTCTCCAAGTGATAATTACTGTGTTTGATATAGTAGATATTCTTTGTTAAAAGAAGGAATGAATAATTTTTAAAACCTAAGAATTAGTTAACACCAACTTCAACTGTTTTTATTTGTAAAGGCAGAGGGCTCAGCAAATCAAACTTCACTGTCCATTCACGTTTACCAGATCTGTTGTATCATTAGATAGTGTATTTAATCTCCTCTCAGTCTTTTCTCCCAATTGGTTTGAACAAAATCTAATTCCTCAAGCATGTTCTACTGGTTTTATTTCTCAGCTATTTGATAATCTGGGTATATATTTTTAGTGATGTCTCTGCTAATTTGTTACACCCACTTAAATATGTATATCTCAGATGAAAATCAACAGTCTAAAAAATATTTGACAGGAGAAAACGACAATTGCATTGCATGGTGCCTCTAATTTATACTTTATACTTGCATCTGAGAATCTTGACTGTATTCTTTCTTTTCATAATAGCTCTACATTGTTGATGTTAAATTAAATGATTAATAATTTATCACCTTGAGTTTGATACCTTTATTATATATTTATATTTATATCCACTTATATTTAATTTATATTTATAATCTTACCTTTTCACTGGATATAATGCTTAGAAAGTACAGTATTATTAATGACTTATTTTTAAGTGGCAAACTAATAAATGGCATAAATTTTAATTGTACTATATATTATAGTACTATTTTAAAAGTTTCTGGTTAATTTTAAAGGTCCAAAATTATTTTCTAAACAAACAAAAATCTCTACCCCCTTCTCATTTATTCCATTTGGATTTCCACATAGATTCATGTAGCTGACCTTAGATATATTCAAAATAATGAAATACCAAGACTCCATAATCTACTAATTATCCTTATCTCTTCTGAGGTAGCTTACTTCCATTATTCATTAACCATGGGAGTGATCTTTGCATAAAGTATGTACTCCTGTAGACAAAAGAATATGTTAGTAAGGAGATAGCCATGTCTTAGTCCCTTTGCTCAAATGATCTTCCCAAAAGATCATTTTATATTACTTGCTAAAAAATGACTCTGAGTATAAATTACTGTCTTTGAATTTTAAAAGTATTTGGTTGAAATGTAAATATACTTCGGTGTTGATTATCCACAGGCATCATAATAGGAATATATACCTCCAGAGAATATCAGAGTAGCCGAGGTTTTTCTATTGTTTCTCAATGATTCCTATATAAGAATAAAATTATAAATAAAAATTTTCACTAAAATTTACAGGGAGGATTGCCTATCTAGATAATCTTGCCTACGTTCTTCATGAAAAATAGTGAGATTTATGATTTAGCTTTTTTTTTTTTACCCTGGCTACGTGGAAACATAGGCACATTTTAAATATTAAATTCAGTCATGTTAGCACCCTTTGTTCCTTGTAATATTATTAATTTGTTTCTATTTTTTTAGACTCACAAATTGTTTTCTCACCTAGATTTTTGTTCTTTTCTGTATTTAGATATTTCAGTATAGTAAGTTGCCTAAAAATCCTTAATCGTAATGGCATCCCATACATTATAAACACATCTATTAATTAACAGTGAAAGTTTACTGAATAAAATACAATGGCTACATTTTTTCCTGTGACTATATATCAATTGTATTTAAGGGTTGAACACTTTGTGTATTATTTGCCTAAGCTATGAGTAGTTGTTAAAAAACAGAGAAAACGAGAGATACTTAAGGTTAGACAATTTATCTAAAGGAAATTGTATTTATGTTGTTGAATGTTCTGATTTCACAGCAAAATAAAAATCAATTTTGTCAGACTTATCTAATATTCAAATTGCTATTCAACCTACTGATAAGCTGTGATCAGATATTGCTTTAAAGTTGTTCAAGAAACTTAATCTCAAGATAATATACATAACTAATAATTAAAAATGACCTGAAAATTCATTCTCAAAGATTTATTTAATAAATTATGATAAATCTACAGAATAGAAAAATATACAAATATTTCATTTTTACGTAGTTTATATTTTGACAAAGAACATTATTTAGAAAGTAATGAAATAAAAGTACTGTTACAAAATTGTATATAGAGCTATACATGTTACATGTGGTACAATCAAATCAAGATGGCTCTAATTTTTGTCATGAGTAGAAAAGAAAAAAGTCAATAACAGAAAATAAAAGAAGATAAAAGAATAATGCCTTATTTGAAGGCTTACACATAATTAATGAGTTATTTTCTTTTATATAATTGTCCCTCATGGTAGAACAAGAAGAGTAGGAGTTGAGGAACGAATATTGAAAAAAATAATTTTAGACTTTGAGTAATGATTATTAGTGGAACAGTGGTACAATGACAGTGTCTCTGGTTGGCAGTCTGCCTTTATCCACACAGTGATTCAGAGATCCCAACTCTTTTCATTTTGTGCTTCCACAATCCCCTAACACCTTCCTATTCTCTTTATTGAGCCAGGAGAAAGGAAGACAACATTTGGAGAAAGTGCAACAACTTCTTAAAATCTGGTTATTTTCCCTCAGAGAAAATTTACTTCCATAGCTAACCTGGGTACCCAAAGACTGGAGAATTTGGTTCTGAAACTAGGCAATGCTTTCCAGTGATGGCGTTACATTATAGGATATCTGTTACAGTGCGCATGTAAGAATTTGTTCCCCACCACCCTCAAAGCCTTTTGCCCCCTCAGTAACCACCTCCAAGTCCTTTTTCATGGCATTTGGATAAACATTCTATTATTTGACTGAACATGCAGATATATTTTATGTATTTACCTCTTCCTTCTGGATTATCCTTTCCTTGTTAATCCTCCTTGAAACAGGATGTATACTGTCTTGGTTCGAATGCTCATTTTATTGAAGAGAACATTGAAACCCAGAGCAATTAAGTGACTAGCCTAAGGTCACTCACTCAGTAACAAACCCATAATTAGAACCATTTTTGTCTGATTTCCTTAGTACCTTATTCATCCTGATAATTTTAGCAAAGCATTAATTGGCTTAATGGATTGGTTTTCAAGTACTTAAAAGCAGATCTATAATGTATTGGAGAATAATAATAATAATAGTAATAATAATTCCTTAGGCAATCTGCATATGTTTTGTCTGATAGGAAAAACATACTTTGTTACTTTTGGCATCCCTGAGGCTAGCAACTATCTATAACTATAGTGCTCTCCAAAGATCAGACCGCAGATGACTAGCTCATTTCAAAACATACATTCTTTAAATTATACATACCAAGACTATCATGTATTGGAATGTACAAAATGGACATTTTCTTGGTTGAACTCCTACAAAGCAGCCTGTGAGTTGGAGGTTAATATGCAAGCAATGTATTAGGGACTACTCCTGGTGTAAACACCTCTGAAAGGGACAGGAAGAAAACAGGATTGAAAATGGGGAGAAGTATTGCTACAGCACAGACACACAAAGTCCTCAGCTGTCATTGGGAGCTCTGATGCTGGGGCTTCATATCCCAACATTAATCTCTCATTGAATGCAAACCATCCCAGGAAGGGGACACCACCTTGGGCAAGGTCATTGTCTTCATTTATATTGGAAGGGGCTGACAGCTGAGGCTGCCCTTACAGCAGCTGGGTGTGTGGTTCCTGAATTGTGATCTGATTGACACATCATATTGTTCACTACAAAAGTTTATGTGACAGATCTTCCTAGGGAAAAGGGGTAAGGAAAGGACCCAAATGGCTTTGCCTAAAACTCAAAATTGTTTCTCCATTTATTCCGTAGACCAACCTGAAATTAGATTTATTTTGGCTAGATACAATAAGAAATATTCTTCTGTTGAAAAGTCAGTTTTACTTGTGTAATTATTCATTTGCTTAGGTGTTTATTTTCACATTATTTCTTTTATTCCATAAAAGTTTATGAGGGACAAATAGCTCAGTCTTTATTTTCAGCTTATTTCCCCTTTTTTGGTGTACTGTGTTGATTTACAAATTAATAACTATAGTAGTATTTCTGTAATAGAAAGATGCTACAGAACAGTTCATTTTTCATTTGTGCAACTCACACTTGAGTCCCTGAAGGAAAACAATGCAAAATATCATGCACTACATCATTCAACAGAGATTTATTGTGTTTCTTTTGTGGCTGGAAATAATTTATTGATCACTGTAGTTTGCTCCAAATTTTCAAAAATAAGATTGTGTTGTTTCATGCATAGTGAATTCAACTGCTGCAAAGATTTACCAGTGTATCATTGCTACGGTACTTGTATGTGTCACAAAAGATTTTGCATAGTCAATCAAATATTTACAATTACCATTTAAATGATTTTTAATTCCTGTTTATATTTAGCATAATACAGTAAGTATAAATGTGTTCTATAAATCTAAGTGATGTGAGATAACCAGTTATTAAAATTAAAAACTATGAGGTGTTTTTCTTCAGTGTTGACAAATTTAACATTTTATATGAAATTATAGTGCTCTGTCCTTTCTAAATTATTTTTTCCTACTCAGAGGAAATAAATAGTTTGCATTAACTTCAGTTTTATGGCTTGTCCTTTATAACTTGCTGAAAAAAATCTCATACCAAAGAATCATAGCACCACTGCTTCCAGAGGAGACAGTACATACACTGTCAACGTTCGATCTGTCTAAAAGGAAATTTCATTTTCAGAAATTTAGGCAGTGATTGCATTTTTTCACAACAACAATGAGGAACATCTATTGAATTGACATCTCAATAGATGTTGAAATAGCTGTGTCTAGAATGTGAAGAATATATTAACAAAAGGGGAGAAAACCACCACCAGGGTCAGGTTAGGAGGACTTCATAGTAATCCAAATATGGTAATGCAACAAGATGAGTGAAACTGTGGGAGAAGTGTGCAGATCCAAGAGCCATTTAGGAGGCCAAATTAAATGAGAATTTGCAGTAGATAGAAAGTCAAGTTATTTTAGTTAACTCCTCTTACTGGGAACAATCCAAGAGATGAATTATTTATTTACATTTTTTCTCTCTCCTTGAAGTGTCTAAGAAATGGAAACATCACTCAGCACTTACACAAAAATTATTTCTAGGTCCTGCTTTAGTATTAGCCTCCGTTCGTAGGTCACAACCTTACCGAATGTCAATGTACCGCCTTAAAAATCCCCAAATACTCTGAGCTTCCTGCCCCACAATGCCGTGGACAGGCCCAATGAAATGGTGTCTGTGAATTATATACAGGTTTCCCTCACTATCTGAAAGGAAAGCATTTCTGTGAAGGCTTTCATGAGACAAAATGGTGTTAAGTAAAGAAATAATTACCAATATTTTTTGAATGGTTCCAGACTCCCCCAAAATTTCTTTTAGACTTTTTTGTTACCTCAGGACACATCCTGCTTACAGATGCACACACACAAAAAATGGAAATAAAACACAGATGCTCACAGAAACCATTCAAAGCTGCAGAGGCTTGGTGCTGAGTTGATTAGTGGAGTTCCTAGGGAAGGAGCTTGGTGGTACCACTCTCACTGCTCAGAGTGCGTGCTGCTACTACAATGGCCGAAAGAAAAGCAAATGCTAAATGATATTTTTGCTTTTCACCTTTTATCATGAACGCAAAAATACTCTTCAGATTTCTTACGGTTAGCAAAAGCAGATATAAATGTCGGTCTTTTGTAAAAGTGAAATGCATAAGGTAAACTTTCGAAAAGCAGAAGAAAATGTCTATGCCAAGTATAAAATTATACATGGTTGCCTTTCTCAGGAAAGTATATTATTTATTAAAATAAATAAGAATTTTAATTTTATTTTAAAGAATTCCAGAGTATAGTTTCCACAGGCATTTAAGAATCCAATTCTAATCTTCCTCACAAAATGTTCCTCATGTGTTCTCTGATGTTTTTCTTTTCTAACATATGTTGATTTTCTCTTGTGCTTTCTTCAGTGAAAAAATGAGCACAGTTGATTAGCATTTTTGTTACAAACATATGTTATAAAAATTGGTGGTGACCAAGATAAATTTGAATATAAAATTTTTACATATCCATTGAATATGCATATTATTAAATGTTACTCTAGCAGAAATGTAGCTACATTCAAGATCAATAAAATTAATAAACGTACATTTACCTTAGTAAGTAGGTATATGTCTATTTATATGTGTTTAACTACAAATGCTTTTAAAACTGGATTAAAAAGAATAAAATGAAGTTGAATGTGGTTGAAGCCATTTATGTCATATGTTGTTTATTCTTTAAAAAAACTAATTAGACTCTATGTATTAAACATATATCAGTGTGATTGGGAAAAAATATAAAAAATAAACATGTATCAAATTTGTATGGCTACGATTGGGAATTTGTTATATTTTTTGAATATTAAAGATGATATAGAAAGCTCTATGAAACCAAATCAAAGAATACCTCCATGTTCACAGATATTATAGCAGAAGTCATGATTTACAGTTATACATAGTTCACTGCAATCTTGAAGTTAACAGAGCTTATCAATGCTTTATAGTACAATTTTATATTTATGTTTCAATAAAAAAGTCACTATGTTATAGCTGAATAGTAAGTTTTAAATAAGATTTCAAATTATTTTTGAACTCTCTCTGGAGAATCATTAGACTAATAACTGGGATGATATCTTTACTTGAAAGGTTCATGAAATAATACCTTCAGACTATGATTAAATAGAATAAAAGTGGGAGAGTATCCTCCTAGTGTTTGAGACAGGGACAGGGCAAAAAATTTAGAGTTGGCAGAAGCAGCTGCCAATTATTTTACACATGGCACTCTGAAACAAGGCAAAAATACATACAAACATGTAAATGTATACATGTATACATAAAATTTTTAAACGATATTCATAAACAAAGTGATCAGCAGAAGAAAAGTCTTCAAATGTACATAATATATAGAATATACTAATATTTTAGAAATCTTTTCTTAAAAAATAATAGACTAAATGGAAGAAGAAAGTTTATTTCTTTGAAAAAAATATAATATGCTTATTAACTTAAATTTTATTTCATTTTTTGTTTTATTTTATTTCAACCGAATCATAGATTCATTTGGACTGTACAGCTATCATTTTCAGAGTAGAAATTGGAGAACAGAATACATATAGAAATTTAGGTCATAGAGGGAAATTTACAAGGATGGCTATAGGGAGCTGACTTAATAGATATATATTTCATTCCATTTGGTAATCTAATTTTTTAAAAGGTATACAGAAACAAGATTAACAAGTTAACTGAAGATACTTTAGTCTTCTAAGGTTTTCAATAAAATCTCAGAGGAAAAACATTCTTGGTATCTAAGTTAGAATGAATGATCCAATTTATTTGAAGATATTCTCTCTCTCTCTCTCTCTCTCTCTCTCTCTCTCTCTCTCTCTCCATGTGAATGCATGTATCAGAAACAAGATGAAAAATACTGTGAACAATTGTTTTCTTGGGGAAAAGATACTGTCTTTTATTTAACCTACTCAAATTTCACATAGCCTAAGGTACTCTAAACTATAACTCTTTATGTGCATGGAAAGAAGAGCAATGTATTAAATGCTGTGCTCCACTGGCTCACTGATGCTCCCTGCACTTCACTCATTTTCCCAAGTCTGATCTTTTGCTTGTCATTTAAACCATCTGTCCAAGTTTCTGCTTCTATATCTCTCAAACTGTAAGCTAAAGAACTTGATCTGGCCTTTCTTCTATACTGTGGTGTTAGCTACTTATAATCAAGTGTTACTTATTTTTCCCCACTATATTTCTCATAGACTCTATTAAACTATTTTGAATGGCAGATACAGAATAAATACACATTAAATTAATTACCTCCTACTCCTTTCTTCTGGCTTTCTGAATCCTGGATCCTATTTTCAACTTTCTTTTTTAAAATCTGCTTATCTCAAGAATATCAACTTGACCCCACCATGATCTCTACCCTGACTTTAAGTGACTTTTTTCTGAAAAATGACCTGACTTAATTTTGGTGTATTTTAAGAATCTTTCTTTAGCTAATAAAAGTTCTGATTTTTCACCCTATTATTCCCTACCCTGTTGTCTCTTGAATTCTGAGGAGATGGGGCTAATCTTTAGTATATGTGTAACAAGCCCTTGGTAATTATGTAGTTATCAATGATTTTGCAACTTTAAATTTGTATTAATAGATTTGAAAACCACTGTAAGCAAGTCAATTAACAATCACTACTGCCATTATTATTACCATCACTAACATCTTCTTTGTCCTCACTACCACCAGCTTCCATTTATTTAGCACTGGCCATTAGCCAAGTGCTATGTTAGACATTTTTAACACCATCACTTTCTTTCTTGTAAATCTTCAAGGTAGGTATATTGAGAGAGAGAAAGAATGAGAATATGAGTTTCAGAACCTGTGAATGACTGGCTGAAGATCACTAATAAGCATATCCAGGAGGCGCCTACATGGCTCAGTTGGTTAAGCATCTGACTCTTGATTTTGGCTCAGGTTATGATCTCATGGTTGGTGAGATGGAGCCACACATTGATGCTGACAGTGCAGAGCCTCTGGGTTCTTTTTCTCTCTCTGCCCCTCCCCTGCTTGTGTGCTGCATGTGCACATGCTCTCTTCCTCTCTCTTAAAATAAATAAACTTTAAAAAAGTGCATATCCAGGATTCAAAATCACATTCATCTACAAAACCCATGCTCATTAGTTCTATTTTATTGTGATGCTTAAGAAATTCAGAATTTAAGGTGAAGTGTTAAAGGAGCAGTTTAAAAGAGTTTAACCTAACTGCTTAAAAGAGGTTAACCACTTTGATGCCATTAATATTCCATTACACATATATTCAGACAACAAAAAGTTTATCCAAAATTCTTAACAAAACAACTCGAGTCAACTGAGGTTGAAATTTTTTGTCTTTTACAAAATAACATTCAATCGTAACTGAAAACTATTGTAATTATCCAAATCAACATGGTCATAAAGTCATGATACCTTCATTACTATAATTTTCATATGATTAGGTATAGTTGTTTGGAAATGGTATTTCTAATTATATTTTCTAAAATAATTAATTTTTTATTTCTTTTATTTTGTTTATTTTAAAGAGAGAGTGGTGATAGGAGAGAGGAGCATTTATACTATACATTGGCCCTTTCATTTCATACACACAAAGACACACACACACACACACACCAATTTTTCTTTATCCATTCATCAGTCAGCGGATATTTTGGCTCTTTCCATAGTTTGGCTATCGTTGATAATGCTGTTAAACATTGGGATGCATATGCCTCTTTGAATCAGTATTTTTGTGACCTTTGGGTAAATACCTAGTAGTGCAATTGAGGGTCATAGGGTAATTCTATTTTTAACCTTTTGAGGAAACTTCATAATATTTTCCAGAGTGGCTGCACCAGTTTGTATTCCCACCAACAGTGTAAAAGTGTTCCACTTTCTCTGCATTCTCACCAACATCTGTTGTTTCCTGTGTTGTTAATTTTAACCTTTTTGACAGGTGTCAGATGGTATCTCATTGTGGTTTTGGTTTGTATTTCCCTGATGATGAGTGACGTTGAACATCTTTTCATGTGTCTATTAGCCATCTGTATGTCTTCCTTGGAAAAGTGTCTGTTCATGTCTTCATTTATTTTTTGTTTGTTTGTTTGTTTTTAATGCTTATTTATTTTGAGAGAGAGAGAGAGAGAGAAAGAGAGTGAGCAGGGGAGGGGAAAGGAGAGGGGGAGAGAGAAAATCCTAAGCAGGCTCTGCACTGTCAGCACACAGTGAGATCATGACCTGAGCTGAAACCAAGAGTCGGACTTCTAACCAACTGAGCCACCCAGGTATCCTTTCTGCCCGTTTGTTAACTGGATTACATGTTTTTTTGGGTGTTCAGTTTGATAAGTTATTTATAGATTTTGGATACTAACCTTTTATCAGATAGGCCATGTGCAAATATCTTCTCGCATTCCATAGTCTGCTTTTTAATTTTGTTGATTGTTTCCTTTGCTGCAGAAGATTTTTATCTTGATGAAGTCCCAATAGTTCACTTTTGTTTGCTTTTGTTTCCCTTGCCTCCAGAGACATGTCTAGTAAGAAGTTGCTCTGGCCAAGATCAGAGATATTGCTGCCTGTGTTCCCCAATAGGATTTTGATGGTTTCCTGTCTCACATTTAGGTCTTTCATCCATTTTGAATTTATTTTTGTGTATGGTTTAATAAAGTGGTCCAATTTCATTCTTTTGCATGTTGCTGTCCAGTTTCCCAACACCATTTGTTGAAGACACTTTTTTTTTTTTTTTTTGTATTGGATAGTCTTTCTTGCTCTGTCAAAGATTAGTTGACCATATAGTTGTAGGTCTGTTTCTGGGTTTTCTCTTCTGTTCCATTGATCCATGTATCTGTTTTTGTTCCAGTATCATACTGTCTTGATGAATATAGCTTTGTAATATAGCTTACAGTCCATAATAGTGATACCTCCAGCTTTGCTTTGCTTTTCCAAGATTGCTTTGGCTATTTGAGGTCTTCTGTGGTTCCATACAAATTTTAGGATTGTCCTAACTCTCTGAACAATGCTGGTAGCATTTTGATAGGGATTGCATTAAATGTGTAGTTTGCTTTGGAAAGTAATGTTTGGAGAGCAATATTTGTTCTTCTAATTTATGTGCATGGAATGTTTTTCCATTTCTTTGTGTCTTCTTCAATTTCTTTCAGAAGAGTTCTATAGTTTTCAAAGTACAGATATTTTACTTCTTTGGTTAGGTTCATTCCTAGGTACATTATGGTTTTTGGTGCACTTGCAACTGGGAGTGATTCCTTGATTTCTTTTTCTGCTGTTCATGATTGGTGTGTATAAATGCAACAAACTTCTGTATGTTGACTTTTATATCCTGCGACTTTCCTGAATTTGTGTATCAGTTCCAGTAATTTTTTGGTGGAGTTTTCAGGTTTTCTACACAGAGTATCCTGTCCTCTACAAATATTGAAAATTTGACCTCTTCCTTGCTGATTTGGTTTCTTTTACTTTTTTGTTGTTGTTGTTGTGTTGTTGTTTGATTGCTGAGGCTAAGACTTCCAGTACTATGTTAAATAAAAATGGGGAGAGTGAATATCCCTGTTTTGTTCCTGACTGTAGAGGAAAAGCTCTTAGTTTTTCCCCATTGAAGATAATATTGGCTGTGGGTCTTTCATATATGGCCTTTATCATGCTGAAGTATGTTCCCTCTAACCGTACTTTGTTGATGGTTTTTATCAATAATGGGTGCTGTATTTTTTTCAAATGTTTTTCTGCATGTATTGAGAGGATCCTTTGGTTCTTTTTTTTTTTTTTTTTAACTTGTTTTATTTTTTATTTTTTTAAATTTACATTCAAATTAGTTAGCATATAGTGCAACAATGATTTCAGGAGTAGATTCCTTAGTGCCCCTTACCCATTTAGCACATATCCTCTCCCATAACCCCTCCTGTAACCCTCAGTTTGTTCTCCATATTTATGAGTCTCTTCTGTTTTGTCCCCCTCCCTGTTTTTATATTATTTTTGCTTCCCTTCCCTTATGTTCATCTGCTTTGTCTCTTAAAGTCCTCATATGAGTGGTCATATGATTTTTGTCTTTCTCTGACTAATTTCACTTAACATAATATCCTTCAGTTCCATCCACATTTTTGCAAATGGCAAGATTTGATTCTTTTTGATTGCTGAGTAATACTCCATTGTATATATATACCACATTTTCTTTATCCATTCATCCATCGATGGACATTTGGGCTCTTTCTATACTTTGACTATTGTTGATAGTGCTGCTATAAACATGGGGGTGCATGTGTCCCTTTGAAGCAGCACTCCTGTATCCCTTGGAAAAATGCCTAATAGTGCAATTGCTGTGTCGTAGGGTAGTTCTATTTTTAGTTTTTTGAGGAACCTCCATACTGTTTTCCAGAGTGGTTGCACCAGCTTGCATGCCCTAGGATTGTATTGTTCTATATTTTCTTTTATTAATGTGGTGTAACACATTGACTTGCAAATATTGAACCATTCCCTTGTAGCCCAAGAGTAAGTCCCACTTGAACATGGTGAATAATTCTTTTAATGTACTGTTACATTTTATTTGCTAATATCTCATTGAGAATTTTTGAATCTGTGTTCATCAGGGATATTTAGCATATATTTTTATTTGCAATGCTTCATTTGCACTGTTCTACTTAAATATGCATTTTTAATTTAATTTTTATATATTTAAATTTTTGTGAAATTCACATCACATAAAATTTGATTTTAACCATTTATTTATGTAGTGTTCAGTAACACTGAGTACACTCATATTGTTCTACAACCATCAACATCATCCACCTCCAGAATTCTTTTACTATTGCAAAACTGAAACTCTGTATTCATTAAACATTTACTTTTTATTTTTCTTTCTCCCCATTTCCTGACAACCACTGTTCTACTTTGTCTCTATGCATGTGACAACTCTAGTTACCTCATTCATGCAGGTGGAATCATACAATATTTGTCCTTTGATGATTGGCTTATTTCCCTTATATGTCTTCAAAATTCATTCATGTAGCATGTGTCAGAATCTCCTTCCTTTTAAAAGCTGAATAATATTCCATTGTATGTATTCCAGACTTGGTTTATCCATTCATCTGTTGATGATTACATGGATTGCTTCCATCTTTGAGCTGTTGTGAATCATGCTGCTGTGAACATGACTATACAAATGTCTGTTAAATTCCCCATATTATATTATTTGGGGCACACACCAGAAGTCAATTGCTGGATCATTTGATAATTCTATTTTTAATGTTTTGAGTAGCTATCATACTATTTTCCACAGCACCTGCACCAATTGGCATCCCACCAATAGGTCACAAGTGTTCTAATTCCTTACCAACACTTGTTATTTTCTCATTTTTTTTTTAAATAACAGCCATCCTGTTGGATATCAAGTGATATCTCAGTGTGATTTTGATTTGCATTGCCCTAATAATTAATAGTGTTAAATATCTTTCATGTGCTTATTGATCATTTGGAGAAATTTTATTCAGACCTAAATCTATTTTTTAATGTTTTTTTTTTGTTGTTGTTGAGTTATAGGAGTTCTTTATTTATTTTGGATATTAACCTCTTAGTAAACATATGATTTATAAGTATTTTATTCCATTCCATGGGTTGTCTTTTCACTCTGTTGTGTCCTTTGGTGTCTAAAGTTTTCAATTCTGATGTAGCTTCATTAATTTTTTTCTTTCTTTTTTCCTATGCTTTTGGTGTCATATCCAAGAAATCATTGTTAAATCCAATGTCATGGATTGGACATGGATTGGACCTTTCCCCTACATTTTCTTATAAGAGTTTTACAGTTTTAGCTCTTATGTTTATTTCTTTGATCTATTTCAATTTTTGTATATGGCATATGATAAGGTCCAACTTCATTCTTTTATATGTGAGTATCTAGTTTTCCCAACTTAATTGTTGAAAAGCTGTCCATTTACCATTTAATAATGCTATTTTTTATCAAAAATTCTTTGACTATGTATGTGAGGGTTTAAACCTAAGCTTTCTATTCTGTTACTTTGGTCTGCAGGTCTGTCTTTATGCCAATACCATATTGTTCTGATTACTGTAGCTTTGTAATAATTGTTGAAATCAGGAAGTGTGAGTCCTCCACTTAGTTTTTCTTTTTAAAGTTTGCTTTGGCTATTTTGGATCTCTGCATTTAAAGTTTGAATGCTTATAATTTCAAAACTTTATAAACCTTAGAAATATATATATATATATATATATATATATATATATATATATATATAAAATAAACATTATTTTGCATTTTGATCTACTTTTGCAATTTCATTGTTTATTGTTGTTTTCTTTAAAAAGTATTTATTTGGGGCCACCTGAGTGGCTCAGTCAATTAAGTCTGACTTTGACTCGGGTCATGATCTCACAGTTTGTGAATTTAAGTCCCACATTGGGCTCTGTGGTGACAGCTCAGAGCCTGGAGCGTGTTTTGGGTTCTGTGTTTCCCTCTCTCTCTGCCCCTCCTCTGCTGTCTGTCTGTCTCTCTCTTTCAAAACAAATGAACATTTAAAAAAGTTAAAAAAAAATTATTTATTTTAATTAAAATTTTTAGACATATTAGTACCAAAATATAAATATTTTGTTACTGTTTATTTTCATTTTAAAACATGACTCATCAATAGAAAACTAAAATAATACATTGTTCTAACAAGGGATGCCACAACCGTTTATACATATAATTCTCCTTATGACCTTTAGAAAGGGTGCCTATCCAGCCTATCCAGGTTGACCCCAACCCTGGGAATTCTACTCCAGTAAGTCTATGGTGAGACTGGGAAATTTGATTTCTGTGTCTGTCCTTAAGCTTATTCTAAGCAGAGGTATTTGCAAATAACAAATTGGGGTATATATAATTAAACACTGTTTATTCAATCTTGTCCCTATTTGGGTAGAAGGGAAGAGTAGATGATGGGATGAAAAAGAAATAATTTGAGAACAAAGTAGTGATCAAGACTAGTGTAATACATAGTGATTGGTTGTTAGTGTCATTACTGAAGGCCAGCATGATGCCTAAACTTGCAAGCTATATAATATACTTATTGGTGTTTACTGTCATTATCACAGCCTTTAACTCAATTGTATGAATAATTAGTTAAGTAAATGTCTCATTATTTTAATGATCCAACATTGAATTTTCTCAATGGTTACATGAAATTGTATGGAATATTATTCCATCTACTTTGTAGTCTGCATTTTTTTGTATTTGGCCTGGAAAATATTAGTAATATTAATAATAGAGAGAAAAAAGAAAAAAGAGACAGAGAGGAAGGAGGGCAGGAGGAAAGAAAGGAATGTTGGGAAGGAGGGAGGGAGGAAAAAAGAGAGGGAGGGTATGAGGGATGTGGGAAGAAGGAAGGAAGGGAAAGGGAAAGGGAAGATGAAGGGAAAGGGAAAAGAAAAGAAATGAAAAGAAGGAAAGGAAAAGAAAATAGCAGTGAAGGAAAAGAAGGAAACAGAAGGGAGAGGAAGAGAATCACTTGCCAACATTTAGAATATAGAAATATTATAGAAAAATTTAAATTCCTGTCTTATCTTGATAACATTGAAACAGCTGGCCATTCCAAGGTCAACAAATGGAGGAAACAAAGAAACTGCCAGCTGATCCTTGGCACTGGCCAGCACTTTTCATGACTCCATAGAAGCTGTTAGCTATTTCTGTCTCACACGTGTATTTCCCAGATTTGACAATTTTATGCACACCTGACCTCTTTAGGTATTTGTGTTTTGAATTATACTCTCAGTAAAATCACAGAGAATCTTGCTGTTTATACTGGTTTATAAAATAAAATACAAAGGCATTTTCAAATTGGTTCTCTTGACTCCAAAGATCTTTTCTCTTGTGCTTTTTCTCTGAGTTCGGCAGAAAAGGCAATTCATCCTTGCTTGATCTTTCTTCCTATTTTTGTCTTTCTTTCTATAGTAACATTATTAAGTTAAAATTAACTGGTGTTATGCTTAAAACAAATTCAGCTAAAAAAAACAGTAATGAGACTACAGAAACAAAACAAAAACAGTATTACCATTAAAAAAAAATTTGGATGAAGTAATACAGTGTGAAAATTGTGTTAACTCTTCCAAGCTAGAAGCAATTTATAATTGCTTTTGCTGTACTCTTACAATATAGAAGGTGTAATTTGATTTTCTGGAGTTTAAAGTTGATGGACTGAATTAAGCCAATTAAATCAAGTCTATATAGTAAGATTAGTCTAAAATTTGACATAATCTAGACAAAACAATTAGTTCTATCAGTTAAATATTTCATCAAATTTGGTGTACATAGTGAAACTAAAACTTTCATCAACTTGTTACTTTAACTCAGATGTCAGAAAGCAAATTTATGGGAGATGATTATAAAATTCTGTTATCAACATGCACTAAGCAGGTAGTTTGTATGAAAACTGAAATTTTTATGATGCCAGAACTACTTATGAATTATTGACTTATGCATGAGCATAAAATAATACAAATAAAAATGATGAGAGAAAAGGAGTTCCAAATATCCAGCTTGTAAAACATTATTTCGTTTTTGCATTAGTCCCTTTCTTTTGAAAATTACTGACATTCCTCATTAGTTTTTTCTTATAACAAGTGAAAATATGGTGCTCAGAAATCTTTTTTAGGTTAAAAAATATACAATTACCTATATTACGGTATTTTGATAATGCATACATAATTGATTTTTTTATTTGTAGGTATGGAAAATTTTCCAAAGTAAGTAGAAATATACATAAGTGCATAAATGTCCTAAACTGAGTTTAAAAAAAAGTAAACTCAAAATGGATTAAGAAACTAAATGTGAGAACTCAGACCATAAAAGTCCTATAAGAGAGCACAGGCAACAATTTCTCTAACGTTGGTCATACCAGCTTCCTTCTAGATATGTCTTTTGAGGCAAGGGAAAATAAATAACCAAAAAACCATTAGGACTACATTAAAATATAAAGCTTCTGTAGAACAAAGGAAACAACCATCAAAACTAAAAGACAACCTATGGGATTAGAAATTCGCAAATGACATATCTGATAGAGGGTTACTATTCAAAATCTATACGGAACAAACACACAACACAACACAACAAACAACACAACAGGCAACAAAACACAAATTATACAATTAAAAATGAGTAGAAGACATGAACAGACATCTCTCCAAAGATGGCCAACAGACACATGAAAGATTCTCAACATCACTCACAATCAGGATATGTAAATCAAAACCACAATGAGATACCACCTCACACCTGTCAGAGTGGCTAAAATAAAACAAACAAGAAACAACAAGTGTTGCAAAGGACATGGAGAAGATGGAACCTCATCTTGGTGTAAATGCAAATTGGGGCAGCCACTCTGGAAAAGAGTATGGAGGTTCTTTAAAAAATTAAAGATAGAACTACCCTATAATCCAGGAATCACAGTACTGGGTATTTACCCAAAGAATGCAGAAACACTAATTTGAAGGGATATATCCACCCCTACGCTTATTGCAGCATTATTTACAACAGTCAAACTATGGAAACAGCCCAAGTGTCCACTGATAGATAAATGGATAAAGAAGAAGTGGTATATATATACAATGGAATGTTACAGCCATAAAAATGAACACAATGTTGCCATTTGGAATGCCATGCATGGATCTAGACAGTATAACACTAGGCAAAATGAGTCAGTCAGAAAGGCAAATACCATACGATTGCACTCATCTGTGGAAATAAAAATAAAATGAACAAGGGGGAAAGAGAGAGATAGAAACCAAAAAACAGATTCTTAACTATAGAGAAGAAACAGATGGTTATCAGAGCTGAAGTGGATGGGGCGCTGGGTGAAATAGGTGAAGAGATTAGGATTACACTTATCATTATGAACCCTGAGTAATATATGGAACTGTTGAATCACTATATTGTCCACCTGAAACTAATACAGCACTATATGTTAACTACCCTGAAATTAAAATTAAAAAAAAATTATAAAATAAGTAGAATCTTACATAAGTGTCTAAATGTCCTAAATCAGGTTTTACATTTTTTTTTTCTTTAAACAAGTAGGAAACTATATCTTCTAATCAGTGTTCACTTATTTTGGAACAAAGCATGTTTTAATATTTGATATCATGAATATATTTCCTGTTTAAGAGAATAAAATTTTATAATAGTTCTCACATTCTGGGGTATTAAAGGTTTATTCTTGGGTGCCTTTCTCAGCTAAAGATTCCTTCTTTAACGTATTGAGAAATTTATTGTCCCTATCACCCCTATCCACTGCTTCCAAATGTAGAAGCCTCAGAAATCCTATAAATCCTATAAAATCCAGTCCATATTGTATTGCAAATAGATATTTTCTGCTAGAAATGTGGAATCGAGTGTTAGCGATGTTGATCACTCTGATTACTAATTCTGAGAGTGCATGTGAGTTAATGTGCTGTCATATCAAAACTCCATGTAGCTAGTCTGTGCCTTCACAGTAGTCATTTCAGCATGAGTGGGAATAGGAATAAAGAGGTGAGACCATGATAATCTGAAATGTTACAAAAGAGGAATCCTATACACAAAGTTTGCGAAATTATGAAGAGTCACATTTGTCTTGAAATCTATCAACAAGGGAAGAAATGGGCATTATTTAGTGGTGTAATCTTCATATACTATCTCCTAGCATTGAATCCACATACAGTATCTAGAGGTCACACTAGAGAAGGGAGATTTTTTAATTATACAGGAAATAATTTGGTTATATTAGGTTCAAATCATCTCTAGAAGTCAAAAAGTGTTGACTGTAAAAACAATGGATCAATGATCCTGGACAACTTGTGCAATCTACTCAACCTAGAATTTTTCCTTATGAGACCTATAGTAGCATCAATGGATGTTACTCTATGTATGTGTTGTGTTATACGACATGTGTTACAGAAACCACATGTCATCTGCATGACCCAACCATTCTAGCCATAGTTGACCAGGTGAGGACTGAATAAGTTATTTCCAATTAACCAGTAAGATTGTATTTTGGGAATTTGTATTTCAGGTTCACAGATATTAAACTTTTCCTATTAATTACTTAACCTGTAGACATACAAACTTGGGAGTTAGGGGAGCAGCAATCTGATATTTTGTGTGGATAGAAACAGGAAAAGCAAGGTTATGAGTTCTTAAATTCATTTCATGTTATTTGAATTAATTCCCCTCTTTTCTGAAAACTAGTGGTTTTCTATCTCTTTGAAATCAAGAGTGACAACTTAAGTTGGGATATTTTTGTCAGAATTCTTAGTTGTGCCCTATGTCTGCATCTGTTTCTATAGAATTTTACTTTATTTCTTCCATCCTGGTTTTCTGGAAGAGAACATAAACAGGCAGAATTACCCTAAAACGTTTATACAAGCTTCTAAGAACTCTTCAAGAAATGTCACCACCAGGTGTCATGCTGCTCAAATCCGAAATATGGAAGACACTCCCTACTTTGAAACACATGTCTGGTCCATCACAGAGACCTTTCAAAAATATCTCTCATATCTGTCCACTTTCCTCCACATTACTTGGCTAATGTTGATGGATTTAACATTACCTTTCACTAGGATTATTGAAACTTTCTGTAATGATTTCTGAATTCATCTTCTCCTGCTATAATCTGTTCATCATATTAGTCAAAATAATATTTTAAAAGTGTAATTCTCACTGTCACTCTTTTACAGAAAATTCAATAGTTACACATTGACTTTCTTATAAATTCTAAAATAACATGGTTACTTCCTAAATTTCAAACCATAATTCATATCTTTATCCTCATAGCTGTCAGCATTCTAGCTCTTGGTTGTACAACCTTGGAAGTATTGGCATTTTGTACCATGTTTTTCTTGTTGTGAGAAATTGTCTTGGCATTATATTTAGTGGCATCTCTGTCCCCTACTCACTAGATTCTAGTGGCATTGACCTAGTTGTGAAAAAATATCCCCAGATATTGCCAAATGTCCCATCAGGGTCAAATCACTATAGTTGAAAATGACTACTCTAGGTATATCCTTATCCTTTTATATATTAATAACAATGCTCTTCTTTCTTCTCTCCCCAAAATCTTCTAAAATTGTTGTATTCTTCCTGGTATGTTCTTTCTGTACTCTTACTTACTTTATAACTGATTTAAAGTGACTCCCTCCCAATGCAGTACACTAGGTTAGTTTTGCTCTCTGGTATCTTTTTGAGTCATTTTTAAAAAATTGCTTGCTGTCAATTCCAGTGTCATTTTATCTGTTTCTCCAATGTGCTGCGTTACTGTTCATCACAAGACCTTTGCTCACGCTCTATCAAATTCTGATAACTGCCCCATTTTTTGTCTTAATGTCTACTCATAGCCTATCTCACTTCCTTTAAGAAAACTTTCTTAGGACCACAGCTTCATTTTTATTGTTGTTAATATGCCACCATAAATAATTGGGTTCCTTTTACTCAGAACACCTGTCTCACTTTGTCCTTTTGTATTTATTTGTGTAATGATCTGGTTAATGTGTTTCTTATCCAGAAATCTTTTGTCAATGAAAATAAGAACCATGTTTATTTCTTTGTTTTCTTGCTTGTCTGTTTATTTTTCTTTTGCTTACCATTTTATTTCCAGCATCTACCACAGATTCTAGCACATAATATACACTCACTATATATCTGGGAAATGAGAAAAAGTGAAAAGCACTGCCCACAATTATAATTGGATGATTACCTATGTGGTGATGTTTCCAGTAAGGATTATAAGCTGCCTGAGAGTTGAAATTTTACCCTTGTTTGGAACCACTATGTATACAGTATCTAACCAAAGTGGTCAGTAGATGTTTTTCAAAGAAATGATTGTTTCCTGGAAGTAATTCACTTTTTGTTGAGAGTTAAAGATGCAGATTTTTTTTTTAATTTACAAAATTTCAGATTAAAAAATGGAACTTAGACATGTGCTAGACCATTTTTATTTATTTTTCATTTTTCAGATGAACATAAATATGTTCTCAGTGCAATATAAATGAATGGTAGGGTAGTGCTAGAATCCGGTCTCCTGACACTTAAACATCACTTTCTTAGTTGCTTAATCTCCCTCCCAGAAATCTTTGAAGACCACGACATACTCTAATGTATGTACTCAAAACGGCAACACACCTACAAATACCCTAAATTATTGATATGTGTTACTTTTTTTATTTACCTTACCTCTGCTATTTTGCTTTCCTATGCAATCTCTGTGTAACTTTAAATGGAGTTTCTTCAATAACTCCTTTTGAAATAAGTTAATATCACATTAATATTATAGAATTAACATATAGTTATAATAAAAGCATAGCTTGTTGTTACTGTCATGTTAAAGAAACTTATTTGCCAACATAAATATAGGCTCAGGTTTATAAATTCCACAGTAAAATAAAGGCCTTCATATTTTAATAATATCACCAATGCCAGGGATCTCTTATTCCCCAGAAACTATGTGAATTATATGGAATGTATTCATCTTAAGTATTTTGGACCACCATACTAATAACTGATTGTCTAAAAAAATACGGGAGCACTGGATGAGCTTCAGCTTAACCAATCTCAAATACTCTGAGCAACCAGAGTCATATTTATCAGGAGAAAGGCTATAACTCATTAAGACAGAAACATTAACGTGATACTGACTCAGATGCGAAAGAAAACGTACGTAAAAGGCAGAGTTAATTACTCCATCTCTGCTATGCTGAGTATTGAGAAGCAGAATTTACAAGGCATGCTCACAATTCTCCTTGTATTATAAAGGCTGCATGGATTAAACATTTCCAACTCTTAGGTATGCTATAGTTGAAAACCTGATATAGACATGCCATTTCTAGAAAATAACTCATTAGATTTGGCAGCATGAACCATTTCCTACATTACTAACCATGAAAATTATATGATGCAGGCCCTATGTGGTGAAATGTTTGAGAAAAACCTATCTTCTTGGCTTCACAGGGCTAGGATAAAAATCTGTCTCACATCATTTTTTTTTTTTAATAAGATTGGTGTTTGCTTCAGGAAAAGCTTTGCATTGATCACATCTTGAAAGCCTTGGATATATACATCTTTTTACAAACTATTGATGAATATTAAATCTAGAAGAAATAGCAGCCTTAAAAAAGTATTTCCCAAAGCAGAGATCAAGAGTGACCTCCTTTAATTGATTTATTACACTAGCCACCCTCCAAAGAAGATGACTTGGAAAATATATGTTTCTCTCTAAAATAGCAGTATACATAAAAAAATAATTTTGAAAATAAAGCCCTATACAGTACATTGCCAGTAACTGACAACAATATTAAGCCACTCATTTTCTCAAGTCCCATTGTTTAAATATTCACATTTAATCAAAGAAAAAATATATATATTAATTTTCTATGGTTTAATAAAAAAATCATTTATAAAACAAATTTGATGAATGAGTCATATAAAAATGTTGGCTATAAAGGACAGATATATATTCTTAATCTTTCTGAATTTCCCTGTAATGAAAGGCTATACATTTTCAAAAATCCCAACATGGTGTTTAGAAATCCTATATTCTGAATTAAAGTTACCCGGTAAGTAGCTCTGTGGCTTTAGTACAGCTGTTTTGTTGCACCTCAGCTAGTTTAAAAAAAATGAGGGTGTTTCAGTGAATTGTCTTAAATGTACATTCCAAATTTGTTTATTTATAATTAAGAAGAAAAATTACATTCATCTAAATGAATGACAATTAGCAAGAAACAATATTGGGCCTCAAGTGTTATTTTTAGGAATGGAAAGTATTGATTTGGCTTAACAAATGTTAACACAGAGGTCTTGGTGCAGGTGTCCTTCCCACAAAGTCTGACTAATTCCCCATAAATGGCTCACATGGTTCTTTCCATTAAGATCCAGGGCTGCTGCAGCTTCTGCCTCTTTAGTCATCTGAAGAGGCAAAAAGGACAGCTGGGATGCCCTGAAAGCAATGGCTTCATGCCTGCTTTTGTAAATTTTTCCTATTTGGTCCCTTGTTTTCTTTCATTTTTTGGAGTTGGTTATATGCCAATTGAATTAAACTTTAACATATTTGTCCCAGAGGAGACACACAGTACCTTTACCTCTTCCTGTTCAGTCTCTAAGTTTATTTTAGGTCCTTCAGTTCTGATTTCCATATAATTTTCACAGATATCTAAGCTGCGCTCATTCATAATTACCATTTCTGCCCTATAGTTCACTTCTCTAGAAGGGAACGCTTGAAATAGGTTTTTATTCTTTTAAATTTTCCCCACATTTACTTTATTTAAAATGTTTTTGCAGTAGGCATCCTCACATTTCGATCACAATCTTCTCCCCTTTGTTGCTCACTGATGTTTTCACCCTACGCATTCTCACCTAGCAAAGGGGCTGCCGATGTCTTTGCAATTTTCCTCACATCTCTCACTTTTTTTTCTTAGTGTTGAAAGGAATCACAAACCTAACATAGCTCAAATAAAAGTCTATTTCCTCCTGAACTTACTCCTCATTCTGTCTTGACATCTCACTAAATGGCACCTCAATCCACCTAACTGCTCAAGACAAAACTTAGAAGCCATTTATCACTTCTTTTCTCATCACTTACATGCAAAACTTCCATGTCCTTTAATTCTAAAATAAATGTCAGCACCATTCACCTTGAGCTGCCTTTGTTTCTACTCTCCAGTTCATTCCACTATCTCTTGGGCCCAAATTGCAATAGCATAGCTGCTTTTTTTTTTGTTGTTGTTCCAAAAAATTCCCACTGTATGTGAATTTAAATCCAAATTTGTCTTCTCTATATATAAACTGGCTCCTGCTTTTTCTCTTCACACATTTCCTGCCACTCTTAGCCACATGAGTTTTTGTTTTTTGTTCATTTGTTTGTTGTTTTTACTGCTTTACAAAAATGTATTAAACTTATTTCTAATACATAGTCTTACCCTTCTTGATCTTTCTGTCACGGATGCTCTGTTCCTAACTTTGCTTGGCTGATCCTTTCTTGCCATGGCAGGCTTCAGCTCACATGTGACCTGGAATAGCTTTTTGACTGCTCTACCTACCAACTACTGTCCACATCCTCACTCCTATAAGCCCAATTGCTTCATGTTAATTCTTTACTATTTTGGTAATGATGTAACTATCTTACATTCTCATGTGTTGTTTTTTTTTTTAATTTTTACTTTATGTGCAATCTTTCCACAATAGAATATACATTGTACTAAACAGGAACCTTAACTGGGATGTTTATCTTGGCACAGAATTGAAAATCAATAAATACTTGTTGAATGAATGATTGAATAAAGAAATAAATCACTTTACAGGTGATGACTCTTATATATTAGAGAACCTAGAGTATTATAGCTAGGATACATCTTAGAGTCCTTTAATAAAAGTGACTCATTTTATACATGAGAAAACTGAGTTCAGGATAGATTATGTAACTTGCTGAAATTCACACAGAGAGCCAGTAGAAGAATTAACACTGGAATGTATATTTCCCATAACACAGAAAAGCTGAGGGGAAAAAAAAAATAAATGATCAATAGTTCTTCATATGATTTTCTCTCTGCGACACCATCTGTTTCACTCTGTTATATCATCTGTTACTCCACTAGGTACCTTTATTCTCTCTCAAATTTTTTTTTTGACAAAGGATTATCATAACAAATCAGGTAGTCTAAAAGGATATAAAGTTATATCAAGACTTCTTGTTTCAGCTCAGTAAAGATCTTGAAAGAAATCACTACCATTCATACACCACAAGCTGAGCAAAATGGAAACCACTGACTTGGATGCACCAGAGAACTGATATCACAAGGCAAACCACCACTCCAATATCTGAAAAGACAGGTGAATACAGAGAGTCACAATCAACATTCATGAACCTGGACCAGAGACCACTGGTGCCATTAATTGGCAGGAAGATTTATATGGAAATTTTGACAAATTACTGGAAACTGAGTGTGAACTAGCAAGAAAATGTGAAACCCATAGACACTGTAGTCTTAGGGGTCCCCACACATTCATGGCTTTCACATCCAGAGACCCTACCAGTTGTCATGTTGAAGAGCCAAGAAATATTCCCTTATGGCTCTAGCAGAAGGAAGGAGAAAAAAATAAGGATTTTGAAATACACCAATAACAGTAGCTTACTCTCCTTGGTAAAATCTTGCCAAAGATTTAACCTATCTAAATGAAAGGCAGTTGCAAGAATCCAGCCTCCTCTAGCCTTCCTATCTCACCTAAGGGTGGGGGCAGATAGGGGGCTACTGAGAGACACAGCCCAAGGGCACAGGTCTACTAAAAACTGAGATATAATCATAATATAAGAGATCATTTTCCCTCCCCTGAACCATACCACCACCTCAAAGGGCTTCTATATAATAACAGTGGGTTACAGTTAAAGACCTGTAAGACAGACCTTATCTAAAGAGGAGCTCTTAGGGGATGCCCAAGAAAATCATGGAAACAAAAATAAAAACACTGGAAGGATTTGAATTATTTGGTACCTGGAGCTACAGCAAATATTAAACACAGCCTAATTCCTGGTCAGATTAACATAAAATCTTACATTAAAGTTCTGTTTACCTCAGTTCCTGTTATCTATTACATCATATCTGACTTTTCACAACCGGATATATATATATACACACACACACGGCATACCAAAAGACATGAAAAAAGCACAGACTAGAGAATAAGACTCAAATATGAAACCTGGGGGAATATTATATCAGAAATTTAAAACAACTATGATTTCCAAATAATTAAAAAATAAAACAACTATGATTAATATGTTAAGGCTTATAATGATAACTGCAGACAACATGCCAGAATACATGGGTAAATGTAAGCAAAGATGAAAACTCAAAACCAATCCAAATATAATACTAGAAAAAAAACTGTAACATATATGAAGAATGTCTTTGGTGGGCTCATCTATAGACTGGGCACAGTCAAGGAAAGAATCAGTAAGCTTAAAGATACATCACTGGAAACTATACAAACCAAAATGCAAGGAGAAACAAGAGTGCACAAGAAAAAGAACAGAATATCCAAGGACTCTTGGGCAATTTCAAAATGTTTAACATATATATAATTGAAATACCAGAAGAAGAGGGAAGAGAAGAAATCCGTGAAATATTAATGACCAAGAATGTTTTCAAAATTAATGACAGAAAAAATATCTCAAAACCAGGAATTTTAGAGAAGATCATGCAGTATAAATACTAAACAAATAAATCTGTACCCATGCATATAATATGCAAACTGCAGAAAATCAAATGCAAAGAAAAAGTCTTGGAGGAAACCAAAGGAGTCAAAAAAATTAACTTGTAGGGGAACAAGGATAAGAATTGCAGATGACTGTCATCAGAAGCCATGCAAATAAGAACAGAATGGAATAAAATACTTAAAGAGTTGAAAGAAGATTAAAAAAAGGACTGCAATCTATAATTGTAATTACAGTGAAATTATCCTTCGAAATGATGGAGAAATAAATAATCTCTTTGTGAATCAAAACTATTACAACTTATTACCAGCAGAGCTACCCTGCAAAAGACACTACAAGTTCTTCAGGTATGGGAGAAAATTCTTCAGGTAGGAAAGAAAAATGATATAGGTAAAAGATTCAGGCCTATTATTAGAAAAGAAGAGCATCAGAGAAGAAATAAATAACAATAAAATAAAATATTTTCTTATTCTTTTTTAAAAAGCTTAAATGGTAGCAAAATATAATAACATAAAATTTTCTAGAAATTTTTAAGTGTACAATTCAGTAGTAGTAAGTACATTCACATTGTTGTATAACCAATCTTTAGAACTCACTTTGTTTTGTAAAATTGAAACTCTATATCCATCCATTAAGCAATAACTTCTCAGTCTCATTGGCCTCACAAGTAGACAACCACAACTCTACTTTCCATCTGTATAAATTTGAACTACTCTAGGTGGTTCCCTAAATAAGTAGAATCATATAGTACTTGTCTTTTTGCGACTGGATTATTTCACTTAGTATAATATCCACAAGATTCTTCTATGTTGTAGTACATGTCAGCATTTCTTTTCTTTTTAAGGCTAATATTTCATTGTATGTATGCATATACCACACATTGTTTATTCATTCATCTATCAATGAGTACCTGGGTTGCTTTCACTTTTTTGGCTATTGTGAATAATACTGCTATGAAAACGAGTGTACAAATATCTGTTTATTTCCTTGCTTTCCATTCCTTTGGGTACATATCAGAAGTGAAAATGCTGGAACATATGGTAATTCTATTTTTAAGTTTTTGAGTAACTGCAATACTGTTTTCCATAGCAGCTGCACCATTTTATATTCTCACCAGCCACGCACAAGGATTCCAAATTTTCCACATCCTTGTCAGTGTTTGTTCTGGTTTTTGTTTTATACTTGATAGTAACCATTCTTGTGGGTATGAGGCGGTATTTTCTTATTCTTAATTGATTGTTAACAGTTTGTTTAAATTAATAATAATGACAATGCATTGGGTAATTATATAAATAACTAAAATAAATAGAAAACAATGTCACAAGAGATGGAATGGAGGGTGTGGGAATACTGTTGTAAGGTACCTTTACTATGTGTAAAGTGATATAATATTACTTGAAGGAGGACTTATATTAGCTATAAATATGTATTGAAAACTTTAGGACAAATGTATTTTTTAAAAACAGAAACAAAATAAAAGAGAGAATAAACTGGTGGTTACCAGAGGGAGGTGGGAGGAATGGATGAAATAAAGGGAACTTAGAGTACACTTATCGTGAAGAACACTGAGTAATGCATAGAAATGTTGAATAATTATATTGTACACCCAAAACTAATATAACACTTCATGTTACTTATATTTGAGTAAGAAAAAAATGAGAGATAAAATGTCATCATATAAATAGTTAAAATAAGAATGTGGAAAGAGTGAGAAAAGGAAAACAAAGAACAAATGCAACTAACAGAATAGATGATAATACAACTATCAGTAATCATTTTAAATGAGAATGCTCTAATACATCTTACACTTGGCAAGATCCAACATACATTTGTACATTCTAAATAAAACCCTCAGCCAACTAGGAGTAGAGGGAACTTCCTTAACCTGATAAAGGGCATCTATGAAAAGCCCACAGGTAACATCATATACTGTTAGTTAGGCATGAGGAAGGAGGGATAAAGCAGATGCTGGCCACACACCAGAGCCACCCCCCCCGGCCCCGCCCCACCCAGGGTTAATAGTCACAACCTTCAGAGCCACCTCTAAGGGCTAACATAACAAGAAAGGTCTAGCCACAGAACTTGCTCAAAAGCTACATGGGGACTTTCGAGAGCTGAGCATAGACACAAAATGTGCAACTTACCCTTAAGGTCACAGCAAAAGCTCATTAAAAACACATAAATATACAACACATAAATAAATGCAATTATAATAGAATGCATCATGGGTAGGCACACGTGCATAAGCCAAAATGTTATATAACCACCTGCTGTTGATCAAAAATGTCAATCAAAGCCAAATTTACATATGCAGAAAGCAGGTTTAAGAGAATGCAGCTAGAGCTTCTTGGGGCTATTGCCACTCTTGCTCCAGCAGTGGCTCACTTCCCACTCTTGAAAGTGCACTACACTTATCTACTCAATAAACCCTATTCCCCCATTCTGGTCTGGGATATTCAATTATTTGGTGCATCTAGGACAAGAACCAAAACCGAGCGACCTGGTAACCATACTTAGTAGTGAGAAATTGGATGCTTCCCTCTTACATCAGGAACAAGGCAAGGGTGTGTCCTCTTACTACTGTTCTTCAACATCATACAAGAAATCTCATCTCGTGCAATATGAAACAGAAAGTACACAGATTGGGCAGGAGAAATCAAGCTATTTTTGTTCACAGGTGACATAACTGTCTATATAGGAAATCTGAAAGAATTGACAAAAATCTCCAGAGAATAGTGTCAGAATGCAGGCTAGTATACAGAAGTCAATTGCTTTTTTATATGCCAGCAAGGAACATCTGGGATTTGACTTTCCAAATTATAACACCAAGAAAAATGAAATAATGGGTACAAATCTACCAAATATGTATAGGATCTATATGCAGAAAGCTACAAAACTCCGGTGGGGGAAAAAAAATCAAGATCTCAACAAATGGAGAAATACTACATTTGTGGATTGGAAGATTCAATATTGTCAAGATCTCAGTTTCTCCAAACTTAATCTATGGATTCAATGCAACTCCAATCAAAATTTCAGCAAACTATTTTGTAAATATCAGTGAAATGATTCAAATGTTTTTATGGAAAGATAAATGACTTTGAATAATCAATAAAATACTAAAAAAAAATAGAGGGACTTACACTAGTTGATTTCAAGCCTTTTTATAAAACTACAGTAATTCAGATGGTGTGGTATTTGTAAAAGAATACACAGATTAAGGAAAATGTTATAGTCTACAAATCTGTCCTTCTTTACTCTTTATTTCTTTTGAATATTTGTGTTTTTGTCTACTTTGGCCATTATGCCTACAATTCTAGCTAACACGTTTATTCTCCTCTCTCTTGATTTTTTTTTAATGTTTAGTTTATTTTTGAGAGAGAGAGAGAGAGCGCACACAGGAGGAGGGTAGGGACAGTGAGAGAGGGGAACAGAGGATCCAAAGTGGGCTCTGTACAGACAGCAGAAAAGCCTGATGCTGGGCTCAAACTCATGAAATGTGAGATCATGACAGGAGCCGAAGTCAGACACTCAACCAACTGAGCTACCCAAGTGCCCCATTTTTTTTACTTCAGATATCTGTTAGTGGCTCCGTTTTCCACACAAAGAAGTCTATATAATACTATAACTCTAAATAATACTATAACTCTAGAAACTCTCTCTATATATATAGATATATATAACTCTATATATAGTATATATAATACTATAACTCTAGTCTAAATAATACTATAACTCTAGAAATACAAACTCTTGTCTGCACTCCCTTCCCTTTACAGGAAGCAATTGTCATTCTGCTTCTTAGGTTACATAAGGATTCACCTCAAAGCAGGAGGCAATCACAATCCCAGACTTTAGCCTCTACTACAAAGCTGTCATCATCAAGACAGCATGGTTTTGGCACAAAAACAGACACATAGACCAATGGAATAGAATAGAAACCCCAGAACTAGACCCACAAACGTATGGCCAACTCATCTTTGACAAAGCAGGAAAGAACATCCAATGGAAAAAAGACAGTCTCTTTAACAAATGGTGCTGGGAGAACTGGACAGCAACATGCAGAAGGTTGAAACTAGACCACTTTCTCACACCATTCACAAAAATAAACTCAAAATGGATAAAGGACCTGAATGTGAGACAGGAAACCATCAAAACTTTAGAGGAGAAAGCAGGAAAAGACCTCTCTGACCTCAGCCGTAGCAATCTCTTACTTGACACATCCCCAAAGGCAAGGGAATTAAAAGCAAAAATGAACTATTGGGACCTCATGAAGATAAAAAGTTTCTGCACAGCAAAGGAAACAACCAACAAAACTAAAAGGCAACCAACGGAATGGGAAAAGATATTTGCAAATGACATGGGACAAAGGGCTAGTATCCAAAATCTATAAAGAGCTTACTAAACTCCACACCCGAAAAACAAATAACCCAGTGAAGAAATAGGCAGAAAACATAAATAGATACTTCTCTAAAGAAGACATCCGGATGGCCAACAGGCACATGAAAAGATGCTCAACGTCGCTCCTCATCAGGGAAATACAAATCAAAACCACACTCAGATATCACCTCACGCCAGTCAGAGGGGCCAAAATGAACAAATCAGGAGACTATAGATGCTGGAGAGGATGTGGAGAAACGGGAACCCTCTTGCACTGTTGGTGGGGATGCAAACTGGTACAGCTGCTCTGGAAAACAGTGTGTAAGATCCTCAAAAAATTAAAAATAGATCTACCCTATGACCCAGCAATAGCACTGCTAGGAATTTACCCAAGGGATACAGAAGTGCTGATGCATAGGGGCACTTGTACCTCAATGTTTATAGCAGCACTTTCAACAATAGCCAAATTTCAGCAAGAGCCTAAATGTCCATCAACTGATGAAAGGATAAAGAAAATGTGGTTTCTATACACAATGGAGTTCTACATGGCAATGAGAAAGAATGAAATATGGCCTTTTGTAGCAACGTGGATGGAACTGGAGAGTGTGATGCTAAGTGAAATAAGTCGTACAGAGAAAGACAGAAACCATATGTTTTCACTCTTATGTGGATCCTGAGAAACTTAACAGAAACCCATGGGGGAGGGAAAGGAAAAAAAAAAAAAAGAGGTTAGAGTGGGAGAGAGCCAAAGCATAAGAGACTGTTAAAAACTGAGAACAAACTGAGGGTTGATGGGGGGTGGGAGGGAGAGGAGGGTGGGTGATGGGTATTGAGGAGGGCACCTTTTGGGATGAGCACTGGGTGTTGTATGGAAACTAACTTGACAATAAATTTCATATATTGAAAAAAAATTTTTTTTAAATTAAAAAAATTATAAGGATTCACCTCATATTTTTATTTCTTTTTATATGTTATTTTACAACACTGAAATTATTTCTGTCTTCTATCCCTCCTTACATGAATTAATTCAATGACCTTACAGGTGTGTTTTGAATATAATCAATAATAAAAAGCCATCAGATCAAAGAGGCTTAGATCGAACCACTAACCTAAGAGCCACATAATCAAGCAAAGGAAGACAAGAGCAAAGTGCAGGTAACTTTTTTGTGTGAAAAGCTAAACAACCACATCTGAAATTTCCTCCCTTCTCTCTCTTGTTTCCAGAAGGGTAATCTTTACAACAGCCCAGAATGAGGAGGATTTTCTGGAAGCCCCAGAGAGCTAAATTAAATAATGCCTGCTGCAGCAAAACCTAGCTTTTTCTTGCCTGGTTTGTTTCTTGCCACTGAATACAATCTTTCGATCACAGTAAAGCTCTGCCAACCTAGCAGTCCTTAGTAATTAGCAAACTAAAAGAGAGGAGAAATTTTAGTAAATACGTCAGAAATTGAAGATTTTACATAAGCCCAGAAGGAAGTGTGATCTGAATCTTAATTACTACTGTCCACCCTCTGCATTTTCTTAGAGAAAGATTAGACGTCTTGACATTACTTTCGATGAAAAAGGACAAAAACCAAACCCAAACAAAACAAAAAACAAAAAAGAACTAATCAAGTGACTGTGTTACTGTCAATCAACAAAAAGATATCTTTGTACAAAATCAGAACCCTTCCATCTGTGACAGAGTCACCTAAATAAATTACAAGCATGAAATCTGTAAAATAATTATCTATTCAAAAATGTTAACATCAGGGAGTTTTAACAAGCATTACCAAATGGGCTCAGAAAAGAAAAGGTATTTTAACAAAGAGAATTGTTGACTTAGTGTAGCTGTATGCTTAACCTACAGCATCTGGCCTTCCCACTTAGTACAGTCTTTTTAGTTAAACATCAAAAAGTCTTCTTTTCTCCTGCCATCATTTCTTAATTAACAACAAGTTTTTTTCCCCCACTTTTGATTATTGCCAAAAGATCTAGAAAGATCAAGGGAATGCAGAAGGAATGTAGCAGTAGTAATACAATCCTTGTTTAGTTATCAATGGCCTTTTAATTCCCCTGAAAGTTGTGTTTGCATATCCTCCAGGACCTAATATGATCACAGCCACAATAGAGACAACCCTTTTCATCTAATATTCATAGTGAGCATTTTCCACCCACCCTATTCTGTTAAGCATTCAGAATATTTGTAGGTAAGGCATCTGAAATCGCTGAAATGCTTTATTTCCATAGATGCACTGAAATAAAATCAGTGGAGTGTTACATCCATCCTGTAATTTTGATTTGCATTAATCTGTATGGCATGTAATTGGCTATTCCTAATGCCTTGCGGCAGAGAAGAAATGCATTTAATATTTATTCCTTGCATGATGAATCAGCATTGCTGTGTCTAAAGAGTTCAAAGTAAAACAGAAACTTGACAGATATCTGGCTAATATGATCAACGAGAAAATGAGTTATTTAGTGCATGAACTTCTCCATTGCCAGTCCAGTTTTTAAGGCACTTTCATAGATAATTTACTTAAGCTTTACAGATCTAAAAATTGTATATCATAAAATATTCAGGAAATATTACTTTGGGAAATCAAATCACTGCATTTCAAAGAATTAAGGTTTGAACAATCAAATGTTTCTTTACATTTATTTTCATGAATATATAGCTATATTCGCAGTCAATCTGAATAACTTATTTTATATAGTCATGAAGCTTAAATTCAATTACACAATTTTCAAAACATAAATTAAAGCTAGCAAATTCATAATGAAAAGCACAGGTGCAGAATTAACGCAGAACAAAGTAAATAACACAGAAAGACCTATTTGAAAACTCTTGAAAAGGGAATAATATAGAAAAATAAATTATGGATATTAGTTATTCCCATATTTTACCCCTGGTTTATTTTTGAATTTAAATTTTATTCAGTGAAACTTAAGGACCTAGGAAGTATATACATATTTGCCAATTTAAATATAGTATTAAGTAGGGGCGCCTGGGTGGCTTAGTCGGTTAAGCGACCGACTTCAGCTCAGGTCATGATCTCGCAGTTTGTGAGTTTGAGCCCTGTGTAGGGCTCTGTGCTGACAGCCCAGAGGCTGGAGCCTGCTTCAGATTCTGTGTCTCCCTTTCTCTCTGCCCCTCCCCTGCTCACGCTCTCTCTCTGTCTCTCAATAATAAATACACGTTAAAAAAAATTAAAAATATAGTATTAAATAAAACTATCGAATTAATGAGAATAGAGACCAGTTAAAAACTTTAAAATGCACATGTTCATCTTTGGAAGAAATTTTGGAAACTGTGTGTATCTTAATGCATTTATTGCATGACTAATTTCTTTTTGTATGTATATATAATTTTTTTCATAGAAAAATGTTATAGAACTAGAAATTACATAGTTTATAAATATATTTTGTGTTAGCCTTTGGGGAAATGCATTCATGTCACATGTAGGCACAAATATCATAATTTTAGAGTGATAATCGTTACTGCGTCATATAACATAAACCAGAAAACCAAGCAAAAACTACTAAAAAGAGAGCCCAAGATAGATATTTCTCCCATTAGTCTACAAACCTGAGGAAAAAAAAAAAAATTAAAAGCACCTTTGGCCAATCACCATTCCATTATATAATTATTTTAAAGAAAAAAAACTCCATCCTTTGAAATGAAACGACACACAAAAAAATGAGCCAGATATTCTTGATGTTTTTATGTCTAAGTAGCTGACTTATGACATTCAAATAATTATTTCCTGGCACATGGGTATGATAATAGCTTAAAGATCAACATTTATTGTGGTTTTTTGTTACATTCTCTTAAAATTTTATTTTATTCTGTTTCCCATATTCCATTCTTTACATTAGCCATTTTTAAAGAAAAATAAAAGTTGTTAGATTAATTATCTATTTTATGCTATAGTATTTCTTTCAGAAACTGATGAGAGCTACAAAATTTTTACTTCTGAAAAATTTTAAGTATTACCCACCTACATTGTGTTTTACAAAAAATTTCAAGAGATAACATGAACACTCTGATCTATATCCATTTACTCAGTTTAGGAAACTCAAGTGTAAATAATTTGATTTTTGATGTTTATGGTCTATTCTATCTTTTGAGTTTTGTATGCTGTACTTCAGCAAAATTTGTCCTCTCTTAATTTTTTGCAGGTTCTCTCCCTTGTTTATTAAGCTGGATTTGTTTTTACTATCCACTTTTAAATTTTTTTGATGATTGGTTATTATTAAACAACAAAAAAATCCAGCTGAGTAGGTTAAAAGATAAAATTGGCTTTATTGAACCATTCATGAATCCCGCAGCATCTCTTCTAGCCAATAGAAAGGAGCTCTACGGAGCTGCAGAAAAAAGAAAGTTTTTAAAGCTGAGATTGAAAGGAAAAAAAAGGAAATTATTAGCAAAACAAAATGCGTATTTTTAGGCAAGGTTACCCTCCTAATGGGAATGGAAAGGGGCTATCAATACACATCCTAGTGAAGACTAGGAAATTACATATTGACTGGTTAGAGATTGTATACTTGGGGTGTGAGGTTGGGGTTGAAATTACAGTTAAGTTAGGTACTAAGTTTTGTTTGTTGACTTGGGGCCTTAACATAAGTAACTCTATTTTGGGTCTGTGTTCTTTTTAACAGTTATTATTTCCCCTATTTTCCAGTCTTAGCTTTCCAAAAGCATATGCCACAACAGGCAGTGCCCTTAGGAGTCTGGGATCTTAAAAGAGAGAGTTTCTGGATTGTGGCCCTTGTTTCACCACTTGCTGGGGAAACTTTTTAAATTTCCACAACTATACAATGTTTTTGATGTTAGCAACTATGCCACAGAGTCGTCGTGAGTATTAAAATAGAACATTCACATAAAGCACTTGGTATAATGCCTGCCACAGAAGCATGTAATAAACAGTAGTTACTATCATCATCATCATCATCACCGAATACCTCAATTTTCAATGCTTTGAGTACCTGTAAAATCTAATAATCACACTTTTTTATTTTGTACTCTAAATTATTCAATAAATTTTCTTTCTTTTTTTTAAAGACACAGCTATTCTTTTTGTTTGTTTGTTTGTTTGTTTGTTTGTTTTAAATTTACATCCAAGTTAGTTAGCATATAGTGCAACAATAATTTCAGGGGTAGATTCCTTGATGCCCCTTACCCATTTAGCCCATCCCCCCTCCCACAACCCTCTGTTTGTTCTCCATATTTAAGAGTCTCTTATGTTTTGTTCCCCTCCCTGTTTTCACATTAGTTTTGCTTCCCTTCCCTTATGTTCATCTGTTCTGTGTCTTAAAGTCCTCATATGAGTGAAATCATGGTATTTGTCTTTCTCTGACTAATTTCACTTAGCATAATACCCTCCAGTTCCATCCACGTAGTTGCAAATGGCAAGATTTCATTCTTTTTGATTGCCAAGTAATACTCCATTGTATATATATACCACATCTTCTTTATCCATTCATCTATCGATGGACATTTGGGCTCCTTCCATACTTTGGCTATTGATAGTACTGCTATAAACATTGGGGTGCATGTGTCCCTTCGAGACAGCACACCTGTGTCCCTTGGATAAATTCCTAGTAGTGCAATTGCTGGTTCATAAGATAGTTCTATTTTTAATTTTTTGAGGAACCTCCATACTGTTTTCCAGAGTGGCTGCACTAATTTGCATTCCCACCAGCACTGCAAAAGAGATCCTCTTTCTCCACATCCTCACCAATATCTGTTGTTGCCTGAGTTGTTAATGTTAGCCATTCTGGCAGGTGTAAGGTGGTATCTCATTGTGGTTTGATTTGTATTTCCCTGATGATGAGTGAAATTGAGCATTTTTTCATGTGTCTGTTGGCCATCTGGATGTCTTCTTTGGAGAAGTGTCTCTTCATGTCTTTTGCCCATGGCAAAAGATTATTTTTTTGGCCCATGGCAAAAGATTATTTGGTTTTTGGGTGTTGAGTTTGATAAGCTCTTTATAGATTCTGGATGCTAACCCTTTATCTGATATGTCATTTGCAAATATCTTCTCCCATTCTGTCTGTTGCCTTTTAGTTTTGTTGATTGTTTCCTTTGCTCTGCAGAAGATTTTTATTTTGATGAGGTCCCAATAGTTCATTTTTGCTTCTGTTTCCCTTGCCTCTGGAGATGAAGACACAGCTACTGTTAGAGGTTTTTTAATGTTTATTTATTTTTTTGAGAGAGAGAGAGACAGAGACAGAGACAGAGTGTGAGTGAGAGAGGAGCAGAGAGAGAGGGAGACAGAATCTGAAGCAGGCTCCAGGCTCTGAGCTGACAGCACAGAGTCCAACGCCGGGCTTGAACTCATGAACTACGAGATCATAACCTGAGCCCAAGTCAGATGCTTAACCAAGTAAACCACCCAGACCCCAAATTTTTCAATACCTGAATCTGGAATGAGCACTTTGCTGTGTAACCTACATCCTACATGTGGACATTTCAACCACTGTCCAGATTTATACAACTTAGCCATTTTGCTGATTCTTTCCATGGCACTTATTCTTCCATTTTGAGTTCTGCTGCTAAAAAAAATTAAAAAAAAAAGAAAGAAAGAAAGAGAAATGCTTGATAGATTTTAAATCTAATTTTGTAATAACATTCAAGTAACATGTATATTTAGATACTCCTATTTGTTTTTTAAATGAAACAAAATCTTTTGTACATTTTAAAACCATTAATACTCTTTTTTTGTCTCTATTCACAATGAATTGTGCCTTTTTATTACACAGCAACATCAGCTAATGGAGTTGTAAATAAATAGTATATATTTTTGCAATGTTTCGGGACCCCCCCCAAATATTTACAATTTAACTGTCTTTACACCTTGGGGACAGCGAGAAAATGTCTTTAGAAAATTGTTAATTTCAAATAATTTGCAATTTCATTTTGCATTGTTGATCCTAGTCTCCGAGAGGAAGCAACATTGGATGTTTGTCTCTAGTAGATTAAGCCACAGTGCTGGTATCAGAGTTAAAATAGTTTCTATTCCTGGCATCATTCCCCCATCCACATGACCTTATATATATCATGTATCTTGAAAATTACCACTCCATTCGGTGCATAGCTAAGCAATGAGAACAGTAGTCTCTTCTTCCCAGAATGGATCTTGACCTGGCCATCAGAGAATAGCTAAGTGTTTGTGGTGTTTTTTTTTTCTTCCTTTTTTTCCCAGTAATTTTTCATGGAATGTTCTTATTTCTATGCTTGAAGTTGGCTGATTAATATCTTTCTGTGGTGAAAACGGGATATTTGTGAATGCTAGTAAGTGTCCTCTCTAGTAGCTAAATATCAAATTATTCATCTAAAGCTGTTGTAATTGGCCCAATATGTTTGATAAGTTTATTCTATTTTATGATTGTTTCAAAATTGTTCTTATAATAGTATATTGCAAAAATGTGAGCTTCAAAATGTTTATATGTGGGTTTTTGGAAACATATTTTCATGCCTCAGCTAAAAGTCCTTTAACATCTATTAAGTATGACATTAGGGTGATAAGTATTAAGGAGGGCACTTGTAGTGATGAGCACTGGGTGTTGTATGTAAGTGATGAATCACTAGATCACTAAATTCTACTCCTGAAATTAATAATATATTGTATGTTAACTAACTGGAATTTAAATAAAAACTTGGAAGAGAATATATATATACACATATGTATATTATATATGTGTATATATATGTATATATACATATACACACACATATATACATATATGTATATTTATACATGTATATATATGTATATATATGTATACGTGTATATACACATATATATGTATGTGTGTATATGTATGAATTAATAGATATATTTTTATACCGTTAGGTCATAGAAAAAATAAAGGTCTATTTAATCCCAGTTGAATTATCTTTGGGAAGTTTATTACATTTGATATCGATGCTTAAAAATAAGTCAATCATAGTAATCTAGAAACTAGAATCCTGAAAACTACTTTTAATTGAAAACAATATACAATTTTACAATGAAAAAACTGAATCCACTCCAGCAATGACTGGATAACAATTGGAAATAACCATCTTCAGATCAAATTTTTAGAAATGGAAAAAAATAGATGTTAATTATTTTCAGGAATTAGACAATAGACAATGCAGGATTGCCATAATCAGGAGATGAATAGCACATGGAGTGAACTCCAAAGTCATACTTTCCTGCCTAAAGGTCAGTTTCCAAATGACAAAACAGGTAAGTGGTGCCCAAACAGTGAGCAACAGACTTATTAAATATAGGAAACTGAAGTAGAAGTTTGGAGCAGTTCACAAGACTAATTTGTAGAACTGGGCACCAGTGAGGAGAATACTGCACAAAAGGGGAACCAAGCATCAATACGATGATGTCTGTGACTGTTTGACAGACTATTAAATTATGCATGCTTAGCACTAGATCCTGCGATAAGCCTAGCAGAAAAGGGCAATGCAGGCTTCTGAGCTGAGGAGAGATTCTAAAGCTGCATGGTGCTCACCAACATTTGAGTTCTAACAAGTCAGAGTAAAGACCTAACTGATCTCCCCAGCGTACAAGAGACTCCAGAAGGCCACTGTTTTCAGAGGATGGGCATAAACAAAATATGACAGGATTGATAGTAAATTAGTTTTCCTCTGGAGGAAAACAAAACAAAACAAAACAAAAACTCCCACAAAAACCTCATTATACATTCAAAGAAGACAACGGAACAATAAAATAAAACTCTTAATAATATAACATCTACAAACTATAGACAAGAAAAGTAGGAAATTGTAACCATACCACTGGAAGAAGTCAGCAAAAACAGATTCAGAGTTTGACAGAGACATTGGAAGTAGCAGATATAGCCTTTAAAGTAGCTATTCTAAATATATCTAAGTATTTAAATGAAAAGATGGAAACCACTATTGAGACCATTGAAAGGTATGAGAATTTACTATACCTGTGAGTGAAAAGTTAGCCTGACTGTGAAAAGTTAGTCACATGGCTTCTGTCAGAGATCTGGAACGCCTGGTCAGAGATGACTTCATTAGGCATGGCTCACCGAGTAGTGTGAGCTTTCTGTTTGTGGCAGTTCTTCTTGCAAATATCAATGTTTTACTGCATTTCTAGTCACACACCTATCATATATGGCACATAATTATAGCTAATATGCATGCTATATTTATGTAAATGTCAGGTTCTTTGTTATACCCTCTGCATATTAAATACTATATCAAATTATACAAAATATTCTTTTAGACTGAAGGTTAGTGGTTGTGAAATTCTTTGGTTTCAAGATTTCTTTATATTAATTTTTTTAGAATGTTAAAAAGCTTTTGTATCTTGTATATTGATAACATATTATAAAAAAACTGAGAAAATACAAAATACATCTTAGCAAATTCATTTTAAGATAATAATAACCTTTTTTCATGTTAATATAAATAAGTCATATTATTTTTCATGGCATTGTTTTCAGTTTTTGTAAATCTCTTTAATGTGTGGCTTAACAAAAACAGCTAGGTTCAAATATCTGCTTCTGCATTCAAATATGTTTCAATATGATATTTGGCTGAATAATATGAAGAAAATTCATTTTTATCCAGATAAGAAGGAAAACAGAGTTATATTTTAACATTTTCACATAATTGGGAATATTTATCTTTGTTACTAAACCAACACTGACAAGTGATAGTTGGTTGCAGTGTGCATTCTGAAACCCCTCCCATAACCTTTTCATACTCTCTTATATTAAAATCCATTTATCTATCTATCTATCTATGCAGTTTGAATGCATCTTTTAGCCATGTACATTATAACATCATGACATGATCATTTGGAAAAGTTATACAAATATTCTAAATATTGAATTTTTATTAGGTACATTAAAAGAGTTATTCATTGAATATTGGGAAATTATTAATATGCTGAGGAATTAGATCTTAGAATTTACTAAGTTTACTTTAATAAAAACATAGTATCTGTGACTTGACTTTAGGTATTTCCTACTGGTGCTTAAGTATTATGGGTAGTATTTTTCAGATTTTATGTTCTTAAATAGAAAAAAAAAGAAAATTGCTCCTTTAAATAATGCATAACATAATAAATCATTTATGGGAGTTTATGTCACTATCGCAGCATCAAAGATCAAAGAAAATGAGAAACTTTAACACTGAAACAGAAGTGTTAGTGTATAGTTGAAACTTCTGCAGTGTTCCTGGTTACATCACAGATTTGGTTGGAATTCCAGTAAAAATATGCTTGCTTTTTCCATATAAAAATAGGTATTCATGTCAGTGCCTTTTGTGTATTGATGGTACTGTCACACAGGAAACATTAAAGTAAATATAGTCATGAAATGTTAGAACTGAATAGGACCTCAGAGATTATCCAGGCCAACTTTCTCATTTGTTCATAAAGAACCCAAGTACTTTAGAGATTAGTTGACTTACTCAAGGTAATGGCTGGTTGGTGATATAGTAGAGACCAGAATACACACGTAAAATTTCTGAAAAAGGCACTACCCAACTTTCTCTTCAAATAAGAGTTATCATTGGTTTCAGTTTACTTTGAAAATAGGATAAGAAATCTGTTGTTTCGTGTTTGATAAGTGAATCAGATTAAAAATAAAGCCACACAAAAAATAAATAAACATCTATTTGCATGTGCTATAGTTCAGATAATGCTAGTCCCTGAGGCTTTCATTTTCTTTTATTTATGAATAATGTATAACTATATAAAATATCTAGTGAATCAGTAGAATTATCCAAATACCTGCATGAAAAATTAATGTAAACCTGAAACTGCATTTTCTTTCAGAACCTAATTTTATTTACTATAAGTTAAAACATAAGACTACTGACCTCTGTGAGTTTGGATTTTGGTTAGCTCTCATTCACCATTACAGAAAAATTGTAAGAATGAAGAAAAATGATGTAAATTGGTAACGGTAGTTAAGTATTCATCATTTTCTTCAGAATCCAGCTCCCAGTATAATTAGTAAAATCCAGATTTGAGGGGAAAAAAGTTTTTTGGAAGCGCCTATCCGTAGACACAGGAAGGGAATGGTTCATTGTTTCTGCTGAATGTTACCATGTCAGAGGGTTGGGCATGAGCCATTATCTGTCATCTGCAGTAGCTCTATAAGGTGGCCAAGCTAAATTTATTGCTCCTGACTGCTCTGTAACTAAAATTACATCTTTTTCACAATTATTTAGAAGAAATGAGATTGGCAATGGTTATGAAACCATAAAATGTGTATTCAACTGTAGGTAAGGGCACAGTCAGAATACTGTTAGCAGTATATTCATTATACTTTATTTTCCATATTTCAATTCTAATACATAAACTATAGGCTATTTCACATCATCCACAGAAATATGATTTCCATTTCCTCATAGATTACCAATAAAGCAGAGAAAAGGCCTACTGAGCAGGAGTGGGTTAGCAGCAGGCCTGTAGAATTAATACTTTTCTGTAGGTAGGAGGAGGGACATTGAAGAAAAACACATCAATAGTCTTAATTTTCTCCATATAATAAGAAGCACAATTGTCTGCTGTGAATGATAGAGTGGAGATTGAGTATGGCACTTATGAAGATTCATTACGATTTAGAATAATCCTCAAGAGGAGAGCACATTAGAGCTGATCATGGAAAAGTAAATAGGTTGCTGATTGGCCTTGAAGGTTCTGCTGAGGTTTGAGACTGTGCCTTTATGGAAGAATCAATCTATCCATTTGGTTGCGTTTCCACATCATATACGAACAGAGGAGACAAATAGTGGTGTTTAACATGGTTTCAGGGCAGGAATTCTGCTGTGTTTCTGAGATAGAGAGTGGAAGAAAAAGTGATTCCAGGATGCTGGTATGGCTAAGACTCATGTCAGAAGATAGAGAAGAATGAATAGAAAGGGAAGAAAATGTAATAGAAGCAGTTACCATGAAAGAAAATAAAGGAGATTTAAGTCACTTTGAAAAATAAGTCTAGAGAGAAAAATATTAAGAGATAACTGTTTGGAGCTGAGGATATGGAAGTACTTTCATAGATCTAGACTTACATTGGATCTGGATCTTTAACAATATGCAAAATGTAGCCCTATAGTTGGGCACTGGAGTTGAAGGAATAAAGAAAATGTGATGAAAGGGCTTTAAATAGGAAATCCCTATGAACAATAAAATGACTCAAACCCTAGAAGTTGAACTAAATCGTGATGAAAGGCAAGAACAGAGTTCAGTCAGTTTCTAGGTGAATGTTGTGGTGTAAGCAGGCTACTACTATTAAATTATGGATTCAAGAATGTGAGAAAATATACATTGCAAAGTAACAGTAAAATTAAAAATAAGTCAAACAATGTTTAGAAAGTGTCCATGGAGTGTAACAACTGTGCTGATGCCAGCTTTTGACTCTGACATAGATCAGGGATTGGCTAGTCATTGGTCTTCACTGTAGACAGAAACTAAGGAAGTGAGAGTTCAATTTTTTGTTTCTTTTTTCTGCTTTGTATTCAAAGCAGTGACCTGCTCTCCTAATTCTTTTTTCTGACTTTACAATAAAATTCAATATTTTCATCTCTCAAAGGTCCTAAGATTTTTTTTCTTTATGTTTAATAAATAAAACCCTGGGCAGTATAGAAAGTTCAAAGATTTGACTAGTAACTTAGCACTTAGGAATTTATCCTACAGAAATACAAAGATATGAGAGGGGTGAATTTTGTGGAAGAAGTTTCTTTGTAATATTTATGAAGTTTGGACATAATTTAAATGAGTAAAAAGTAATACAAAGATATATAGTTTTACGCCTGTTTGTGCCAGATATAATATAAAGTGTGAACTTATGATTTCATTTAATATTTTCAATATCAATATTTTAAAATTTGATATTTTCAAAGTGTTTTAGTATAATATACAATTCTTAAACAAAATATTGCATAAAAATAGAATGATGCTATAATATACCAGAAATAAAATATATTTTTTCCTATATGCATACACTCAAGGAATGAAATGATAGCACTAAACGTAGTTTTCACTGGATGGTAGAATTATGAGAGACATTCTTCCTATGGGCTTTCTCATTTTCCAAATCACAGCCAAATTAAAAATAGCAAGATTAGGGGTGCATGGGTGGCTCAGTCAGTTGAGTGAGTGACTCTTGATTTCAGTTCAGGTCATTATCCCAGGGTCATGGGATCTCAAGTCATCAGTCTCAGTGCTTATGGGGAATAAATTTAGGAATTCCCTGAGCCTGCACTAATGAGTTAACAAGGTTTAGGGTTAAAGCATCCAAGATTAAGTAAACAGAGCAAAAGTACCCCCAGCATAGAACAAAAGCATAGGAATAGGAAGCCACAGGATGAAAACATCCAAGGTAGGTAAACAGGGTTAAATAACCCCTAGCATAGGGGCGCCTGGGTGGCGCAGTCGGTTAAGCGTCCGACTTCAGCCAGGTCACGATCTCGCCGTCTGTGAGTTCGAGCCCCGCGTCAGGCTCTGGGCTGATGGCTCAGAGCCTGGAGCCTGTTTCCGATTCTGTGTCTCCCTCTCTCTCTGCCCCTCCCCCGTTCATGCTCTGTCTCTCTCTGTCCCAAAAATAAAATAAAAAACGTTGAAAAAAAAAAAAAAAATTAAAAAAAAAAAAAATAACCCCTAGCATAGTACAAAAGCAGCTCTAGAATAGGTAACAGGTAAACAGACAACCATAGCAGGGTGAAATTGCTTACAGTGGAACTAATTAACAAAAGAAAGGTGCCTTGTTGACCCTGAGGTAACAGGCTCTATCTGTCTTATTCCCTAGGCAAGTTAAGATAAACAGACATGGCACCTCATGCCTGCCATAAACAACCATCTGCTCCTAAACAACCATCTGCTCAGGCCCGGGATTTTGTTTTGTATTGACCCAAGCCCCTCACATTGGATATCTTCAAAACCCCCTTTATCTCTCACACATGAATTAGTGTTCACTGTTTCATTGTCTCTTTCTGCACATCTATCATGTTTGTAAGCCTTCTGATCCTAATAAAAATGGAGCCAGGACCCTTACTCGGGGCTCTTGTCTCATCCCAGCCATTATCCTCTCTCACATTTAATTCTGTGTCCACAGTCTTGCTGGACAAGAGAGAACTCCAGACTCAAAGTCTGTGACATGTTCTGAGCATGGAGCCTGCTTGGGATTCTCTCTCTCTCTCTCTCTCTCTCTCTCTCTCGCTTGCTCTCCCTCTGCCCCTCCCCCATGCGTGCACAATCTTGCTCTCTCTAAAATTAAAATTAAAAAAGTTAAAAAAACTCAGCAAGATGATAAACTTAAGCTACTGTATCAATAATCACATTAAATGCAAATGGCCTAAACACTACACAATAAAGGCAAATATTGTCAAAATGGTTAATAAAGCAAAAATTATATGTTGCCTACATATGGTTTAAATGTAAAGACACAAATAGGTTAAAACTGAAGGTTGGAAAATGATACATTTTAATACCAAATAAAGCTAGAATGCTCGTGTTAATATCAATCAAAATAAGCTTCAGGTACTACTTTCAGAAGTAAAGGTAAGAATATTACCTGTAATAAAGAAACAAGCATTTCATGATGATAAATGGGGTAATTCAGTAAGAGGATACAGCAATACTAAATGTTTATGTATCTAATAACATAGCTTCACAAGATATGAAGCAACAACAGAGAACAGCAAGGAGAAATAGACAAATCAAAAAAGAAATAAAAAACAAAACATTGTGCGATTACAATTAATACAATTAATACCTTTGTTTCCTTCAGAACAAATAGGCATAAAATCAGTATGATTAGATGACTTTGAGAACACTATGGACCAGTTTGACTAGTCATGTGTCAGTCAAATAAAGTATAAAACATATTCCTTTCAATTGCATATGGAACATTTACCATAATAGGATATATTTTGGACCATAAACCAAATCTCAATAAATTTTAAATGATTTAAATTATACAATTCTCAACGCATGAAAAGACAAAAAAGAATTAAATCTTGCCATGTGCAACATTGAGCTAGTGAGTTTTACGCTAAGCAAAATAAGTCAGTCAAAGACAAATACCATATGATTTAATTCATATGTGGAAATTAAGAAAAACAAACTTGCATAGAGAAAAAAAAGAGAAGAGGCAAACTAAGAAACAGACTCTTAACTATAGAGAGCAAACTGATGGTTAGCAGAGGGGAGCTAGGTGGGGAAACCGGTTAAATAGGTGATGGAGATTAAGGAGGGCACTTACGTTGTATGTAAGTCTTGAATCACTAAATTGTACACTTGAAACCAAAATTACAACTGTATGTTAACTAGGTGGAGCTTAAATAAAAGCTTAAATAAATAATATAATTTCTCTCCTCTGATCAAAATGGAATTAAATTAAATTAAGTTAAGATCTCTGGAAAATAAATGTATATGTATAGCTGGAAACAAAAAAATTCTTCTAAATAACCTATGGGGAGAAAAATAAATTCAAAAGATAATTAGAAAGTATGTTTCATTCATATTGAATGAAAATGAAGGAACGATATATCAAAATTTGTGGGATTCTGCTAAAGCAGTACTTATGGAAAATTTTATAGCATTTAATAACTCTGTTAGAAAATAAGAAATGAAAGGTAACCAAATTAGTGACCTAAATTTCAACCTAAGGGAACTAGAAAAATGAGAGCAAATAAAATCAAGGTAAACAGAAGAAAAGGAATAATAATGACTAGAACAGAAATTTTTAAATTGGAAACAAAAATAGTTGAGGAAATTCAATGAAAGTCAAGAGTTATACTTGGAGAAGATATATAAAATTGATGCACTTCTAGGGAGACTGATTAGAGGAGAACAAGAGAGAGAGAGAACATATTTCTGATTTCAAGAATGAGAGAGGCAAAATAATTCTAGATTCTTTAGGTATTAAATGAATAATAAAGGAATGCTTTGAACAATTTTATGATAAGCGTTTAATTATAAAACTTAGAATAAATGGAAAGGTACAAAGGTAGAAAGACATCCAAAGCACACACAAAAAAGTGGGGATAACCTGAAATAGCCTCATATTAAAGAAAAGTACTTTGCTCTTTAAAGCTTTCCTGGAAAGAAAACTCCAAATGACTTCATTGGTAAATACTATCAAATATTTACAGAAGAAATATTATAAATTATATGTAAACTTTTCCATTAATGTAAAGATGATGGAATATCTCCCAGTTCATTTTAAGACATCAACTTTATCTTGATACTAACAGCAGACAAAGACCGTGCAAGAGAATCAGATTACATCAACATCCCTCCTAAACATAAATGTAAAAATTCTAAACACAACACAAAGTAATTGTATCCAACAATAATAAAAGATAATACAAATTTTTTTATTAATAATAAAAGAATAAAAAACAAAGGTGTTTTATCCTAAGAATGCAAGTTTTGTTCAATGTAATTGAACATACTACAAAACAAAAAACTATAACCTAATGATTATCTGTATAGATAAAGACAAAACATTTTGAAAATCTAACTTCTATACGTGATATGAACTTTCAGTTAATTAGGAATAGAAGTGGATTTCCTTGACCTGATCAAAATCCTACAGTTAATATCATTCTTACTTGTAAAAACCTGAATATATACCTCCTAAATTTAAAAAGAAAAGACAAGGATGTCCACTCTCTCTACTTATATTCAATATTACACTAGGGAAACTATATAATACAATGTCATGACAAAGAAGAATTAAGAGTTACTCATATTCAAGATTAGAAGGATCAGTCTTTGGGGCGCCTGGGTGGCTCAGTCAGTTAAGCAGCCGACTTCGGCTCAGGTCATGATCTCACAGTCCGTGAGTTCGAGCCCTGCGTCGGGCTCTGTGCTGACAGCTCAGAGCCTGGAGCCTGTTTCAGATTCTGTGTCTCCCTCTCTCTCTCTGCCCCTACCCTGTTCATGCTCTGTCTCTCCCTGTCTCAAAAGTAAATAAAATGTTAAAAAAAAAAAAAAAAAAAAAAAAGAAGGATCGGTCTTTGCAGAAAATACAATCTTTACAGCATAGTCTTCTGGAAAATCTGTAGATATCTACAAAACAGCTACTAGAACTAAGTGAATTGAACAAGGTTGGAGGATTTAAGATGACTATAAAGAAATAATTAGAAAATGAAATTATTAAAACAATAACATTTATAGTAACATAAAATAATATGAAATCAAAAACCTGATATGACATAAAAGATCTGTGCATTGAAAACTACAGCATGGTACTGAGAAAAATTAGAGAAAAACTAAATAAATGTAGAGATATACCATGTTCATGAGTCAGAAGATGTAATATTGCTATATGTCAATTTTCCTAAAATAGTTGTGTGCACAACACTTTGCCCTACTACTTGTGTTCAACTACAAATGCACACCACAAATTATTTTGGGGACAAAAAGCAATAAAAAATAAAAATAAAAATAAATAACTGCAATTGCTTTATTATGCAATCTAATCACAGTCCCAACTTGAGGAATCCACACTGGCAAAGGAGTTCTGGCCCCTGAGAGGGGTTCAGTTAATATTGCAACAGATAATTTTATAGAAATTGATAAGCTGATACTAAAAAAGCATATGGAGGGGTGCCTGGGTGGCTCAGTATATTAAGCATCTAACTCTTGATTTTGGCTCAGGTCATGATATCCTGGTCATAAGATTGACCCCTGCGTTGGGCTCAGTGCTGGGCATAGAACCTGCTTGGGATTTTCTCTCTCTCTCACTCTGTCTCTGCCCCTCTCCTGCTCATGCTCTATTTCTCTCTCAAAATAAATAAACTTAAAAAAATAAAATAAATGGGGCATTTGGATGGCTCGGTGGATTAAGCATCTGACTTCAGCTCAGGTTGTGATCTCATGGTTTGTGAGTTTGAGCCCTGCATTGGGCTCTCTGCTGTCAGCACGGACCCACTTTGGAGCCTATGTCTCCCTCTCTCTCTGTCCCTTCACAACTCACACTCTCTCCTCTCAAAATAAACATTTAAAAAATAAAATAAAGAACATGTGGAAATGTAAAATATAAAAATTAACTTTCAGTGATCATAGAAATAAATGTAAAATCTTAACCTATAAAACTTTAAAAATAAAATACAGGAGAAACATTTTGTGACCTTAGATTAGACAAAGGTCTTTTAGATACAATTCCCAAGCATTATACAAAAAAAAAAAATCACATTGATAAAATGAACTTAAAGTTTGTGCTCTTTAGAAGACACTGTTAAGAAAATTAGAAGACAATCAGCAAACTAGGAGAAAATATTTGTGAACCACATATCCATTAAAGGACTTCTGTCTAGAACATAGAAAATACCTATCAAAATTCAAAGATAAGTAAAGAAGCTGATTCTAAAAATTGGCAAAGTATCTGAAGAGAAAATTCACCAGGAATAATATTCAGATGATGAAGTAGAAGATGAAAGACAAGGCAACAGCACACAGTTAGAATAATGCACTTTAAAAGCACGAGGAAACATTATTCCACAACCATTAGAATGTTTGTAATACAATTATTTCCCATGCCAAGTGTAGTAAGCACATGGAGCAGTTGGCATTTTCATACACTTCTCACAGGAATGTGAAATGCTATGAACATGAATGTTCATGTCACTATTTTTGATAGCTAAAACTGGTAATAGTTCAATTGAATAAACAAATCCAGGATATCCATACAATGAAATACTGTTCATTTCTAAAACAGAACGAGACACTGATATACACAACCACACAGATAAATATCAAAATAGTTATGCTGAATAAAAGAAGCCAAACAGTATAGAAAACATACAAATAATTTTCTTTTACATAAAATTTAATAAATTGTAAACTAACCAATAATTGCAAAAAGCCTGGCTCTGTTTATCTGGGAGTTGTATGGGACAGAGTGGACTGACAGGGAGAGATTATTAAGGATCTTAATAATACTTTGGAGGGTAATGGATGTGTTCATTATCTTTATTTGGATGATTGTTTCATGGGTCTATGCATGTGTCAAATCTCATCAAATTACACAGTGTATTAAGTATAATTTATTCTATGTAAAATTTATATTCTATCTCATTTTATACCTTACTAAATCTATAAAATCTTTCAATATTTTAACATGTTGGGGTCATTGAAGCAATATGCTACCCAGGAAAAAATAAGCATTTTTCTGGAAATTAATTAAAATAGATATGATACAATGCTATAGTTATTATACCAAAAGCAACAAATTAGTTCAATGTTAGCATTCACAGTTTAATGTTTTTAAACTTACTAAATTTTTAAGCATCAGAATGTGAGCAATTAAATGTTTAATTGGTTAATTTTTACCCAAAACCAAATGTCTGATTTGACAAAATTAAATTTATTACCTTATTTTAGTAATTTGGCACCACCTGGTCACATCCAAAACAAAACAAAAAAAAAGACATTTTTAGAAAAATATTTATAATAGTAACACATGAATGTAATATTTTTAATAATTAATTAAATCATTTACCCTACTTGGTCCTTAATCTGTATATCATGCAAGTTGGTATACACAGAAAAAGTTTAGAGTACACAAAGAAATTAAGACTTCCTGAATCCTATTCTCAATGAACATACGATCTATTTATGAAATAGTCATTTACAAAATAGATATTTCAGCTGAGTAAAATAAAATATATTTGTAAAAATATACATCAAATGAAGAGGAGATTATTTTTGGTTGCAATGATCAGGAATAGATTTCTAGTCTGGAAGAGGAATGAACACAGTTTAGAACATTTGCAGAGTTTGAATAAACCAATGGGGAAAGTGGAGTAAAATGCCATTGCTCTTTTTGGGAACTAAAGAAATAATTTATAGATTTGAGTTAAGTCACAACTTACATGACTTCCTTTCTGTTATGCAACAGAACGTAAATATCACTGACATTTAGTAAAGTATTAAAAGTAGTTCTAATAAATCATATAGATAAACATTGAATCTGGTAAAAAAAAATGGTTGAAACAAAGGCAAGGACTCAACATACAGTAAATCTCTGGATGTGTTTGGGGTGGCTGGGTAACTCACTCAGTTAAGTGTATGACTCTTGGTTTTGGTTCAGGTCATGATCTCATGGTTTCATGAGTTCGAGCCCCACATCAGGCTATATGCTAACAGCACAGAGCCTGCGTGGGATATTCTCTCTCTCTGTCTCTGTCTCTGTCTCTCTGCCCCTACCCCACTCACGCTGTCTGTGTCTTTCTCAAAAATAAATAAATATAAAAAAATTAAATCTATTAGGATGTATTTATATTAAATGCTTTCATCCAAGAAACATCTTGAACATATTCTATTCTATTCTATTCTATTCTATTCTATTCTATTCTATTCTATTCTATTCTATTCTATTCTATCCTACCTATTTGTTGAGTACTTTAGAGGCATCAGAATATTTTTAGGAATATAAGAATATAGACAACTAAAGATTCAGTTATGAGATAATATACTGAGGTTTATGCAGTGTGCTAGAGGATCACATACATTTTTTTTCTAGAAATGTTTTGTTTTATGTTGTAGTGATTGAATATGTACCCAAAAAGAAAAGCACTCAGGTTAATGACTTGAGGGAAAGGATACAGGATTATGACATTCACTGAGAATAGGCAGAACAAAAAAAGGTGATGGAAACTTAGAACAAAGGTAAAGAATTAGGTAAGTCTGGCCCAGTTGGTTTCAGACCTCAGATATGTGTGCATATTAAGCCACATGGTACAGTAGTATGGAGTGAAAAGGAGCCATAAATTCAAGAGTCATCAACACATATGGTAAGCAAAATCAGGAGACAGTATGAGTTTGTTCAGTAAGATCTGTTAGATGAAGAAGAACACATTAAACAAAACAAATGAGCGAAAGAAAAATAGAGAGACAAGCCAAGAAACAGACACTTAAATACAGAGAACAAACTGTTGGTTACCAGAGAGGAGGTTGGTGGGGGAATTGGCAAAATATATGATAAGGATTAAGGAGTGTGTGTTGTGATGAGCACTGGGGGATGAATGGAATTGTTGAATCACTAAACCGTACAGTTGAAGCTAATATAACACACTATATTAGCTACACTGGAATTAAAATGAAATAAAAATGTAAAAAATAACCCTGAGAGGGGTGTCTGGGTGGCTAGTCAGTTGAGTGTCAGACTTGGGCTCAGGTTATGATCTCATGATTCCTGAGTTCGAACCCTGCATTGGGATCTGTGCTGTCAGCGTGGAGCCTACTTTGGATCTTCTGTCCTCCTCTCTCTCTCTCTCTCTCTCTCTCTCTCTGTCTCTCTCCCTCGCTATCTCTTTCTACAAAAATAACTAAACATTTAAAACAAACAAATAAAAGGCTTACATTAAAGACAACTGTATTAAAAAAAAAAAAAACACCGAAAAAGAAACATACATATGGAGCATAGTAGGTAGAGAGAGTAAGCAGGGGTGATTCGAGAGTAGGAAGGGAATGCATGTCTTCTAGCATACTATATAGCTACCAATTGTTTGTATGTAAAAGTATGCTACATACATTTTCCATAAAGTTAAAAAAATCTAATTAAACATTTTAGCTTATGTATTTGTATTTATATAAAAACTACCTTCCATGGATATGTGTATACACTTGACAAGTATTTACAGAAATATTGAGCTTTAGTAGAAAGTAAGATAATATGTCATTTAAAGAAAGTTGTATCGTCATATTTGTTTTCTTCATGATCCTAAATGTAAGATGTATTTTTTTCAAAGGGAAAAATAAGAAAGATTTTCAAAACAAAGTAAATAATACTAATTCAACCCATAGTCTTTTGAGTTAATTGCCATATTTTGGATCTTTGAGCAAGTCACAATTCACTCAGGTCTTTTCAAGACATATAACTAATATTACATTTGATTTTTTTATAGTTCTTGATGTCTTGAATTATGGTTGCAGCACGGCATATTTTATTTGGAACTATACTCCATTCACTTAAATAAGAAGCTGTTTTTTGAAAAAGGGCTGAATTACCCTGCACATTCCACATACTTATTTTGTCCAGCAGGGATTTTAAAAAGGATGCTCACATGATAATTATTATCTGCTTCCTGTTGGCAGCTGCTCTATTTCAAAAACAGAGGTTGTGATGTTCCATGTGACATATTTTGTGCTTCTCCTCTTGATGAAGGAAAGGGAAAGAGCTAAACTGATTTAAATTAAATTTCGGGAAATGATGCTTCAAAGTTTAAGTACTTATATGCCAAGTTTCAGAGAAAAGCAAATAAAAACAGCCAAGTTATAAATCATTCAAGAAGGGGGATTTATGATGGAAACAACAAGCCAGGTTTAACTATAGCTTCTCTGCTGGGTTCTGCTCTACAGAACGGTTATAATAAATCGTGCAATGAATGAATAGAAAATAGAATTCTTTTAACTTCCTAAGGATAAACTCCTGAGACTTACTTCTCTCTGACTTTGTATACTTATGCATGCATATCTCTTTTATTATTACAGATATTTTACACTGCTTGGACTGTATCATACCATCTTTCAGAAAGCAAATTAGATAGCTGTATATGATCATATGGATATTCATACTCTATTTTTTATTTTAATTTGGTATATTATGCATACATTGCCAGGGTTTCAGTACACCTTGCTGTAAGAAACCTAGCCATCTTTGAAGAGGCTATGGAGAACACATTTCAGAGAGCTGAAAACACCATTTGCAATTTTATAAACAACTTGAATATTATTTAAAACCTTTTCTTCATAATTTTAGACTTCATTTTCAGGTTTATTAAAAATATAATTCCTGGGCCCCTGGGTGGCTCAGTCAGTTGAGCTTCTGACTTCGGCTCAGGTCATGATCTCACTGCCTGTGAGTTCCAGCCACACATTGGTTTCTGTGCTGACAGCTCGGAGCCTGGAACCTGCTTTGGATTCTGTATCTCCCTCTCTCTCCGTCCCTCCCCCACTCATGCTCTGTCTCTCTGTCTCAAAAATAAACATTAAAAAAATTAAAAATATGTATATAATTCTTCTCATCATTTTTGCTAAATCCATCCTATGAAATGTTTCCATAAAGACTATCCAGGGTGGGCCAGTACATTTTTTTTTCACAACTAGTATAGTTTTTTCCCTCCATCTACATTAATCAAAATCTTGTAAGTTCAAAGGAAAAAAAAAACTAATGGAAGTGATTAAAGAGAGAGAGCAGACAGGAAATAAGGTGAAAAAGGACAGAAGAAACCAGGAGAAGGACATAAAGTGGCAAAGACAGGAGGGCAATAAATTAGAAGAAATATAAGGAAAAATATCACAATAAATTGTCTATCAAAATATAGGATTACTGGTATTTAATATTCTGGATAATTTTATATTTAATACAGAATTTAATATTCTGTATATTTGTTGCCTAAGAAACCAAAGCAGACATAAAAAAAGGAATACAGGAAAATAATTAAAAGGAAACAAAATTTTATTTTAATTTTTTAAAAGTGTTTATTTTTGAGAGAGACAGGGTATGAGTGGGAGAGGGGCAGAGAGAGAGGAAGCTGAGCTGTCAGCACAGAGCCTGATGTAGGGCTTGAACTCACCAGCTGTGAGATCATGACTTGAACTCAAGTTGGACAATTACCGACTGAGCCACCCAGACGCCCCAATAGGAAACAAAATTTTAAAAGTTCACATATCTGAAATTTTCCCACAGACTTAATGACGATTGAATAGTTTAATCTAGTTTACTCAGATTAAAAGTGCCTTAAAAGGTAAGCTTCTTTCTTATTTTGCAGTGCCTTGGGTTCAGAAAATTATTATAACTTTGTCACCTGTAATTTTTCAATTTGTAGACCTTTCTATTAGGTAACCAGGAGTAATTATTTTCTAAGGAAAAGCATTTTCAAATCAATTTGTTTCAAATTTTCAGTCAAAAAAATTATTTTGTACTAAGGTAGAACATAAATGAGACTTCAAGCAAGGGCTCTTTATGCTCATCCTTAAATGGGTGAATGAAGGGCATAACATGTCAAAGAGTCATTATGGACTTTCTGAGAATAATTTTCCTTAGAATTAGGAGGACAGGAAAGGACATATACTCTACCTGCACGCATTTCAAAGTTTGCAGCAATGTCAATGGGAAGAGTTTTGGGAAGTTCACCAGCTGTGATTCTCTTGCAGGGCTTGCTCATGAATATGAGGATAGGAAGTAGGTTAAAAGCTTAATGCTAGGGAGGCAGCAACAACAGGGAAGAAACAGTATGACAAAAGGGGAAACGCTGCACTATTTTTTTTTTATTTCAACATGTCTGTGAGATTTAGCAAAGAGCAGAACGTAATAGGAGGGAGAGAGAGATGCACCCTGCAGTAAGCTGTTATGTTAGGTTCACTGAAATTATTTGACTAAGTTCATAGGCAATTATGTATTCTTGAATGGACAATCGGATTTTATTTACAACTGACAGCCTACATAATTAGAAAAGGCTATCCCCAATCTTTCCATGTGATTTAGTTTGTAAACAACATCAAAGCTTTGTTTTCTTTAATGATGTTTATAAGGAATAGAAGACAATGAAATGGTCATGGGTAATTGTAAGGTGCTACTTCACACAGCAAGACTTAACTTTTGACCTGCTATCAGGAGAATGTATAGCAGGTGAAGTGGAAAAGAAATGGACTAACAATCAGGAAACTAGGGTTTTCATCTTAGTGTTGCCACTAATTAGCTGTCTGACCAAGAGCATCACGGTGTCTCTGAATTTGAGTTTTCTTATCTGTATAATGAAGCGGTTGTTGGTCAACAAAGCCCTTTCCAGTGCTCAAAGTCTATATACATTGCATTCTCTTTTCTAGCAGCACAGATAGATTTTTGCTGACCTATCCATGTGCATTTTTCTGATCATTTGTGAGTAATGCTATGCTCCAGTGACCTTGACTGGCAATGTTTACAGGTACAGTCTGTGTGACAGAGGGACTCAAAGTAATTCGTTCAAGAACCAAAATCCCTACAAGTGCCAATTAGCAAAGGGCCCAATCAATGAACTACCCTGGTGACACTGTCATGCCAATAATTCCTTGGGGATGTCTCCATGAATGTCTATTTGACTAAGAATGAATTGCATACACAGTGAAATAATCAATTAGAATTTCAAACAATTGGACAAGGTATACTCTCTTGAGAGCAAAATTACAGCTTATATTGCTTCTTCAACTGTATCTTTATGATACAGATAGAAAAGTTAGAAAAAGATCAGTGAATTAAAGAGATTATAAATCAGCACCCATGACATTAAGAATGTTTCTATGAGGTAAAGTAGCATGCATAAATATACTTAGATTTTAATAGGCCAACCTAATAAACATCAGTTGAGAGAGAGAGAAAAATGTTTATGTATAAAAAATGTTACATATATAATTGTATGTATGTGTATATATATATATATATATATATATATATATCACTATATATATACACAATACACACTATATATACAGATAGATATAGATATAGATATAATAGATATAGATATATAGGTGACACTGTAATTGTCATAAATATTTCTTTGGCTGTGTGCTTCTAAGCCTTTGTTTCAGTCTTATCTCAAAATCACTAGTATGTCTGCACCATGGTATCTTGTGGAAATATTGATATACTGTAGTTAAATTTTAATAAGTGTGTTCAATTTGTGGTACCTTTAACAATATAAGAACAAAATGATGAATGACAATGTACTTTTTAATAATACCTCTGAAATATGATATAAATAATAGAGTTTTGCTGCCTTTCTATTAACCAATTTATCTAAGGCACATTGTTTAGGAGAACAAGGTCATGAATATGAAACCAATGTGAACTTTATTCTGTTATGTAGTTACAAACTTTATTACTGGCATTTTCAAAAGCTCTTTTTCAAAGGCTTTCTTTGTCTAAGAAAAGACATTCTGAGAAAATGCAGATAAATCAATATAACCCTTCATGTCGTTTATCAAGAATGATAGGCTGATAATGGGTCAGTACTGACACAGAATTCAAATTTACACATATAAAAGACTGAGCAAACCATATGGTCCAAACTATTGTCTGTGGACTAACCAAAGCAAATTGTTTTTCCCTTTTCTCTCCATTTCTTTTCTACTTGTCTCCTAGGGACTCTGTTATATAATTTAAAACATTTACCACTCTGAAATACAATTTGACTTGAAAAATACTGATCCAACCCAACCCTATTTCAGATGAATTCACTGAGTTCTAGAGAGTCAAAGTGACTTTCTAGAATCAAATAGTTTGTTAATACCAGAGTTGGAACCTAGGCCTCCTGACTCCATATGTAGCAAGTATCTTTTAGCCTTTAGACATTTATCTTTTAGGCTTTGTTTAGGCTAAAATCAAGACCAGTTATTTTTTTTTTTTTATTTTTTTTTTTTTTAATATATGAAATTTACTGTCAAATTGGTTTCCATACAACACCCAGTGCTCATCCCAAAAGGTGCCCTCCTCAATACCCATCACCCACCCTGCCCTCCCTCCCACCCTGCCCTCCCTCCCACCCCCCATCAACCCTCAGTTTGTTCTCAGTTTTTAACAGTCTCTAATGCTTTGGCTCTCTCCCACTCTAACCTCTTTTTTTTTTTTTTTTTTTTTTCCTTCCCCTCCCCCATGGGTTTCTGTTATGTTTCTCAGGATCCACATAAGAGTGAAACCATATGGTATCTGTCTTTCTCTGTATGGCTTATTTCACTTAGCATCACACTCTCCAGTTCCATCCATGTTGCTACAAAAGGCCATATTTCATTTTTTCTCATTGCCACGTAGTATTCCATTGTGTATATAAACCACAATTTCTTTATCCATTCATCAGTTGATGGACATTTAGGCTCTTTCCATAATTTGGCTATTGTTGAGAGTGCCGCTATAAACATTGGGGTACAGGTGCCCCTATGCATCAGTACTCCTGTATCCCTTGGATAAATTCCTAGCAGTGCTATTGCTGGGTCATAGGGTAGGTCTAGTTTTAATTTTCTGAGGAACCTCCACACTGCTTTCCAGAGCGGCTGCACCAATTTGCATTCCCACCAACAGTGCAAGAGGGTTCCTGTTTCTCCACATCCTCTCCAGCATCTATAGTCTCCTGATTTCTTCATTTTGGCCACTCTGACTGGCGTGAGGTGGTATCTGAGTGTGGTTTTGATTTGTATTTCCCTGATAAGGAGCGACGTTGAACATCTTTTCATGTGCCTGTTGGCCATCCGGATGTCTTCTTTAGAGAAGTGTCTATTCATGTTTTCTGCCCATTTCTTCACTGGGTTATTTGTTTTTCGGGTGTGGAGTTTGATGAGCTCTTTATAGATTTTGGATACTAGCCCTTTGTCCGATGTGTCATTTGCAAATATCTTTTCCCATTCCGTTGGTTGCCTTTTAGTTTTGTTGGTTGTTTCCTTTGCTGTGCAGAAGCTTTTTATCTTCATAAGGTCCCAGTAATTCACTTTTGCTTTTAATTCCCTTGCCTTTGGGGATGTGCCGAGTAAGAGATTGCTACGGCTGAGGTCAGAGAGGTCTTTTCCTGCTTTCTCCTCTAAGGTTTTGATGGTTTCCTGTCTCACATTCAGGTCCTTTATCCATTTTGAGTTTATTTTTGTGAATGGTGTGAGAAAGTGGTCTAGTTTCAACCTTCTGCATGTTGCTGTCCAGTTCTCCCAGCACCATTTGTTAAAGAGACTGTCTTTTTTCCATTGGATGTTCTTTCCTGCTTTGTCAAAGATGAGTTGGCCATACGTTTGTGGGTCTAGTTCTGGGGTTTCTATTCTATTCCATTGGTCTATGTGTCTGTTTTTATGCCAATACCATGCTGTCTTGATGATGACAGCTTTGTAGTAGAGGCTAAAGTTTGGGATTGTGATGCCTCCTGCTTTGGTCTTCTTCTTCAAAATTACTTTGGCTATTCGGGGCCTTTTGTGGTTCCATATGAATTTTAGGATTGCTTGTTCTAGTTTCGAGAAGAATGCTGGTGCAATTTTGATTGGGATTGCATTGAATGTGTAGATAGCTTTGGGTAGTATTGACATTTTGACAATATTTATTCTTCCAATCCATGAGCAGGGAATGTCTTTCCATTTCTTTATATCTTCTTCAATTACCTGCATACGCTTTCTATAGTTTTCAGCATACAGATCTTTTACATCTTTGGTTAGATTTATTCCTAGGTATTTTATGCTTCTTGGTGCAATTGTGAATGGGATCAGTTTCTTCATTTGTCTTTCTGTTGCTTCATTGTTAGTGTATAAGAATGCAACTGATTTCTGCACATTGATTTTGTATCCTGCAACTTTGCTGAATTCATGTATCAGTTCTAGCAGACTTCTGGTGGAGTCTATCGGATTTTCCATGTATAATATCATGTCATCTGCAAAAAGCGAAAGCTTGACTTCATCTTTGCCAATTTTGATGCCTTTGATTTCCTTTTGTTGTCTGATTGCTGATGCTAGAACTTCAGCACTATGTTAAACAAGAGCGGTGACAGTGGGCATCCCTGTCGTGTTCCTGATCTCAGGGAAAAAGCTCTCAGTTTTTCCCCGTTGAGGATGATGTTAGCTGTGGGCTTTTCATAAATGGCCTTTATGATCTTTAAGTATGTTCCTTCTATCCCGACTTTCTCAAGGGTTTTTATTAAGATAGGGTGCTGGATTTTGTCAAAGGCCTTTTCTGCATCGACTGACAGGATCATATGGTTCTTCTCTTTTTTTTTGTTAATGTGATGTATCACGTTGATCGATTTGCGAATGTTGAACCAGCCCTGCATCCCAGGAATGAATCCCACTTGATCATGGTGAATAATTCTTTTTATATGCTGTTGAATTCGATTAGCTAGTATCTTATTAAGAATTTTTGCATCCATATTCATCAGGGATATTGGCCTGTAGTTCTCTTTTTTTACTGGGTCTCTGTCTGGTTTAGGAATCAAAGTAATACTGGCTTCATAGAATGAGTCTGGAAGTTTTCCTTCCCTTTCTATTTCTTGGAATAGCTTGAGAAGGATAGGTATTATCTCTGCTTTAAATGTCTGGTAGAACTCCCCTGGGAAGCCATCTGGTCCTGGACTCTTATTTGTTGGGAGATTTTTGATAACCGATTCAATTTCTTCGCTGGTTATGGGTCTGTTCAAGCTTTCTATTTCCTCCTGATTGAGTTTTGGAAGAGTGTGGGTGTTTAGAAATTTGTCCATTTCTTCCAGGTTGTCCAATTTGCTGGCATATAATTTTTCATAGTATTCCCTGATAATTGTTTGTATCTCTGAGGGATTGGTTGTAATCATTCCATTTTCATTCATGATTTTATCTATTTGGGTCATCTCCCTTTTCTTTTTGAGAAGCCTAAGACCAGTTATTTTTAATGTGGCTTTTTTGTATATTCAAAATCTTGAGTTTATTCAGGAAGTTAGAACTCATATAATTTTTATGCAAATCAGATTCTTTCTCAGGAGATGTAATTAATCAGGTGAGAAAATAGAAAACAGGGTTTTCAGCTATTAGAAACAGATATAATAGTTTAGGAGCCTTCACTGGACAGATGTGGGAGAACCACTATATGGCAGGTCCAGATGTTGATATCTATCTGAACCCACATACTCAGTATAGCATCTGGACCCAGGATCACCAGAGAAAAGAGTCTCTGTATAATTACCTGCCCAACCTTCCAAAAGAATGCTCTCAGGAATTTTTAAGTAGAGAACAGCATACTCACCAATAAACTTCACAAAGGCAAATGACAATTGGCAGAGCCTTTGCCCTCCCCAGGCCCACAAAGGTATAGGACTACTTAATGGAAGCATAAGGGGTGAGTCTATTAAGGAAGCAGGTAAATGGGAAGTAGGACTTCTACATTTCCAACAGGGTAGGTCCATGTAAAGTTCATAATTTAAACAGAGAGAAAGAAGCCTGTTATTAGAAGAGTTACATTAACAGAACCGTTACGTTAGATTTGACAAAGAAACACTGATTAATTCCCAAGAATCTTTTCATGTCGGTCTTTGGCCAATTTAGCACAATTTAGGGTTTGCCCCCATGCCTCTAAGAGTTTGTAATCAGAAAATTTGGCATGTGCTTAATTAGAACACTTAGACAAAAAATCTCTGCCTTCTTTAATAAATCAACATGAAGCCAAATATAATTTAAAATTGGCTATATGAGCAGATAGCCACGACTAAGTCTGTGTTGATAAATACTTCTAAATTTTTAGTATTTTATTTTGAAATAATATTATACAAAAGTCATAAGAAATAAAGTGAAATTTTAATAGCATCAAGATAAACGAGCCTGATGTATCTATCTTCACACTGGGGACATCATTATTAATGTGGCTGGAATATCCATGGCCTGATGTCTTAAAGTGATGTGCCAATTTTTTGCCTCTGTGACACTCATTTTGCTTTTAAGCCTAATCCATTCATAAAGGGCCAGTTCTCAGCAAGATATGCTGTATGTTATTTGGATTGTCTCCGTGTTCAGCCTCTGACTTGATTAATGTTTTAATCCTATGGAGACAGAGAGCTGTATGTAAAAATTGAAAGATTTTCTTAAACACTTTTTGTAAGACATTGGGGCAAAAACTTCACTGTTTGATAATAGAGTAGGAGAATATAATAGTGGGGATGAGAAATTTCCCCTAATTTCCCCCCCAAACCAGCTCTGTTGGGAAGTGAGGGTTTTAGGACTGTCAAGGACATATAATGGATACAGATGCCTGGCAAGAGGCTGTGCTGAAGCCGTGGAAGATGTGGTAGCCAGGAGGATATCATAGTCAAGCCTGACTTACTTTCAGAAATGATTGACTAGAATTCTTCACGAGTAGGTCTAAGAAATCCCTTGGTATCCCCGGAAGTACTTTGAGACTGTTGTGTTGAGGATAAACACGAACAACTTGGGGCGACAACCTATAAAATGTAGGTTATTAGTAATATAGCATCATTTTATCCACTGGCTGTTAAAGACTAGGAAAAATTGATTTCGAAAGAATTTAATTTTCAAAGGAAAACTTTACATCTTCCTTTACCAAGCACTTGACTCATGTGACATTTTACTATTCCTAGACTTATGTGAAAATATGTTCTGAAGCATCTCCCATTTGTCCTAACCCTGGAGAAAGCTATTGTTGAGCAAGCAGTTCATGACAACATGACAGTGTAAAGGTTTATATAAGATATAGAGCAATGGTTCAAATGTGACATTGTGGTTACTCTGGGCTTTAAGAGTAGGCAACTCTTTTGGCCTTCTTGAAATTCCCCAGAGTCTTTTGGCCTTCTTGAAAGTGCTCACCCAGGGACCAAGGATTTCAGTCAGTGTCAATTGCTGAGAGTAGAACAGAGACTTCTAATTTTTCTGAAACAAGGTAGAACATTTGTGAGCAACATTCCTGGGACTGCTGACCTAGTAGAAAATATTTACTAAATCCAGTCACTATTTGAAATATTTAAATTGTTCCAACAAGAAATTCTAATTCCATTAATTGTTGATGACTGGAAGAAAAATACCACTCATGAGACTAGTAATACATTTTTATTTGAGTATTATCCTCAAGGAATTATTATTAACTTCCCTACAAATTATCACACATCTTAAAGTCTCTGTGTTGCATATTGCCAGTGCCTACAGGAAGTTGCACACTTGTAGCAAGTTTGTTTTTGTTTTTGTTGTTGTCGTTTGTGTGTTTTTTAAATGTACTTACAAGATCTCAAGACCTATATTTAATATTATCAAGATTCAGCTGTACTAATAGCCAAAACTGTTTCTACCAGTTGAACTTGTTACAGGTTTTAATTGGGTCATACAAACTAAAGACTTATAAGGAAGAACATTTGAGTTTTTTATATAAAAATATTTTGAATGTGATAAAAGATGTGATAACATCAGTTACTTAAAAAATCAAATGAATGAGCATAACCATGTGTTTTAAAATACAAGAAGAAATTCTGCATTTAATTTGTTTTGTAATTTAAGTATTAATCCACTTTTTAGACATGAAATTTGAAATCACCAATAAATTTAATTTATTGAAGTTTTGAAATAAATATAATAGAATCCTTTTGTTGTTGTTGTTGTTAATGTTTATTTATTTATTTTGAGAGAGCATGAGAATGCAAGCAGAGGAAGGGCAGAGAGAGAGGGAGAGAGAGAATCCCAAACCTGGGCTCAGTCTTATGAACTGAGAATTCATGACCTGAACTGAAATCTAGAGTTAGACACTTAACCAACCAAACCTCTGATAACAGATAATAGAATAGAATAATAGCATAATATAATCCTTCTTTTTTAAAGTTTATTTATTTATTTTTTGAGAAAGACAGAGATAATGTGAGTGGGGGAGGAACAGAGAGAGAAGGAGAGAGAGAGAATCCCAAGCAGGCTCTGCACTACCTAATGCAGGGCTGCATCTCATGAAACCATGAGATCATGACCTGAGCTGAAATCAAGAGTTGGACGCTTAACTGACTGAGCCATTCAGGTGCCCCTAGAATCCTTCTTATGCAAACTGTATATTCTAACATATAGCCTCCCACAATTATGTTAGTTATGAATGTCAGCTTATATATTTTAGATCTAAACAAAAATGTCATGTATTCTTATGTTAATTTTCATGTTTTCCTGCATAGTAGCACTTGTAAATTTACAAACAAATTATTCACTTGAACTAGTCATGAAAAGTAGGTAAATCTCAAGATACTTAATATGCTAAAGCTTGTGCAATTTGATCTCTTAGGATTTTCCTGCTGTTATCATTTAGTTTTATGTATTTTTTTTGTATACAGTAATATAGATATAAAATAGGAAGATATCCCAGTCTATACTGAGGAAAATGTCTTTTTAAAAGAACATTGACTTTCTTTATTAAACTAAAAGCACTGAAGATCAATTGTAAAAAGCATGAAAATGGATAGACTTAAGGTTTAAACTATGGAAATTATTAAATAAGCAGATGACAAATTCTCATTATATCATATCTGCTTATCTTTTTCAGTATGTGTAAGATAATTTTAGATGGGTGTATGATTATCCAGATCTAAGCATAGAGAAATAATGCTTACTAAAAAGTCACTGAAAAATATGTAGTCAATGATGCAGCAAGTGAAAAACACAACAAAAGAGCAGAACAAATGCCTGTTTTAAGATTCAGTAGTCTATTTCAAGGTTCAGGAATAAATGAATAATTGTTATAATAATGAGTTGGAAACACTTTAACTTTGTATAATAAAGTCAAAAGCAAATTTGGATATTTGTAGTTTTTAATACATACTTGTTGCCAACAGGATGCTGGCTGTGACATTCTCTTCCACCTCCTCATTTATTGGAAAGCTTATACATATAATTGTTCTACAATAAAGAAGAAATAGTATATGCTCTTTTCATTCAGCTATTTTATGCCCCAAAGCATGATGGGGAAGTCATCTGAACAGCTCTGGAATGAATACACTATTAACCATACTATAACTCTAAATATAGTGAAATGACCAAGTAGTTTGAGATTGTTAAGGAGAAGTTAGAGGACAAATCCCTTTCAACTTAGCTATGGATTTTTTAACTCCCTGGAACATTTGGCTGTGGTTTGACAGCACAAAACACACTGCAGAATATCTTAACTCTTTTGTCTGAAATCAGTGCAGCCACATTGTCACGTTCTGGTTGACTGATTCTCAAGTTGTAATTCAGTTTGAGCACGACTTTTGTAGGAAATCTGGGACAAGGAAGAAGATGGTGATGATGAGGCTCCTGGAAGGGTGAAAGGCTAGCACACCACTGAGGATGAAAGTCTCTGTACATAACTTCTCAAGGAAAAACTTCACACAGGAAATAAAATAGTAACCTCTACATTCACATCACATTTTCTTTTCACAAAGTAGATAATTTCTTTAGTAAATGTTCTAAAAGAATACTTCATAATACTTTTTTCAAATTATTACATATGTGTCAGAAAACAGATAAAATTGAGAAACTATGTTATGTCAATTCAGCATTTGATCTATTTCCCTTATATAAAGAATTTTATTTGCCAAACAATATATTGTATTATAGATATTAGGGGAATTTACAAAAATTGCGTTCACACATTGTGAGTTTTATACACACACACACACACACACACACACACACACACACACACATATATATATATATATATATATATGTATGTATACACACGCCTTGGATATATATATGTGTGTATATGTCCCCCGGTCCTGATACAAATCTCCAAAAACCCTTGAAAATAAGGGGTAGTAGGAAACTCTTTTGTTCTAACATTTAGTCTTTGACCCCAGTTCTTGACACAGAACTGTAAAGACTTTGTAATAGGAGCATCTAAATCTGAACTCCTAAATCTCTTGGAATCTCTTGGGTGTAGGAACACTTTTGTTTTAATGAGGTGACTCAGGTGGCTCCTGGATTGGGTCTGGTCACCAGAAAGATCAAGCCATGATCAGAATCTTGGGACTTTCAGCCCCGCTCTATGTATCTCTTCATCTGGCTTTTCATCTGTATCCTTTATTATATCATAAACTGGTAGAAGTAAGTTAGTGTTTCCCCTCAGTTCTGAGTCATTTTAACAAACTATTGAACCCAAGGAGAGGCTCATGAGAATATTGATTTATAGCCAGTAGGTCAGAAGTACAGGTGACAACCTGGGACTTCAGTTTAATAGGAAATATAATATTTCTTATTATTTCACAATGTGTAAAAGTAATTTTTGTGAAATTGCTTTAACATTTATAATATATTATTTAGCAAAGAAAATTCTTTGAAAGAAAAGGGAAATATATTAAATGTTAAATTGATAAAATTGGGGCACTATGTGGGACTGAGCCCTTAACTTGTAAGATCTGACATTAACTCCATGTAGATAATGTCAAAATATAGTTGAATTAGGGGTGCCTGGGTGGCTCAGTTGGTTGAGCCGCTGACTTCGGCTCAGGTCATGATCTCACAGTCTGTGAGTTCGAGCCCTGCGTCGGGCTCTGTGCTGACAACTCGGAGCCTGGAGCCTGTTTCAGATTCTGTGTCTCCCTCTCCCTCCTCCATTCATGCTCTGTCTGTCTCTTTCTCAAAAATAAATAAACATTAAGAAAATTAAAAAAATATATAGGTGAATTATAGGACACCCAACTGGTATCATAGAGAATTGCTTGGTATAGGAAAAAACCCATTGGTTACCAGTGACAAAAATTCTTTGTTTGGCCAAACTTTAGTCAGGCTCTTCAACCTTCTTTTAGGCCAATCTGTGCACTGTGCAGATTCCAGTTTTAGCAAAAACCCTGATAAGTCAGTTTAACCATAAACCACCCCTCCCACCCCAGACACACACACACACACTCCTTATATCTGATCACCCTTGATATTTGGTAAGACTCTTTATCCTCCACCATCCCTCAGGCCTGGCTTTAGCAAGAATCCTGGTAGGCTGGTTTAGCAGAATCCCTCTTACTCCTTATGTTTCCTCTTAGTAATTTTCCATTCACTGACCCCCACCCTGTGCCTCAACTATAAATTCCCACTTGCTCATGCTGTTTTTGGATTTGAACCTAATCTCTCTCCCGCTGTAAAATCTCATTGCAGTGGTTCTTATTTCTATCACGACAGTCCTGAATAAAGTCTGCCTTACCATCTTTAACAAGAGTTGAATAATTCCTTCTTTAACCCTAGAGATGTCAGCAGTGCTCTGTGAGTGGTAAATGAGAAACACACAGAACCTTACACACTTCTGTAGATGAGTCAAGTTTCAATTACTAGGTATTTTTTATTCATTTTGTTCTGTAAGTTTAAGGCTATAACAACGTGGCAAATGGATCATGAAGAATTCTATATTAAAAGTATTAGTAATTCTGCTTCAGTAAAATTCAAGCATTCACAAAAGCATTTAAAATAACTAGGAAACATCACTGAAGAAAATTATGTGGTCCATACATAGTGGACATGAAAAAGTTGGGTAGCAAAGTTCCAGGTTATTACAGCTGGGTTGTTGGTAGGGTGCATGCCTTAGAGTGTCATTAAACAACTGACATAGAATCAATTACTTCTGCCCAGTGGGGGAGACTTTTTTCTAGGTAACCTCTAAACTATTTTCTTCCCACAACTCTTAACTCAGATTCCTCCTACTACAACTGCAGAGCTGAGCACAGACAGGATGTAGAGCAAAGATTTAGCACACAAAGAACTAATCCATTCCTGCACATCCAGGAAATGTTGGTGAAATTTTGACGAAAGCTTTGTGAAGGACAGCAAAGTAATATGTCTGGATTTCTTTAAAATCAAATTAGGAAAAGCAGTAGCTAGACCTTGGAAGTATGTTTAATGAAGACTCCATTTTAATCTTTGTTAAAAGATAAGCAGCTGACTCTTAGCATAGTCATCTCACATGAGATATATAGAACTAATATCCAAGAAAATCACTAAACAGAACTGCATAAAGAACTCCAATACATCATTAATAATAAGCCATCCAATAGACAAATGTCACATGATATGAAATAAAGAGGAACAGAAAATGAATATTTTAAAAGGTGTTCAATCATATTGGTAATCAGAAAAATGGGGGGAGAGATAGGTTATACAAATTTATACCCATTAAAGACAAAAATATTGTAAAAAAAGACATACAACACATAGTACATATTGGAAAGGTTTTGGAGAAACAGAAACCCTCAAACTTTATTGGAAAGAGGATAAATTAGTATGATTACTATGCAGTGTGTTAGAGAATATCTAAACATTTTAAATGTTTTAAAAATAAAGATTAAAAAATGAAGGATACAAATTTAAAAATTTTTAAAAATGTTTTAATATATCAATTAGCTTACAGCACTAGATATATCACCTACATGAATGTTTACAAATACTCAGTAGAAAACTTTTATATGGTTGTTTATTGTATTCCTCTTTGTAAAGAAGGAAACTGGAAAAAAAACAAAATCCCTTCTAATGGTATGTAGATATATAAAGGGAGGTATATTAATAAAATGAATCATAATCTAGCCATTAAAATGAGTAAATTAAATGTCTGTATCAATGTGTATATAAATATCTAAAGACAAATGAGACACTACAACTATGTAATAATAATTTATGTAAGCTTATAGACAACTATTTCAAATTTTCCATATAATTAGATATATTGGCAATAAATTTGAAAGGAAGAGAGATGAAAATTGTCCAAGAAGAGTAATGGAGGGAATTTCTATTTTTTTCCTATTTGTTAAAAAATCTGACGCTAATACAATGCATATTTACGTTCAATAATTGTGGCTGTTTACATGATTAGTGGATTATATTCTTTATAGCTTCATTTATTTCAAAATTAAAATATTTAAAATTATTATATCATATGTAAATTAAATGGTGTAACTTGTTAAGAAATGATGAAAATCTGAAGAGTATATGGTGAAAGAGAAGACATTTTCAGTTATGCAGATTCACAAAGGAAGGTTTTCAAAGGAAGGGAAATTTAGTGCACACAAAAATGTCTACTGTATTGTAGAAAAATAATGTGACCCTCCAAAACTATTGCATGTGCAATAGGCATTTTGAATTTCCTAATGTTGTACATCATTTCACAATTCATCTTTACAGTACACTCATGAACACAACAGCTTTCATGTGTTTTTAGCTGCTAATTATTAGAAATACTATTTAACCATAACTACACGTTTCAAATCTTCAATATGGAAATAGTTACAAAGTTACTAGTAAAACATTTTCATCAAATTGTGCATTGATTTTAAACATTAATGATACAAAATGATCCCAGGAAGAATCTCAGCGAGTGAGGCAGCTGGGTGTCTGAGTCTATTAAGCGTCTGACTCTTGATTTCAGCTTACCTCATGATCTCATGGACTGTGGGATCTAGCCCCACGTCAGGCTCTGCACTGACAGCACGGAGCCTGCTTGAGATTTTTCTCTCTTCCCCTCTCTCACAGAGTAAATAAATACACTTTAAAAAAAGATTAAAGATATTTAAAAAAATAATATATGAGTAAGAAGTAGCTATTGCTGATATTTAATCAATCAAACTATCCTATTCACTTTCTGAAATAGGATTTTGTTAATTATTTCAACCCGAAGAAGAATTTGAAATTGTCTGAAACAACAGGTATGCTTTTGAGTTATTTAATAATATCACTTTCAATATAAAGTGTGTAATGCCAGTTTCATGATGTAATATATTTACCCGCAATTTCCAAGGTTTGGTGTCGTGAAGTAAGACAAAGATTGATTAACTACATTTTATTTGTCTTTATATAAAAATGCAAGATTTTCTACAGTTCCCTTCTTGCCACAAGATAGTAAATCAATTAAATTAATATATTTATGACGTATAATTCTTTGAGGAATAACAGCTGAAGAACATCATTGACTCTTCTCTCCATCCTCTTGACTTTTTAAAGTCACCTATTGTTTGGGGCGTCTGGGTGGCTCAGTTAAGCATCCGACTTTAGCTCAGGTCATCTCACAGTTGGTGGGTTTGAGCCCCACATTGGGCTCTGTGCTGATAGCTCAGAGCCTGGAGCCTGCTTCGGATTCTGTGTCTCCCTTTCTCTGCCCCTCCCCTGCTTGCATTCTGTCTCTTTCTGTCTCAAAAATAAATAAAACATTTACAAAATAATAAAGTCACCTATTGTCTTTATAAAGTGACAAAAGGAGAAAAAAATCCCAGCAACAAAATGACTTATTTTATTACACTTTTGGTCAGCTTACAACAGAGCAATTCCATAGGTAAGGAAATGCAGAAAGAACAGTGTTACAGAAAATCAAATTCGTAGTTAGGGGTAAATACATATTTCAGGGTATGTACCAAAAAAAGGCGGAATTCAAAAATATTGTGAGATAGAATCCATATTAGGGATGATTAATAGGACATGTGGGAAATCATAATTTTAAACCATTTTTATTTGTGTCAGTTCATCTTTTTCCACCTCACGTTCCTTTGAACACACACATTTCCTAAATTCACTTGCTGAAGATCAACTTCAGTATTTAAGGAAACTGGAAAATATACCTCCTATGTTTGTACAATAGATATGATGATGAATTAAGATACCCACATTTTGGGGTGCTTGGGTGGCTCAGTCAGTTAAGTGTCTGACTCTTGATTCAGGCTCAGGTCATGATCTCATGGTTCATGAATTTGAGCCCTACATGAGGCTCTGTGCTGGCACCAAGGAGCCTGCTTGGGACTCTCTCCCTCTCTCTCTCTTTTTCTCTCTCTGCCCCTCCCCCCACTTGCTCTAGCAGTCTCTCACTGTCTCTCAAAATAAATAAATATTTTAAAAAATATACCCACATTTTGTCTAGAAGGAAAATAATAGAAATTTACTTTCATATTTTTTACAATTTAGATGTTTGTGTCAAACTGAAACAACCCCACAATATTTTATTGAACATATCCTTAATTGCTCAAATGTTAAAAATGAAATATCTGTATTCATCATTCTCTCTTCTCATTTTGCTTTCTCTTTGGCCATTTTTGACATTTAGTATCATGTATTCATTACATGGTAGAAAAGGTAACAAATCAGATGCATGCAATTTTTACATGTATTTTTCTGGTAACTGATTTTCATGGGGCTGGGGTAAAACAAATGCCTTTTGTTTTTATTGTTACTATTGAATTTAGAGTTGAGGTGTATCATTGTGTACCTGTATATGTTGCAGAAGTTCATGAACTTTCAGAGTCCATGTCTGTCACATGACATCACTCTTTGAAAAACAACAAACAAATGTACCAAAACTGGCCTTGAAATGGTTCATTGATCCCTAGAAATCATTGCTTATGCCACTTAAAAAAATAAAACCAGTCCTATTACTCTACCTGTAACTGACTGCAACCAAGAATTAATTTGCTAGGGTCAATGGCCACCATGTAAAAGAACAGAGATTATGGATTTAATTCTACACAATAAAGTCACTGCAGATTGAATGGAGGCAAACCTACCCAATTAAATCCTCTTATCTGGAAAGTGTAAATGGTGTGTGGACAAAGAAAATCTGAACCTCTTCTCACTTTGCTTTCCCCAACTGACACTAACTCATCAGATTCCTGTAAAGCCTAGGGTGCTTGTCAGTTTCAGTATCCAGTCCATGATGTCTGTGAAATAAAAGTACTACCTCATATTCTTTGATATATTTCTACAGAACATATTCACCAAAGGGAAACTGTACATTTCTTTTCCTTTCATATTTTAAAATCTTGACTAATGACTATGTGTTGCCAGATACAAGGATCCTTTTCCATTATCACTTTTATAAATATGTACCTGCTATTTAATGTTTTATAGAATAGACATCTGTTTTCTCTATATTGAGTTGGAAATATTTTGATCAGTTAGGGCAGGAGGAAAGTATCATAGTAAGGTCATCCTTTGCAAAATCTATTGTGTTTTCATGATATGCCCTGCATTATTATTAAGGCAGTATTGTAACTAATAGTTGAGTTTTGAAGTCAAATAGATTTTAGTTTGAAACCCAGTTCTTTCCTTTACTTGTAGTGACATCTAGGGCAGTTTGTGCAATGCCTCTGAAAATTATTAAAAAAAATACCAGGTCACAGAGATGATATATTTAAAGCACTTAGCAGTTTCTGAAATATAGTAATTCTCAAAAAAGTGATGGTAGTTATTATTATTAAAAGAAAGACTGAAAATAACTGGAAGATGGAAAATATCACCATGGAAATTGAAAATGGGAATCATAAGAAAAGAAAGACAAGTGAAATAGAAACATTCATATTCACAGAAAAAAAGGAACAGATAGGTTCTAAAAATGTGAAATGCCTATGCCTAATGTGATTATTTACTTTTGCAAATAATTATTCCCTGCATCTATCAACGCATCTCTGCTAATGAAAACCATTCCTACCTGGGGCAGCAAATCAGTTACATACACATATACCACCAGTGCTCCTTTCAATGCTTTGTGAATAATCAGAAAAACCAAAATGAAATGAGTATATTTCAAGAGCCACAATAAGAATAAGAATATGTCATACATTTTCTTGTTGTAGTAATAGTCCACACTAGACCATCCATGCCCTCTTGCCCTGTCACCCTAGGATCCAACTTACTTAGGCAAGGCAAACCTACTATATATTACTCTAAGTAGCATCCAGCTGCCTTCAAATATGCATTTGAATAGTCATATATTTCCATTAGTTTTCTGGTCCCATTCAACCTTGGAAACATAGTTATTGACAAAAGTCATTAAATATCAGACCCTCGCACTGTGTGATGTATTTTAATATTTCAACAATGTTTTATTTAATGAATGATCAGCAAGACAAGTGCTAGTTTTGTGAATCAGCCAGATATGAATGTCCTACTGATAAAACCTAAAACATGAAACATAAAACATATAGCACCATCACAAGCTTTCTAACCTTACAGTGAATAGAGATTCATTTCAGAAAAAAAAAAAAGTTCTATAACTGCCATTATTCTGAGTACTCAATAAAGCAGCAATGTTCACAGTGTGATCTCTGGGCTAGCATCCAACCACAAACTGTTAGCTTTCTACATAACTTTACTACATACATTTAGAGCAAGCAGTTAGAAACTTTAATGGCAATTTGACAAATTAAGTCTGTTGAATGTAATAAAATGGACTCATATTTTTATCTTTGTTTTTATTTTTACTTTTATAATGATATATTTTTTAAAAAAATATAACCATGTACAAGAGTTCGAAAAGGACTAAAAAAAAAAAAAACACACACACAACACCTGGTCTTTCACACAGATAGTTTGTGAGGCACTAAAATATGATTTTGCTACTCAAAGGACAGTATTCAAACTAGCATTTTTAGCAACTCCTGGGAGCATGTCAGAAACAGAATTTCCGGCCCCAATCCTGACCTACTAGTCCAAATCTGTATTTTAACAAATTTCTATGCGTTTAGTATGTACATTAAATTTTAACAGCTATTTGATAACTAACATATAATAAACAGCACATACATAAATTGTGCAATTTGGTAAATTTTGACACATGTGTACAACAATAAAACCATCACCACAGTGAAGATACTGAATATATCCATCAATCCCATAAGTTTCCTTTGTTCCTTTTAATCACTCCATTTTTCTGTTTGCCTTTCCTGCCGCATTTGTAGGCAATCACTACTGTGCTTTCTGTCACAGTAGATTACTTTTCATTTTCTAGAACTGTAGGAAATGGAATCATACATTGTTCAGTCTCTTTTGCCTGGCTGTATTTATTCAGCAATTATTTTGTGATTCATCAACATTATTACATATATCATTAGTAAATTTTTTTTATTTCCTTTCTTTTCTTTTTTCTTTTCTTTTCTTTTCTTTTCTTTTCTTTTCTTTTCTTTTCTTTTCTTTCTGTTCTATCCCATGTAGCATCCTATTACATGGACATATTACAGTTTATCAATTTCCCTGCTGATAAACTTTGGTTTGTTTCCAATTTTGGAGCTATTATAAATAATGTTGGTGTTAATATTTATATACAAGTCTCTGTGTGGACATATGCCTTATTTTCTCTTTCACAAATACCTAGGAATGCAATGCTCCAACCATATGATTGCTATATGTTTAACTTATTAAGAACTCTCAAGTGCTCACTTCAGCAGCACATATACTAAGAACTCTCAAATTATACTTGTACTTATTTTACATTCCCACCAACATTATGTTATTGTTCCAGTAACTCCACATTCTTGTTAGCATAGGGAATGATCAGTCTTTCCTGTTCCACTTTCTAATAGGTATTTGTGTTATTTCATTGTGATTTTCATTTGCTTTTTTCTGATAAGTAGTGTTCTAGAGTACAGCATCTTCTGCTAATTTGCATCTGCAAGTCACATTTGGTGAGATAACTGTCAAAGACTTTTGCCAATTTTTATTTGGCTCTTTGTTTTATTTTATTGGGTTTTGAAACAAATATTCTGGATAAAACTACTTTATCACCTATATGATTCATAAATATTTTCTCACATTCTTTTATATTGTCATTCTTTTAACAGTGACTTTTATCATGCTTTTCTATTATGTATCATGGTTTTATTGGTGTATGTAAGCTATAGCCTCCTAATTCTGGTCACAAACAGTTTCTCTTATGCCTTTTTCTAGAAGTTTTATAGCTTTAGTTCTTAAATTTAGGACTCAGGTTCATTCTAAAATAATTTCTATACATAATGGAAAATTACAGTCCAAGTTTTGTTTTGTTTTGTTTTGTTTTGTTTTGTTTTATATCCAATTGCTCTAGCATCATTTGCTGAAGAGGTTAAACTGTAGTACTTGTCTTTCCACCTTCATTAGAAATCCATTGTCGAAATATGTGTGGGTCTATTTCTGGAATCTCTATTCTGCTCCATTGATCTACACATCTGTTTTGATAAGAGTACCCCACTTTTTGGGTAGCTGTAGCTTTATAATAATTCACGAAATTAGATAGTGTTAGTCATTCAACTTTGTTCTCCTTCAAAGTTACTTTGTCTATTCTAGATTCCTTGTGTATTCATGTGAATATTATAGTCAGGCTGTCAATTTCTGCCAAAAATACCTGCTTGTGTTTTAATTGGGAATGCACTGAATCTTTAGATTATTTTAGGAAAATTGACATCTTAACTATATTAAGTCTTCTGAACTATGAACATGGTTTTTCTCTCAGTTTATTTAATTCTCTTATAATTCTCTTTCATTAATACTTTGCATTACTCAATGTAAAGGTCGTATATATCTTCGTTCTGATTTATCCCTAAGTATTTTACATTTTGGATGTGATCTTAAGATGAAAATACTTTTTAAATTCAATTTCTAACTGTTTATTTCAAGTTGAAAACATTCAAATGATTTATTTTTTTGGTATATCAATTTTATTTTTTTTTAATTTTTTTTAACGTTTATTTATTTTTGGGACAGAGAAAGACAGAGCATGAACGGGGGAGGGTCAGAGAGAGAGGGAGACACAGAATCGGAAGCAGGCTCCAGGCTCCGAGCCATCAGCCCAGAGCCTGATGCGGGGCTCGAACTCACGGACCGTGAGATCGTGACCTGAGCTGAAGTCGGATGCTTAACCGACTAAGCCACCCAGGCGCCCCTGGTATATCAATTTTATATACAGCAATTTTAGTAAACTAGATGAGGTTCTAGTAACATTTTAGTAGATTATATCATTTTTCCTGTTATAAATGATCATGTTGTCTCTTAATAGTCTAGTCTACTATTCATTCCATCCAGTGTATTGTTTATTTTATTTATTGTGTTCTTCACCTCTTATTGGTCCTTTTTTTACCTGTGTTAAGTGTGTCACTGCTGTCCTCCACTATTTTCTCAAATCCAGTGAGTATTTTATGATCACTACTTTAAATTCTCTATCCAGCATGTTACTTATCACCATTTCCCTTAGGTCTCTTGCTGTGATTTTGTCCTGTTCTTTTATTTGAGACATATTCTTCTGTCTCTTTATTTTATCTTACTCTCTGTGTCTGTTTCTGTGTAAACCACCCTTTCATTCTTAATATAAAGCCCACTTGGTCATGATGAATTATCTTTTTTACACATTTTTGGATTTGATAGCTTAAATTTTGTTTAGAATATTTACGTTTTTTTTCATGAAAAAGAATGGTCTGTGGTTTTCTTTCCTTATAATGTCTTTATCTAGTTTTGGCATCAGAATAAATAGTACCTTCATACAGTGAGTGTGTTGGGAAGTGCATCCTCTTTGTTCAATTTTTTAGAAGAAATTGTGCTGGATTTATACTATTTCTTCATGAAATATTTGGTAGAGTTCACCAGTAATGTTATATAATTCTGGATCACACACACACACACACACACACACACCACACACATAAATGCACATATTGCTATAGGCACTTAAAATACTCCAAAGAACCAAAATCATCTTGAAAGAAGAAAGGTATTTCACCTCAACTTACATCTTAAAAAAAACTAAAAAAGAAGAAATAAAACTAATGGCAAGGAGAATAAATGAAATAAAAAATGTCAGAGAGGACAATATACTGAAAAAAAAAAAAAACAAGAGAAAGTTCTATAAAATCAAATCTGGTTTTTAGAGAATACCACACACACACACACACACACACACACACACACTAATTATTTTGCATGTGAATATACAGTTTCAAGTTTTTTATGGTTACCTAGTTTCACTTAAGGTTCTATAATTTCCACTTCTGCAAAATTATCATGAATTACTCAAAAGTATACAATAAACAAATCAAATTTACTTAATGAATTTTCTTGGACATTGAAACTACATCCACCCTCAAAAGAATCATAATGAAGTAAATAAAAAAAAAGATGTCCAAACATGTTAGATTTATAATATATCAGATTGGAGATTGAGGAGCAAAATCATTTTAGTTGGCAAAGTTAGTAAAATATCTTTTCTTCTTTGCTGGATATGCCCCGTGGATATGTCAATTTGAAGCTCTGTTACAATGAGAGAAAAATAAGTGAGGGCTGAATGCATAAAATGTGTTATGTTGACTTAAAGCACTTTAAAATGTAGACCCGTCCTTTGATAACTAGATTATATTTTACTCGGTGCATCTGAGCAAATAAATATACAGAAATCAACATACCCTAGCAATTACTAGCCTTCCTAGTATCATACATTTTCCACCGCTCCTCTATTTCTCTGACATTGAGTAATATAATTACTATACTGGATGTTCTTTATTTTCTGTAAAGTTATTCTTCATTCGCTGCTTTGCAATGAAGTTGAAAATATGTTAAATTGAAAAATGCTTCAATGTAAAATGAATACATCCCAACCTGCTTATTTTTAAGAGGAAATAAAAATATTTCTTCAGTAATGTGATTTCAATCTGTGTGAGTTAGCCTATACTGATTATACAAGGGAGCTAGATTGTTATTATAAAAATAAAGAAAATGATTAAGCAAACTAAGAATTAGAAACAAATGAAAGTTCAATATGAAGATGAAGTTTAATTCTGTTCCTTCATTAATAGTTCCATATGTGTTTGTAATTTTAATAGTAATCATTTTAATAACTTTCTTGAGGAAGTTTAGCTTCTGTAACTTGAGAATTTGACACATTTGCATTTGTTCCTATTCTGGAAACTCATAATGTTGAAGATATATTGAAGAGTAATTTTGTTAAATTTAAAATTCAACCAGATATGCCCTTAAACCATTTGAGACAGATGAATTGTCAATAATTATTTAATAGTTCTTCTTTTCTCAATTTTTTTTTTTTTGAAATTTAGTATCTATGAGGAAAAAAAATGAGATGGTTGGACTGTTATATCTAATGCCCCTTTCCAGTTGTCTTTCCACTTTACTGTGATACTGACTTTTTGTATCTTTTATGGATTTTACATACTCTAACAACCATAATCCGTTGCCTTATTTTAGGGGAAGTAAAATGGATAAAATTGAGACATTGTGCCACCATTAACATTAACACATTTTACTTTAACACAAAATGGGCTAAGTAGTTGCCCAGAAAATGTGCATAAAAAATTTAAGTGATATCTAAATTGCAAAGCCACTTTCTGTGATTCAGTCATTTCAAAATGTCTGATTTTGAGGTTAATATTTTCATATAGACTAGGAGAAGATCAGATCATTAATCACGTAATATAATTCTGGAAGAATTAGTCAGCTCTTAAGAGGATGTGGGATTTATCTTAGCTCCAGCTAGGAAAGAACATAAGCAAAAGAAAGAAACATATCTTTTAAAAAGCATTACTAGAAGGTGAAAGAGGTTTTTGAAGTGGAGACTAAATAAAATGTAAACCAATTACCTTCCTTTACAAACACAGCTAGACAGGATTATTCCTAACTGGCTTAAAGATGCAAGATGTAAGATTAATCACTCAATCTGTGCTTCCCTAACTGTTACTCCCATATATTCATCATCAAACCTGGTGAATCATAAATGGAAATAGACAGATATAGAGTGTAGGTAGATTGTACACACACACACACACACACACACACACACACATATCCATACATATGAAATTTGAGTTATTTGATTAGAATTAACATCATGCAGCTGCAAAGAGGGTTTAAAGTCACAAGTAGTATGTTTACTTTGTCTTGATGACTTGAGACTGATGGTGAGTATGGATGACCCAGAGGTAAAGAAGTTAGATATGCATAAATGTGTGTGGTCTCTAGATTTATTCTGAGGTAAACTGGAAGACCCCTTTTATTCTATTTCTTACTGCTTTAATGGAAAAAACAAAAACAAAAACAAAAACAAAAAAAACCCAAATGCTCACCTGTAGCTCTCAGTCCTAGCAATAGTAAGATACCAGGTTCTGACTCACTCTACCCTAGGAAAATTCTACATTTTAAAACATGCCAAAGTTTAACTTAGTCAAGGACATAGACTTCTTTCATGCTTAGCCTGTGTAGCACCATTGCAGACTGGAAACCAGAGAATAAAGTACACTATAATGTCAGAAAAAATGTTATTAAATGAATATTGGTTAAAATTTATAGAAACTCTCAAATACCCCAAAGTAAAAGTCAGCCCATGATTGAAAACTGACTTACAAACTTGTAATAAACTTTGTGATACTAATAAGCAATCTGATTGCTTTGGTATTATGTCTTTTAAACAAGGGAAGGCTGTCAAGAAAACTCCCTGCTCTGTAACCAGTTGGTGGTTTGATTTGTTTATGTGGATTTGGACATATGGAACTTATTTTGTCATATAGACTCTAACAGGGTCCTGGTTAAAGCCAGGCCTGATATTGTTTTATTTTCATTCGCTGGGACTCCTAAATTTCCATTTTGGAGAAATGTTGCAAGACTGCCTTTGTAATTTCAAATGGAGGGCAACTTATATGGAGCAGGCAGAGGGAGGCACATGTTTTTCTCATTGTAAATATAAGTGTACAATGCATCATGTGCACATTTAACCTTATTTAGGTTAACTATTTTAGTTAGCATGATTGCTACTAGCTGTATATACAATGTTAGTATTCCTTCAAATTTGATCACCTTTCTCCAGGTGATATGCTTAGGAATATAAAGTCAATGTATGTTATTTTAAGCTTACACTGAGACTAGTTAAAAACAACTTACAAATCATTTTATAAAGAAAACAAAACTAACATTTTGAAGAAGTTATGCCTGTAGGTGAGTGTGTATGAATATGTGTGTGTGACTGTGTGTAGTGGCAAAGCATGGTACCTTCCACTTTTTTTATATAGAAAAAACTCTTCTAAGGAAAAAGAGAGAGAGAGAATTTAAAATTTATTATATACCTCCAACACTTGCATTCTGATATTTTTATAAAACAATAGCAGCAATCCTGAATTCACATGTATCTTCGATCTTTAAAGCTTGCCCCACCCCCTCAAATGCTATAATTTTGTAATCTCCAAAATTCTTCAACATTTTAAGTGTATCCTCCATTTTCAGAGTATAATTCATTTGAAGACAAAAATATGAATACTACTATATAGTCTTTCTCCTATCTACACTTTAAAAAGAGAGTCCATTCACTACTGTGGGGTTGTGAGTAAGATGCTTTCAGTTTCAGAGCATTTTACTATTACTACACAGATCTTAGATTGAGAATTTCATTTATGTGTATTTTGGTAGATTGCCATTAATTTTATTTATTACCTTTACAATATTAAGTATTACAGCCTAATTATAAAATTGAAATGCTTAAATCTTTATCTTTCCTTCTGTTTTTAGTATGCTATGATTCTAAGCTAGGTTTTAGACATAATGTCTAAATATTCTCCTCAATTGGTTCTTGAAATATTCCACAAGCAATGAATAAACCATGTTGAATTAAGATTGAAAGAACATCTCTTCGGATCAATCAGTTTGCTACTAAAATGTGTTCTGTGATATGAGTAAATCATTCTTAAGGTAATAACCATAGTTATGAAGCATATTTGAAAAATAAAGAACTATTCCATTTTTTTCTTCAAAAGTTTGAGTCAAAGCTAAATGTCTTCTAAAATACTAGGCATTCTGCCAGAACTCTGCGGGGAATGTCTTCTGCAGTTAGTATCACACTCAAATGACCACTTTCTTATATAGCACTTTAAACTTTTATCCTAAAAATAATGACATAGCTCAGTCAATGAATTTCTAGTTGTTCTTTTAATCATTCTGACCTCTCTCTCAAAAAAAAATTTGCACATATTATTCAAGTATTTAATGAGTGTCTCTGCAGTACAGTTTTACATTAATTGCTTTAGACCACTACTATGACTTGTATGTAGAAACATGCATATGAAGAAGAAATTAGGTTTCTAATTAACCAGTCCACAACAAGGCTATCTTCCAGATGTGAATTAGTCTTAAGGGCATTTATAAAGAGATGTTGTTTGAGGAATATTTGTGTCCATATCCTCACTAGTCAGGCAATTATTTATTTAGCAAAGTTCTGGCATAATTCCTGTACTATGAGCAAGCAGATTGCTGCTTTGTTTGTTTGTTTGTTTTTGGAGGCTTTTAACAACTAAGTGGGTGTATGCATTCATGGTTTAGCCCTGAGGAGTAATTCTAATCAAAGAATTTCAGGAGAGATAATCAAGGGCAATGGTGCGTATCTACTGTGAAAGAAAATTTCAAGCAGGTGGGAACTTACTAAACACTTCAACATGAGGATTAGGCTACTTAAAATGTGGTTGCTTTGACTATAGTTTCTTTTTTTCTTTTCCCCCAGATCTGAAAAAGACACATAAATTTTGGTAGATACGGTGGCACTCTGCATGCAGCCAGTAATCTAAAAGGAACTAAAAATCCTGAAATATCTCCAAAATTCTTTTTCAATAACTTGTTGTTGGTATCTTCAATTTTACATTTAGATATTTCTTCTTCCTGCTCCCTAAAATGTCCTGTGTGACCCCTTTGCTGGGCAAGTTTTAAAGTAGAAATAATCTTGAGAAGAATAGAAGAATAAATAGCAAGTCAATGTGGAATCAATTGGTTTGCCGACAGGAAGCATTAAGAGCAGCATGAGAGAGTACTTAGTGAGCTGGGTACAAAAAAAGGGGGCAAAGGAGTAAATTACAAAATAAGTAGATATGGAAACCGAATTAAAACTGCACCTATTTTAAGACATTGTTCCAAGCACTCATCACAAATGAATAATGACACCCATTAGTGAGCAATTATTTTAAAAACAGATTGTAAAATGCATTTTACCATTAACCAATAAGCTTTTAAATCTAATAGCATTTACCTTGCTTTTATGTACTAGAAAACATTCAATCTTTATTGAATGCTGGTTGGTTGATTGAAAGCATTAAAAGTGTCATAATACTCCTACTTTGATAAATTCAAATAACAAATAATTTTGAGGAATATCTAATTTCATATTTATAAAAATTTATTAAGAACATATGATGAAATAGGGGTGCCTGGGTGGCTCAGTTGGTTAAGCATCCGACTTTGGCTAAGGTCGTGGTCTCACAGTTCTTGAGTTAGAGCCTCTCGTGGGGCTGTGTGCTGACAACTCACATCCTGGATCCTCCTTCAGATTCTGGTCTCCCTCTCTCTCTGCCCCTCGCCAGCTCACACCTGTATCTCTTTCTGTCAAAAATAAATAGACATTAAAAAACTAAAAAAGAACATATGATAAAATAAAGATATATATTAATATTTAGTAATACATGAGTATATGAATTTCAATTACTTTAAATATAGTAGTCAAATTTACATAAAATGCACTTTTCCAAAATTAGTGACTACAAATTAAGTCAATCTAAATTGCAAATTGTTCTGAGATATATATTTGTATGTATATATAAAGAGAGAGACAGGGGAAGGGGAAGAGAGGGAGAAAGAGAATCTGAAGCAGACTCTACACTCAGCATGGACCCTAACGTGAGGCTTGATGTCATGAGGGTGAGATCATAACCTGAGCCAAAATCAAGAGTCAGGACGTGTAACTGGGCCATCCAGGTGCCCTTAAATAATGAAACGCTTATAGAAAAATAAAAGGGGGGTGCCCAAGTGGCTCAGTATGTTAAATGTCCAACTTTGGCTCAAGTCATGATCTCACAGTTGAGTTCAAGCTCCATATCAGGCTATTGACAACATGGAACCTACTTTGGATTCTCTTCCCACTTCTCCCCTGCTCATGCTCTCTCTCTCAAAAATAAATAAACACTTAAAAAAGATAATAAATAAAAGGTAAAAAGGACCTAATTAAATATATTGATGAGTTCTTTAATTTTTTTTAAATCATATATTGACCTACTTTGAATTTCATTTGTTTTGGGAGCAACTAACAGAAACCTTAGAGATTTTTACAATGGGAGACTTTTATTATAACAGTAAGTCTAATAACTAACTTATCTGCTCTTTGGACTGACTGATCCACATCCCTATTTGTAATGGGATTTATGATACCAATTTCTAATCACACACAAACGATCACCTCCCTGTTTGTCTTAAATAAGGCATGCAAAGAAGCAAAGTATTCAGAATAAGAAGTTTCTTATTCTAATAGTGTGTGTGTGTGTGTGTGTGTGTGTGTGTGTGTGTGTATGTTTGTGTGTGTGTGGGTATGTAGTCTTGGAGTTTTTTATATATAATATCACCTGCCAACAGAGATTATCAGATTTTTACTATTGAATATGATGTTAGCTGTGGGCCTCTCATGTATGGACTTTATTACGTTGAGATAAATTCATTCTACACCTGGTAAAGTTACAGGATATAAAGTCAACGTATAAAAATCAATGGCATTTCTACAAATTTAACAAAGTTTTTGAAAAAAGAATTAGTGAAAAACAATCACTTATAATAGCCTTCAAAAACAATAAATATGATTAAACTTAACAAAAAAGGCAAAAGACTTGTACATTGAAAACTATAAAACATTAATGACAGAAATTAAAGACACAAATAAATAGACAGCCCATGTTCATGGATTGAAGGATTTAATAGTGTTAAAATACCTTATGAACCAAAATTAAAAAAAAAAATCAATGTAATCCCTATTAAAATCCCATGACACTTTTCACAGAAAAAAATCCTAAAGTTTATATGAAATCACAAAAGACCCCAGAAACCTGGGAAAGAGAAAGCACTATGCTTTCTGATTTCAAATGTAATACAAAGGTACAGTAACCATAACAGGATGATACTGGTAAAACAAACAAACAAACAAACATAGACCAATGGAATAGAATAGAATGCCCAGAGGGTGCTTGGGTGGTTCAATCAATTTCAGCTCAGGTCATGATCTCATGGTTTGTGAGTTGGAGTCCCACATTGGGGCTCTCTGCTGTCAACATGGAGTCTGCTTCAGATCCTCAGATCCTGCTGAATGCAATCCCACTTTCAGGTATATATCCAAAATAACTGAAATTAAAATCTCAAGGAGATATCTAACTTCTCATAGTCATTGAACTTTTATTTGCAACTGCTAAGATATTGAAATGTTCACTGACAGACAAACAAATAAAAAATATGGTATATACATAAAATGGGTAATATGTCAGCCTTAAAAAAACGAAGAAATTCCTGCTGCACGCACATAAAACATGAATGAAACTAAAGGACATTACATTAAGTGAGATAAATCAGTCACAGGACAAATACTTCATAATCTCATTTAAATGACATATTTAAGATAGTCAAACCCCTGCAAACAGAAAGTAGAATAATGGTTGTCAGGGTACGGAAAATAAGAGGTCACTGTTAAATGGGTATAAAGTTTCAGATTTCTAAGAACACTAATTTCTAAGATCTGCTATACACATTGTGCCTTATTGTTCAGGATTGTGAATGTACTAGATTGTTCACTTAAAAAATTGTTAAGGGGACAGTATTCCAATTAAGTGTTCTTGCTACAATGAAAAAAGAGATCTCTAGGGAAGCCTGGGTGGCTCAGTCGGTTAAGCATCTGACTTCAGTTCAGGTCATGATCTCACAGTTCATGAGTTTGAACCCATGTCAGGCTCTGTGCTGACAGATCAGAGCTTGGAGCCTGCTTTGGATTCTATGTCTCCATCTCTCTCTGCCCCTTTCCACCCCTCTCTCTCTTTCTCTCTCTCCCTCTTTCAAAAATAAATAAAAATTAAACAAAATTAAAAAAGAGATCTCTTAATAAATGCTTTACTTCTTTGTAGAATAAATGCATGAGTCCACAGTTTATGGTATCCATTTTTGCTTATTATATTAAATTAGACTAGGATTGAAAAAAATAATACCATGTTAACATAGACTGTTATCTAAATTTATAGAATTCTCTTTTTTAATGTTTATTTATTTTGAGAGAAAGAGTGTGAGCATGGCAGGGGAAAAGAGAGAGAGGGGGAGAGAGGGAGAGAGCAGACTCCACACTGTCAGCATGGAGACTGACACAGGGCTCGATCTCACAAATCATGAGACCATGACCTAAAGTAAAATCAAAAGTTGGATTCTCAGCCAACTGAGCCCCCCAGGAGCCCCTAAAATTTTCTTTTTGAGTGTCTGGTGACATTGTCACCAGCATTGCAAATAAATTTGGAATTTCCCTTTATTACGTTTTCTTTCATCAATTTTCTTCATGAATTCATCATGAATTTTCTTCTTTCTACTTTTTCCTCACTTATTATATTTTGATTTTCTCAGATACTTCTATTATGATATACAATATGATAGAATAGAATAAAATAGAATAGAATAGAATAGAATAGAATAGAACAATATAATATAAATATAGATAACATAATATCCACTATACATATTGGCTCATACATTTTTTTGTTGCATCCTCCCAACCACGATATTAGTTTTGTCTTTCTACAATTCTCTATCACATCTATTTGCTATCCTCATACCTTTTCCAGTAATCAAACTCTCTAAGTTTCCCTATGGTCATCTGTCTTCCTTCATTTAATATATTAAGATTAACTTTTCACAAAAAAAATTATTCCAAAGGAAGTTGTCTGTAGATTGTGTACCTTAGTGTAGTAGTCTTAGTGTCTGTAGATTGTGTACCTTAGTTAAAAAAATATAGGCAAGGAACATATTCATAAATATAACAAATGCATAAGTACTTTTATTGCAAAAGGATAATATATTAATATGTATCATAAAAAATTAAAATAGAAGAAAAGGAAGCAAACAAGTAGTTCCCCCCTCCCCCCCGCAAATAATTTGATTGTGGGAGTTCTTTAACTTTCCTCATCTCAGGGCTCACAATTTGAGAACTGCTGATTTAAATCTATGTACGCATAATCTGTGTTCTTTTAACGAATACACATGCAGTTTTAAATATTTAGATTTAAAATTTACTCTGAATCTCTCTTTATGTCCTAATCTGCATGCATGTGTGCATATGTGTGTGTGTGTGTGTGTGTTTGTGTAAGTATGTATGCTGCATAATTAAAACAATACTGCTAACAGAAAACCATTCTAGACCAATATGGAAGACAGAAAAAAACATAATTACTGGGTTAGTCTTAACAAATATGTATGCATATAAATCGGCATAAAAATGACTACAAAGTTAGGGCAAAATGTCACATATTTTATACAGAAAACAGGAGAAAGAACAGTGATTTCCTTATTTTTGACAAACAAAAGCGGCTTCCCTTTGTGACCATAATCTGTAAATCTGAAAGACCCCTGAGTTAATTCCAAAGGTAGGTTTTTGCAAGTCTAAAGGTTATTAGAGATAACCTCTAGAATATCTAGATATCCCTTGGAGATATCTCTTCATTATAAAAACTGGAGGCAAAGCATATCCCTAGACAGATTTATCTCTAATAAAAAATTAAAATAAAAGCCCAGTTTCTTACTATCTCTAAAGAAACATTCTTTAAAATAAGAGATGAAGATAATTTATTTGCCTTTTATAAATGAAGAAAATAATTTTAATTTACCCTTAAAGTACTTTTCATTGTTCCACAGGTTATAATTCAGCACACAAAGTAAACTATTCTGTGATTTTTTTTTTTCTATTCTTGCCTGAATCTACTCATTAATTTTTGTATCTTCTACTTTACTGAGCACTGTTTTTTCAACCAGTTCAGTGTTCAATAGAATGGGCCCTTGATAAATATAATTCAATAGCTTACTTACTAAAATAAATCCCATGAAAGTTCTAGAGCAAAAATTGCTCCAAAATCTCAAAGCATAATATAGATGAACAGTAAATCACTGACACTTTAATAGTGATATACTATATTTCTCATAATATTGGATTTTTATATAAAATATCATCAGATTGATAACAGAGATTAATTTTAAAAATGTATCATATATTTTAGATTAAAATTCCACATTGCACTATCACTAGTAAGTCTCTTGGAGTGAATGAAATTTTCCAATAAAGTAAATATTAAACTGAATCCATAGACATTATCTTGGGCTAAAGAAACAGTAAATAATGTTATGTTTCCTATGCTAAATGATCTGCTCTCCCTAATTCAATTACTATTAGAATGCACCAATTATAAATACTGTTAGTTTGCTAATGATACAAATTTGAAGGAAACACTGGACCAAGAAACAAGCAGCTAGTAAAATTAAAAAGAACGGATATTATCAGCTGTATAACTGTGACACAAGATACTACACATGCTGTAGAACTGTGATTATAAAATTGTTAGCACATCCGTAAAATTTGGGGCTTTCAGATTTTCAGGGGATGAAGAGAAGGAGAGACATTGAGGGACCTTTTGTATGCATCAATGACAGAAATCTAAGTTTTCTTCTGATTAGAGTCACAGAGATGACTGACTTGACTGAGAAGTCATGTATTTAAAAATAGCACAGGAGTGCCTGGGTGGCTCAGTTGGTTGAGAATACAACTCTTTATATCAGTTCAGGTGGTGATCTTGTGACCCAGGGATCAAGCCCCTTGTCCGACTCTGTGCTAAGGTTAGAGCCTGCCTGGGATTCTCTCTCACTCCCTCCCTCTGCCCCTCCCCTGTTCATGCTCTCTTTCTCAAAATAAATAAATATTTTTAAATAATACAAATGTTATTTATCTAGCAGTATAACAACAACAAATTAAAATAAAAACAAAAACTTAAAGCTGATACCAAATTGTACAGCTATTATAAGAGTCATCTACTCTCTATCCATACTACTATCTTTAGAATTGATATTGTGGGGGTAAATGGCAGGCTGTTCCAAGATTCTGGCATGAAGATTATTTTGACTTAAAAAATAATCAAAACCCAGCAGATTCAAGAAGAGCTCTTTGTCTCCCTTTCAACTGCCTAAAACTAATTTAGATAGAGGATCTGCTCCAGGAACAGAGCTATCACCGCAGATAACTACTTTATGATTTCAACTATGTATGGTAGGGAGGAATCCAGCAAGTCCTGTGTGATCAAAATTCTCTCTTTGTCCCATTGTTTATGAGTGGCCAAACATTTGTTTACTACATTTGTTTTCTCATTCTTTCTGAGGAATGCATTCCTTCCTTTTAAGTACCAGACCCCTACTCCCTTTTCCTTAGTTCAGGATGACAAATATACCTCATTTTGCTTTACTACCATTGGAATTTCCATGTCAGTGTGGGTTTCCTGTACATATGCAATTAGATTTGATTTTTTCCTATTAATCTGTCCCATGTTAATTTGATTCTTAGTCTGGCTAGAAGGACTTGAAGGGGACAGGAATTCTTGCTCCTTGACAATATCCAGGTTGGAATTCTTTAGTAATGACATAAATAGCTTATTGATCAATGAGATTACAGAGAGTAATGGACCATTAACAGTGATCATGTCTGATGCTTCATGTTAGTATATTTGGATGAAAGGTCCTAAGTGTAAAGGACCATAAGAAGAAAAGCAGTATAACTGCTCATAAACATGAGGCATTTTTTAAGTGTTCATTGCCATTTCATTAACACTAAATAACATTATTCCTCCAAAATATTCATATTTATGAATTAATCTGATTACATCCATTGTCTTTATACTATTTTGTTAAAATCTTATGATCTATAAACATCTAGAATATTTATACTTCATTTTCTTCTTTGAGTTGTATATTAATTAAATGATCATTAAGAATACCCCCCCACACTAACTATGAAAAAGTGGAGTTTGATTTCTGTTGCTGTTGGGAACAAGACTCAATTTACATTGCAGTTGGCTTTTTTTGCAGCTCTTCAATAAAACAAAACAAAACAAAATGAAAAAGATGTGGAGAATATCATCAAACTGGTTGAAAAAAAATTCTCTTTGAAGGAATCCACTTCAAATAAAGCTAGTATAAACCAAGCATCACAGAATATATGAATGCTTGATTTCTTCTGCAGCAAATATAGTTTGTGTGTTAACTGTGTATCAGGCACTGTACTAAAATGATATAGAAATGAAAATAAAGAGCAAAGTACAATCCATATTTTCAATGCAAGCATCCTTTGGGGGTGTGGGTGGGAAATCTGCCCGTAAAACAGATCATTAATATTCAGCATGCTAAGTAATACAGTAGTTACGAACAAAATGCAAAGGAAACTACTGCAGGAGACTAAATATCCATGGGGAAGGTGAGAAAGGAGCTCCAGAGGGAAATAATGTTAGAAATGAGCTGTGAAAGATAAGTAAGAGTTTCTCAAATAGAGAGTACTGAAGGAAAAAAGATAGTTCCAAGAAGAGAGAAGAGAGATTTTTCCTCTCTTTCCCCCTCTCTTTCTTTGTCTCTCTCTTTCTCTCTCTCTGTCTCACACACGCGCGCGCACACACACACACACACACACACACACACACACACACAGACATGAATTGATTTTTTTTTAAATATGAAATTTATTGTCAAATTGGTTTCCATACAACACCCAGTGGTCATCCCAATAGGTGCCCTCCTCAACACCCGTCACCCACCCACCCCTCCCTCCCACCCCACAACAACCCTCAGTTTGTTCTCAGTTTTTAAGAGTCTGTTATGTTTTGATTCCCTCCCTCTCTAACCTTTTTTTTTTTTTTTTTGAATTGATTTTTTAAAGGAGTGTCAGGAGTACTGAACATGTAGACCTGTTTGAGGGCTCAGATCTTAATTTCTAAGAGATTTCCAAATGTGGAGAGAATTGGAACCAGAGTGTTCATGGTGATAGCCTCAAAGAAAGGAATTTCAGTGAATTAAATTTTGTATTTCCATACATTTCCTCACATCCGTAACGATGTCAGCTGCTGAACTACACTGTTGTGGGAACACTTGTTTCATTTATCCATTGCATATTGAGGAACTGGCCATTAAGTGAAAATGGCAGTATTGACCTTTTATTTGTTTTTGCTTCTGAATCAGAGATTCAGCATAGGTAATATTATACTGAAAATTTTAAAAATTCAGATTTAAAAATTTGCAGGCGCTGAGAACTTTTAACGTTTTAAGTCTATTTACATTAGTAAATGTCTTCCAGTTCTCAAACATATCTAAGTGGAAACCATGGATCTGATACTAAAAAAAGTTTTCAACCACGTTAGATTATGATTGAATAAAAGATGTGAGACTATACTTATGTAAGTTGTTTCTCTTTGGGATATTTTGTGGCTTCAAAGATACCTGTTTGTAAAAGCATGATTGTTTCTGATTAAAAAATGTGCCTGCTTCACTAAATAGAGATCTAAAAGAGCCTAGATTATCTTCTGAATTTTGGACATGCACATAAAAACCTAATATGCATGACATCTGTCACCCTCCACTAAAGGACACAGGTGTGAATGGCTATAGTAGCAAGCATTTGGAGTACAATTTGAAAAAAAACCAATTATTAAAATACCAACATTTTAGGAAAAAATTGCATTAAAATTATAGTTGCATCCAGTTACCTAAAGAAAAGGAAGAACACAAGTAAAAAATTGATGATGCATTCTATCAACATATTAAAATATTTTCCTCTTCTCATAGAAAATTTCAAATATACTTAAAAACATTTATTTATTTATTTATTTATTTATTTATCTATTTATTTATTTTTGAGAGAGAGAGAGAGCACACAAGCAGGAGAAGGGCAGAGGGAGAGGGAGAGAGAGAATCTTAAGCAGGCTGCATGCTCAGCACAGAGCCCAACTTGGGGCTTGGTCTCATGAAAGTGAGATCCTGACCTGAACTGAAATCAAGAGGTTGCTTAACCGACTGAGCCACCTATGTGCCCTTACACTGACATTTTTTAAAAATGGGCTTTCAAAATAATCCTTTGTATTGGAAAAAACAAAAACAAAAATAATTACTAAGCTCCTCCTTGACCAACCTGCTGGATAACTGAAATAGAAAGGTATTACAAAATTCAAAATTAACAGTATTTTTTATCTAACTAAATTCACTTTAAATAAACATGCAGTTAACATAAACATGGTATTGTTAGCATGGAGGATTTACATAATTTTCTCTTTTAAAAATACCAATTATTGATATATATATATATATATATATTTAGTTAAATATTTACAGTTAATTTTTATTGAAACAGTTTTTGTTTCACATAGTGACATTGCTCATATATTTTTACAATAAAAATATAATAAACACAAAATAAGCAGTGTAGGTATGTAATATATTAAACCAAAAATGGAAAATATAAGATGAGAATAATTGTTTTTTAATCTAATCTCTCAGACTTCTACTTAATCAAGTATTCTCTTTGACTTGAATGGTAAATCATTCAACTATTCACTCTTTAACAGTTAAATAATTCAGGGGTGCTTGGGTGGCTCAGTTTGTTAAGTGTCCAACTGTTGATTTCAGCTCAGGTCATGATCTCTTGGTTTGTGAGATTGAGCCCCAATTTGGGCTCTGTCCTGACAGTGCAAAGTTTGCTTGGGATTCTCTCTCCATCTCTCTATCCCCCTCCTTCGCATTCTCTCTCTCTCAAAATAAATAAGTAAACTTTAAAAACAAAACAGTTAAATAGTTCAAAGACAAGTCTAAATATGAAAAAAATCAGCTTAGTAAAAATACTTAAATATATTCTTCCAAAAATTTTATACAGTTAACTTAAATAAAACTTTCTTTTTGGTTTGCAACTTTCCGCTTTCAACCAAAATCTTGATATCTGACCAACAAAACAAAAAATCTATATTTCTTTTTCACTAACATAGACAGTTATTCAGTTACTTTTTAAAAAAATTGACCTCTCTTCATAAACACACTTTAAAAATATATATATTTATTTATTTTGAGAGAGAGTGTGTGACTGGGGGAGGGGCAGAGAGAGAGAGAGACAGAGAGAGAATTCCAAGCAGGCTCCATGATGTCAGCACATTGCCTGATGTGGGTCTTGATCCCACAAACATAAGATCATGACCTGAGCAGACATCAAAGTCAGAGCCTAAACAGACTGAGCCACCAAGGCACTCCTCTTCATAAACACAATTTTTAAGTCAAAGGTCTAAACACTTTAATTTAATTTAATTTAAAATTGAAATGTATATGTCCAATCTTTCACTGAAGAACATTTTTTGAGAAATATAACAGGAATTTGTAAGGCATATTCTTAGATTACCTCATTTAAACCTCCTAAACACTCTATGGGATACATGCTATTAGTCTTCCCAGATTTAAAAATCAGGAACTAAAATATTTAGAGATTAGATAAAATGGGAAGGACACATGGATTTGTAAATGGTGGAGAATATAGAATTAAAACTGGTTAGTTTTTAACTTTTTTTTTTTTTCAATTTCAGAGAGAGAGAAGGAGCATGCACATGTGTGAGCAGGAGAGGGGCAGAGAGAGAGGGAGACAGGATCCAAAGTGGGCTCCACACTGAGAGCCAACAGAGGCCTGATTCAAGGCTCATACTCCCAAACCCTGAGATCATGACCTGAACCAAAGTCAGATGCTTAACCACCTGAGCCATCAAGGCACGGCCCCCCCTTTTTATTCTTCTTTTTTCAAGCAAGAACTTTGCATTACCAAAAAAAAAAAAAAAAAAAAAAAAACTTGCCTTAAGGAACAATTTTTGGGCTAAGTACAAGGCACTATATCAGCATTTTAAAAATTGCACATTTTTCTTAAGAATGAGTTATTTTTATTGTTTCGTGGAAGATTCCCATAAATTATTTATATTTGAAATGCTGACTTAACATCATAATCACTTTCCTGCCCCCAAGAAACTTCTTCACAACTAAGTTAATTCATCTTTGTTTAGTTATGTTTTTATAGGTTAAATGGCTGCTTTTATTTGACAAATTAAGCACTTTAGAATTTATTATTGGGTCTTGGTTTTAACGGTGTGATTTCATTGCAACTCTTTCAGTGTTCATATAAAAAGGACATGGTTTTGAGGTTTGAAATAAGGCTGAAACGTTAAAAGTATTCACATGATCAAATGAACAAACTTAAAGTGAACAATCAGATCATTTTAAGGTTTTTCCTAATAAAACTATTCAATATATAATTCTAATTGGGAATCAGAATTAGTTTATATATATTATATAATATTATATTGTCTCTATTTCAACTGTCTTAAAATAATACATTTTTAAAATGATGAAAATTATCTGTGAACTAGATTTATCAAGAAAGAAGTAAACAAGGATGTCAATTTTCTTTCTTTTTATGTTTATTTATTTATTTTGAGAGAGAGAGAGGATGGTGGCAGAGACAGGGGGAGAGAGAGAATCCCAAGAATCCCACACACAGAGCGGAGGCTGATGTGGGGCTTGAACTCACAAACCATGAGATCATGACTTGGGCAGAAACCAAGAATCAGACGTTCAACTGACTGAGCCACCCAGGCCACCGAAAGTTGTTTTTTTTTTTTTTTTTTAATTTTAAGTAGGTTTGGGAGCTTGGGTGGCTCTGTTGATTAAACGTCTGACTTAGGCTCAGGTCATGATCTCACGGTTTGTGGGTTTGATCCCTGCATCAGGCTCTGTGCTGACAACTCAGAGCCTGAAGCCTGCTTCAGATTCTGTGTCTCCCTCTCTCTCTGCCCCTCCCCACCTTGTTCTCTGTCTATCTGCCTCTCAAAAATGAAATAAATGTTATTATTATTATTTTTTAATTTTAAATAGACTCCACAGCCAATGTGGGGCTTGAACTTATGACCCTGAGATCAAGAATCACATGCTCTATGGACTGAGCTTGCCAGGTACCCTATGGAATTTTTTTTAAAAATCATGTTCTTATATTTGTATCAATATTCTGTGTAAAAACTCTTTGAAAGGTTGTTATGGAATATATATATATAGATGATCAGTAGCAATATGCCATTTAGGTAATTAACAAACTTATGTGCCATGAGGATGTGTTGAATTTTTTTTCTTTTCTTTTTTTTTTTAATGATTATTTATTTATTTTGAGAGAGGGAGCAAGTGCACAAGTGGGGAAGGGGCTGAGAGAGAGGGAGAGAGAGAATCCCAAGCAGGCTATGTGCTGTTAGCACAAAGCCTGATGTGGAGCTTGAACTTACCAACCATGAGATCATGCCCTGAGCTGAAATCAAGAATTGGACACTTAACTGACTGAAGCACACAGGCACCTCTATGTGTTCAGTACTTTGAATAGATTCTCTTATACACAACAATGAACACAACAATCCTAGGAAGGAATTTATTGCTATTCCCATTTTTCAGGGGAAGAAACTAAGCCTATGGGAATTCAAATGACAAGCCCAAAAGCACACAGTTGTCTGAGAAGGTGAGCATGTAATGTCTCCAAATGCTAAACTTGAAAGGAAAATTTCTTTAGATTTCTTTATAATAGCAAATGTTTTATTTGACTAATACTTTACATTGATTAGAAACCATTAGAATATGCTAAACCTGACACATTATTCAAAAACCACCAACAATGAGACATTCTAGTTTAGTGCTCCTTCCAAAAACAAGAAAAATGATTCTAAAAATTGATTTGGAAGTGTTACAACAAATATTGTCAACTAGGATAGAAAAGCTCAAAACTGTATTTGGAATAATTTAGGACAATAAACTGTTAAGGATAGCTCAAATTATTGCACCAGTAAACATGACAAACATCATTTACTCAAGTTTAAAGTGTAAATCACATTGGCAAAAGATGACCTGACATAAAACTATTATTGTCTTAATTAATTAAGCAAGTATGTTGATACTTCCTTCACGATGTCTATTATTTCTATTTTGCATTTTCCTTGCAAGCATCATAGTTACAACCTTTGTTTTAATTGACAAGGATATATATCCCATTTACAATCTTTCTTGTCTCCATTTCTCTGCAAAGACTCTGTCTTGAGTAGTTACCTTCTATTGTAGCTATGTTCAGAATGGTCACACTATTTAGACCTATGGAACCTCAGGGCTCATGTTAACATGGCTCTTTGTGGTGGGAGAGGGGGGGAAGATGATTTTAACTAACAGTCTATGACACATGAAAACATGGGGGATCCAGTACCAGGTTCAAGGGCACCTCACTCAGTCGTGTGATCTTTCTTTTATGCTATGCTTATTCCAACTTTAGGATTCATCTATCCTACCTTGTCATTAATTACATTATAAGAGTTCTGGAAGGGCAAGGGAAATGACCATAATAAATATATACAATTCATACAATAAATAAACATAATGAATATCCATAATAATTAATATGGATATGTACAAGCAATTAGTGTGAATGAAGAAAAACTGTTACATATAAAGGTATGATGCTGCCTCTTCCATTGGTTACTCAGGAGCATATTTAGTGTCTTCAAACAGATTTTAAGTGGTCATTAAAAAAGAGGTTTTACAGAAGAGACTCATAAATATGGAGAACACACTGAGGGTTACAGGTGGGGTTGTGGGATGGGGGATGGGCTAAATGGGTAAGGGACACTAAGGAATCTACTCCTGAAATCATTGTTGCACTATATGCTAACTAATTTGGATGTAAATTTAAAAAAATAAAAAATAAAACAAGTTAAAAAAAACAAGTATTAAAAAAAGAGGTTTTATACTTCATGTGAGGTATGCAGTAGTTTGAAATGGCTTCAAAGTAAATACTGGAATAAATGTAAATAAGAATCTCTAATACGCCTTTCACTCTCACTGCATTTATAAATAAAACTTGATGTTAATTATACAGATAAGAAAAGAGGTCCCAAATAAATCTTTTTGATATGAAATATTTAACATTTTTAGAGACATCATTGGAGTTATTTCTTAAAATAATTTATTTATTGTATTATATCAAGTATCTTTCTGTAATATCACAGTCATTAAAATAATTGTCAATTTGGATTTTTTCATGTTTTGAAAATTCTTTTTTTAATTTTTTTTTTTTTAACGTTTTTTATTTTTATTTTTGGGACAGAGAGAGATAGAGCACGAACTGGGGAGGGGCAGAGAGAGAGGGAGACACAGAATCGGAAGCAGGCTCCTTTTGCATATTGACATTTATTCTTAAAGAATATTTGAAGAATTAACTTTAAAGTAGAAAGATTTCTATGCTTTCATGCAGAAAAATGGTAACTAAAGATGCTCTGGACATCTTAATGTGAAAAGAATAGGCAGAGGTTTCCTTATACCTCCATGGGTGTATTCTGCAACTTGTACCAAAAATTATAATTTATATTATATATTATATTATATTATATTATAGTATATTATATTATATATTAATTACATATATTTGCAATTTATACATTATAATGCAATTTGAATTATTAGTATGTTGACATATTAACATAATATTATTATATTAAAGTTATTTCTGGATGGAAATGAAAACTGTAATTTAGAGTATGATATTTAATCAGCATCTAACTAATAAATATGTACATGTGGAGATAATAAGAAATGCCTGCTATTAATTAACATAATGGTTTAGGTACCCAGGTATGGATGAGACACAATTTAAAAATGGCAACCTTCCTGTTTATGGAAATATCACAAAACATAAAGGAGATCCCTCCTTTTCCCTTTAAGCCTTAGCTAATTACAAAAACCAAACAAACAAAAAAAAGGTGAACCATCACCACCACTACCAGAACAACAGGTAACAAACTTAAAGGAAGGCACGAAACTGCAAGGACAACAAATAAAAGAAGAAAGACACAAGCATGGAGTGAGAACAACATAATTTTAAAGACAAAAAAGAAAAAAGTGAATTCATTTCCTTATCTCATGGAAAAGGCTGAAATTCATTGCTGCAAGAAGAAAACCAGAAAAAAGTATTTACCTGTGAAACTCTAGGTTTAGAAAATTAGCACAATCAGGAACATTAAAAGTTGGAATGGAGCAGTAAGGGTTTGAGATTATAATTACTTGTTGAAAGTCTTGCGTAGATAGCATTTAGAAGCCCAGATCTTTTTCCTTCAAATGCACGTTGCTATTAGAACACTTGTCTCCCATAAGAGAATATCAATATCAATTCATATTTTTGAAGTTGTTGTAGTAGAGGGACTTTGCCTTTGGAGACACCAAGCACACAGAGAAGTAGGAGTGCTTTCCTAAAACCAATCAATGAAAGAAGTTCTATTATAATAAACTGTAAGATTTCCACTTGCTATCCAATTCTTAGTTCTCAGAACACAAGGTTAATGCTTAGCCCAGCTTCCATTTACATCATAGACTTGTGCCTTATGGAGTTTGCAGTAAGCCAAGCTAGAATTGGGAAGTATTGGCAAGGATATGGAATAAAAATGACTCTCGTACATTAATGTTGGAGTCTAAATTGTTGCAACTACTTTAAGTAACTAGCAGTATGTATGTCATATGACCCAGCAAAACTACTCCTAGGAAACCAATAAAAACATGTGCATATGTACACACAGAAAAGACATATTTTGATAACAGAACTATTTTTATTAGTCCCTAAATGGAATCTGTCTATATTCCAGTCATCAACTAAATAGATAAAATAATGGTAGTATATTTATACATTACTATAGCAATGAGAACAAACATACTAGAATTATATGTATGGGTACAAATGGAACTAATAAATAAAGTGTTCAACAAAAGAAGACAGACACAGAAAAATTACATATTGTATGATTCTGATTATATAAAGATGAGGATAGTTTCAAGGGTGCTGGTAAAGTTCTATTTCTCAGTCTGAGTAGTGGCTACAATAAATTTGCTGAATTTGTGAAAATATTGTGAACTGTACCATTTGATTTGTGTATTTGCCTATTTTTATGTTATTCCTCAGTTAAAATTTGATTTCTCTATATACATACATATACACATACATGTTCACAGATATGTACACATATATGAATATGTACACATATATGATATTTCTAAATATACTCATACATGTATTTATACAAGAATATTATCAGACATTTGAAGGTAGATTCTTAAATGAAATGGGTTGAGAAAACAATACATCAAAACTAAGAATGAAAGCACAGCATAAAAAGAACTAATGAAGGGGTAGAAGAATTTTCTTTGCCTACAAGTATAATTAATATCCTTTGAGAGATAAAATAATGTAAACAGAAACAAAATCAATACAGGCACTGGAAGATAAAGCTGAGGAAATTCTCTAGAAAACGAAAAATCAAAAGGTAAAGAGATGGAACATGTGTGTGTATATGTGTGTCTATTGTAGTAAGTGATTAGACTAAGAAGCTCAATATTCAAATAATACAAATTCCAGCCAAATATACAATAAACATTGAAAGAAAAGAAATGATTAAAGTAATAATATTAGAAATTTCCTGGAACTGAATGACAAGACATATGAGTCATTAAATGTCCAGTAGAACGAGCAGAAGTAAGCCTTAGTGCACCGGTTTACAGACCTAAAAGCTTCCAGAGAGTAACAAACAAATGAATATTAACAAATGAGTAAAATATAATTGAAGGGTAGAATAAAGTCCTTTTCAGATCCACAAGGTCTCTGGTAGCTGAAGATTTATGTGCTCCTCAAAAATGACAACTATGTAATAAAAGAGGAACCAAAGAAATTGGGATACTACCATAAAAAAGAAGACATGAAGGTAATTCATAAGATAATGACAAAGAAAAGATCAGGAAATTGACTGGAAGTCATATTAGAAAGGATACACTACAGATTGAATGTGGAAGACTTGTGTTATAATCCTACAGCTACATGGAAACAAATTCTGCTAACAACTTTGGAGATATTAGAAGCAGATCCTTCACTGGGCAAACTTCAGATGAAAACCCAGAACTTTGGCCTTGTGATACTCTAATCAGAGGACCCAACTAAGCCTCATCCAGACTCCTGACTAATAGAACCTGTGAGATAGTAAATGTGTTTGGTATTAAGCTGCCAAGTCTGTGGTCATCTGTTATGTAACACAGGAAACTAGTACAATAAATATTTCATAGTATTTGTTTCCCAGTAGAAAGTTGTTGGCCTATTTCAATTTTCTCCTTATTTATTCTCCTTCATGTGCCAGATTTGGTCACATACTTGCAAGTCCTCCCCCAACACAATTCACATGAAGCATCATTTCATACTTTGCCCCAAGGTGGGAGAAACGACTGCCAGTACTACTGCAATAGGTTTTCTTAAAATAGCATGTATAGTCCTATAAAATTGAGCAATTTTATGATTTTTTAACATCAGGAAATTTTAAATAATATAATATATGCTCATATGCATAGGGTTCTCCAAAAGGGAGGTGCATAATATTCAGTATACCATGAAGTTTTCTGATCAAGTAAGTCCCTCAAAACACCTATGAATAGTTCTTGGGAAACTGTGCTGCTTAGAACAGTTTAGGAACTATAGGCCCAGACTTTATGTTGGCCGTTATATTAAAGCAAGTCATGAATGATGAGAAATATGAAATGGTATTTATTCTCCCACAGAGCAACTGTAAGTCATCCATGAATGAGAAAAATCAGACTAACTTTCATTGAAATTGTACTATATATCAGGCACTGTGCTAAGCTTTTGCACTCATTAGGTCATTTCTTCTTTAGCACAAAATTGTAAGGAGATAATATTCACATTTTACCATCTTTAGATATGGAAGATCAATGGGAATGAGAAGCTTTCATAAGGTCCACATCTACCAAGTTCAAGACTTGGACTCAAACCCAACTGGTCCTGGATCCTGATTTTATATCTTCTTACCGTGTAATTCCATATCTAAAGACATGTAAGAGTGAATGTTATTTTGTTTGTAAGCAGAGCTGTTAATGAAGAAATTATGTAAATATTGAGTGCTTAGTCCCATTTGGCAAATGAATATTGTTTCATTTATATAATTAAATGATAGTTAGAAATTTACTAAAAACCATGGCATAGTTTCAGTCAACAGTCAGTATTCCCTCGATGCCTTCTGAGAAACAAGACATCATTCACTGATGATTATATTTTTTTGCCTTTTGCATTACTTACCCAGGTTTTTAGATATTTGTGTATTAAAGTGTGGTTCTATATCTAAAAACTGACAAGTAAATTTTAAGACAAGATTTCCAAATGCCAACATTCCCTTCTTCAAATGTAAACAGGTAGATAGAAGAGACCCATGTAGCACATATTTGCTCAAATTCTTCCTGGGTAATATATCTATCAGCAGAGAAAACTCACCTTTTCCCTAGAGCAAATTAGGGACTTTGCCTAAAGATACCCATCCTAAACTCAAAAGATTTGGCAAAATCTGGGGTACAAGCTTTAAACTTCATATGAATTTTGAATTTTTATCCATGATAGTTTCAATGCAAAATGTTTAAAACTATTTCAAAAAACAAAACCCTGTTGCACTTAGTCTATTGATTTTGAAAATTAGGATGAATTGAACAGAGTTGACACACATCTCAAGGTAAACATCCCCTTAATTTCTTTTCTCTGTCTTCAGATTACAGTATTTGAAACAAGAGACTCCCACAAATATATGGAAACAAAGAGCTAACATTTCCTCCCACTGCTCTATGAGCTGTGTCAAGATAAAGCTGTTTCAATCCGACCATTAATTTAAAAAAAATCATCATACTCTTAGTAAAATGTTTGAAAAACAAATGCATTGTCTTTTGGAAAAGATAGCTAACAAATTTCTACCATGGAGTAAAAGAGCCTCTGATTGATTGATTAGTCTCTTTTCTTATCCCAGAGGAAAATGAGTCCAAGGACTATTTTCTTCAGTGAGGGTAGATGAGTAATGATCTTTATTTTAGCACTGGTTTTCATTCCTTGGAAACGAATTGAGAGCTTTGGATGACTCATAGATCTCATGATAAACCCTTAGCCAACTATCAAACCTAATTTCCATTGCAAAGATCTATTAATGACAATTCATTTTATTCAGAGCTGTCTTCATTTGATGATTTGTGTTGCACTCTTGAAGAAATATTTTCTAAATAAGTTGAATTTGTAGTTTATTCTTCATAAATAAACAATAGTTTGTATAACTTATCTGAATTTTAAGCATATGCCTTGAATCTTTTTTTTCTTTTTAAAGAAAAATTAAGAACTTTTGGTCAAGACAGCGTAGTATATTCATCCATGAATCGCCTCGAAATATGTAAAAACAAAACAAAAACAAAAAACTTATTCAGGTTCAAAAATAAAATCAAACATCCTTATACTTTGTGAAGGTAAAAATGGCAACAAAGTTAAACAGGCAATGAAGACTATTCAAGGCAATAGGGAAGAGAAATCAGATTGTCCTCTGACTTCAATTCTAATAAAACAAAGACCTAGAGAGTCTTTAAAAGCTCACTGAAATAGAGATGAGTACATTCAGAGCCTTGAGTATTTGCTAATTGGCCTCACAATGGAAAAGTAAACTCTTGTATCTCCAGGGACTGGAGATAGTTTTACAATTTAGATCTAGGAGTGCCTGGATGTAAACTGGTACTCTCCCAACAGGGACTGGGAGATAGAGGGCGCTATCATCATTGATGCTTACATTTCATAGGGCTGGCTCTCCATTCCTTGAGAAAGGTAGTCCAGGATTGTAAAACTGGCAAGAGGCTTTTAAAAATATTTACATTTCAAAGAGGACCTATAAAGAATTTCAATGACAAGATTTCAAAAGTAATTGCCATAAGAAAAGAGACTAAGGACTTTTATAGTTTGATCATCTGGATTCTGTAAGGGCCCGGGTAAGATGAGGTCAGAGACCTAGAGGCAGGAAGAAATCTGTCTAAAGTTTACTCTGAGAGAATCATTTAGACCTGCTTGGTTAGTCTAAAAAAGAAGTGATTGTTCTTGAATCCCTGGGCCAAATGGGTCTAGATTCCAGTGACTATCGTAAGTTTGGTTTCTGAAGGGAAATGGGGCTAAAGTGATGTATGTGTGACATGGGTCTGAGCCAGTGTTGCCGCTTTGTACCAGAGCTGTATGTAGTTTTATGTGTATGTGTATGTGTAGCTGTATGTGCATTAAAGTATTGAACAATTCCTTTTCATTGTATAACTAAATTTTCTTCTTCATTTGTTAAAAGATTTTTTTAAAGGTGAAATGGTGACTTATACAAAGATAAAATGACCATGTTTTAAGAGTTCAACTCTATCAGTGAGGAAACAAGTGAGATGTTTCAACAAGTGCAAAGGAGAAGTCAAAGAAACAAAAACTAATATGTAGTAAAAACTGCTGAAATAATTTATAATATGAACACCAAACTGACTTTTTGTTTTTTTACAGGGGGTATAGTTATTGAAATTTCACCAAACCAGTTTCATTCTCACATCTATAGAAAATACTTATGCATTGCTATTATTTATAATTTGGAGGATTATAAATAAGTTTAAAGGCATCAAAAAGCTAAGATCAGGTAACCTGAAATGGTAAGCTCTAAGAAATGCATATATACAGGCTCCTGGGTGGCTCAGTCAGTTAAGTGTCCCACTTCAGCTCAGGTCATGATCTCACAGTTCATGGGTTCAAGCCCTACATCAGGCTCTATGCTTACAACTCAGAGCTTGGATGGAGCCTGCTTCGGATTCTGTTTCCCTTGCTCTCTGCCCCTCCCCCACTTACACTCTGTCTCTTTCTGTCTCTCTCAAAAATAATAAAAAAACATTAAAAATGCATATATAGCTTTTCATTGAAGACATCTAGTAATATTTTTTAAATAGTAAGTATCATTACAATTATAGAAAGTGATATAGTTTAAAAACAATTCATAAAATCATGATTAGAAATAATAATTCATAGAATCAATTTTGGGGTAAAAAATATAAACCCAGGCAATCAAATACTATATCAATAAGAAAAGGACACATACCTACAACCCATACCTTTCCCAACAATGCTAATACTCCATTGACTCCTGTAAATAATCAAAATTCTTAATGGGGACTTACAGGTGTGGTCAAAATGAGTCAACTTTGACTTCAGGTTACAATATTGTCCTTATTGGCTTGAAACAATTATCCTTCACTTTCTTTACCAAATACGTGTTTAATATGGCAGAAGGCAGTAAAAGGGATTTTGCAGAATGAACACACCATCTGGAAGTCAAGGTATTTTTTTTAATGTATGCATCAATAGTTAAAGCCTTACACTGTGGTTCTCTGCTGTCTGAATTATTTCTGAATTATATCTTCAATGGTTTTGGATAAAGAAAATTGCTGTTGCTGTCCATTGAAAAATGCCTCACTTCTTTTTCTTTAAGTGTGATTATGCTTTTCCAGTTTCCTGCAAAATAAAAGTAAAATTCTCAATCTATGAGGGTTCTTTATTATAAAAGCCTAAATTACCTACTCTCATTTCCTGCTTCCTTACCCACTTCTACATCACCAATTATCATCTCTCCATATATATTCCTCCCAAACCATGACATTTTTATGTGATTTACAGTTCTTAGGACCTATCAAAAAATATTAACTTACATGGCTTCTGGAAAACTTTTCCTTTGGATGTCTTATCAATTTTTTTTTTTTGCTTAAACTTTTCTTTTGAAGATAAAGTCTTTATCTTTTTCTAAAATAGTGGTAATAGATATTCAGGCATTGGATAAGAGTTTCTATGGAAGTTAAGAAATAAAACTTAGAGGCTTAGTGCAGTCACTGACTTTGTGTGATTCCTGAATCACGGTCATGGCAGACAAATGCAACAACCAAATAAATCTTGGATTTATTGAATCACCAAGCAATGTGAGTTCAGACGACTTACCAGCCAAGTGATCTATCGATCTGTCTGTCTGGATTTAGTAATTATCATTTATAAAATGAAATAACATACCAACTGGCCATTGTGTACACAATAAAGAGATATGATTGCTAATCACTATTATTCATCCTACTTGGATAATTCTGGTCAAGAGACTTTCCCTGCCAACAAAATATCCTAGACCATCATTTTTTAGTTTTAGATATTATAAAGCTTTCTTTGTAAAGGGTCAAGGATTATTTGTTTATGACTTCAACTCATTGGATGAATTTTTGTGAAACCATTAAAAATGAATCTTTTAAATTGGTGAAATGTATCCCTTTAAGGAGAAATAAACTATGATCCAGAGAAATTATGAACAGCTCTAAAAACATAGAATTGATGGTGATGATATGAAATAAATTATATAATAAATGTACCCTGCCTCACATAGGTTATCTAACTAGGCTCTTTGTTATAAATATATATGTGTCTGTATATGAACAGATGTATCATAAAGGTGATGATAAGTGTCAAACTCCCTGTTTATAATGCATATAAGTAAATCTGAAATTACCTACAAGTAGTACAAAAACCACCTAGCTGAATAATCCAAATAGTTATTTTAGTTTTTCCTTTTAATTCTGTTTGATTATAAAATCACATTTTTCATAAGCTTGTGATCTAAATCTAAATTCCTAATATCTGTTTATTTTTTATAAACAGATTTAATATTTTACTCATAGGAAATGAAGATAATTCACTGGAATAAGTAAAATGTATCTTGTACCTTCATAATATAAGGTATGAATATTCCCTATTGTTTTCTATGAAAACAATGAAAATTCCCTTGTTTTCTACAATTTGAAATATTTTGCAATGCCATGAATAACTATTTGTAAGTAATTGTGTTCCCCTCACTCCCCAAATTCTGTTCACATTCATATAATTTATATTTGGGAAAATTTCAATTAAAGTAGCAAAATTTTGTGGTCCAAATAATGATGGATATAGAGATAAGCATTAAGGAAATGAATGTTTTATTATGAGCAAACTAAACTCAGAACTTTGGTGTCTTGAGGAAAAGATTGAGAAGAAAGTCACACATTAATAACAGTGGAAGGCATCTGGAAAATATTTCTTCTTTTCTGAAACATGTGCCAAAGCAATATTCAAAGATGATGCTCTCCAACATGATGGCTCTGTTCCCTGCTGTGCACTAGGCAGCATGCACATGGCTATGTTAGCACCTGGGAACTGAAGGGTCCATGAAGATGGATGAGGAGAGAGTCAAGTGGTGGAATATGAATGGCACAGGTGATGGAAACAAAAATAATAGTCTAAGCTTCTGAAAGGAAATGAAGTAATTCATTTTAAAAATCCTTGTTACATTTGTTAATTTGTCACATTCTTTGACTTTTTTAAACAGATGTGTAAAATGTGAATGTAAAATAGGACTAAACAGAAATATGCCACATTCAAAGCTTTGTTATAAACAGAAATGAATAAAATGATATGTGCGTATGTGTTTCAGTATTTACTATGTCCTCCAAAGGAATTCAAAATGCCCTACACACTCATACTAAATACATTTTTGAGGGAACAAAATCTTTCCTTTCAATTGTTTGGAGAGCAACAGGGGACTCTAATCTTTACTGTCCTGCATACACATTTGTACATTTTAAAATGCTAAGAGTTTCAAAGAGCTTTACTGAGTAAAAATTAAGCAGGAGATAGTAACTAAATGAAAGCTCAATCTACCTCGATATTACACATTTTAATTGTACTAGATTTGGATGAAAGGACAGAGTAGCAACAATTTGAGGCTGTTTTGTATCTGCACTTAGTTCCAAGTTTTATGTAAATATAATGTTTTTAGAAGTACCTTGTAAGTAACCCCACCCCCCACCCCCCACCAAATCACATATACAGAAACATTGCCACATTGCAGCTATAGTATGGTATTCTATATTATAGGTAGTAGGTATGCAATGATTTGTAGAGAGGAGATAGTTCCAGGTTTATTTGTTGTAGCTGTTACATTAACTTTGTCATATTGCTTTTCCCCTCACAATTCCTAATAATAGGGAGTTTATATATTGAGGGAAGACAGAACTATTTTCTAATTATATTACTCACTAATTGTTCATTCATTATCTTGTGAAGAAAATGGTTCTTTCAAGAATTGGAGACAAAGTAGAGTCATCCTTTAAAAAATCTAACTATTAAATTTCTTCCTTTTAATTATCCTTTATTCTTTCTTTCTTTCTTTCTTTCTTTCTTTCTTTTTTTTTTTTTAGGGTAAAGGGTTAGGATAGCAATCAATTCTAGTAATGGCTGATGAGCTTGCTTTCTTCTTCCCTCCCTCCCCTCTTCACTTGTTCTTTTCTTCTTTTTCACTTTCTTTTTTTCTTTCAAATTTTATTTTCTCATTTTCTATTTGTGCATTACACTTCACTCATGGAGTTTTGTAAATTCAGTATTTTACATTGATTCGCAATCATTTTGCATGTTGTCATAAAGAACTTTTAAAACTCAACAACAAAAAAGAGAAGCACTCCAATTAAATCATGCGCAAAGCACTTGAGTAAATAATTTCCTCAAATAATATATACAAATGACCAAAAAACATGTGCAGACAATTTAATATCAGTAATTAACATCATTAAACTTAGTAATTAAGGAAATACAAATAAAAGCCATAATGAAGTACCACTTCCCACCAAATAGGACAACTATAATAAAAATTATTTGTTTAAAAAAAACAAAAACAAAAACAAAAACAAGTGTTGGCCAAAAAGAATAATGGAGAAATCTAAACCCACATACATTGCTTGTGAGAATGTAAATGGTTCAGATGTGGAAAATAGTTTGGCAGTTCCTCAAAAAGCTAAATATGGAATCATTACCCTACACTTACACTCCTAGGAATATACCCAAAAGGATTGAGGACAGTTATATAAATAAGTATATGTACTTACAAGTTCATAGCAGCACTATTCACAGTAGCTAATAAGTGGAAACAGCCCACGTATACATCAGCAGATAAATGAGTAAACACATTTTGGATACATTTTGGAAAAAAATCCGTATGCAATGCAATAAACCAAAAAGGGATGAAATACTGATACATACTATACAGCATAGATGAACCTTAAAACATGGTAAGTGAAAGAAGCCAGCTACTATTTTTCGTTCACTTCTGTCAATTTTTGCTATATATGTTTGGAATTTCTACTATTAGGGGCCATATCCATTTAAGATTGTTAGTCCTTCTACAAGAATTGATTATTTTATCAATATGAAATGTCTATTTTTGTATCTGGCAATTTTCTTTGTTCCTACATCTATTTTGTCTGATTTATAACCACTGCAGCTGTCTTTGATTAATGCTTGAATGGGATATTTTTTTTTAATTTTTTACATTAAACGCATTGATATAATTCCATTTAAAGTGAATTTCTAGGAAACATTATTATAAGGCAATGGGCTTTTGTTTGTTTGCTTCTTTTTATACATCTGGCAATCCTTGTCTTTTAATTAATGTGTTTATGACTATACACTTATTTATTAACAAGTTTGGAATTTGATCTACTATATTATTATTTGTCTTTTTTTTTCTTTCCTCTTTTTTTTTTTTTTTTAATTTTTTTAACGTTTTATTTTTGAGACAGAGAGAGACAGAGCATGAACGGGGGAGGGGCAGAGAGAGAGGGAGACACAGAATCGGAAGTAGGCTCCAGGCTCTGAGCCATCAGCCCAAAGCCCCACGCGGGGCTCGAACTCACGGAGCATGAGATCATGACCTGAGCTGAAGTCGGACGCTTAACCGACTGAGCCACCCAGGCGCCCCCTTTCCTCTTTTTTTTTTTTTGTTCCTACGTTTACTCTCTCCTGCTTTCTTTTGAGATACTAGCCATATTTTAGTATTCGGTTTTAATTTTTTCAATTTTCATTACATCTTTTTATGTAATTTTATTGCTTACTTCACAATCTACCTAGAGTCAATGTTCTCCCACTGAAAGTGGAATTTAGAAATCTTACTACTGTACACATCCCTTTAATCTCTTTTTAATATTATAGTTGTCTTACATAAAAGCCATGTCAGTTATAAAATTTGATTGCAACCAACAAATATAATGTGGCAATTGTTTTTAGAGTAAGTCTAATGGCAACAAATTCTTTTACATTACTTTTAGCTGAGAATGTCTTTATTTTACCTTCGTCTCCAAATGTTGCTTCCATTGGATATAAAATTCTGCATACATGATTCGTTCTGTACATTAACAATGTATTTTTCCACCTCCTTGTGGCCTGCATGGATTCTGATGAAATATCTGGTCATTTTAATCATTATTCTCCTATAAATAATGCTTTGATTACCTCTGGCTGTTTTGAAGATTATTTCTATTCAAACTGTTTGTGATATGACTGACCCTTTTTTTTTTAGTTTATCATTTTTCAAATTTTTTTTTGTGTTCCTTGAATCTGTTGTATATTTTCACAAAACTTAGGAAATATTTAGGCATTATTTCTTTAAATATTATTAAAGACTTTCTCTTCTCCTTGGAATATATTGACATGCATGTTAATTCTTTTATTGTATTTCCAGAATCCCTGAGTCTCTATTTTTTTCTAATCTTTAAAAAATTTTTCTTTTTCCAAGATTAGATAATTTCTTTTGTTCTATCTATGTTATTTTCTATGTCATCTCCAAAGGACTATTGAAACCATCCTGTGTGATTGTTTGTTATTATTGTTATATTTCTTTGTTTCTTTATATATTCTCTTCTCTGGCTAAATCTATATTTTATATTTGTTTCAAGAGTGTTCACAATTGCTTATTGAAACCTTTCTGTAAGAGAGCAGCTTAAAAATCTTTGCCAGTTAATTTCAACAATTTTTTATTTTGGCACTTTTCTCTCTTGATTGTCTTGCTCCATGCCAGTTGAGTTTCCTGGTTCTTTATGCACTAAATAGTTGTGGATAGTATGCTATACATTTTGGATATTGTGTTATAAAATTTCTGATCTTGTTTAAATCATATGGGAAATGTTAATACCTTTTCTTTAATTGTGCAATTGACCTGATTAGCTTCATGCTGCAAATTCAACCCAATTTCTGTACACTATAGGTCCAATGTAAGTTTAGTTTTCAAAGACTTTGCAGTGCCATTTGAAGCTGTCCCTGGTGTGTAGTTCCCACTGACTCTGAGACCTGAGCGGTAGTCTCTATGAGCTAAGATCTCAAAATCTTTGGCTTGCCAGTTAGTGCCAGATTCTTGCAGACATATCTCCCCTTTGTTTCTCCAGAAAGCCAGAAAGCTGAGGCTTTAATAATCCCACTCTGATGCACATTTCTACAGCATCCCCAGCATTCAAGGTGAAGCAGTGAGAAGGAGAGAGAGAGAGAAAGCAAAACCAAGGTTTTGCCCCATACTCATGAGATCAGAACACCATTTTTTCAGTTTTCTCTCCCTTGGGGTTTTGGCTCCTATAGATTTCCATTACACAGAAATTTAAGGCAACATTGCCAAGAGATTGTTTGATGGCTAGGGCATGCAAATGAAGAAAGGAGAAAAAAGAGGGTAGAGGTAGTTATGCACTGTCTCTACTATATAGCCAGAACTAGTCGGGTTGTCTTGGATTGTTCTCTATCCATGCTCATGTCCACTTTGGGATTTCAGACTGTTTTTGCATTCTAGCTAGGGATTTTTTTTTTCTAATACGAGAAAAATGGTAAAGTTACTGCTGGCTGTGTGGCATTCAGAATTCTGGTCTTTTTCTCCAAAATTCCTGCTATTTTTTTTCAAAGTCCTCACACATGATCCATGCATTCTGTCTCGATTTTATAATTACCTTCAGTAGGAAAGAAAGAGTAGAGTGCGTTTATTTTATTTTAGCCCAACCATGAGTAAATAAATGATTTAGACCTCCAGTTTTTTTTTTTCTGGTAATAGTAACTTTTATGTTCTAACAGATTCATGATGTGAAAGTCCATGATATATGCATTCCATTGGCCATATTATTCATCTAATTGGTAACCATTATACACAAGTATTTCACAGTATTCTAAGTCATTCCACAGCTAGCTAATAAACTGTCAGTCAGATTACTTAACTTCTGATGTGTTTTCCTTGTTTCTTGTTAAATTTTGGGTAGATAAATGTCTATCTCTTCCTCTTTATGTCACGTGGTGAGTCATAAATCTTTTTCATTTTCCTGCTCCATCATTCAGTTTTTGTGAATTTCATAATGAATAATTGATTATCACAGTATCATGGTAAAGAGAATCTTACTGTAATTTCTCTTTTAGTAGAATTGTTCAAGCTTTCTGGTCCTTCTTAAAGAAGGTTTGGTAATTTCTTTTTTATTTTATAGGAAACTGTTGGTTTCATATAAGTTGTCAAGTTTAGTGGTATCCATTCAAAATAGCTCATTAGCTTTTTAAGCCTGGCTTAATAATAAGAAGAAACGCCTACTCTTAGATCCCACAAATGCAGTGCTCAGTTCTGTTCTACATATTTCCCAAATAATGGCACACTAACCTTCATGATTAGAGAGTCAATAAAAATTATTGTGGGTTTCATAACAAAAAAAAGGAGAGAGTAATATTCCATAAAATAAGTGCTATTGATATGATTCTCCCAATTTTAGAGTGGAAGTAACTGAGGCATAAACCCAAGTCATATCTGATAAATAATACAGCCAGACAGTCTGGATCCCCAGTCTTTGGTTTTAATGTTTTTAACTTACCTGGATTACGTGTTTATTTTCTTCGATATTTCACTTTGCTTTTTTTTGAGATTATTATTTTTGTGTGGGTTTTGTTCATATGGCTTGTCTCATGATTATTTCTCTTTGCATCTCTGCTCAGTTTTGTGAAATATTCAACTTGATCTTATATCTCAGTAGTAGCAACCTATTAAGTATTATGAATTATTTTTTAAATTTAGAAGTCATGGCTTAATACTAGAAAGTTTTTTTTTTCATTCTTCAGAAACTCTTCAGAAGATTGTCCTTATTTTCAATTAATATTCTCATGTCTCTAGATTTGGTACTCTTTCAGTGTTGTTCAGCATCGTCTTGTTCTTTCATATTACTAATTTGTTTCAAAGAAGTTATAACTCATTTATTTCATTAGCTATTTGTTTGTTTGTTTGTTTTTCCATAGTTCCAGATCAGTCCATTAGAGTCCTTAAGACTCTAGTCCTTAAGTCCTTAAGACACTAGTAAATATGCCAATAGGGAGAGGCATATGTTTGTTGAGTGCACCATTACAAGGGCTAGGAAATGGTTTCCTCTGAGCTATGATGCACAGGAAAAGTCTCTTGGTAACAGCCCTCTCTGGATGTAAGAGGCCATCAGCTTCTTTGCTTATAGACTGAGTAATTCAGTCTCAGTACTGAGTACCTTGGAATTCTAATCTCAGCAGGACTGAGGATAGCCTCCAGAGGTCATTCATGTGGATACTACAGATGTATCTCCTTATTTTGCCATGAAATACACAGATCTCCATGATGTAGAAGAGAGGCAAACCTTTTGTTGGTGGCTTTCCAGTTCTCTCATTATACAGTAGAGAACGAGAGCCATTTCCTGAAATGTACCTGAATAAAAGAACCTTTTGCATATTACGTAAGCTAAACAAGCACTATATGTTTTGCTGTGTTATTTGAAAGGAGGTAACACTATGGGAAGGAATCAGGGATATGTGTTCAGGCTGCACCTTCCCAGCAGCCACTTTATTCACATTGCTTTTGGAAAGGTACTCTTCTGACTCTTTTATTGCACACAATATAATAAAATGTTAAGAGTAACATCTTAGGCTTTCCATTATACATTTCACATTTTGAAATGCAAAGTCCATTGCATTTTATTTTAAAAATTGTTTATATTGTGAAAAATTCACCCACTGACTAATGAACTATTCATTACTTTGCTCTTCAGCATAAAATGTAAAGCTAAGCAGAACATTTTAAAGGAAAATTATGTTTCATAACATTACGTGGCAAATTTAAATGTTGCCGAATAACTGAGAACAACAGCAATTAATATTCGAGATAGTGTACCATGCAAGATCATGAAAGTAGAACCACTAGAAATGATAGAGAGTATAGAATTTACACAGAAGGTTTAAATTTGTACGATTATAGGGACTGGTTCCAGTTTATGTACACTGTTGGCTGTGTTTTTGGTGTTGGTCCTGAAGAACAGGGCAGTCTGTCAGTAAGGGAAGATAGGTGTGAAAGGGAGGAGAGTAAACTGGAGCCCATGAAAACCAGCAGGAATCTGCACTGGTCTCTCACAGTCTCCAGTTTTGATGATGAAGGGGAAATGCAAGAGACACTAATGCCCAGGGGTTGCAGAAAATGAGGAAGATCTGGCGGGCAGTGAAGAAGCTCTGGGCCTGGCTGCTATCCCAGGCCACCAAGGTGAGCCAGCAAATCTGCTACAATATGTGTGCACTACGACCGCGCCTCACTCTGCACTGCCCTTCTAAGCCTAAAAAGAACTTGGCCGCTGGTTCGCTTTTGTCTTCCAAATCCCACGCAGAATGTCTCCCGTGGCCCATGATGATCTAGAAATACGGAGTTGGAAAATAGTACCAGCTTAATTAAGTCAGTTGACCCAATACAAATCCACAGCAATGAGTAAGAGAATGTATATGAGTCTATGGGATTTTTAAAAAGTTATTGTAAAGGCCTATCTTTGCTCTGAAAAGAACAAAGGAACATCCTGAGAAATAACTATATTAGTGTACTAATTTGATGAATTATAGTTACAAAATATATATTAATGCATTAATAAATTATATTTCAGGAAAAAGAAACATGCTAGTGAATGGATTTCTGAATACAATTAGGATTTGAACACTCCTTGCCAACTTTGATTTTTTTAATATCTGGAGGTTTTTGGGTTTTTTTTTTCCCTCCTGATTTCTTCTTGTCCTTACATAGCAACTTCAGGACAGCCATATATAAACCATAATATTGTTAAAATATGGTTAGTAGATTAATCATAAACTGTCTGGAGGGGTCAAAAAAATGCCTATTTGTCCAAAGAAAAGTGATATTGTTCTATAACAGAAATAACGATCCCAAGTTTAAGAAAAATGACATACCGAATGTGGTATGAGAATATTTTGTGAAACCCAAGTGCAAGAAACAAGAATACTAAGCTTATCTTACTTTTTTCACACCAATTTAGTGCCCATTAAAGATTATGAAGGGTAAAGTTAAATTGATTCAGTACTAAAATTCTATGATGCTTTTCAAACCAATGTAATGATAACATATTATTCAGATTTGGGGTTTCATTAACACTGAAACAAAAATGAGCAGAAGTTATATATTTTCTCCCTTGGAATAGTAAAGTGCTAGAAAATTCCACCAAATTACTATAGTCTTTGAATAATAAAGAAATCAAACCAAACTTGAATATTAATTTATTAATTAAATTTATTAATGATGTAAGCTTTGACCAACCTAGTGAACTATTTTTAAAACTTATCAAATATAAACAAAAAGCTTGTCATTGCTTGTTCTTAATCAGTGAAGAGCATTTAGTCAATCATTGTCTCCAAATTTCTGTGCATTTTGTCTAGTCTTTCTTTTTTTAAATTTAATTACCTAAGCCAGGATTCAGCAAACTAGAAAACTAGAGCTAAATACTTGTCACACATTTTTTAGCATGAACCTCAAGCTAAGAATGTGTTTTACATTTTTAAAGGTGGTAAGAAAGCACAAATAAAACAAACCTAAAACAAAGAAGAAGATGCAACAAAGTCCATAGGTCACCCCACAAAACCTAAAATACTTACAACCTAGCTATCCAAGCAAGTTTACCATCCCTTATACTAGACTGTAAGTTCTTGGACATCATGATAGATATGCTATTCACTTTTATGTACTTAGCCTAATACATGCTTGGTGACACATAACAGATTTGTTGATTTTATGAAAAAGTACTTGGTGTTCACTAATATTGGGGAGTCATATCAAGTCTGGACCTAATGGTATAGCTATCTGAAAAGGTCCCAAGTAGCAATTACCAGCACGCTGCAGGAAAAGACTTGAACGTGCACTGTGGCAAAATAGCTATTGTACTCACAAAATTCGTACATCCCTTTAATCCTTAATTCGAAGTTGTCCTGGAATGTGACTTCCTAGCTAATGATTCTGTTTCCTAGCTAAACTGGTATCTAGGTGTGGACTTGTGACCAGCTCTTATTTGAGCGAATGAAAGATTTGCCTTTTTTCTTCAGCTTGCCAGATTCGAAGAGCATCCAAAGTATAACATGCATACACAAACATTCACACAGCACAAGTCATAATATGTCATGAAGGGTTTGCATGTAGCAGGGTGAGTCATGCATTATACTGCATCCTAAAATCAAATATACAATTTGACCAACAGTACCTTAAGTGTATATGTATTCAGCTGTAACAAAAATTAATTTTACACACAAATCTGCCTTTGGCAATGTCCACAGTGTTTTGCAGCATGCAAGTCAAGGACTACCGGCATAGACTCTAACTTTCTGCCAACCACTTGACTCCCGAGTGCCTCATTATTTTTATGCAATTATAAAATGTATGATTGAGAGGCTATTTTTAGAGTAAAAAATGAACTTGACCAGAATATCTAAACAAACCCAACACTGTATATAATTGATTGAGAGAAATAGGTAAAATGAGTGAAAATCTTTAACCTAGTTTATTTCCTTCCTCCCTCCTTTCTTCCCTCCTCCTCCCTCTTCCTCTCTCTCTTTCTCTCTCTCTGCTTCTTTCTTTGTTTCTTTCTTTCTTTTTCTTTCCTCTCTCTCCGCTTCTTTCTCTCTCTCCCTCCCTCCCTTCCCTTTCCTTCCTTCTTTCCTTCCTTCCTTCCTAGACTTTTCTGAGGCATTGTTTTCACATTCAATTCATGAAATCCATTTAAATTTAAAATGTTATGCACTATTTCTCTACTAAACATTGTCCTCTTTAAATTATTCCTTTAAATGTTGCCACAGTAAGTACAAATAGTTCAATATATATGTGCTTTAAAAAAATGATGGACCCATACAAAAGCATTGGTGGGAGAGGGAGCTGCAGTGGTGGAGGCAAGAACCTGTTGACCAATCTATTCATTTCAGTGAGGAAGATTATTGTGAAGCTATTTGCTGACCCAAAGATCATTTTCTTGTCTCCTTTCTTGCGAAAATGACCTTTCTTTTGTTTAGGAATCAGGTGGTGATATATTGATGTTAAGGAAGTTAAATCACTTAACCCCCAACTCATCATTGGTCTAAATATGTATGGGTGATTCTATTCCATTGGGCAATGTGATAGAAGATTTCTTCTTTAGCTTCTGGAAAGATTATCATACCTATTAAAAAAGAGTGGCAGAAGAAGGCTTTGTTTCTGTGATACCACTTACTTTTTGGATACTGGTGTGGGTTCTGATGCCTTTTTACAACCATTACTCTGTAGATGTGAAATAGACTTGTGGAAATCACATCCGTTCTTAATGAAATTTATAAGGCACTAAATGAAACTTTGGATAGTCTGTTTTATGTATTTATTTTTTTAATATTTATTTATTTTCAAGTGAGCAGGGGAGGAGCAGAGAGAAAGGGAGACACAGAATCAGAAGCAGGCTCCAGGCTCTGAGCTGTCAGCACAGAGCCTGACATGGGGCTCGAACCCACAAACTGTGGGATCATGACCTGAGCTGAAGTCAGACACTTAACCGACTGAGCAACTCAGGCACCCCTGGATAGTCTGTTTTAGAAATTTAGTTAAGAAAAATATAAATACCCTTAAGATTTAAAACATGATCAGGATTTGTAAATGAAAGCCTTTCTAATTCCTGTCTTCAAGGCATAGAGTATTGATGTAAAGCACATAATAAAGATAAATGTGAAAATCCACTCTTATTTCACTGCCTTGAGATCTTTCCCAAGTGCTTTAAATATAGCAGCTCATTTAATCTTCAAAACATTCTGAGATAGACATTAATATATTGGCCAAAGAAGAAATTGATATACAAAGATATATAATTTGACAGAGATAATATATAGCTGATAATTGAACCAGCATTTAAACCCAGCCAGTTAGCTTTGGAGTCTGGGATTTCACACTAAATTAAATGATTTCTTTAGGAAAACAAAAACAAAAGCAAAACACGCCATGAAGACTAATGATATTTCTTCTTAACTTTTCACTTCTAATAAAACCTAACATATTTACTATGAACACTATAAAATACAATGTCCAATTTTTAAATGACTCTGTACTATTTAATAATATACCACTGAAATTTAAATGTCTCAAAACTTTTAATAAAAACCTGTATATGTATATATTTTTTTTTCTTTCTTGTCAGACGCCAGTATACTTCATTAAATTTATTTATTTATTTCTCTAATCCAAAAAAGGCAGGAAGAAGAAAACTATGGTACAGTGAGTGAAAAGTTTGAAACAGATTGTGGAGAGTCTTGTACTTCTCAGTTTTTCATAAATAATTAAATATAAATTTATTACAAGAGCCACCTAATTGTATAACTAAAATTTTAACTTTTCCTTTAAGGAATAGCTGAGGTATATGTGAGTATGTCTACATTCCTGGTGCACTGAGTTTTTGTATTCCACTCACTGGAGGAAGAAGTAAAAGGAATGCCTATATACTAGAAGTTATATTTGGTCATTATCTACATTTCCTCTTATTTCTACTATTAGAAATATTCAATAGTGCTAGGAAAATGTACAAAACAATATTGGCTCCATTAATATAGTCACTATATTTACATGAGGTGATATGATGTGAATGTGATGAGATTCTACTTGGTACATTATTTTCCTAGGAAACAAGTAGAATAAGATTATTTTAAACTGAAATCCAAATGATTTATTTCATTAAATATTTTCATAACATTCACTCTCTATGACCCTGGCTGTGGTCTAATTCTCCAGGCTTTCATTCAATTGCCTGGTGACTCAGTCTGCCCTCTGTGTACATTGTAAATGGAATTATATGCTTCACTTTGATATTTCAAATTTGCTTCTGAATCTTTTCTATAAAATTAACCTACTTTTTATGCTCACCAAACTCTAAGTCAAGAAAAAATTCCTCCTGAGCTCAATTTAAGCCTGGGGGTATGCATACTACATTCAGTGTTCAGGGCACTAAATTGACTGGAGGGAGAAAGAGGGGGAACCAGGACAATACTGGCAGAATATGACAGGATGAAATAAATTTTCTTTAAGGTCTTATTTAACTCTGCAGTATATATTTTCAGACATACTGCAGGCTATTTCAGTGCAGACTATGGACTTTGCATGGAATTATTTTTAAATAAACAGGAAGGAAGAGAATGCTACATTATATGGAATGAATTACATAAACTAAATTTTTCATCTAGTTGTCATGACAACTCTCATATTTTCCATAATGTGTAGTCTATTAAGTGTTGAACTAGATGTGCTTAAAAAAAAGACAGTAACATTCGGGGAGACATTTTCCATTAGAATTCTTTGAAAGGACCACAGGATTATTATGCTTCAACAAACAACCTGTCATCCTTATGCTATTCCTTGGATCACAAAATGGGTGAGAAAAGCATGAAAAACACCCTATATTATCAGGGTTCATTGATATTTTCTTTAAATGTTAGGTACTTCAACCATCAGCAGATTCTTGGGTCCTATCTATGGAGACTTTGACAGCTGTTGTCCAGCTAACATTGAATATCTCCAGGGACTGTAAATTAACCACTTCTGTGGGGAAATTCCTTGAGAGTAAATAAATTCTAAATATTAGCACACTCTTCTAAAACAATCTCTCTTTATCTTTGACTCATTTTTCTTCCTTTTGTAGTTATAAGCTTGAAACTTCTTCCAAATCACTGCCGTTAAAATAATTAAAGCCAATTTATATTTGAATTGAATCCTCTAGTTATCAGATTAAATAATACAACTCTCAGCAGCTATTTATATACAGCTAACTATGAATACTGTTGCCATTCTGATATATTTTTGTAAGAGAGGTACTCCAGTTTGGTCTAGATCAAAAATTAGAGAGTATGCATCTTTTCCATCATTCCATAGCCTTGATTGCTTTAGAAATATTGTCTTTATAATCATTTATAGATAGTAGTCGCAGGACTTCTAAAACAGGTTTGGCCATAAAAAACAAACAAACAAACAAACAAAACAACATGGGAGATCTCATTGGATAACATCACCACTCCTAAATCCAGTAAATCATTCTAACGCCACCAATTTTTAGTTGCACACATGAGTCTGGTTTCTTAAAGCCTCTTTCTCTTCTCCAGTCGCTCATTCTTTCCTAAAGTTGAAATAGGAAACAAACATGCCTAAAGAATAATCAAGACATAGCGTATTTTATAGTCATATAATTCCATTTTACTATAAAGCAAAGTGACTTTTATCGCCCCCTAAATTTATCTAATTTTCAAAATCATTTTAACCAATATTTGACCCTCAATATTGTGCCAACCACTTTGCGAAAAGACAGAGGAATGAAGATGCATAAACTAGCATTGATAGTCTAGGAAGAAAAGCAAATGTATACACAGAAATTTCAATGTAATAGCTTATGTTATTATGTAGTTCTATAAACTGAATGTTTGTGCTCTTGCTGCATTCATATGTTGAAACCCAATTCTTAACATGCTGGTATTTGGAAGTGGAGCCTTTGGGAGGTAATTAGGCCATGATGGTAGCCCTTAAGAATGGAATTAATGCTCTTTATAAAAGAGACCCCAGAGAGCGCCCTCACTCCTTCTGTCATGTAAACACAACTAGAAGGCAGCTGTCTATGAACCAGGAAGTGGGCTCTCACCAGACATTAAATCTACCAGCACCTGATCTTGGACTTCCAACTTTCGAGAACTGTAAGGAATAATTTTTGTGGTTTATGAGCCATCCAGTCTATGGTATTCCATTACAACAACCTGCCCAGACTAAGACATGTAGAGAACCCCATTGCAACACAGAATGAAAACAGGTTGTTTCAAAGGTTTTCCCTGAAGTGATGAAGACAGAGTTAAGGCCTAAGGATATTTGGAAAAATTTGTCCAAGGTTTGTGGGAAGAGCATTTTAGGCAGAGGTAAGATTGTGATGAAAAGAAACATATGTGTAAAATAGTAATAGGTGTGTGAAGGAACCACAATCCATCAAGTATTTTAAAGTATAAATCTAGATAGGACACTGCAGAAATAGGTATATGCCAAGTCACTGGCATATTCAAGGGTCACTGACCCTTGAATAACTTGTTCCAAAACTTGAATTTATCTGGTATAGTGATCCATTGATGAGTTTTAAGCACATTAGTGATGGTGCCCTATATTGTCTTCTGGTGGGAATCTATATTGTTTCCTTAATTAGCTGGAAACTAAGGTTTCTTGAAGGTAAGGTCTTACTCCTAACATGTTACTGTAACATCTACCATGGTTCAGAAGACATTTAATAAAACGATAAAGCAAAATGTTGACCTTACCTTTAAATATTCTACTTTAAGAAGTCATCTGATGTATCTTTTAAAGATTATGATCAGTCAACTCTTGTCCTCAGATTCTAATCATTTTATATGGGATAAATCCTAAAGACATGCATGTAATTAATTCCTCAATGCAAAACATCAGCCACTTTAAAATCTCTTATGTGCAAAGAAGTCTGGTTTTCACAACTGGGAAAATTTTAGATTTTTTCAGTACATCTGTGAGACGGCCTGACATCTGCCTTATAATATGTCAAATTTTGAGAAAAGACTAATTAAAGGGAAAATCTTTTAAACCATACTTCTATCAGAGCAATCATTTGCAAAACTTCAACCTCAAAGCATAGAATCTCTAGTGGATTCACAGTGTTGATTCATTTTATGTGTCTGGAAACTAATTCATATCTACATGGAATTACACAATCATTATTCTTTTGTGACAATTCACACTCCAGAAGACAAAGCTATGTCCTGGCACAAGGTGAATGAGATTGCTGCCTAGTCAAAACGAGCCAGAATACATGGCAGAAAACAGACATCACTCATGAGCGGTAAATTATAGCACATACTTGCTACTAAATCCTGGAAGAAAGGATTATGGTGCTCTTTAACAGCTCTGTTAGACATACAGAAAATAGAATTGAATTTCAATACATTAATTTATGGCCAATTTAGTCACCAGAAAATGTAAGCAATCATGGGAAAAATACCAAGTCCAAGATTCTATCTTCGCTCTGTTACATGTAGGTGACACTGGGGAGATTCCCTACCACTTTGGTTTTGATAGACTAAGTTTCCCAACGTAAATACTATGTTTAAAAAACTACTGTAACAGTTGTTCTTCTTTGGCAAATCTGAACCACTTAATTTTGTTGATTTGTGTGCATAGTTAATGAAGTCAAAATTTTGATTTCAATCTCTACAGGAAGCCAGTTAGCTTCACACAGAAAGTGTTCTCCTAATGCAATAAATTGGACTCAACCATAATGGAAATTAGGTGAAGTTTAAACTACCCCACTTATGGAGAAGACAGTATGTGGTACAGTTTCTTATCTAGGTGAGGCCATCAATATAATTTTGAAAGTGCATTTTTCAAGTGTTTTCTAGAATAAGGATTTTATTTTTATCTTATTGTAGTGATTTTTCAGATTATCTTATATAACAATAACTGCATACTTAAATTACACATTTATTAATATTCATCTTAGCATATTATTTGTAATTTACATATTATTTAAAATAGTTTTCTTCATTTTATGAACTTCTCAGATAAGCACATGCTAGAGTTTTGAATTACATAACCTGTATAAAAACACAAGAAATGATTTGTAACACATTCAGATATCTTTTACTATCATACATAAAATTAATTGCTTCATTTTCAATATATAGAGATATTATGTATATCTTTGAGTTCAAAAAGAACAATGCAAAGAATGTCAATATTAGGATTATGCCTAAATTGTGTCCTCTTTCTTCAACTTTTTAATATAATGTATACACTCCAAAAATCATTTGGGTAAATACTGCTATTTCATGAACATTAAACATAATTTTATACCGATATTCTCCCATAAAAGGAAAGTATGTGTAGATGTGTGTTTTGGCTATTAAATCCTCCATCTAAAAGAAGGCCAAGGTGCTTACATTTTAATTATTTCTCATTCTTAAAATTATTATAAGTTCCTCATCAGCATACATACATAACCATGTTTGTAAATGCTACATTAAAAACAAGAGGCCATTAGACTATGCCTAGTGACGCAAAATTACATAGAATGGAAACCTCCATCCCTTGCTATTTTTAAAATTTTAGATAAGCTATAATTCCCACACATTAATTCAGTGAATCATTGTTTAATTTTGAGCTATAGTTTCTTTGGATAATTGCAACTTCTGTCAAATGCACTTATTTACTGCTTTTGCTTTAAAAGGAAAAAGTGAAAAAAAAGAAATTCTTGAGCACTTTCTATTCATTTCATTTATTCTCAAACCTACCCAATGCATTTTGGGATTTAAGTTTTATTTATTTATTTATTTATTTGCTTACCTATTTACTTATTCATATTTTTTAAGTTTATTTATATATTTTGAGAGAAACAAACACAGCACAAGTGGAGGAGGGGCAGAGAGAGAGGGAGAGAGAATCCCAAGCAGGCTTTGCACTGTTGGTGTAGAGCCTGATATGGGGCTCGAAACTACAAAACCGTGAGATCATGACCTGAGTCGAATCCAAGAGTCAGACATGTAACTGAATCTTGAGTCGAAACCAAGAGTCAGACGTGTAACTGATGGAACCACCCAGGGGCCCCTATTTATTTATTTTTATAAACAAATCTTCCCTTATCCAAGAATCAGAAGGAAATCAGGTAAATGGCCAACCAACTAGTAAATATCAAAATTTTTGTAATTATAATAGCAAATAGTAGCAACTCATTTGTCCCTTGATTGCCCCCTAACTGACTTTTAAGTATTGGAACAGAGTGTATCAGTTAGATTATGTTAAATTCCATTATTCTCACATACATAAACCTAGAGATAAGAAGAAAAACCCAAAGTTTCAATGTCTTGGAACAATAAAGGTTTACTACACTCTCACCTAGAGTCTACAACTTGCCTAGAGAACAAAGGCATGCTGCTTCAGGTGTTGCCTCAGCATGTCTGACATTTCCAATCTTTTAGAACCAATGTAACAAAGCTTTTTGTTAAACTAACCAGAGTAGGTCCCAGATGGAGTCACTCATGCTAAGCCCCACATCAGCAAACCCAAACTCAACTGAGTTTCTATCCCTGGCTCTCCCAGAAAAGAAAGGCCTAGGTCAACCACTCAGCACTTTCCTACTCAGCAGGAGTAAGCAACCTAATTCCAAGACTTCCCTTTGCTCTACGTAAGGAAAGTAACCCTGCTTTAACGAATCAGTAAATGCCAAGTATAACTTCCTTATTCCTGTTCACTGTGAGATTTGTAAAAATCTCTCATCTGGTTCAGCTCTTCAGTGTTCCTTTCTAATTGCTGGACTGGATGCTACCTGATTCATGAATCATTGAATAAGAGCCTACTAGATCAGTAAATTGTCTGTGGAAAATTTTCTTTTAACAATTATTATGGCACTGGTAATTAGATGCTTTAACAATGTTGAATTTTATCCAGATCTGTGATCCTAGAAAACATCCACAGTTGAAGAAATCTCCATTCTGTTCCAGGAAACAGTCCACTATAAATAAACATCTTTCCCACATGATTTAGATGAGACTCACGGATGCCCCCTTGTTTAGCTATGACCAGGCTAGACATGAACCCTCCAGATTCCCCTTTTTCACCTCGTAAGTGATTAGCTGAACTGCTTGCCCCCAGTGATCAATTGGAACAAAATGCTTGTTAACCAAATTTTATTTAAGATCTTTTCCTTCCATCAGGCTCCTGAACTTTGGCCACCCTTGGCCCAAGTTAGGATATTGCCTTTCCTTAAATGCCACTCAGGAGAATAAACTGGCCTCCAGATAAAACATTCTCTGATCTTCTATCTAATCATAACACTTCTATTCATCCCATCACCCCACAGTCAGTTACTTTTTGCCTTGTTTACTCCTTCCTGTAAAAGAAAAATGATCCTTTTTGCCTAACACTATAGGCATTTCCATATCTTACGTTCTAAATGTTTTCCCTATCTCAATAATTACCTTTCACCATGGAGACCCTTGCAATAACTTTGGTGAATTGTCTTACTTACTCCTTACTGTAGCTGGATTTGTTTGTTATTCTACTGTTTTTGTTTATATTTAGAATTGGCCTATTTCAATTCTCATTTTTCATTAGAGAAAGCAATGCATGTAGCCATGCTTGACTTCAAGGTCATGAAAATGCTATCCCCAATGGCTCAGAAAAACTAGGAATTATTATTACTTCCTTTACAGAATTCACAACAAAATACATGAACATTTTCTATTTAAAAAGAGATGAAAAACCCTCTTCTCATGATTCTCACAAAACCATCATTTCTTAAAAAAACAAAAAACAAAAAAACTTCTATTTGGTTTTTGGTCACAAGACTTCTAATCCCTGTAATATCGTGGTATTATCTTAAGCTCTACTGGGATCTGCTTTAGTTTTCTTTCAGATTTGGCAGTTTTCTTTTATGCTACCCAACATAACATTATGGTATACTAAATTAAAAATAATAATAATAATAATTAGATACCCTGTTGAATGTAATTTTAAAATTTTCTATTATAAGATCACTGACTACATATTCATCTAACAGTGATTTTCCAAACAGTAACTAAACAAAAGACAAAGGTTATATCACTTTGTCATTATCTGTTTGAAGATTCAGAAAAATGTTTGTATTCTGTAAATGTAATATCTAGATTAAGAGTTGGCACACTGTGTGTCCTGTGGGCCAAATCTGATTCACTGTCTGTGTTTACAGTCCAAGAGCTAAGCCTGCTTTTGGTTTGTGGTTTTTTGTTTGTCTTTGTTTTTGTTTTAACTTAATTACATTTTTAAAGGTGTAAAACAACAACCACTTGAAGGATTTGGAGGTTGGCTAGAGGATATACTTTAACACATAGTCAAAAATATTTACTATCTGTCTTTTTGTGACAAAAAAATTTCTGACCCCTGATTTAGATAAGTATATATCAAAGTTAGGAACAAGATTAAATTAGTGACTATCTTTAATTATATTTATGTTTTATAAAACAGTTCAGTTTAAAAAAGACTAAAGATATATGGCATATATTATATTTAAATTACCTGAAATTTCTAAAAGGTTTGGATTAACTCATTCTCAGATTTTAAATAAATATAAATGTTATACAATATCTACTACTTCCATTGTGTGAGTTCTTTTAAGTTACTAGTAGAAATACATGATAACTCTCCTTTAAAGCATTAAATAAATTTATAGTATAATTCTGTAATGTAAAATGTTGAATTTTCAACCAAAATATTAAAAATAGATATCAATTTTATATATTTTGTAACTGTATTTCTCAGCAATTGTCTCACCAACAAAGCTCACTGAATACATAACATATGCAAACTTACTATATTTTAAGTTTTGTCAGGGCTCAATTATGCCACTAGATGGAGCATTTAGCACTGCAGAGAACTCTTGAAGAAAACTCCGCGTTGTTGTTGTGTGTTAAATACAGTGTAAAGGGAAAAGATGTAAAAAGTGTGAGGGGAAGAACACTTTTCTGAAGTTTTATTATCTCAAAGTCACCTAAACACTATGCGATTATTTTATAGTCAAGAATTAATTTTAGGCTACCCAAAATGATACACAAGCTGAATGATCAGACTTTATAAAAATAAAAATTGCAGTGATGTTCTAAATGGACTTTTCAGTCGTATTTGTAATTTTGTCTGACTTGACATATATTCTAATATAATTGTGTTATTGTGAGGCATTGAGAGCAAAGAAATACCACTACTATTAACATTATGTAATGGCAATTAAAAAAAAAATAATGGAGCCTATATGAGTTGGCACTGGTGACAGGAAAAAAAGAAGAGAAAGAGAAACGATTGTACATTGATGAAAAGGAAGCAGCAATAAATGCTTCGCTGTTACTGCATGGCTCAGAAAATAAGAATAGTGTAGCAAAGAATTATTTCACTTGCCTGGACCTGAGAGGGTCAGTCACAATGGAAAAGGCAGAGAGTCAGGGTCTACAGGTTCAAGCCACAGAATTGAAGAACAGCATGTTATGCACCATTTATCAGTCTCCATTTTTAAATTTTTTTTTTAACGTTTATTTATTTTTGAGACAGAGAGAGACAGAGAGAGACAGAGCATGAATGGGGGAGGGGCAGAGAGAGAGAGAGACACAGAATCGGAAGCAGGCTCCAGGCTCTGAGCCATCAGCCCAGAGCCCGATGCGGGGCTCGAACTCACGGACCGCGAGATCGTGACCTGAGCTGAAGTCGGACGCTTAACCGACTGAGCCACCCAGGCGCCCCTATCAGTCTCCATTTTTAATGCATTGTCTTCATCTATCTATAGATATCTATGTTTTATCTTATATTTTAATTTTTTTAAGTTTAATCATTTTGAGAGACAGAGCAAAGGAGGGGCAGAGAGAAAGAGAGGTAGAGAATTCCACGCAGTCTCCATGCTGTCAGCGCAGATACCAATGTGGGGTTGGAACCCACAAACCGTGAGATCTTGACCTGAGCTGAAACCAAGAGTCAGACACTTAATTGACTGAGCCACACAGGCACCCCTATCTTATATTTTAAATAATATCTATATTTTTATGTAGAGGGATAGGTGATAGACAGATAGATAAACAGGAACCAGATTTCTGAAAGCTGACTTTGTCCAGGTTGATTTATACATCCCCACAGTTACGCTTCACCAACTTACTAAAATCCATTGCAATGTGCAGCTGTTTAAACGAGGTTGGAAGCAATTTTGCCACATGATGCTGATGTCAGTTAAAAGCTGAGTATTAGCAGAATGGGAAAACTTCAGATGAGTGCGTCTGCTGTGTGGATCAGTGTTCCCCACATTCAAACGGATCTGACTGACAGAGAGGCCCAGATCATTGGCCTAGAAAGTGAAAAAATCAGTCCTACTGACTGTCACAGATATGCATGTATATGAGGGGAAGCATTTACAGTAGAACAGAAATTAGATTTTATTTCCTCTCTGGAAAAAAGCCAAGAAAATTCTGAATGAAGACTTTCAGGCAAGGCAGGATACAAAACTGCCAAGTGTGAAAATGATTACAAATGGCAACTTATGTGGGAAAGCAACAACCAGAAATGATTTCCAGTTTCAAGACTATATTCTGTGACAACGTGACTCCACCCAATTCAGATAGTGTTCCAGACCAAAGGATGGTAATTGCTTCAGTACTTCTTTATAAACAAACAAACAAACAAACAAAATCCTAAAGGAATATTCCTCACACAAATATTTTCTTTCAAGTTTTCTTTCAAGTGTTAATTGAAAATATTATTTTGACATAAACTGCATATGTGGTGTATGGTAGGCATTTATAGTAAGAAAATAGTAATTTTAGGTAAATATAATCAATTACTCAACCTCAAGATCTATTGTGTGGTTTGCTCATCTCTCAGTTATTAAAATTATATTCAAGTTTTACAAATGCTCTCAGCTGCTTTGCAGGAAAGCCTCCTGATGGACTTACTTACCTTGAGATGGCTACTACTTTCTTCTTTTAAATTTGTTGATTCAGGCCAACTATCATGAGAAAATGGTGATAAATAAATGAAAAATATGTTTAAACTTAAAAGTTTACAAGTGGTAAAAATCACTTAGGGAAAGATCTATGATGAGTAGGGTATAGAAATAGATATATTCCTTGAAGATGAAAATTATACTCTACAAAAATCTTAGCACTGAGTAATTAGTTATACTGTTAACTGGTGTTTTACAAGGTTGATCTGATGAAGATGATTGGAGTTTGTCAGAGATAAACCTAATCACTTTACTTGGATGGGACAATTTAATTCATTTATTAACAAATTACTCAATTAAAAAAGTTTTTGGTTATAAAGGTTATAAAGATCCTATTGACCATATTTGAAGAAGCAAGCATTTGGAAGTCAAAGACCTTAGCTGAAGTGATAACTTACTGACTACTTGATGTACATAATCTACCTTAACTTCCTGAGCTCTAAATATCTCATGTATGACATGGGGATAATGATGTCATCACAAGCCTATGAGAATTATATGATATAATGGATTACTTTTAGACTTTCATTATTAGTAGTAATAGTAGTTAGGGTCAATATTTTTTTATTTTGAAGACAGTTTTAGTTTTCTGTATTTATCATTCTATAATACTTTTGGCTAAATCAATGCAACTATTCTGGGATCTATAACAGATATAAAAATAGGAATAGAAATGGAAATAAGGATATAGATTATCTACTATGTATCATTTGGTACAATAGGCACTGAACATTACTTCATCATGTTTTAAGTATTAACAGCAATTATGAAAAAAATAACTATGAACACAGATATAAAAGCTATCAAAAGTTGTGTTTGTAAAAAAGTTCAGCTAAGGTTCTGAGGGTTAGCGCCTGTTGCCAAATATATATGTGCAAATATGTTCATAATAGGCAAAGCTAAGTGCATAGCCTGCTTATTTTCTTTCCAAATATAAGGCTCACATTTAGGGCTTCATACAATATGTAGAAGCAGGATGGGCACAAGGGTGTTATTTTTAAGAAGTCTGAAAGTAGACCCAAAAAATATACATGTTTCCAATTATGGGTCTATAAATCCATTCATCCACTCATTCATCCACTTGAGATATCAATTCTGAAGCTCTTTTCATGGTTTCAAAATAGGAATTGATCGACACTATTTTTATAAATTTGCTTACTATTATTAGTTCTTATAAAAATAATACTTAAACTATAACTACAAAGACAAAGTAAAATAGATAACTGGTATAATATTCTAAACTAACAATGGAGCATTAATAGAGCACCAAATAGTGTTTTTTCCAGATAATGGATACTGTTACTAATATATCTGATATAACTAAACAACTAATGGACTCTTAAGTTCATTTGTTCAAATTTAGAACATTTCCTATTTGAAAGCATCATTGAAACTTGTCGTTTGGAAACTGACAAAATACATTCTACCAGATTAAGACTCTTAAAAAAGAATATTATTGACTTGCTTCATATAATTGCCTCTTCATAGCCATTACAATCATTCATGTAAATACATATTTAGGGAGGCATCAAAAGCAGATTATTCACCTAGTGGAGCATGACAGCTCCTGAGGATTTACTGTGTTCATTGCTGCAATTGTCACCAAAAACTGTTAATTCATAAGCACAGCTACCTGCTTTTATGCATAAATATCTGCCATTCATTATTTCCCCTCATTGTATCAAAGGGAAGTTCATCTATATGGAACTAAATCTTAGTCTTCTTTTGTAAGAGGTTAAATATAAGATGGAAAATTCTCTTCAGTAATGACAGCTTCAAATGAATATATTAATGTAAATACCTTTCTTTTAAGAAATATGAACAGATATTCAATAGTACCAAGCAGGATGCACTTAATATCTCACTTTTGAAAGAAAGAACATACAATTTGGAATAAGTGCTCTTACATGTCTTCAAGTTAATACTTCTAGAATTCAGGCTCAAAAATACAGATCAGTACTTAGTGAGGCAATTTTCAAATACATAACATTAATGAATATCTGCATATGTGTGGCATACTTTGAGAGTTAAAATGAATGCGGTTGGGTAACCACTGTCTTCTTTTTCTCTATAGAAAATTTCTGGATGCTGGTTCAAGTACGTTGTGGGATGATTGTGAGGGGTGGCCTGGGTAATTTGTATATTTAAAAGCTGCCAGAGTCATTTTTGTCTGTTTCTTCATTTGCTTCCTTGCCTGCTTGTTTTCTTGTCTATTCAGCTAATTAAAGGAAAACTTATTCTAGAATAGTTTTTCATCAGATTATAGAAACAAATAGATGTTAGGTGGATAGATGTGAGATGGATAGAAAGGACATTAGCTAGATAGCTTCATAGATTATTTGTAGTGTTTGCTATTAGATCCATCTGTTTTTGGCCTACCTAAGGCCCCTAGATTTTAGCAAAAGTAATTAGTATCGACTTTTGTGTATCACAACGTAAAACCCACGGCTAGTCACAACTCTTCTTTGAACTTATTATTCCAACATGCAGAGATGGTACAATTTTCTTCCAACCTCCAAACATTTTAAGAGAATTAATGATACAAATGCATAAAACATTCTAAAATCCTTAGAAAAACCACTCAGTACAAACTATTAATTTTAGTTTTGAGAGCATTGAAAGTGCTCCTTGGCAGAAGTGTAAGGCAAGTTTAATATTAATTACATAGTCTGACTGCCTTGAGAAGTCTTGGTTACATCATAACACAATGTCACAAATGAAAGGGCTTTGTAGACTGTAAAGTTTCATTCAAGTGAAAGTAACATTAGAATTATTAACAATATATATATCCTTTCCATATGACAGTAGCTTTATTTTTCTTTTAGCTAAAAATAGTTGAGGGAGGCTTACAGACTTGATATCCTTTTATTCCATTTAACTTACGTCAATTATATTTTATCAAGAGTCTAAAGTGATTTATTTATTGTACATTTTTAAACTATATTCCTGGGAGAAAAGTATAAGCTTGATTTATATTCAAGTATAAGCTTTTAAAAATTAATGTGTAGATATGTATATACTAGAATAAATATACTAGAACATTAAATTTTACCTTTAATACATACATGTTCATTTTTTTTTCAAATTTCTGTTGTTCTTATGTAACACTTTTGTTCATTTTTCACTTCCACCTGAGGAATTCATACTGCTTATCTGTAAGATAGGAGAAGTCTTCCCTTTATGCTTTTTTGTAGTATAACTTGGTTTTCTGTCCAAGAGAATGTTACTGGCCTAAAACCTATGGAACATTGGAGCAGGCTTGCACCGGATTGCAGGAGCTGATCGTACACATCTCTTCCCGTCTGTGCTATGTCATTGATATCTCATTGGAAACTTGAAATTAACAGTGGTGGGGCACTTCCCTCACAGAGACTGGCAAATGCTGCAAAACAGAATTCATTCTCTCTGGAGAACTGGTGGTTAAACATTTCCTTCTACACCACTGCCTACAAGTGAAATTGAAAGGAGCCTGTTTCCACATGTGAAGGCATATACAGAAAATATGTGAGGGGCTCAGTAGGTTAAGTGTCCCACTCTTGATTTCAGGTCAGATCATGATCTCGTGGTTTGTGCTTTGGAGCCCCGACAGCCTGGAGCCTGCTCAGGATTCATTCTCTCTCTCTCTCTCTCTCTCTCTCTCTCTCTTTTTCTTTCTCTTTCTCTCTCTGTCTCCCTCCCTCCGCCTCTGCCCCTTCACCATTCTCCCTGCCTCTGTCTCTCAAAATAAATAAATAAACTTAAAAAAAAAGAAAGCTTGTGAAATCCAGTGATGTACCTTCACTGATAAATGAATTATAGAAGATACACATGTACCTTATGTATACTACATGGAAAGAACAGTGGGGCAATATATAAAGGTATTGCAAGACTTCAATAGGAAATATAGAGGTATAACTACAACAAGTTTTTTCTACAAGACGATAATGTATATTTTTATCACTAATTTTTGAAGAAAGACAATGGAAATATGGAAATGCTATGCATGCAAAGTTGTTGACACTTTTCTCTCTGATGGAACTCTAAGTGGCCTAACAGGAGGGAGGTAGAATGAGATCAAGCTTCTGTGAGAAGATATTGCTCTTGAATTCCAGTGTGTTTATCCACTTATCAAGCAGGATATATAATTGTGTCAAGCTCAATGTGTCCAGACTGAAAAAAAAGATCATATTTCCCCTTAAAATTGCTTCATATTCTGTATAACTCACTTTGGTAGATGACTCCATAATACCCACCTCTAACTCCATCATCTGGTTCAGAAACATGTTTTCTATTGCTACTCTCTCCTCTGCGTCTGACACTCAAATTGTAATTCTTACCCAGATGAAAGCTACCCTGTTGACGTTATTGAACCAGAAATTTTGAGGGATTTGTTTATAAAATGGAATCTAATTTTGCTAATTTTCTGCTTCAAATTTTTCCAAAGTTTTATTGTCTATGGCCTAAAACCTAAAATCCTTATTAGGTGGAGTAAGACATTTCATGACCCACTCCTGCTTGTTTCCTGGGTGTATTTTGGTCACATCCTACCCATGACTTCAATATTTCAACCACGCTAAACTATCAATTGCATATTCTCTAGCTTTAACTTTTTCTCCCCTACAACAATATATCTCACATTGCTCTCCTTAGGATAATTCTGGCATCAGCAACTCTGAGTGTGGTGATCTCCTAGATATTCAACCTCTAGCAGCTATTATTTACCTGCATCTGAGAATGCTATGACTTTCCATCTGTCTTAGTCATCTGTGAATCTTTGAGGGCAAAAATCACAGATAGTTTTATGGACCAGCAGACTGCACACAGTAACATTATATAAATGTTTGCTGATGAACAGATATATTAATCATACTATTTATAGAAGTATTTTTAAAATACAATAATAATAATAATAATAATAATAATAATAATAACTTATTCCTTCCCTTAAATACAGATAAAACATGAGTCACATGCTGAGATTTACACTAACACCAACAGATGATAATTCTTTCAAACAATTCAGATTAGAGGAGAAGGGGAAATTTAGTGACAGCAGAAGTCAAGTTCATAAGACCTTCTATGTTAGCAAACAGTGAACACTCCAAGAATATCAAACATTCTTTTATAGACTCCAAATCCATATTTACATTAGCCATTTTTCTCAATTTGTCTGTTCCTTTTTTATTAATTCACATAATTGATATTTTGATTTCATGAAGGAAGATCTTTTTTTGAAAAATATAAATGTCTTATTCTTATTTAAATATACCATAGGCTAAGTCCATGCTTGTACATCATCATTTCAAACACCTACATATTTTATATGAATTGAAAATGATTAAATATATTAAATACATGGAAAGCTTCATAGTTTTAAATTCTCCTCCAGATTAGAGAATCAAGTTGGAAGTTTCCTTAGAACAAACAGAAGTTACATTCAAAAGCCAACTTCTGGGGCGCCTGGGTGGGTCAGTCGGTTGAGTGTCCAACTTTGGCTCATGTCATGATCTCATGGTTAGTGGGTTCAAGCCCTGCGTCGGGGTCTGTGTTGACAGCTCAGAACATTGAACCTCCTTTGGATTCTGTCTTCTTCTCTCTGTGCTCCTCCCACACTGGTGCTCTGTCTCTAAAAAATAAATGAACATTAAAAATGAAAAAAAAAACAACTCTTTATGACAGTAAATAATAAATTATTGTAGATATTGCAGGTATGGCTTTCCTGCCTGTCTTCCCATTGCACACAGACTTTAATGAAACTGAAGTGAAAATCTGACCAAAGCTACAGCAATATAAGTTCTTCCTTGCAAAATAGTCATGTTATTCTGTTTTGGGTGCTGCAGAGCCATGCGGAGCTGGAAACTGAGTAGTAATTTTCTGTAAGGATACACCAAAGCAAAGTTAGTCTGCTGAGGAGGGGGGGGGGGGGGAAAGAAAAAGAGAGAGAGAGAGAGAAAACAAGCTTAAAAGAGCCAAAGACGAAAATTCATAAAATTTCAGCAAAAATATTTTGACTCCCAATCTTCCAATTCTTATGTACGCCTCTCTTGACTATATATTTTTTGCCATTTGATTTTGTGGGATATCCCATTGTGGATTGAAGTAGTTAACTAACGGTTTCTATTTCTTGCAACCAAATGGCCTCTAATAAATAACCAACTCAACTTTTTTATTCCAACTAACCTCTATAATTCTGATCTCTTTTTTTGTAATTTCCACCTTGTTATGTTTTTACTTTTTTCGGGCTTTATTTATTTTTAATGCACATTTGAGCATTTCCCAGGGGTCAGGCGCTGGTCTAATCCCTTTACAATTATGAATTAAAATAATTTTATAACAATCTTATGAAACAGATAGTGTTATTGGCCTGATGTTACAAGTGAAGACATAAGGCACTGGCTAAGTAGATTGCTAAAGATCACACAATGAATACACGGCAGTGAAGACTGAACCCAAGGCATCTGCCTCCTGGGATATAACCAGTACCCTCTCCTCCCTCCATTTCTTCTTGGAAGTACTTTAGAGGATATATAGATTTTGAAAATCTGCATGGCATTGCATAATACATGTTAAACCTTAGCTCATGGTCTAATAGAATACAGAACTTGGTAAACAGTGTGATAATGTTTACTGTAGCTGGATATAATTACCCTTTAAAATGTAATTTTAAATTAATTTCAATTAACATATTAAGAGGAATGAACTAATTCTCTCCTTTTCATGAGATAAGCTGGTCTCTCTGGCAAGAGGCAGCTTTCTTTGTATCAAAATATTGTGTTTTTGTACAATCAGCCTTATTTACCAAAAACATAAGCCTTCATAGGCTTCTTTAAAGAGGTTGAAGCATTGCCTCTGCCAGGACACTGAGCACCGTGTTTCTGAGCTCCTGGCTACTTGCCTATTGTGCGGGGCAGCCAAAACTGAATATAAAGAACCCAAGCAATACCTCCTGCAAAGGCTGTACAAAGGGTGGGCAAAGTCTGAGCAAAACATATATTTGAGCTCCTGATTATACGAGCTGGAATTTACATAGTCTGACTGCTTACTGGGTAACAAAGCCAATTTCTTACACTAAGAAAGTGAGGCAAAAAATAAAAATGTTAATATTTGGCTTGCCTTTGAAAATGAGAAACAAACACCTGGCCATAGGCTGACTCAAGGAAGCAAAGATATTCACACAGACCATCAGATTTCTTTTAGTAGCTGCCAAGAGTATAAAATTTAATATTAAAAGGTATTGACTCGCTACTCTGTGTCATGGGTCAGGTGCTTTTATGTAGGTAGAACACAACACTTTTAGATTTGCTATTTGTAGTATAGTCTTCAACCTGTAATCATTCCAACTATTACTATATTGGTTTCCCATTCCTTCTGTAGTAAATGATTACAAACTCGAAACAACACAAATTTGTTATCTTGTTCTGGACATCAGAAGTCTAAAATCAGGTTATTAGGTAAAAGTCAATGTATCTGTAGGGCTGAATCTTTCTGGAGTCTCTGGCAGGGAGAATTCATTCCCTTGCCTTTTTCAGCTTCTGATGGCTATTGGCTTGTGGCCCCTTCTTCAATCTTCAAAGCTTATCACTCTAATTTATTATCACATCATCTTCCCTTCTGACTCTGATTTATCCTTCATCCCTTTTATGAGGACCGGGACTATGGTGATTGATATGGATCAGGCCCAACAGGATAATCTCCCCATATCAAAGTCCTTGATTTAACCACATGTAAAAAACTATGAGGTTATATTTGTAGCTTCAGGGATTAGGAAATGCACCTATTTAAGGAACCATGAGCTATAATAACATACTCATATTGTTTCTTTTCATTGTTGTGCCTAGGAGCTTTCCTTTTGTGACTTGTGAAATGGTAGAGGAATTTTTTAATTTATTTTTAATTTATTTTTTATTTATTTTTTAATTTATTTATTTATTTTTTATTTAATTTTTTAATTTATTTTTAATTTATTATTTATTTATTTATTTATTTATTTATTTTAAAATTTTATTTTAATTTATTTTAATTTATTGTTTATGTTTATTCATTTTTGAAAGACAGAGAGAGACAGAGCACAAGCAGGGGTGGGGAGGAGAGAGAGGGGGGCACAGAATCTGAAGCAGGCTCCAGGCTCTGAGCTGTCAGCACAGAGCCTGATGGGGGGCTCGAACTCATGAACCGTGAGATCATGACCTGAGCCAAAGTCAGACGCTCAATGGACTGAGCCACCCAGGCACCCCATAGAGGACTTTTTTTTTTTAAGTTTTATTTATTTATTTTGAGAGAGAGAGGGAGAGAGAAAAAGAGAGAGAGCGAGAGCAAGCATGAATAGGGAAGGGCCAAGAGAAGTAAGGAGAGAGAATCCCAAGCAGGCTCCATGCTGTCAGTGCACAGCCTGACCTGGGGCTCAGTCTCACAAGCTGTGAGATCATGACCTAAGCCAAGATCAAGAGTCAGACAATTAACCGACTGAGCCACCCAGGCACACCAGAAATGATAGAGGACTTTTGATGGATGACAGATTTGGGAGTAAAAGATGACAAAGAGAATGTATGGTGTGGTATGTGTTTCCTGTGTGATCTGGTAGACTGAGTTCCTATTAGAAGGGAAGTGAATAGGTTGGCAACATGATTAAAAGATATGGCTCAAGGCAAACCACAAATCTTTGAGTTCTCAGCTATTTCCATACTTTATGGAATAGGAAAGAAGAAAGAATTCTGGCTCTGCTTAGAATTCAGGTTTGTTTTGGTGCCTAAAGCATAGGCCAGATGTTATTTTTAATATGTTCAGAATCAATGGAATATCTCTGCAAAAAACATCAACAAACAGCAGCAAATATTTTTTAACTCTATTATGGGCAATTAGTTTTAAGTCAGTCTGGGGGCTAGCATAAGAAAGGAAAAAAAGAGCAAATGCTACAAGAGGATTGTCATAGGTAATTGGTTTGTGTACAAGTGAAAAGCAAACGATTTGTGACTTCTTCACTTATCTGTGACTTCACCCCCAAACAAATAATCACGTAATTTAGTGGTAAAAAAACAAATACCCCTTGCATTATCTCTTACCCCTTTCATGAGCTGAACTGGGTTCAGCTGAGTAGTCCTACTGATCTCACTTGGGATTTCTTTGCTACTTTCAGTTAACTGGTTGCTCAGCATGGCGTCATTTGAAAGCTCAACAGAAACACTGTATTGGTTGGAATTTTCGAATTCTTCATGTAGTCTCAAGGCCTCACTGACTATACAGCTATCTATGCCCCCTCTCCTTATAGTTTCTCCAGCAGTGGCCAGGTTTCTTGCAGTTCTGGGTTTCCAGAAAACACAAATGCAAATGCTTACAGGCTCTAAATGCTTAAGTTTAGAAGTCACAGACCATTTATTTGACTGCCTTCTATTGGTGAGTCAAGTCAATAGCCAGTTCAGATTCACTAGGATACACTAGGGCATGAATACCAGGAACATCATTCACCATAGGCCATGTTTTGGGTGACCATAAAAAAAAAAAAGAATGAACCAACTGTTCCAGTTTTTCTAGGATTAGAAAAACATTTAGTTTTAAATGGGACATTTAGTGCTACAACTAGGTAATTTCTCTTTTTTTTTTAAGATTTTTTTTAAGTAATCTCTACATCCAACATGGGGGTTGAACTCACGACCCTGAGATCAAGAGTTGCATGGTCTACTGACTGACCCAGCCAGGTGCCCCAAAACTAAGTAAGTTCTATGAAAAGTAAAATGAGTTGCCCACCCCAAAATAAACCACTGGAGAGTTCTCAGATGGGAGGTATAGTAGTCTGGTGGCACATGAATAAGGGATAGTAAGACATATGATATTTGCTATATATAGACTAACCCATTTTTTCTTACCCCAACTTTAGACCTAAGTACTGTCTTAATCATTTTTAAAGATGAGAATACATGAGCTAAAACAAAAACAAACAAAGAACAACAGTTTTCTAGTCTGTGGTCAGCCAATTATAGACACAAAGAGCTTGGGTTTAAGCTTCATATTTTTTTTCCATCACACCGCACCGCCTAGAAACCTGTTGCAATGGATTTGCTTATATTATTGTTTGCCTTTTATGCCATTAAATCTTGATGTTTGGCCTTCTAGCTAATTTTTACATAAGGTATAGATGGGTCATGCCACTACATCATAAGATCCTGAAGAGAAGAGATCATGTTTATTTATCTTTGTGATAGCTGTCATAGAGCTTGGTAGATGACATCAATTCAATAAATGTGAGTTGTAAATACTAATTGTTGAACTTTTTAGTATCCTTCTATTCTTTAATTCTACACTATTATTTCCAGATGTGTGAAAATTCCACAGTCTTTTTTTCATTTTCACTTTCCAAGTGCACTGTAGTACTTTCCTGAGGCTGCTGTAACAAATTACCACAAAAATGGTGGCTTTAACCAACAGAAATTTATTCTATCACAATTCTGGAAGCTAAAATTTTGTGATCTGACAAGGGTACCCTCTCTCTGGGGAGGCTATAGGGAAGAATATGTTCTTTACCTTCTCCAGCTTCCAGTGGCTATAGTCTTTCCTTGACATACAGCCATATCATTACAATTTCTAACGTTGTGGTCATATTGCTTCCGTCTGTGTCTCTATGAAATTACCCTCTGTCTTACTAATATGAGGAGGGTCATTGGATAGGGCCCATTTGTAAAATGCCAGGATAACTTCCTCCTATCAAAATTCTTAACTTAATCATAGTTTTTGCCATCCAAGGTAATAGTCACAGATTCTTGGGATTAGGATGCAGAAATATCTTGTGGAGGGCTACCAGTAAGCTCATTTAAAGGTATATATATGCCTGTGTGTCTGAATAGTCATAGTTAAAAACAAAGGCCTAGAGTCCTTTATAGTATATTTAAAGCACAAATACAAATATTTTGGATGGTGAAAGCATGAATATTTTAACCCAGATTATTATAATAGTTTGATACTTTTTATTTTCATATGGTCAGAGAAATCCATATTTTGTTGGCTTTCTTAAATAAAAATAATCTTAAAAAATCTAAATAAGAAATTGAAGAATTGAATTTTAGTTTCCATGAGAGAACATTGGAATTAATGAGTCCAGGATAAGAGTTAATGAGCTCAGCTGGACATCTTGTAACTCTTCCTGATGATGAGTTTCACAGTCATGTACTAAAGTCAGCTGAGAAGTAGCTGAAGAGAAAGCACCTTCCTGGAAATGAAAAGGAGAAATTGGTATTTTCCTTCAGAAGGAGGTATGTGTGTGTGTGTGTGTGTGTGTGTGTGTGTGTTACTGACCTAGGAATTGACATTTGCCTAAGAAAGAAAGTTGAGTTTATTAAGAAAGAGACCACTATCTGAAACCAGAATACTATTTTTTTAATTTTTTTATGTTTTTATTCACTTTTGAGAGAAAGAAAGAGAATGAATAGGGGAGGGGCAGAGAGAGCGGGAAACACAGAATCCAAAGCAGGTTCCAGGCTCTGAGCTGTCAGCACAGAGCCCAATGCAGGGCTCCAAACCAAGAACTGTGAGATCATGGCCTGAGCTGAAGTCTCATACTTAACTGACTGAGCCATCCAGGTGCCCCTGAAACCAGAATATTATTGTTATTGTTATTATTATTTAATGTTTATTTATTTTTGAGAGTGAGACAGAGTGTGAGCAGGGGGAGCGGGGCAGAAAGAGAGGGAGACACAGAATCCAAAGCAGGCTCTGGGCTCTGAGCTGTCAGCACAGATCTCCACGTGCGGCTCGAACTGACTGGAGATCATAACCTGTGCTGAAGTCAGATGCTCAACCGACTGAGCCAGCCAGGTGCCCTGAAACCAGAGTATTATTAATGTACAGTTATCTAAATCCAACCTTGGATTCAGGCCATAAATAACTCGATAACAAAATGTCTGTATTGAGAGAAGGTAGTACATATTTTATAACAGTTTGATACTTGTACACTTTTTCTACAAATATTTAAATAAATTAACACAAAAATACTTTTTTAAAAATCAATTTTCATTCCCTGCAATGTGGGGATGTCCACAGTGCATTCAATTAATGAGTGTGGCCCCAAGAATATATTTCTCAATCTATTAGTTATTCTCAAGAATAGCTTGATAAAGATTTATTTTACTTGATATTAATATGGAATATTAACTTTTTATATAAATATTTCCAAACACACCAAAAACAAGGTATGATGAAAAGATTTAGCTTTCATTCCTCTTCTGTCCTGTTCTGAACTAAAACCTTTTTTCCACTCTATTTATTTTGGTTTCTTTCACTTTGATATAGTATATCCCCTTGAATTGCATTTTAACACGAATGTCCAGAAATGTCTATTGTCCTTCTCTCTGCAGAAGCTTACACAGCAGATGGTGCAAATGGTCCAGCATATATTTGAGGGATTGATATAAAGACGATCTGCCTGAATGCTAACTTTTTTGGCATTTTGCCAAAGTATATCAATGGTATGTTAGAGAAATTCAAAATATATGAAATAATTGCAATGTTTACTCCTTATTTTCCAATCTGTACTCTATTTTTGCAAAGTATGATGTCATTTTATCCTCTAAAAATAGGCTTTTTCTCAAATCCTTCCTTCAGCCTGCTTCTCAGGTATCATCCTTGACCATAATATTTCTATTTTTTTCTCTTTGTTTTCTTCCATGAGAGTCTCAAATATTTAGCTGCTTTTAACTCACAGCATATGAAAATTAGATAAATGTGAATTTTTACTCTACACTCATTTTATAGTATATGAAAATTAACTGGGAATAATGAATATGCTCTTTATAACTTTAAATTTAAAAGCATTTTCTCAGTATGGGTATTTTAATGAACAACAATTATTTTAAAAATAGATCAGTGGAAGAAACTTCAATGTAAGTGGCTCATCTTTTCAACTATTTTTAAATAAACTGACAAATTGAAAACATTACAGAAATAAAAGGAGCAGCTATGACTTTTTTTTTTTTTAATGTTTTTATTTATTTTTGAGACAGAGGGAGACAGAGCATGAGCAGGAGAGGGGCAGAGAGAGAGGGAGACACAGAATCCGAAGCAGGCTCCAGGCTTCGAGCTGTCAGCACAGAGCCTGACGCGGGGCTCGAACTCACAGATCGTGAGATCATGACCTGAGCCGAAGTCGGAAGCTCAACCGACTGAGCCACCCAAGCGCCCCACAGCTATGCCTTTTTTTTTTTCTATTTATTTTTTATTTCTTTTTAAGTTTATGGGGTTTTTTTTGTTTTGTGTTTTGGTTGTTTTTTTTTGTTTTTTTTTTTTTTTTTTTTGAGAGAGAGAGAGCTGCATGCAAGTGGGGGAGGGGCAGAGAGAGAGAATTCAAACAGGCTCTTCAGAGCCCTACACAGGCATAGAACTCACAAAGCATGCGATCATAACCTGAGCTAAAACCAAGAGCAGGAGACTTAAATGACTGAGCCACCCACGCGCCCCACAGCTATGAATTTTTAAAGTATTTCATTTATTTCTGGGGCACCTGGGTGGCTCAGTTGGTTGAGCGTCCAATTCTGGCTTAGGTCATAATCTCACAGTTTATGAGTTTGAGCCCTGCATTGGGGCTGACAAACTCAGAGCCTGTTTCAGATCCTCTGTCTCCCTCTCTCTGTGCTTCCCCTGCTCGCGGTCTTTCTGTCTCTCTCTCAAAAATAAACATTTAGGGGTGCCTGGGTGGCTCAGTCCATTAAGTGTCTGACTTCGGCTCAGGTCATGATCTCAAAGTTCCTGAGTTCAAGCCCTGCGTTGGGCTGTGTGCTGACAGCTCAGAGCCTGGAGCCTGCTTCGGATTCTGTGTCTCCTGCTCTCTCTAACCCTCCCCTGCTCATACTGTCTCTTTCTCTCAAAAATAAATAAACATTAAAAAATTCAAGTATTTCATTTATTTCTGTGTTATTTGTCATACATTCAATAGAGATGGTTTTGGGACATTATTCCTGAGAATCATGTTGGGAAGGAGAAGTAACATGTAAACCTTAGCCCAGTTAGCCTTTCAGCCCTGACATCTCAGCAGGAAAAAAAACTACTCCAAAACAGAAATTAGTAGAGAGGAAGACAGTTTCACCTAGAATAACCAAAGACAAAGAGTGAGGCCGAGGTAATTGTTTTGGTAGGGGATTTGTGTTGAAATCGTTTTTATCATTTACTGCCTCAAACTGAAATGCTCGGTGGCTTGTGCTTACTACATTAAATATTTGTGAAAACAGAATAATGCAATGAAGCTGGTTTTATACAATTCTGAAAATTGCAGAGGTTTTTTGTTTGTTTGTTTGACCAATGTTTCTTCATAATGAAAAAAGGAGTAAAGTCTGGAAAATAGCCTGAAGCCTAATTGGTTGATCTCATGAGAGAACAACAAAGGACAACAAAAGATAAAATTGTAAAAAAAAAGAAAGAAAGAAAAGAAAGTATCATGAGTTCATTTGGGGACATAGCATTTAATTGGTGATTAAAATGAAATAATTCAGTCTCTGGAAAATGTACTATAAAATACTAAACCTTCTGGATTTGTTATCTTCCTATAGCCTCTGAAACAAACTGCCACCCCCCCCATCCCCTACAGACACAAAATGAAATACTGCTAAATATCACACATTTAAGTAGGTTTCCTTATTGCCTCCATGTCTTCACTCGTGTTTGTGTTCACACTTTGCGTGTCTCAGTGGTGGAATGAGTATGTGCCCTTCTCCTTTTCTTTGGCTCCAATCGTGTAACTTGCTTTGGCCAATTGAATTTAGGTGGATATAGTATGTCAGTTCTGATCTTAGGCCACAAGATGTCCTGTAATTTTACATTTGACCTTTTGTTCCTTTGTCAACATCTTAAGAAGAACTAACCCTAGATAGCCCAAGGAGGATGAGAGATATGTAAAAAGGCATCATGACATTGAGAAGTAAAGCCTCAACAACTTCTACAACCTGAAGCAGAATAATGAAAATACCAGGAAAAACACAGAGTTAGGAATTTGCAGATGCTGGCTGATGTGGCCTATAAGAAAAATGTAGTGGTATTTAGCGGTGTCAGGATGGCCGAGTGGTCTAAGGCGCTAGACTCAAGAAAAATGTAGTGGTATTTGTGGCAAAGTGGAGTTTTAAGTTTCATATCTCAAATTTTAAAATAGAACTATTTTAGGGGTGTCTGGTTTGCTCAGTTGTTAAGCATCTGACTCTTAATTTTGGTTCAGGTCATGATCTCATGATTGTGAGATTGATCCCCACATTGGGCTCCATGCTGCACTGTTCAAAATGCTCTTTCTCCCTCTCCCTCTGCCCCTTCCCCACTCTCCCTCTCTCTCTCTGTCTCTTTCTCTCTCTCTCTTCAAAAAAAAAAAAAAAAAGTATAATAAAACTACTTTAGCCAAGTGTGTAATTTTTACCCACAATCATGAACTCCTCTTTTGTAGGCCCAGAGAATAAAAGCATGATCTTTCTTATGAGGGGCTAGGGTTTGGCCATGGATCATAAGAGGGTGGAGATATTTTATAGTATCTTCAGTAGACTAATTATAATGGTGTCCTAAGTAATCTAAGATGAAAAAGTAGAAAAGGAGAGTGGTACTGCTGAGAGATCTTGAGAAGAAAATGGTATCATGACCTCATAAGACACAGAAAAGAATGATGAAGAAATTGCAACAAGTGAGCTCAAAAGATTTCCCTTTTGAAAATTGAGAGTGAAGTATAAAAATTATGCATTTCAGAGGTGGTGCCATTTACTTTTTTATCTTTAATTTTAAGCATTCAATTATTATGTTGTTTTCCTCTTCCTGCCCAGGTTTGGAAAAGCAGAATGGCACAATAAGAAAAACATAACATTTAGAGATATGATTTAAGATAAGATTTATGATAAGATGCCAATCCTCACTGAGTGACTTCCTAAACATATAACTTTGGAGTTGTATTTTGAAAATACTTACCTGCTGTTTTTCATCTGTAAAATGGATGAATAAAATAATAATATGCTAATAATCCCAATATATGTAAGACATAACAAATACATAGTATATTTATGCCAATTATAACAAAAATATCTCTGATCACTTCAGAAAACTTGGGAATGCAGAAATCCACGAAGAAATACATAAGCCATTGGTGCTAGGATCTGTATTATAAAGAGTTAGTAGTATTAACTCACTAAACCTTCATAGCACATCCATGATATTGATGCTCTTATTATGTTTTATATATATTTTACAAGGAAATGGAAATATTGAAAGGTTAAGTAGGTTGTTCAGGACTCATAGGCAGTTTAGCCCATATTTGCACATGGGCAACCAGGCTCTAGAAACTAGAGGCTCTTATCCTCTGCAGTACATTAAATATAATTGCTAAATGTAAATTAAATACAGCATACACAATGTAGACTCACTTTTGACTGTTTACATTTTTTACTGAAAATATATTAATATCAATTAAAATCTGGGAAATACATTTTTGTAGTGGCAGTAAATATTCCTTCTGTTGGATGCACCTTGATATTATTTAATACTCTGTTATAGAAAATATGTCATGTATTTTTAAAAAATATTTTTAATGTTTACTTATCTTTGAGACAGAGAGAGACAGAGCACAAGCAGGGTAGGGACAGAGAGAGAGAGGGAGACACAGAATCTGAAGCAGGCTCCAGGCTCTGAGCTGTCAGCACAGGGCCCGACACGGGGCTCGAACTCATAGACCGCGAGATGATGGCCTGAGCTGAAGTCGGACGCTCAACCAGCTGAGCCACCCAGGTGCCCCTGTCATGTATTTTTTAATTATACAAATGACATTTCAATTAACAATTTGAAAATATACATTCCTTATTGTTTCTTATTTTTTCTATAAATATATTTAGATCTCAGTTTTCATAAATGAATGTAAAGATAGTATGAAGATTTATGAGTTTATTAAAAATTGTATGAAGATAGTGTGAGACAAGTGTAAAGATAAGTACAAAAATGTGTATCATTTATAATAAATTTGATATAATTTTTGTCATAAATTCCTAGACTGCCTTGGAGAAGCATTTTTCATTATCACTTTATCTATTACAGGTACATAGATATTATTTATTACCATTTTTAAAAAATAAACAAAGCTTATTTTTAACTTCATGCAGCTAGATTTTGCAAATGTTTTAAGAAAAAAGCAGTAGGGGAGAAGTCCAAAAAGGTAATCTGTCAGCCAGATTGGGAAGAGAGGAGAATCTAGCAACATGGGAATCAGTTAGAGTTAAAATAATCGTCTAGCTGTATAGTAATGAGAGCACAAACCAGGGTAGCAACTGTGTGGGAATATAATTGAACTGGTGAAAACTGGGACGTGGAGGGAAACAGGAAATAGGAAAGAGCAAGTAGAAAAAGAGCAAGTAAAAAATGGAGAAGAAACAATGTTGATTTGTATGTATTAAGCTCAGGAGGATGGAATGATGGTGATGTCAAGAAATATTACTTATGAGACTGGATTTTCAAAATAAAATGTCTGGCTTACATGCACCTTGAATGTAATCCTCTTTTCTTCTTATCCTGTTCTTTCATCTTCTACCTATGCCAAATCTCCATAAATATATCAGCTTCAGGGAGAACCTTATGAATTAATCTTATGAAAATAATTTCAAGTGTTTTTTTTAAGTGCACTAAGGGAGACCTATACAAAATCATCATTCTATGTTTTATAAATCAAGGTATACCAACAAGCATACATATTCTTACCACAGTAAGTATTCAATCTAACAATGGATTCTTTCGATCTCATCCAGTATACTTCTGAGGAACATCTCCTAAGTATCAGTTCATGTGTTTTAAATGAATATAAATTAATTATTGAATAATCCTGAGTAGGAGTTGACTGGTAAGACAATTATTCTTTGAAATACAGATAATAAATTTAAAGAATATAACTATGGCTTCTTTCTACTGAAATACTGAGGGTTATATCCAATATGCTTTCCTCAGTGCTTTAGAGATGCTATCATTTATGAATATTACTTTTATCCTCCTTTTTGATTCTTTATTTTTAATGTCATCTTTAAAGCTACAAAATATTTTCATTTCCCTAGTTATATGGAAAGTTTATGATGTTCATATATTTATGATTGCAAGCACTGGAATAGAATATTGAAGAGGTGGGACTGGCTGAAAGGGATAACTATCTAAAATTATCTTATTCTATAAGCATATAAATCTACCCTGAAGCCAGATTATAGCAAGATTATGAAATATTTTAACTATCCGTTAGTGAATAGGTGGACATTTCAGAAGTTGTCAGAGACCTGTAGTACACCATATTCTATTATTCTGCTTATTTTCCCCTATTTCTCACTACATATATGCCTACAGGATCTTTACATGATACACAGCCAATGACATTCTCTTATGCTCCTCAATGTTAGATCTCCATTGGAGACCTTCATTTTATACTTCCATATTCCACTTTGACCAATGACAGAAGTTTTTTGTTGGTAATATTAAGTTCAGGTCTTATGTTTCAGTTTTCTAGTGGCTAATATATCATTTAGCAGTGTGCTTTTGCTTTCTTTGCTATTTCTGTTCTAAATTATTGCTACATAATCTTGTAAGACATAGTATAAGAAGACAGTAAAACTTTACTTACACTTTCTTTGCATAGGTTTCCCATTTGTAAGTAATAACAATACTAAAGTGCTCTGATTTCAAAAAATAAAAGCTAGCAAAACAAAAATCAATGACTACAAATTCCTAATCATGATGAAGGAATTTCATTGATCCTAATATTCCCTAAATAAGCCCACTCAATTTACATCAGGAAACCTGCCTTCAACATGCCTTTCCTAGTGCTGCATTAGACTCTTTGTTGCCAGTGAGAACATCTAGCTCACTTAAAAAAAAAAAAAAAAAAAAAAAAAAAAGTAAGTTAAATTTGCATCTTGAAAACAAGTATGAACGTGACACTTGTGTTGATTGCTGTGCTCTGGGTTATAATGTCCATTTTCTCTGACCCAGAAGTTTCACGTCTTTTGCCATGAAATTGTGGCAAGTTCATTTTTAGGTTGAAAGTAGGTTAAATGTTGGTGCGCCTGGGTGGCTCAGTTGGTTAAGCGACCGATTCTTGTTTTCTGTTAGTCATGATCTCACAGATTGGATTGTGAGATCAAGTCCCATCGTAAGGCTCTGTGACGACAGAGCAGAGCCTGCTTGGGATTCTATCTCTTCCTCTCTGTCTGCCCATCTCCTCCTCATGCTCATGCTCTCTCAAAATGAAGAACTAAACATTAAAAATAGAAAGTACATTAAAAATTCATACTCTTTACAGTTCTTGACACCATCCACCTTTTGATGGATATTTAAATAGTTCTAGTTTAGGACTATTAAAAATAAAGAGGCTGTAAACATTTGTGTACACATTTTTGTATGTATATTTGCTTTCTTTTCTCTTCAGTAAATATCTAGGAGTAGAATGGCTAGATCATAAAGTGCATGTATGTCTAACCTACTAAAAAATCTGACAAACTATTTCCAATGTGGTTGCACCTTTTCACATTCTCACAAAAACATATGAGCGAAACAGTTCCTCCACATCCTCCCATTTGCTATAATTAATATTTCCCTATTTACTATTAAGATACATATTTTCCTATAGTTATTTATCTTTGTATATGTTAGTTACTTGTATATCTTCTCTGGTATAATGCCTGTTCAAATATTTGATTCATTTTGTATTGGGTGTTTATTATTAATATTAATTTTTGGGTGTTCTTTCATGTATTCTGCATAAAAGTTCTTCATTGGATATATAATTTGAAAAATATTTTTCCAGTTTATATCTTGTCCATAAATTCCCTTAACAGTGTCTTTTGAACTAGATTTGTTGCTTGTTTTATTTTTATGAAGTCAACTCTTCCAGGCTGTTCTTTTATGAGTCATGACTTTGATGTCACATTTAAGAAACTTTTACCTAATTCAATGTCACGCAGATATTCTCTGGATACTTTTCATTTCCTCTTATGTGTCTTGCTATGGCTGGAACTTCAAATACAATATTGGATAGCAGTGGTAAAATATCCTTGTCTGGTTCCTGATACTAGGGAAAAAGCCTTCTGTCTTTCAGCATTGAGTATGATGTTGGCTGTGGGTTTTTCATAAATGTCCTTTTTCTCTTTGGGAATGTTTCCCTCTCTTTCTAGGTTTCTGAAATTTTTTGTTATGAAAAGGTGATATATTTTGTCAAATGATTTCTCTGCATCAATTGAGATGACCATGTGACTTCTTTATTTCATTATACTGAAGTGTGGTATAGTGATTGCTTATCTTATTTAGAACCACAGGGATTCTAAATCTCAGTACTGGGATATATTCAACTTTGTCATGGTATATAACCCTTTTAATATGCTGTTTGATTCAGTTTGCTAGTATTGGTTAGAAGATACTTGCATTTATTTTCATAAGAAGTGTTGATGTATAGTTTTCCCTTCTATTTTATAAAATTGTTTGTAATGTTTTTATTTATTTTCAAGAGACAGAGAGAGAAAGAGCATGTGCAGGGGAGGGGCAGAGAGAGGGAGACACAGAATCCGAAGCAAACTCCAAGCTTTGAGCTGTCAGCACAGAGCCCGACACAGGGCCCAAACCCACAAACCATGAGATCATGACTTAAGCCAAAGTCAGATGCTTAACCAACTGAGCCACCCAGGCGGCCCAGTTTTCCCTTCTTATGATGTGTCTAGCTTTGATTTCAGAGTAATGAGTATCACTCAGGGTTGGTGTTTATTTTATTTTATTTTTAAATATTTGGTAGAATTCACTAGTGAAGCTATCTGGCCCTGGGCTATTCTTTTTTTGGGAGGTTTTTGATTACTGATTCAATTTATTTGTCTGTTTTCAATTTGTTGAGATTTTCCATTTCTTCTTGAGTCAGTTCGGTAATTTGTGTGTTTCCAAGAAATGTGTTCATTTAATCTAGGTTATTTAATTTGTTGACATAAAATTATTCATAGTATTTCTAATACTAGAATTTCTAGTATTCATTGTGATTTCTGTAGGCTGATAGTGATGTCCCTGCTATAATTTCTGACTTTAGTTCTTTGCATCTTTTCTCTGTTTATTTTATTTTATTTTTTTAGTCAGTCTTAGCACTCAGTTTCTGAAGTTGAAAAGCCTAGTAGATCCATGTAGAGAACACTAGAAGTGTGACCATTATTATCTTCTTTATCTTAAGACTGGCCAGTATTCTAGGTAGGCCATCTCCCAGGTGGCTAGTTAGTGGCCAGTTAGTGAATGCAGCACACAGTGGAACTGGCTGAAATAGTTGTGTCTCTCTGAAGGTCATCATAGGATCCAATAGAGAAGTGAAGGGAATGCTTTGCCTCAGAAGCAAACAATAAACAAGTAAGTATTAGAGAGGAAACATTCTGTATGGCTCCTCTAAAAGCTATTAAAAAGCAGACCTTTATTGTGAAACGCTAGTTCAGAAAGGAGACATTTTTACCACAATAAGGCAACCACTGGAAAAGTAAATTTTTAGCAGTTCAAATTATCTGAGGAAAATATGTCTAGAGGTATAAACAGAGCTATTTCACTAGCTATAGCTCTATGTCTTAGAGTGACTTTCCCCTCAAATAAGCAAACGGTCAGCTTGAACAGAAGTCACTTTCATGGCCTTTCTCTTTTCCAACGTAATGATCAAAAGCCCCCTCCTTGTACTCAGCCCTAAATAGTTAAAATTGAGAAAGACATAGGGTGGGGATAATGAGGGGAAAGCGAGATAAGAACAATTAGCAAAGAGTCTAGCTGTCAAGTCAAGGAGAAAGGTGAGTGGAATTGCTAACACAGCCAAGGCCAAACTGCTAACTGCAGGAACATATACACAGGAATATTGCTACTGCCAAATAGTAACTTGCTCTTGTGCAAATACCAGTTAGCTGTACTGAGAAAACACCCTGACTTTATAGTTCCCCACCCCACTCTGTCCTTTCTTGACAGTTAGTATCATATTTTTGGCCCTGAAATAAACATCTGACTGATCTTCATACTATTGTATCTGTGTGTCTGCCTATGATAGTGCAGTTTGTGCACTCCATAAAGGTACCTAGCTGAGGGGATGACTGAGGTCTGGCATAATGTGATACTGTTTATGTGAATGCAGGGACATTTTCTTCTTTGAAAAATGGCTTCGTCTATTCATTAAGATATGCTCCTGTAGGACTGTATCCACTAAAAGAGATCACCCTTTTCAAATTTGCTTGAAGATACTCTATAGGCTAGTGGCATACGTGTGCATATTTGCATATACATATACCCACATGTCCATACACATACTTTCATTAGACTGGCTTGGGTAGGAAAAACACAAGGAAAATGCTGTTTTCTGTTCTCTTCTATTGATGACCATTGCAAATATCTGAGACTCCTTTCTAAGTTGAAACTGGAAGGCAAATGTATCTAACATGGATCTATAATATTTTTAATATTACAAGTTAAAGGTTGGGGTGTAAGAATGTGAAAATGTAGGATTTTTGTCTTTATTATATCTTTAATTTTCCCTACCACTTTATAACATCTCTTCTGGGTTCAATTGCAAAGTGAATAATTTTTGTCTAACTTTAGAAACTACTATGGAAATTGAATAACATGCGAATAAGTTTTGAAAAAATGTAAATTATGTATAGCATATCATTACTTTGAACTGGACTTCCAGTGTTACCACTAAACCGTATTCATGTGCTTTGGCCAAAATTAACCACTAATTCCCCAGGTTTTAATTATACTATGTTGTCTTACTCATCATGTTTTTTGTTTGTTTGTTTGTTTTCCCTTTTCTTTTCTGATTTATTCTGTCCCACTGGTTTCCATATCGAGGAGTATCCACATCACGAAGGTGATGCCATATCTGATCTTTTAAATTACATGAAGATGAAAGAGAATATTTCATGCTATTCTCCTTGCACATATACATGCCTCCAGTCTTGAAATAATTTGCTTGGATTTTGTGCTAAGCTTAGAATGCGGGAAAGAAAATTCTCTGGAGAATAACTAAAATTAGGAGAGTTGCTACCTTTATACTGACTTGCAGGTTTTCCCCGAAAATCTTTTCATTTCACTTCATTGAATAAAATCATACTTGTATATCTTCATCTGATTACATTATTGTGTATCAGAAACAAAGTCACATAAGAGGTTTGAAAGCACACACATTTGTTAGTTACAGTGTGTGTGACTCTACCTTGACTCCAAGGTTAAATGCACACATGCACACAAAATCAATCCAGTTAATTCAGTCAGCATAAATAAATCCAATTGACGGTCATATTTTGTTTAAAAAAGAAATGACTGCTTAATAGGTATTTTTTATTATTTGAGTATTATAAAATCTCAACTACCAGATTTACTTTATGAAAATACAGAAATATATGTAAATGTACAGCAGAAATTTTGGATTAACTATACTTCTAATTTATAGTTTTCTTGTCATTATAGGGCTAATTTTAAAAAGACTTCTTTTAATTGAGGTACTTTTAATTGATTTAAAACAATTTTTTATATCAATTTCTAGGTCAAGTTAATTTTGTATTTAGTCTAGATCCTTTTTTATTAAAACTGTGATTTGAAATTAATATTTTACTATAGATTTTTTTTCACATTTTTCTTTATCTTCAGTTATTTTGCTTGTCTTACCCTACTAGGAGCTTGAATAAAATAGAGACAATTATCTTTGAGCTATATTTTGCAGTGCTGCATTATAACTATTATGAGTATTCACAAAAAGTTCCAAACACTGCTAAATCCATTTCTTCCCTGTCAGCTACAACTGATATCTTTCACTTTTCTTTTGATAACAAAGATTATTTATTTCAGTTAACTGAACCTTAGCTAACCAACATGAGCAATGATAATGCATCCTTGATAATGTACTTCTTGTAAACAAAATCCTTCACTTAAATGAATGAGTTTGTTTTCATGTTATTTCACAAGGGCTCTTAGCTTCATTATTTACAAATCATAAATTTATATGTAGAATGTGAAGAACAATTTCTCATATGGGTGAATGTGATGAAAGTGTTTTCCTAGAGTTATTAACTACTTTTTTCCCCCTGGTTTCCCAAATGTCTTAAGGTATTTTGTAAAAATATACTTTTTAAAGATTTCATCTTTAGAGGAAAAATAATCATCTAAATTTCTGTATTTCTAATTGAATCAGAGTTAGGGAGAAAGCAATATCCAAAAGACTTCATTGGATTATCTCACCTACAAATTTTTTTGACCATTGATAAATAATTCAAATTGGTTTTGAATGATTTAGGTGTATATCTATATTAGGATAAATTAAAGAAATATACAGTATAAAATGGTTTGCATATGATTCAATTTTATTTCACTCTCAGGCAATAGATGATGGTGGACATTGCTGGTAGGTGGTTCTCTTACGTGTAGTGAGTCAAGGTCCAAATCTATTTATTTTTCTATCCTGTATCTTTGCCATTCCTTTGGCCACCTTGTCTTCCACAGTTGTTCAGCTGAAGGAGAATGTGGCCTTAGCTGAGGTAACACTCTTTCTTAGAAGCTTTGTCCAAACATGTCATGCTTCACTTCTATTCTAATTCATAGGAGAAGTCACATGATAGAACTGGAAATAGCATAAAGTTATTTACCCAGGTAGAAACAAAATTTGGTGAACAGCTAGCTGGCTCTCTGTTATTATTCTCATGGGATGAGATTCTAAGGTATATAATGGACAGAACCAGCACTCCTCCCTCCCCATCTGCCCATCAGTCGGCCAAAAGGGTCAACACATATTCTACTACTAAATTCTTAAATTCAAATTTTTCTTGATGCTTACTAACTTATTTACTAAGGGGATATAAAGGGTGTGTGTGTGTGTGTGTGTGTGTGTGTGTGTGTGATTTAAAGAATTGTATCAAATCTCAGATTTTCCCAAGTGTATTTCTTTATGAACATTTCATACCCTTCTTCAGATTTGGACCTGGCTGTCTCCAAAAATGAGGAGTCATGTCCATCTAATTGATCATTTTGGTGCAATCAAGTCCCATTAATTGAGTACTTTATCCTTTGTCAACCTTAAAACTGAGAGTAGATACCAAAATATCCTTTGGTCATTTGAAGCGGACAAAGGGGCAGGAGCTACCATATTATGTATTTCTACTTATAAATACTTGCCCTAGTTATTAATTGGCCTTCCTGTACATCCGATGAATTCTGTTCAATTCCATAATGTAGAAAATTTAATCTCATCTTTCAGAAATCTTATTTTTTAAAATAAGAGTGTTATTTGTAACAAACTTTGATGAAGGTATGGACTTGATGTTTTATTTTTATGAGGATATTTTTAAGTGATTACTAAAAATTGCATTCTTTTATGTAATAGGTTTACACCTCTATCAAAAGTAAATACAGTGTTTAAACTAGTGATCAGTTTAGTTGTTTCATAAGTAAATTAAAATAATTGAAACTACTAAGTACCCACCTCTAAATGACTCCTATAGCCACAATCCACCATTACACATTAGTGATAAACTTCACAAAACAATAAACTTTCATGAAGCTGAGGATTTCTATACTGAATCATGGAGAAAATAGGAAATGAAGAACTAGGGCTGTATGGGTAACTCAGTTGGTTGAACACCCAACTCTTGATTTCAGCTCAGGTCATGATCTCATGGTTGGTGAGACGGATCCCTGCATTGGGCTCTGTGCTGATAGCATGGAGCCTGCTTGGGATTCTCTCTCTCCACCCCTGCTCTGTCCCTCCCTCACTCATGCTTCCTCTCAAAAATGAACATTTTTAAAAAAAAGAGATTAAGACTAAAATTCTTAATAAGCTACAGAAGAAATGAGTTGTTATATTGGTTGCCCATAAAAATAGTGTGGTTTATATAAAAAGTACCTTCATTCTTTTAAAATTTATTATCTTTTAATTATATCTATTCTATGTTGTCTTTAGAGAAGCCCTCACAACTTTTTTCTTCTTCAAGCTAGGAAGTTTGACTCAATGTTTTTGGGTTCTTTCACAAAATTTACTTTTAAGTCACTTTGTATTGTCAGACTATTGCCAGATAAGAGGTAAAATGCCCCAGGCAATGATTCATGTAATACAAAGAATAATCAGTCATATATATATACATATATATGTACTTTTTTTTTTTGAGGCTGGAGGGGGAGAGACAGAAAGAGGGAGAGAATCTCAGGCAGTCTCTGCACTGTCAGCACAGAGCCTGATGCCAGCTCAAACTCACAAACTGTGAGATCATGACCTGAGTAGAAATCAAGGGTTGGACGCTTAACCAACTGAGCAGCCCAGGTGCCCCAAGAGTAATCAATCTTAGTAGATGTGAAAACAGTCAAATAACACATGGGCTGGATGTTCTCAGTTTGTCCCTCCAGTTCCATTTTTCACTTTACTCTTGTTTAGGCAAGACACCAATCTCTATGCACTGCATCATCTAGGTTCCTTTGCCCTACTTTCTTTTGGGTTCATCCCAGAAGAGACAGTGGCCTGGGATCAGGGAACAGTTTCCCTCTCCACTTGTCCTCAATGGGTTCCAGTACTTTTTAGCATCTGTTGAACTTTGTCCTTCCCTCACCTAAGTGTGGTGATGGTGAGAACTTCTTGTTTCTGATACCTGAGTGCCTTACATCGCTTTGTGGGCTTTTAGTCCTGCTCTCACCTCTGGCGTGTAATATTGATTTGTCTCCATTGGTTTCCTGCTGGAACTCTGTTTGAGATGCTGAAATGGATTTACCATTAAACTAATTAATGATCTTTAAGCTTCAGAGCCTATACTTCTACAAGCCCCTGGTGGCCCTGAAATTACTAGATATTGTAGACTATTCTAGGTGGAGAGGTAAATACAGGTGGTAATCAGGAAGCATTACTTGGTAAAATTTCTGAAAAACAGCCTAGAGAAATTTCAGAAGAAAGAGATCTATATCTCTAATGCTCAGGTAATTGAGTTAGTTTTTTTTTGTCATAATTAAATAGTTACTATCACAGCAGATTATATATTTATAATTTTATTTTTTTCATTAAAGAAGGCCCCTAAATTATAAAAGCTACCATTTCCCCAAAGTCTAAATTTAGCCCTACTGACCCATAATATATCTCAGAAAATTTTGAAGTTGCATTTGACTAAATAGAGATATCATGATTATAATTTTCTGAGATCTCCATTCTGAATGACAACAACAACAACATGGAAAATCCTAAATTAGATAATGTAAATAAAATGTTGTTTGCTGGGGATGTAATTCAAATGCTAATTAGTAGATCTACCTGAACTGATTCAGAAAGCAGAGGAAAGATGATTTTGCACCACCTACATGGCTTGTTGGGAAAGAGCACATTAAGAAGGTGATATTTGAACATAGTTTTGTGTTGTTGTTGATGTTGTTGTTGTCGTTAAGATTTTATTTTTAAAGTAGTCTCAGGGCACCCTGGGTGGCTTAGTTGGTTAAGCGTCTGACTTCGGACCAGGTCATGATCTCACAGTTCGTGGGTTTGAGCCCTGCATTGGGCTCTGTGCTGATGGCTCAGAGCCTGGAGCCTGCTTTGGATTCTGTGTCTCCCTCTCTTTTTGTCCCTCCCCCGCTCAAGCTCTGTCTCTCTCTCCTTCAAAACTAAAATGTTAAAAAAAAAAAAAATTAAAGTAGTCTCCACACCCAGCATGAGGCTTGAACTCACAACCCTAAGATCAAGAGCCACTTGTTCTACTGACTGAACCAGCCAGGAGCCCCCAAACATAGTTTTGAATATTAACAAGGATGTAGCAGGGCCATGACTAGTTTAAGGCCAATGAGGTACTTGCCTCAGGCAGAAATTTGTTAATCAAGATAAATAATAATGTAGCCAATGATGGCCTCAGAGGAAGGCCATACTCTTCTCCTGCCTTCTTCTGGGATCCAAGAAGGAAAGCAGATGGAATCTCAGGTCGGGGGCTTCTCCTTCACACCCCTGTGCTCACAGGTTAGAGAGGAACTAAGCGATCTGGAGAGGGAAGAGAAAGAAGGCAAAGGTGTCAATCAAGAAAAATGAGGGCTGAGGGCTAAAGGCGAATGAGATAAAACACTAGTTTAAAGATAAAAGGAGGGGAGAGGGCAAAACCAAAATCCATCCCAAATTAGAACCTGCCTAGAAAAAATGAAAGTTCTCCAGTCTCCTAGAGACCTTATTTGTCATGGCTGCCTCTGTGGCAGGAGCTCTTGGGCCTCAGTGCAGTCCTGGATGTGCTGGTGTAATCCCTAGGGCTCCTCCTGGGCCTGGCCCATGGCAGTGTCTTCCTCTTCCTTCTCCTCCTCCTCCTGTCCTCATCTTACTCATCCTCATCCTGTCCTCATTGTCTTCCTTAAAAAAAATTAAAAAAAAAAAAATAAATCATTTAAAAAGCCAGGATGAACAAAGTAGCAAAATGTTACATAAGGACAAAATCAATATCACTGGTGTTTTGATTTTTGCCTCGATCTCCAGTAGAGGCCCTGCACAGCACTGGATCCAGCTATGTTCTATCTCCAACTCAACTCACCACTTAGAAAACTCTCTTTTCACTCCCACTTTTCTCAAGGCACACTGAACATTTTTGTTGTTCTTCGAACATATTGAAAATTTGCACCTTCGTTTCACATTTACTGGAACAGTTTTCTTCCAGATTTCTCCTGGCTCATTTCATCTTCTTTGTTCTCAGCTTGTAAGTCACCTCTCAGAGAGCCCTGTTTTTAACAACTGTTCTAAAGTTAACTCCTGGTTTCTCCCTGTCATCTCACAGCAACAATCTAAAATTATCTTATTTCTTGTTTTGTGCTTAATGTTTGTCTTTTCTTAGTATTATGTGAGTTTCAAAATACAGTTCCTTCCTTGGTCTCATTTAAAGCTGAAACCACACAACTTAGAACAAATTCTGGTACCTGATAGAAGACCAAAAAAAATGCTTGTTAATGATTAATGCTCTGCAATAGTGAGTCATCTGTAACTGAAAATGCTAGACAAAGTCTGAGTGACTTTCGTTTTGAGGTATTTTGAAATATTTTCTTGCTCCAAAAGGGAGGTTAATACCAAATAGGTGCTGGCTTCAAGCACCTATTTAAAATACACACTGTGAAGAAACAATACCTTCTGTTTCTTCTGTAATTGACCCTTTGCTTCTAAATTGGACTGACAGTGAATGCCCAAGCTATTGCTGTATTTCCTACCTCCTAGATTAAATATTGAGGGTTCTAGACTGTGAAATAATAAATGGATAAAACTGCCCACATGATGTTTTAACTCCTAAAAATCCACTCAGAAATATATTTAATTTTTATATTTATTATATTTGTATTTATATGTATTTTCATAAATTTTATTTTGTTTTATGATATTTTACATAAATATATTTATTTGTATTTATTTTATAGTTTTATAAATATATTTTTAAACATAAAAGTAATCTTTATTTTCAAGGATAAACTAATGTGGTTTGTTTTTTTTTATATTTTATTTTATTGATTTTGAGAGAGAGAGAGAGAGAGAGAGAGGTCGGGGCAGAGAGAATCCTGAGCAGGCTATGCACTGCATAGCCAGATATGCAGAGCCAGACATGGGGCTTGAACCCAGGAACCATGAGATCATGACTTGAGCCAAAGTCATGACACTTAACTGACTGAGCCACCCAGGCTCCCTAAACAAATGCATTTAATAAGAGAGTTTAGTTCATATTTTCCTTCATTATGGTTAATACATAAAGAGTCTTACTTCATTCACCTTGACTATCTAGAGGAGAGAATGAATAAGAACAAATATGATTATTGGAATTGTGTTAATACAAACATTTAAAGAATGTTAGCACAGAAGATTCCACCAAAATTATTGTGTGCCTTAGATCCTGAGAATACTGGGAAACTGACTGGATAGAGAGGTTTAAGCTCACGAGTAAACCAAAAATTACTTGATTATACATAACAAAGATAATCAGGATATCTTTGATAATGTTAGTGAAGCAGAGAATCAAAGAAAATGATACATTTTTCATAGAATAAATTGAATGTGAGATTGAAATTAAAACATATTATTAGAAATACCTAAAATCAGCAGCCATCTTTTTTTTTTAAGTTTATTAATTTATTTTGAGAGAGATAGAGCATGAGCGGGGCAGAAGCAGAAAGAGGGAGAGAGAGAGAATCCCAAGTAGTCTCCTTACTGTCAGCACAGAGCCTGACATGGGCTGGATTTCACGAACCCTGAGATCATGACCTGAGCTGAAATCAAAAGTCCAACACTTAACTGAATAAGCCACCAGGCACCCTTAAGCAGCCATTCTTATATGTGCTCACTGGTAATTTGATGTTAAATTGTTATTCATAATCTGTTCATTAGACAGTTATTTGTTACATTTCTGCAATATACAAGGCTCTGTGCTAGCTGGTAATGATACATTAGTGAACAAAACAAAGACTTTGTCCTACTGGAGATTACATTCTCATGGGAGGAAACGGGAGAAAGAACTCCATATATGTCAACTGGCTATATGGGCTATAAAGTAAATCCAAATAGAGTAAGAAGCTTCTGAGAGATGGTGGCATTTTAAATACACTGATATTTTAAATAAAGTGATTAGGAAAGATATCTCTGATAAGATGATTCAGGCCAAGACCTGAAAGAAGTCAGGAAAGAATGTTAAGGTTAAAGAAAAGAGCAGGTGCAAAGCTTTTATGGAGAAAATGATTACAGATTTTGAGGGATATCAAGAAAACCAGTTTAACTGGGGATTAGACATGAGGGGTGTGAAGGAAAGTCATAAAGGTAACAGAGAACAGGAATTTAACCTAAATTGGAGGATTTGTAGCAAAAAAAGACATGATCTAACTCGAATTTTAAAAGGACTGGTGTTGTAAGAATGGACTAAAAGAAATAAAGGTAAATAAATAGGTACTTCAGGAAATTATTATAATAAACTAGGTAAGAGTGAAGAAGGAGCTTGGGTCATGGTGTTAGCACTGGTTGAGGTGAAAAACTGGTTTTATTTTGAGTATATTCTGAGGGTAAAGACTACAGAATTCACTAAATAATTGGATGTGGGTTGTAAAGTAACAGAAATGCAGTGGTGATTCTAGGATTTATAGCTTGAGTCACTGAAAAGGTGGAACTGCCCTTCAGCTAAATGACCTAGATCAGAGAGTAGAAAGTTTGTGGAGAAAATCAGGAGTTTGATTTTCAAGATGTTAGTTGAGATGTTTCTTTCTGGTTGTTAGATATTCATATCTGGTGATCAGAATGTGGAAAAAGCTAGAGAGAGAATTTGGGAGTCATCCACATATAGATAGTAGTTAAGTACTTAGGCTAGATAAAAATGTTTACAGCCTCCATGGTTTTGATTAAAAAAAAAAGCTAGATTCTTGTGGCTGTTTCTTGGGAGACAGGAAAAGGCTGGAAATACTGACTGGAGAATCATCTACATGAAGGTCATAGGTGATATTAAGAATGGGCAATCCTCTAGTTACAAATCAGCTTGAAATTACAAAGATAGAAACAAAGATCTTTGGGCAATAATGATACCAGAAAAGTCTTCTCTACTGCGGAGAACAAGAAAATAAACACCCACAGTTGAATGTTTTTAACATAAAAGACGTGAAGCTACCCAATAGCACTCCCATAGCACATGTAGAAACTATCTGTAGTAGCCATGGCCTGCAGTAATGCTACTCCATAAAACAGTTACATTTTACTAAATCTCTTCTTGCCATAATGATGCTATTAACACCATAAATGTCTCTGTATATTTTACATTTAAAAAACACATATATTTTAAGTTACTTACTTTTATTAATTATTCTGGTGTTTTCACTTTGGACATTTTCTAATGTTTTATATTTTATTTCACTGTCAAACCCCTCATTAGCAGCTCTTATCATCTAGATACCGTTAAGTTCAGTTTTACATTAGAACTTATATTGTTAACATTTCAAGGTGTAAATTAACTAGTTTTCTATATGTTTAGAGGTAGATATTAAATGCAAAATTTGAAGAATTTTTTCCTTATCTTCAACAATAGAAACCCTTCTACTTTTTAATCACTTTTCTGGTTGTGTTCTCTTTTAATGAGGATCCATTTGGATGTTTGAAGATAGCTAACACATAACATAATGAATACATAATAAGTTATTTGAATGTTCTTCACTTAAATTATCTAGAAATTTTAAATGCAGAGATAAGTTAGATGGTCTGATATTTCTATGATTCTAGAGATTCCATATCAGCCGTGTGTATTTGTTCATCAGGTCAGACACTTAGAAAACTGTTCAGTCTGTGTCCTTTTTAAAGTAAGTAATATATCTTATTGATATTTATGACTCTATCATCATGAACAATGCTGGCCCATACTAGGCACTGGCATTGACATTAATGACACCATATATCCCCGCTGTACAGTTAACTGAAAAGCTAGTATGCACCAAAGCCCACTAGACATTGGACATAGTCATCAGTTATGCCGAAATGTAAAATTAGCACAACCATAGGAGGCAAGAGTAACTAGAATCAGATTTCCTGTTCTCCAGTTCACCATCATAGTTTACAACATTACCGGGAATTTTTCAAGATTTTAATAAAAACTTATAGTCGTTTTCTAATCCTTTTTCTAATCTCTGCTTTTCTGAATTATCATCACAGTGGAACTTTTGTTACACTAGCACAGCGGATTTTTGGATATGCCCTGTCTTATTGCATATTTTCTCCCATGATACATGTTCATCCTAATTCTTTTGCTCTTTTAGTTTTGGAGAGAAAATACATGCTTCTTTTTTTTTTCCTCCAAAATATTACCAACTTGGTTGGTTTCCAGCAGAGAACAGCAGCTCTAAAAGTTTAATTGGAGGAGTGAAATCATGCTTTGTAGAAATGAGGAGACCCTAAGTGATATTAATTTATCAAAGGTGGCTTGATTGTCTGAGTAAGAGTCAAAGGGTACTTGGAAAAGATAATTAAACTAGGTTCAGTAACAGGTATAGGAAAATACATACACATATAAGTCTTCTCTTTGGAATCTTTCCCACATCGAATAGTTTAGGGATAAAATAACTTAAAAGGAGATTTTCAATTTACTAAAATAACTTAGACTTCGGAAAATAGTTGTTTCTATTATTATTGTTAATTTTAATGGTGTGAATGTGTATCAAGAGTGACAAGAAAGGACCATAATGTGAATTCTCATTCTTTTATTATTTTATATTTAAAAAAAAATATTTAAGTTTGTTTATGTACTTTGAAAGGGGGAGGGAGGGGCAGAGAGAGAATTCCAAGCAGTCTCTGCACTGTCAATGCAGAGCCTACCCAGCGCCCAAACCCCTGAACTGTGAGATCATGACCTGAGCCTAAATCAAGAGTTGGACACTTAATAGACTGAGCCACCCAAGAGCCCCATCATACTTTTATTTTTTAGTAGTTTCCGTGTGCTGGGCATTGTACTGTATGTTTGTAATAAGTATGAGGATATAAGAACATATTTCTTTCTCTGAAGGAACTATAATTCTGGTAGGATTGTTTTTGGTCATGAAATATAAAAACGTGTATACATTATGAGATCAGAATGTCAGTAGATATTTTGGTAACCTGCATGAACTGTGTTTAATGGTAAATTGTCATTTCAAAATCTAATTTTCATTATCTTAATGACAAAATCAGCTGTATGATTAAATTTCTGACTCCTTCACAACTCACTTGCATATAGTGGTTCCAAAAAAAAAATTATTACACCCAACTCCTGTTTTATTCATTTGATGCTATTAATTGGTGTTGTAGAGGTAAACATTATCAACCGCATGACTGTATTTTGATAACTGGCAAAAAAAATCACAATAATCTCTAATTTCCCTGGGTCTATAGCTCTGCTTGTTACTCCTTTGTTCAACCACTTTTAATCACAGTCAGTTGAGCATCTGATTCTTGATTTTGGCTCAGGTTGTGAGCCCAGGATCATGGGATTGAGCCCCATGTCAGGCTCCGAACTGAGCATGGAGCCTGCTTGAGATTTTTCCTCTCCTTCTGCCTCTCTTCCCCACTCTCACTCTCTCTCTCTTTAAAATAAAATAAACAAACAAAAACCAAAAACCAAAACAAAACACAACAGCAACAACAAAAACCATAGAATATTAAATCAACAGGAAAATCCCTCAAAAACAAATGCATTCCATCTTCTTCTGTAGTGAACTCTAATTTCAGAGTTCCAAAACATATCCCTCTTATCTCTCTGTTCAGCAACCTCCCATCATCTACTTTTAATGACCATTTCTCTCAATTTGTAAATATGTTTATGTCTACTTCATCGTCATCTTATAATTAGTTTTACTGGATATTATTCGCTGGTATTTTCCAAGATGTCTGCAACTTTCAAAGTCTCTTAGGGATTTGACACAGAGGCAGACAACAAATCTCATGTAAATTAAAAATATCACAGTGTTTAAATTATGAAAATAAAATATAACAATCAAAAATGAAAAGAACTATCAATAGTTTCAATGGATGAGGGAGTTAATGTTGTTGGTAATCTCCTCCAGGCTCTTTATGTCTACATTGTTAATGAATGGCTTAAAACATTCATCTGGCTTGACCTTTATTAGGTTTCTTCGCTTACTCATTACATACAATAAATTAGAATATTCTAACTTATAATTATCATTCATTTGGAATGGCAGGAAGCGTTTGATGATTTTGTCAGGTAATTTAAGATATTTGGATTGAAAATGGATCCAAAAATTATGAAGAGATTTCTCACTTGTCAGGGAAAACTCACTTTACATTGCTTCTTGGAAATGAATCTGTTAGAGTCACAAAATTTGTGTTTCCAAAAAGGCATGTAAAGATAACTTTATAACACACAATAAAAACATTTTTTTCTGTTTATGAAGTCAAGTCATTTACATACATGTGAGGTAAACAAATGAAATTAATATGGTCCTATATAGTGAGTTATATTTTAGCAAACACTATTTTCTACAAAAATTTGTAATAAGTAAATAAAAATTTCCATGACCAATATTTAAATAAACAGAAATTTGAAAATAGAGTAATAAATACTAAATTGTTAGAGTTAAATGCAGCAACGTCAAAAGAGGGCTTCTTACAAATAAACTTAAGCAAATGTACTTTGATTATGAAATGCTATCACAAATACAAATACTACTTAAATAATACTAACTCTAATCTGGATTATATAAACATTTTTGTTTTTCCATATATCTAACTTGCAAATATCTGTCAGATTTCTATTTTTGTTTTCTATAAAATATGATTATATACTCAAAATACTTATACTTTTATACGATCAAGGTGTCTTATTCAGAGACACTGAAACATTTGCCTTATAGCGTCAGCTATAATTTTGAAAAGCTGAGCCAAACTATTTAGTATTTTTAATTTCTACCCTTACACAGAGTATTTCAGTGCTCTGGGAAGTGTGTAGTTATTTTCAAATGTAGATAGTGAATATGTTTGGGTAGTGGCAATTCAATGACTACATTTCGTTAGATAAAGCTCTGAAAAATATTTTTTATCTTATGGATATACTTATTAAATTTACCAGTGACATTTATGATTTGCTTTCCAAATCATAATGGAATCTCAAGAATTCAAGAAGTGCCAAATTCTCAATGATTATGTCATCTGTATCAGTTTGACCTTCCAAGAAATAGTGAAATATCATTATTAATATTAAAAATTCTGGGATTATACCTGAGGTAAAAGAATCTGAATTCATTTTTTAAAAAGGTACCAAGACAGTTCGATACAAAAGGGAAAATCTGTTCAGCAAACAGTGCAGAAATAACTTGATAAATGTATCAACACTCATATAAAATGCAAAAATTAACCTGAAATATTAAGGAAACATAAAATAATATAGTCACAACATTGAGGTAAGCAAAGATTTCTAGGCAAGGGGGAGTGGAGAATGTTTTTTTAGAATTCATCAAAATTAAAACTTTGAGTAACTCCATAGTCATCATTTGGAATAAGAACATTGCCAAACAGTATTATTGTCTGGAAAATTAGATGTCACATTAAATTTGACAATTACTTAAATAACTAATAGTAACATCATTGGCAAAATCAAATGTTGGTGAGGATGTAGAATGACTGGAACTTTTATTCTTTGCTGGAGGGATATAAAATTTTACACCTTGGAAAACTCTTAAACACTTGTTTATAAAATTAAACATGCATGTACATTTTTATTCAAGTCTAGTCTTAAGTACTCATACAGGAGATACGAAAAATTATTTTCAGACAAAAAAAGATTTAAAAAACAATATTTATATCAGCTTCATAGGAGATCAAAACTTAAACAACCCACCCGGATAACTGACAAATTTGTTCATTAACTGGATAATTGAAGAACAAATGTGGTATTTCAACTAATGAATAACTACTGAATGAGATACAAAGAATTAACTACTGACATTCACAACAATGTAGATGAATCTCAAAAACATATTGAATTATTCCATTTATATGAAGATCAAGAAAGCATGAAACTAATTTATAGTGATAGAAATAGAAGATTGGTTTCCTATTGAGATAAAGAATGACAAGGAAGGGTGAGAAGAAAATACTCTGAGGAGATGAAAAATTTTGGTATGTTGATCAGGTTGTTGGTTATTTGGGTATGTACAAACATAAAAACTAAGCAAATGATATTCTTAAGATTTACTCATTTCACTGTATGTGAATTTAAACCCAATTAAAAAAATGAAATGTGATGAGAATTAGGTTCAAAACAATCACCAATGTAATAAAATCAAAGTCCAGACTTCATTTAAGCTTTTAAATGTTGGTTGCGTGTATGAATCCTTACCACAGAAGATTAAATTTTTCAGTGCAACTAGAATATCATTTTATTAGTTTTCTCCTTAATATTTCTAGAAAGAGAAACAGATAAGAACTTAATAATTATTTTTAATAAATATTAAATAAATGGAATTATATATTCATGCAATATGTATGTCTATAATTTTGATAATTTTATGCTTTCAATTAACCCTCTTTCATGCCAGATCCATTGTGTCAATTAGGAATATAACATATTACAATGATGCTGTAAAAATTACAAAACTGTCAATTGTTAACTTGTTAACATAAAAAAACTGTGAAAATACTTTTGTCAAAATAATCTAAACCCACCTAACTAAATGTTAACTAAATTTAGACTAGAAAGTGTATGCATTTCTTGTGTCACATAAACAAACCCCCAAAAATTCAAATATCAATAAGATCACAATGAAATGTCTGCAAAGGTATAAAAATTAAAAAAAAAATGTTCCAAATTTTGGAAACATATGACAGTAATATTTTTAGCCATATTTTTCTTCTGAAGCTGACAAATCTCCTTTACTTTTTTTGACAAAATGTCATAAATTATCTAAGGTCTATCCAAGCACTATTTAAATGAAAAACTACTCTAGTCAAATATATGCTTTTTACCATCATGATTCTTACCCGATATATTCAAAGAATTTTATTCATGAATGATATTTACTTCATCTTTCATTTAGTATTTCTCTGTGAAGTTCATTATGACATCAGTCCCTTGCAATTCTCAAAAAAAAAGAAAAAAGGCTCTACTATGTGCCACATTTAAAGGCCAATTTCTATGACTTCCTTTCAATAGACCACTTTCTGTAGGAATCACAGTTGATGGGTATTTGCTTTTGAAAATTGATTCTCTAAGACTGTGTTATGCCTCACTCTTTGGGTATCTTTAATCATGTTAAGTCTCCTCTTGTAGAAGTAATTCCGTTATGAACCCATTAATACTGGCTTATATGCTTCTTTTCTATACTCTCCAATTACTGTCACATTGCAATAGCATGTTATAATATTTGTATTTTTCAGTATCCTTCATTTGATTGTCAGCACCTTAAGGAAAGAAAAGAGCTTTCCCAGTAAAAGTGTTCTTAATGAATTAATGATGAAATTATATAAAGAATCTGAACAATAATACATATTAGTGTATGTGATTTCTAATAGCAGATAATGGGAACATGACAAACAATGATTTGTGTTCTATAGAAGTTTTCTTGTAGGGATCACATTTTTTTTTCCTGGCTCTTAAGAGGTGACTAGGAAGAAAGAAAGAAAGAAAGAAAGAAAGAAAGAAAGAAAGAAACCACTTAAAGAAAGAGTATATAGGGGCACCAGGGTGGCTCAGTGGGTTAAGCATCCAACTTGTTTTTGGCTAAGTTTATGATCTAATGGTTTGTGAGTTTGAGCCCCATTTCTGGCTGTGTGCAAATAGCACGGAACTCATTTGGGATTCTCTCTCTCCCTCTTTCTCTTTCTCTCTGCTGCTCTCTCTCTCTCTCAAAAATAAATAAACTTAATTTAAAAAAGAAGAGTACATAAATTAATCAAGAGAAATACAAGTACCTTATAGTTTCAAAAACAACCTTTTCTTTTTGTCACTTTATGATGGTTAATTTTATGTGTCAACCTTGCTAGGCAATGGAACCCATATATTTAATAAAACATACCTTTATATTGCTGTAAAGGTATTTTTAAAAAATGAGATTCACATTTAATTCAATAAATTTTGAGAAAAGCAGATAATCTTCCATAATATGGGTGAGCCTTATCCAATAAGTTGAAGCCCTTAAGAAAAAGAGGAATAATGAACTCTCCCAAAGAGGAAGGAATTCTAACAGAATGATTTTGGGTTTGAGCTGCAACATCAACTCTTTCCTGGGTCTCTAGCCTGCTGGCCTACCTTGCACATTTTGGACTTGCTAGCCTCCACAATCAGATGAACCTTCCTTATAATCACTCAATCAACTAATCAATTTCTCTCACATACAAGCATTCTCTCTCTTACTCTTTCACCCTAACTCTCTCATTCTAGATAGATGATAGATAGATAGGTAGATAGATAGATAGATAGATAGATAAGTAAATAGATAGCTACACTACATATAGATGTACATACACATGTGATATGTACACACAAACACACACACACACCCTCTATTAGTTCTGTTCCTCTAGAGAATGCTAATTCTCACATCCTGTATGTAAGTTTATATTTAAGCATGACTATTTGAAAGACATTAGCTCTTTCTTTAGACATAAAACTAGATTTATAAATGCTTACACTTAAAGGCTATGGGTAATAGGTACTGATACTTTTTAATGTGATAAATTATATTCTATGTAAAAAAATTATAGGAAGTGCAGAAAACATGACAGGAACTTAATTCACTAGAATAATGTAAAATATTGGGCAGGAAAAAAGTATCTTCATTAGAAGTAATGAAAATATAGAGGAGGTTTCTCTGAAAATCTTTTGCAGAACATAATATTTGAAAATTAAGTTGACTGTTAGATTAAAGTCATCATCTGGGCCAAATATTGATATCACCTTGTTACCGTTATTTTAATTATAGTTCATGGTAGGTAAAACAGCACTTCATTTGTTTCAAATATCATTATCTATTTCTTAGAGATTTTGTTAAGGTGATGGGCTGCTTGAAATTCCTGTCATTTCAATTCAATTTTTGACTTAAACAAATTAAAAGAATAAGAGTCTGTACCCAATGAGAATTATATGTGTGGGTATTATATTTTTAAAATGAATTCATGATTGATAAGGTTTTTTAAGGAAAATATGCAAAGAAAATATCAAGTATATGGAAACTAAGATACATATTATCTCCGGATGAGAGAGATTGAGTGCACTTACAAGTGCTACTCTTTGTTGTGGTTTAACATTGTGTTCTATCAAAAGCTAACTTTTCAAAAAACCTTTGGAAAAAAAGTAGGTAGAATTTTTCCATTCTGGCAAATTTTATAATGAAACAATTTAGCTTTATTTGTTGTAATTAATATAATTTCTCTGACTTTTATTTATTTATATTTTTTCTAAACGTATATTTTTGAGAGAGAGAGAGAGAAACACGAGCAGGGGAAGGGCAAAGAGAGAGGGGGACAGAAGACCCAAAGTGGGCTCTGTGCTGACAGCAGCAATCCCGGTTGCAGGCCTCGAATTCACAAACCAAGACATCATGACTTGAGCTGCAGTCAGATGCTCAACTGACTGAGCAACCCAGGCACCCCTAATCTCTTTAATTTTAAAAAATACATTTCAAACAGTTTTTTAAAAAATCTCTATTACTCTGAAATTATATACTCAGTGAAGTAAGGATAAAGTGATGGCGGACCGCCTCTCAATGATGGGAAGACTACCATGCAGTTGGCTGTTCTTTCTGGACAGTGGTTCCATGTTTAGTGTTTAGTGTACTCTTGGCTTATGCTCTTGGCAGGCTGGGCACTCAGCAGTTAGATAATCAGATCAGTTTACCACATACACCATAATACAGAAGAAGATGGCCTAATATAATTTGATGGGCCAACTGAGGAGTCAGTTTTGGTGCCAAATGGTAAACAGTACCCCATAAGGTTTATGAGCTGCCCTCTAATTTTTTTGAATCAGTTACAAATCTAATCTACAAATCTACCATAGGCCAGATTACATAGATCAGACAACCAAAAATATAGGTGGAAATGATGCCTCTTAGCATTTTACCAATTAATCCACTAGAGAATTTTGGCATCCTGTTTCTGCAACCTTGCTCTGATATTGTATAGTTCTTAGTTCCTGAACAAGGATATTTTCATCAGTGGAACATTAGTAATCTTATTAGACTGAGAGTTGATACTGCTACTGCTGGTTGGAAAACATATGCCATTTATCAAGAAAAAATCCAGTTGCTGCTACACAATTTTTTCAAGGAAGTCAATATCTAGACCTCAGACAATTTAGGTGGCTGGAATGTTAGAGCAAAATACTAAAAGCAGAATCACGACAAATTCAGATGTTTAATGAATAATGTTTTACTACCAGATTAAAAAAGTAAGACAAAACAATGAACTGCGATATTAACTGATGATAAGGGCTAAATGATATGGGTATTGAAAAAAGGAAATAATATTGGCTGAAACTCTGTATTCAGGTTTTAATATTAGTACTGTAGCAACTATGTGTACATTCTTTTTTTCTCTCTTTTCTTTCCTTTGTTACTTTGTATGAAGAGTATTGATTGGGTTTGACTTGACATTTAGTTCATGGGTCTTCCCCACATCACTGGTTAGAAAGTGAAAGATCCTTTGTTTATGTGAGGGATCACTGTTTTATATTAGGCAGAAGTAAGAAGGTTTTTTGAGACAAGTAAATATGCAAAAAAGAAAGAAACAATGTGCACAGAGTGAAAACAAAGATCGATTGTACCTTCCTGGGCCTGCAGTCCCAAAGACATTTTTTTTCTTTGCCATTCCTCTGCTCTAGTCTTTAATGCGTAGGGGCTGATGCAGTAGGGCTATTTCCCAGGCTTCCCTGTCAGTTGACCTCTAGCTAGATTTCACCTCTGAAGAGAACCAGTGGAAGATTGTGTGTTCCTCTATGTGTGTGGCAGCTTCTCTGACACTGAATCTACCCACATGGAACCGGCTCTTAGCAGATTCCCTAGTCTCACAGTTTCCTCACAGTAATTGCAGCCTCTGGGCTTCAATTATAATTCTCAATAAATTCTATTTCAGTGTTGGAACTATAGTATCATCAAATCAGAACCTAGTATCTTTACTGCCACGTTTCAGCAGAGGATGGAAAGCCCAGCTATGAGATTTGCAAACTTTGGCAGTGGTCAGTATCATTAAGAACTATATTGGGTACTATGCCTCTTTCATGTCATGGATTCTGTCATCTGGATTGTATTTCCATGGAACTCCTGTTTTGTCCAAACATTCTGATATCAGTCAATAGAAAAGTAAGCCAGATTAAATGGGATACATTGTCAATATAAATCTAAAAACTTAAAGTTAAAACAACAGGATAAATTATTATTGATTTGAGACAAATGTTTTTCTTTCTCAAATATAAAAGTAATTCTATAACAATTATGAGGAAACTGGAGATTTTTATCTTTAAAGCTAAATGATCTCCTCTAAATCAACAGTGTCACTTATGTAAATCATTAGTATATCCATCGCTAATTTATGCCTAAAGTATAAAAATTAATAGGTATTTTAAGACAATTAATTTAACATAAATCACTATTAAGTTAAAATTACTCAAGAGCCACTAAAATAAATATTTCATTAGTGTGCCAAAATAAAATAATGATGCAATTAAGAAGATGTTCTTTGTAATTTTAAAGAGAATTTAAAAAGTAATTTGTTTTAAGGTGATCTGAAAGAAAAATGTACTTGGGATAAAACTTGTTTTAATTCTACAGAAAATACTACATCTTATTCTCTAGATTTAATTCAAGTTTTCAAAAATGCAGAAAATAAGATTAGTTTGAAAACCACAAGTGCTCAGAAAATAACACATTATGTGCAAGTGTGTATATTAAATTGTGATATATTTTGCATGTATCACAATTAGGTATTATTTACAAAAACACCTCATTTGGGGGGAATTGAAAAATCTAAAAGTTAATAAGTACAAGTGGTAAAATTTAAAAATTAGGGTATAGTTAATTAATTAACTAATTAATTAAAAATGCATAATGGCTCTGCACGTATAAACTAGACACTATTATAGACAATGGCTATATATTAGTGAAAAGTAGTAGAATACGTGCTTTGCAGCCTGCTTTAATATGGAGGGAACCAGACAATAAAACAATAAAATATAAATATGTAATATGTCCTGTAGTTACATGTGTTATGAATAAAATAAAACAGACTGAAATAAGTAGAGAATCCTGGAGACAGTTAAGAACTTGCTGTTTTATAGTAGAGAAAGTCTCTCTCCAAAGGTGTCATGAATAGGAAGCTGAGGTAAATGAAAAAAAAAAAAAACAAAACTGTGTATATCCAAGATAAGAATGACCCAGTTAGAGAAAGTAGCATATTACAAAGTCCTGAGATTGGAGAATACTTGGGGATTGCAGTGAACAGCAAGAGGCCAGAATGAGGCTATCAGAATAATTGAGAAGGAAGATGGTGTGTTGAACATTAGTCACCGTGATCCGGCCTTAACACCTATGAACAAGATGGTGGTCAATACACTGAGTCTGTGTTAATTTTTGTTTTTCATGTTCATATTGTTTAGGATGTTTTCTTTCATTGGGAATAGGTATCATCAAATTGCTATACATTGATCCTGAAATATCAAAGCATTATTTTTGAGTTTCTTATTTTGTTTTAAAGGCAATTTCTAAAATTTAGTAAAATTTTAATAAGTAAATCCAACTGCAAGAAAATATGGTTTAAAAACTAATTTAAAAGGATAAAAAGGGGAGAAAGCATATATAGATAACTTTATGCTGAGAGAAGAAATATGAATATAGACTCAATGCATATCATTGATAGAGAGTAGCATAAATACTTAGTGAAATGCAGAATTTTATATATTATATAATCAGTTACAAAGAGCCATTGTCTACAGTCATGAACAATTCTGATTAATTAACCAGGAGAAGTTTTATTTATAATAAATTAAAAAATCAACCAATAAACAAAATAATTTCAATAATTCTACTTGCTATTTTAATTAATCTGTAATAGGACTACACTGGATTTCTAATGTACATTTGAAATAAACAGGATATAACACAGATCAACATCTTCCTTTCTTTGAAATATTCTTTCAAACATTCAGTCTGAAAGAAATTAACTAAACGCATTATTTGTTTATATGCACACACACATAAACACAAACACACAGTCTTAATCATGTGAGAAGCAGTATGGGATAATGGAAAGAACCTAGGCTTTGTTGTTGGGCCTGTGTTAAATCCTGTCTCTGGTAATGAAATATATACATATTCTGGGAATTTAATTAATTTGACCCTTATTTAAAAAGAATATTAAATGATAATATCTGCTGCATAAAATTGATGGAAGTATTAATGATAACATATGTGAAGTATTAAGCATATATTAGGTACACAATACCTTTTCAATTAAGATTAATTATTATTCAGGCACATGAGGTGGCTCAGTCAGTTAAGCAGTGACTTTTGGTTTTGGCTCAGGTCATGATTTCACAGTGGTGAATCTGCTGTGAGCGTGCAGCCTGCTTGGTCTGTTTCCTTTCTCTTCCTCGTCCTCTCTCACTCTCTCTCCCTCTAAATAAATAAATAAATAAATAAATAAATAAATATTTAAAAAGATTAATTATTATTATATTAGTCTTCTACTTTTTATGCTATAGGAAATAAGTTATATGTATAGCTTTAAGGTATACAAATATAAAGCATGTAAACAAAATCCTTTACAGTAACTCTAGCATCTGTGAATATTATGAAAATAACTTTCTTATGTTTTTGTCAGATGTATTAAAGAAAATTTAGATGATTTTTTTCATTATCACCCATTATTAAAGGATAAGAAAAACAACATTTTCTTTAACTCCATGCATGAGTAGCTTCTTTAGCACTGTGGTGTCAGATATTATTCAATAAATGATATGTGAACAAATGAATTCAAATAATGGTAAAGAAATCTTGGTAATTGCAGCTGAAGTATATGTCAAATATTTCTGAAGCAACATTAAATGCTTATGCAGCATGCTTCACTGTCAACTAAAAATTAAAATAATTTATTGTCTTTTTTTTTCATTCTACTTGGCAGGATGTGACTAGCAATATAAAGAATACATTAAATTTATAGCCCTATTTTTATTGTTTTAAATCATTTCACGTATCTGGTTTTAAATACACCCAGGCCAAAAAAAAAAGCAAAACTATCATTATGTTTTTGAAATAAAAATATAAAGAATTTTTCCTGAGTTATTGTCAAGTTGCAGACCATAATACGGTATTATTAATGGTGAATCGAATATATATAACATACTTCTAATATTCTTTATTATATATTATTAAAATTGTTATTTTTACATTTAATATATTTTAAAGTGATGACAAACTAAATAAGGACTTACCAACTAATTTACTAAGATAGACAAACTAGACAGGACTTAAAAGACATAATTTAGAAATCAAACTAACAGTTTGCCAGTTAGTTTACTCTTTAAAATAAATAGCTTTGAAAATTGTTTAAAATTCTTTGAGACCTTCTGACACGTGTACAATTCATTTTTTATTGTCTTTACCCATGCCCCATGCACATGGACATACATGCGTGCACATCCACCCCTCCCACACACACACACACACACACACACACACACACACATATTTTGGTCACTGTGTCCAGAACTACTATGGACAGGCTATGTTCTCTAAGGTATGCAGTGATCTCTGGTAATATGAAGGTTGGAGCATATGTATGAGTCAGATTCTAACATGGCTGATACAAAACTGTGTATATAACTTGTGCTTAGAAAGAACTTTACTGCTTAATTTCTATTCTATAGTTGTGGCTTGGGTGTCTGCTTAAAAATGATGGAGCCCAGGATAATTCAAAATATCAGATCAGTGAAACAGAATAGAGTGCACAGAAATAATCCTCAACAAATATGCAATGGGAAAAAGATAATCCCTTCAACAAATGCTGTTGGGAAAACTGGACAGCTACACACAAGAGAATGAAACTGGAACACTTTCTTAAACCAGACACAAAAATAAACATAAATGGATGAGAGACCTAAGTGTGAGACCTGAAACCATAAAAATCCTAGAAGAGAGCCCAGGCAGTAATTTCTCTGATATTGGCCGTAACATCTTTCTAGATATTTTCTCCAGAGGCATGGGGAACAAAAGCTAAAATAAACTATTGGGGCTAAATCAAAATAAAACTTTCACAGGGAAGGAAACAACCAGAGAAACTAAAAGACAACATACTGAATCAGAGAGGATATTTGCAAATGACATATCTGATGAAGGGTTAGTATCAAAATGTATAAAGAACTTACACAACTCAAAACACAGAAAAACCAAATAATCCAATTTAAAAGTGAGAAGATGTGAACAGACATTTGTACAAAGAAGACATATATATGGCCAACAGATACATGAAAATATGCTCAGCATCCAAATGTATAAAGAACTTACACAACTCAAAACACAGAAAAACCAAATAATCCAATTTAAAAGTGAGAAGATGTGAAAAGACATTTGTCCAAAGAAGACATATAGATGGCCAACAGATACATGAAAATATGCTCAGCATCACTCACCATCAGGGAAATGTAAATCAAAACTACAATGAAATATCACCTCACATGAGTCAGAATGGCTAAAGTCAACAACACAAGAAACCACAAGTTTTGGTGAGGATGTGGAGAAAAAGGAACACTTATGGACTGTTGGTGGGAATGCAAACTGGTGCAGCCATTGTAGATGACAATATGGAAATTCCTTAAAAAATTAAAAATAGAATTACCATATGATTCAGTAATTGCACTTCTGGGTATTGTCCCAAAGAATATGAAAACACAAATTTGTAGGGACATATATACCCCTATGTTTACTGCAGCATTATATACAATAGCCAGATTATGGAAGCAGTCCAAGTATCCATCAATAGATGAATAGATGAAGAAGATGTGGAGTATATTTATATCATGTAATATTAATTAGCCATAAAAAATGAAGTCTTGCTATTTGTCATCTAGGGAGTATAGTGCTAAGCAAAGTAAGCCAGTCGGAGAAAGACAAATACCATATGATTTCACTCATATGTGGAATTTAAGAAGCAAAACAAAGGAAGAAAAAAGAGAGAGAAACCAAAAAAATAAAAATAAAATAAAACAGACTCTTAACTATAGAGAAAAACAGATGGTTGCCAGAGGTGAGGTAGTGAGGAGGATGAGTAAAACGGTGAAGGGGATTAAGAGTACACTTATCTTGATGAGCACTGAGGAATATATGGGATTGCAGAATCACTATATTCTGAAATCATTTATATCTGAAACTAATATGACACCATATGTTAAGTACACTGGAATTAAAATAAAGTTTAAAGATAATTTTTCCCAAAAAATAAAGCAAAATATTTAATCACAAAAACAATCAGGAACTGGGGCACCTGGATGGCTCAGTGAGTTAAGCATCTGACTCTTGGTTTCAGCTCAGGTCATGATCTCATGGTTGGTGAGATCAGGCCCCTTGTTGGCCTCTGCACTGAGTGTGGAGCTTGCTTGGGATTCTCTCTCTCTTCTTCTCTTTCTGACCCTATCTTGTTCTCTCTCACTCTCAAAATAAAAAAAAATAATAATAAAAATTTAAAAAAAAACATTAAAAAATTAAAAAAATCAGGAACCGTTATTTATTACTCATTACTCCCTGATATATAATCAATTACAATATATTCTTTAAAGGTACGTGATATACTCTGTTCACTATTGTGTGTCCTTGCATTTAGCACTGTACATTGTTCACGTGGCAATTACTGAACAAAACACACATAATTTTGCTCCTATAAAATGAGCCCAATTTCTGTACTTGTTTTTCATTTTGTAATCTCTGTGCCTTTATCTACAATTATCTACCTCACTTCTAAAAACGAGACTGAAGAACTTGTTAACTAGTGAGAATATGTGGAAATAAGCAGGTAATAAAAATTTGTTTTATAAATTATAGGTAACCTTTCTCACAATAGAATGTTTTTGTAATGTATATTCTAATTATTAGCAAATGGAGAGAAAAAGACACATCGTTATATTTTATATAACATGTCCTTTTAAGAGAGAGGCAGAGAAAAGCTTGACGAAGAATAGGAGGCAAATCAACCCAGGAGGCAGATATTGGAGTGATGTGGACATGAGCCAAGGAGTAAAATAGCCATCAGAAGCTAGAAGAAGCAGAGAATGGATTATCCTCTAGAGCTTCCAGTGGAAGTATGGTCCTGCTAACAGCTGGATTTCATCCTAGTGAAATTGATTTTGGATTTTTGGCCTCCAAAACTGTGAGGGAATCAATTTCTTTTGTTTTAAGCAACCAAGATTATGCTAATTTGTTTCATCAGCCACATGAAACTAGCATGCATTCCTCCCCCAGCTTACACCTAGTGCCCTACAAAAGGTCCTGTATAACAAGTTTAATATGGAGGAAAAAATTAGATTAGTGCCTGCATATAGTTCCAAGGTGAAAATGGACAGTAGCCATATTTTAGCCATGTTCAGGGGTGACTTTAGAGGTCAATGGAGAGAGAAAATCTTCCCACCTGCAGGTTGGACACTTTGTTATCTACACTGTGCAGGAAAAGTGGCCTGGAGAAAAACTACATACTGATTCCTAGGCAATGCCAATGGTCTAATTATGTGATAAGGTTTCCAGAAGAAAATGATCTGAGAAATTGAAGACACAAGGGTCTGGGTAGAGGTATTTCAATAAACAGATCAGAAGGAGCATGAAGTGTGATGTCTTTCATCACATGTTAATTCTCACCAGAAAGCTTCCCTCATGAAAGAGGCACCAAACAATCAAATCGGCTAAACAATGTAGCCACTTAAACATCCACCTCTGAATGGACCCAAGAACGGAATAGTCATGGTGGCAGACTGAAACTATATATGGGCCAAACAGCATGGACTGTCCCTTAGCAATACCAGCTATTTTACTGCGACCTCTGAATAACCAACCTGAAAGCAAAGGACCCCTATACTGAACCTCCAGAGCAGTGTTATTCCATGGGGAATTAAAAGCCACTTGATGGCAAGTCAACTACATTGAGACCCTTCCTTCTTAGGTTGCCTTTCCTGCCTGTAGAGCCTCAGCCAACACAAATGAAGCAGATGGTGATGATTTGCTCTTCTCTCTAATCTCTATAATCTTTATTATTTTCTAGTTAATTTTCTCTGATTTGCTCATATGGAAGATTGTGTTCTCAGTACACAATGTTCAAATTTGTTATTTCTATATGGCTTTCAATTTTGTCCTTTCTTCTATTCATTTTCTGAAGCATAACACATATGAGAAATATGATTAGCTTTAGCTGATCTCATGAGCTAAATTTCATCTATCTTTTGCTTTCTTGTATCTCAATTTAGAATATTTTTTCGGGGTCTTTTTTTTACTCTTTAATTTCCTGAGAAGATGGAATTTTTTATTCTGATATATAAAATCCTTCTTGGATTTTTGTATGTTCATTTTCTCTTTTGTAGATAGTCAATATGCATAAATTATCTGATATTTATTGTATGTTTATTCAATGGAAACAGTTAAATCCTGGTCTTTCCATATGCTGAAAAACATGTGTCAATAGTTGGAGAAATGAACAAAAGCATCTGGAGGCTTTAATCATATTAAAAAAATTTTTTTGTTATATATTAGCTTTATTTGCTAATCTGGTTATTCATTGCCCCTCAGTTTCCAGCATCCCACCTTTTAGGGTTGAGCAAGAGGTTTTCATAACTCATTGAAAGGATAAATATAAATATAGGACTTTTTTTAAAATTTACATTTCTCTACTTGGTTGCATCAGGCCAATAGCAATAGACTTTTCTAGTTTAGGAAGGCAGACCAAAAAGGGAAAAAGAAAATAGAATGTCATTTCCTTTTAAACATTTCTCTTTTAGCATTCTGGGTGTGGAATTCAGTGGGCCAGTTTTTATATCTTCTCTGTGTTCATGCCCAAACTACTGAATTTACATTGTTCTCATATTTTGCATGTGTTTTCAGCAATGTCCATTTGTTATTAGGAATATCTCTACCCTGTCAGTTTATTCAATGTGTTGTAGTTAGAGAGGGAGGACAGTAATAGGCAGCTCACATTTATCTTGAGAATTGTGCTCTCTCTCTTTTTTAAGTTTATTTATTTTGAGAAACAGAGAGAGAGAGAGAGAGAGAACGAGTGAGCAGGGAAGGAGCAGAGAGAGAGGGGGGAGAGAGGGTCCCAAGCAGGATCCATACCGTCAGTGCAGAGGCTGATGTGGGGGTCAAGCCCACGAACCATGAGGTCATGACCTGAACCGAAACCAAGAGTTGGACTCTTAACTAACTGAGCCACCCAGGTGCCCTGAGAATTGTGCTCTTGATTGTTAATTCGCTCACTCTGTGTTTATACCTCTGTGAGTGTGTATTATTGTGTGTGTTAGAGATGTGATTGTGAAAAGTAAGCAAGCACAAGTTATTATGTCTCTCTCTGTTTCCTTTTAGTCAGATATCACCATAATAATAATAGTGTCACCCACTCAGAAATAAATATGCTTTTTCATTAATGGCCTAGGCCCCAGCTTATTTCTTTAATAGTATGGTGTTATTTTAATTATTCCCAGTGGTCTAACTAACCTGAGGGCAAAATTTGATCACATTACTGATAACTATGGTATTTATTCCCTGTTGATTCTACTTCCTCATACTGAACACAGTGCAAATCTTTCTCTTACTGATTCTGATGTACAAGTCCAAGCAGCTACCACAATGCTTCTTTCAGAAGTATTACTATCTCCTTGTCACAAGGAACAGTGATTTTTTTTAACTTTTCACCACTGTCTCTGACCATTCTCCACTATGAATATCCTACTGATCTGGAAACTTCAGACTACTACACTGCCAACATGTTCTATGGTTCCCTTACTTCTGAATTGTACTGTTATATGTGTTGCAATACATTGCTGGTTTTCCTTAAGTGTTTTACTAACCTTTGTGTAAATAATCTCTTTAAAAAGACCTTTCTATATGATCTAAACATACTTCCATATACCAGACAGGTGATGTATGTTAGTGACAGAAGCCTTGCTACACTAAGAATCATTCCTCCCTTCTGACAATCAAGACTTTGATAATAAAACAAACTCCTTGAATATGTATTCAACTTCCTTTAAATTTAAGTTTTCTTCCAGAAAGCACATCAATCCTTTATGAAAGTAGAATCTATATGGTTTCAGTGCACTATTTCTCAGTTCTGCCTATGGATGCCTGAATCTGAATGGCTAATAGAGTTTGGCCTCAAGCTAAAATACCCTCTATAATGAATTATGTATATAAGACAGTACATGTTTGATTATGTTGCTAGATGTTTCCCTAGAAGGTATTTTATGTGTAAAATATGAATATTGTGACTCATTAGGTTGCTTTATTTAAATTGCATTTTTCAAGTTAACATTAATATATCCTTCAGCATGCATCAACTGTCCAAATCTTTCAGATAATTTGATTAGTTTTATCTTCAGTCTTCAACCTTGGAAGTACTTTCTAAGCACTTTCTTGAACCTACTTTTGAGGTTAAATCATTGTGTCATTAATATTTAAAAAAGACTAAATGGAATGAGATGCTCATAAAGTCCAGACATCTTTGTCACTGATATAATAGGGCAATGAGACAATTTCCCTCCTAAGAACCGGAAGATAGTTCTGTCTGTTCTGTGTTGGCTCATTTATCTCTGTTACATTGATGAATTCATTTTCATGACAATACTTGGTCTGAATAATGAAAAGCTGGAAGAGATAGTCTGGTGGTCGAGATGGAATATTTAAAATTTTCTTTCCAATTATAGCTAACCATCTTTTTGAGATATACCATTGATATGATCAATCATTTTGGGTGAACAAAAATTCCTAGATGATATTTTTAAATGAAATTACAAGTCATTTGAATAGTGTAATCTCTTTTAAAGCTTTATTAAACCCAGTGTGAACTCCAAGTCATTATATCTTCCTAAACACAAGTACATAAAATATAACAATGTGTTTTCAGCTATTCATTTGGCAATAATTTGAATATACATTACAAAAAACCAGTTTGTTGAAGACAAGATAACCATCATAAAACAAGTCAACTTTAATTATATGCTCAGTTCCACATGTGTGCTCACTAGTTAAACAGATTCATTTGTTCCCTTAGTTACAAATGAGGTAGGGAATTATTTCTGCAAGGTGACTTAAAGCAGTGGTTCCCAAATTTCAGCATGCCAATGAAGCACTTGAGCATCTTGGTGGAACCTGAGACTCTGCATTTTTTATGATTTTTTGAAAATGTTTATTTATTTTTGAGAGAGAGCAAGATTGGGGAAGGGCAGAGAGAGAGAGAGAGAGAGAGAGAGAGAGAGGCAGAAGATCCAAAGAGGGTGGGCCAGAACTCAGGGCCATGAGACCATGACCTGAGCAGAAGTCCAATGCTTAACTGACTGACCCACCCAAGCACCCCTGAGATTCCTCATTTTTAACAAGATTTTCTTAACATCAAGCTAATGAGTCAAAATCTGGTGCCACATTTACTCCATGACAAGTTCATGTACTTTGATTGACTGTTTTTTTGATTAGCAGCTAAAATACATATAATTCTGAAAGAAATAATACTTCAAACTATGTGACAATTTATAATATTTTTAAATGATCACTGATAGGATAAGTTAGTACCATTTGTGAACCATTTGACCAAATTTTGACTATGAATTTTAATAACAAAACAAGATATTAACATTAAAATAATGAATCTACTTTCACAATTATTACAGCACACTTCATATGACTTTTTTTTTGGTGCCAGGATTTTTTTAAGGTTTTACATATAAGTCATTTTCATACTTACCACGATCTTATCAGTTACACAGAATAATTATCCCTATTTTACAAGTGATAAAATGGAGGGAGAGAGTGTTTAAGTAACTTTGTCAAGATCACAGAACCACAAGAAATAAATCAAGGAGCCAGATTCAAAATTTAAACAGTCTATATAGTGTGAACCCTTAACCACTTTGCTATACTACTTTTGTTTCAGAATGAAAGTATTATAGCAATTGTAAAATTTAAAAACTGAACTAATGATTCAATCAAGGGAAAAATGGAAGGGAAAACTTAAGGGTTTATAAAGATGCTGTTTGGAAGATTTTCCTCCAGTTGAGGAAAGAACACATGTGGAAAATATAAGCAGTCAGAGACTCTCATTCACTTATGTGTGGTCCACAAAAAAGGAAATTCCAAAGCCCCAGCATAGCTTTACAGTATGCTAGGTATTGCTAAATTAAATGAATAATCAAAATAAAGCTAGCTGAGTCAGACAAGAGACTCATGTACTTTTTTTAATGTTCATTTATTTTTGAGAGAGAGACAGAGCATGAGCAGGGGAGGGGCATAAAGAGAGGGAGGCACAGAATCCAAAGCAGGCTCCAGGTTCTGAGCTGTTAACACAGAGCCCGACATAGGGCTTGAACCCTCAAACTGAGAGATCATGACCTGAGCTGAAGTCGGACGCCCAACTGACTGAGCCTCCCAAGTGCCCCAAGAGGCTCAAGTAAATTTATTGTCCTAGATGTAAAGACATGAAAATGGATTTCTAAAGACACAATCTGAAAGCTGCCTTCTGCTTCACTAGAAAGAGACTGATGAGCTGTTTGTTCAAGAGGAATCAGAAAGTGATCAAATATGCTCACTGTTCATGAACATTGTAATGACAAATAGGTGAAAAAGAAGCATGTTTGTCAGTTACTTGTGCTAGAGTCTTATTTCTTTCTTCCTTTTTTTTTGGTTAGGGACTTTTTCTAAAAAAAATATTGTTTGCTTTTAACCACCTTGAGTTTGGTTTAGATGCTGGGTGACAATATAAAAGAGTTCTCTAGAGATACATTTTTTTGAAATCTCACTTCGTAGTTGTAGACACAAAAAATATCGGCACAGTGCTTGCTATAGACTGTTTTATGTCTCCCCAAATATTCATATGTTGAAGTCCTAATCCTCAATATGATGGAAATTGCAGGTAAGATTTTGGAGAGATACTTAGAAGATGATATAAAGTTGGTGGGACCCTTATGGTGAGATTTATATGAATGGAGAGCAGAGAACAGCTCTCTCTGTCATGTGAGGATACAGTAAGAAGGTGGCCATCTGGAAGCCAAGAAGAGAGCTCTCATCAGACCTGGCCATACTAGCACCCTGACCTCATATTTTCAACCTCCTGAATGTGAAAAAAAAAATTTCCTTTGTTTCACCCACCTGGTCTATGGTGTTTTGTTATAGCAGCCCAAGATGTGGTATTAAAAAGTGGGGTGCTGCTGTATCAAATACCAAACATGTGAAAGTAGCTTTGGAACAGGGTAATGGGTGAAGGCTGGTGAGTACTGAGGTACGTGCTAGAAATATGGACATTAAAAGTGATTCTGGTGAAGTTTCAGATGGAAATGAGAAGCACGTTACTAGAAACTAGAGGAAAAATGTCCTTGTTACAAAATGGCAAAGAACTTGGCTGAGGTGTATTCTAGTGCCTGTGGAAGATAGAATCTGTGAGTAATGCAATTGGATATTTAGTTGAGGGGATATGTTTAATTTTTTAATGGTTATTTATTTTTGAAGGAGAGATAGAGACAAAGCATGAGTGAGGGAGGGTCAGAGAGAGAGGGAGACACAGAATCTGAAACAGGCTCCCTGCTCTGAGCTGTCAGTACAGAGCCTGATGCAGGGCTCAAACCCACGAACTGAGAGATCATGACCTGAGCTGAAGTCAGACACTTAACTGACTGAGCCACCCAGGGATCCCCCTTTTTTTCCTGTCTTATTTTTGTTTGTTTGTTTGTTTTGTTTTTTTAAGGGAGAGAGAGAGAGAGAGCGAGCGAGCATGTGCACGCCAGCAGGGAAGGGGCAGAGGGAGAAGGAGAGAGAGAATCTAAAGCAGACTCCACACCCGGTGCAGAGCCTGACATGGAACTTGATGTCACTACTGGGAGATGGTGACCTGAGTCAAAATCAAAAGTCACTTAACCAACTGAGCCACCCAGGTGCCCCTAGTTGAAGATATTTCTAAGTAAAGTATTGAAGGAGTGGTTTGGTTCTTCCTGAAAAAGTCAAGAAATTAGTTGAAGGAGGAATTGTTAAGCAAAATGAACCAGAAGTTGAGGGGTTGGGAATTGCTCAGCCTGTCCATATTGCAAGAAGTAATAAAGCTTGTTCTGAAGAGATCATGAAGGGTATGGCTGAACAACCATTTGATAAAAAGTTTGTGGGCTTATATTTAACTGAATGGGTAGAGATGGGACAAAATGAAGAATAACTGCAAGGTGTCTTGGATTTGACAGGACTGGATGATTGAGACTTTTATCTGGAAATCTATTCTTCAAGAACAAGGAAACGTTAGGGGCACCTAGGTGGCTCAGTCTGCTAAGCTAGGTGGCTCAGGCCATGATCTCACATTTAGCGGGTTCAAGCCCCGCGTCGGGCTCTGTGCTGACAGCTCAGAGCCTGGAGTCTGCCTTGGATTCTGTGTCTCCCTCTCTCTCTGCCCTCCCCCACTCATACTCTGTCTGTCTCTCTCTCTCAGAAATAAACAAACTTGAAAAAAATTTTAAAAAGGAAAACTTATGTGAAGATAATTCAGAGCTCATCAGGGTCACTACTTTGGTTCACAAGCTTCACTAGGCATTTTAGGACAGGATGCCTAGTGGACTCAAAGATAGGGCATAGGATGCCTAGTAGACTGAAAGAATGCTAAGCAAGCAGAAAAAACAGCTATTATTTGCGTGATTTTTTAAAAAACATATCTTAGGTAGGACCTGTTGTCTTCATCTGAGAATAGAAGATGGTTCAGAATTGAACAAGGCCTCTCTTTATCCTTTTGGGTATATATACTTCTGGTATTCAAAAGACATATTGATTTTACTTCCTAGATGTTTCCTGAATGTTTGAGCCCATAGTGCTACAATATTAATAATTAGTGGTGGAGCCAAGTTCTCTTTGACCATTTCATTCTACTTTTATGTCTCTTTCCCCACTGAAGGTCCTACTCATTTCGTGGTATCCATCCCTCAGAATCCCTTGCAATGTGTAATTATTTCGTTATACTTCTTTGGTTCCACCCATCCTTTAGTATCATGTCTGTATTCCCTTGACCTTCCCTCCAATAGCCCTCATTTCCTCTCTCCTGCTGTTTCCCCTGCCAGGTCTTTTTCCCTAACACTTAGCTTATCTGTAGGTCAATGCCCTGTTATTATATTTCAGTCCCCTTCTCTATCATCTTTCCTTAGGCCCTACCAGTTCTTCAGTTACTACCACCCATTACCTGAAATTCTTTGCCTTAGATTCCCAATATCCATTCCAGATTTTCCATCTTTAGGTTTTAATATCTTCTCACAATTTCATCTTATAGATCCAGGTATTTCATGTCTGGCTATCCCATATATGTCCCTGGTGACTTGCTGTCAACTCTTCTTCCTGGGCATCCAACCAGTGCAATTGTACAAGATCCTGAGCTCTAAGGGGTACTGCCCTTGAGGCTGAATGCTCTGTAGTTGCTGTTTTGATTCTTAATAATTTTATCACTGAACTTATATTTTCTAAGTGGAGTCTGATGACACCATGGACATGTACCAGTGACCATCATGGGATCTATCCTGGCCTTCCTGGGTGTAGGAGTGTCCCTATGTATGTAAGCAGAAGCAGGGTTAGATTAGCACACCACTTGAGGTCTTTGTTGGAGTAGGTCATTGAGAAGACATGACCATTGGGTGACTTGTGAGTTGAACCTGGACAATTGGAGGTTCCTCACCTCCTCCCCTGTCCTTAGAACATATTTTCTTCCCACTGTTCCTACAGCAGGAGCTATTTTTTAAGGACACAGCCTTGAAAGAGGAATGTGTTGTTAAAAGCCTCTGGACAGTACACATGACTGAACCCAGTTAAGGCCTCTATATAACTTTTAACATTTGATGAGTGAGTGAGATTTTTCATCTTGCAGCCACCCAAGACAAGCTTTACGTGTCAATTTTCTTGCTTATTAAAATTGCCCCCTACCGTTCTGGAGTGCTGTGCCCCTTTTTTTAGTCTTCACTTGTCCTCCATGTATGGGTACAGTTCCTAGATTTCACTCCAGAAGCTCCCAAGGTTGCAAACCAACTGTCTTAAGAAGTGGCATAGCAGAGGTGGGTGCCCCAGGCTGGCAGCTTCATAGGACATTTGGTGAGCAAAGGGCTGAAGGCAACTTCTCTGTGGGATGGAAGCTCTTACCCACCCAGTTCAGGTATGGAGCACATCCCAGTGCAGAGGCTTAACCATTCTTGAGTAATGCCCTCCTGTAAGTATCCCTGTGCACATGAGAGGTCCCTAGGCCAGCTGGGTTACTTGCTTGGATAGATCCTTCTTTCCTTCTTACAAATGAGTGTGGTTTACATTCCTCTCTTCCACCAATTTGAGGCAGCCTCCAGAGATGAGCCATGAAATAGAAGTGATGCTAATAATTAAACATTTTATTTTTTCTTTACTTAGAATAGGATTATGTAGAAAATAAAACCACCATGACAAATCAGGAGAGGGAAAAGAGACAGAGACAGACAGAAAGACAACAGTAAAAAGAAAAAAAAAATCTATGTACTGTTAGCAGCACTTTTTAAAAAAATTTATTTTAGAGAGTGAACACAAGTCGGGGGTGGTGAGAGGGGCAGAGGGAGAAACAGGGGAAGAATCTTAAGCAGGCTCCATGCTCAGCAACAGCCTAACACGGCTTGATCCTACAACCCTGGGATCGTGACATGAACTGAAATCAAGAGTAGGATGTTCAACTGACTGAACCACACAGGTGTCACCCTTCTGAAATATTTTTAAGTAAAATTGTGAATTGATTTAAAAAATGCATATATTTATAATTATTATACTGAGATTATAAAAATATTAATATTGTACAGAATTTTTAATAAATTAATAACTATGAGCAATGGGCTCTGTTAAATGCCTGTCTGCTTGAAATATCTAGAGTAACTTCCCTTTTCACAAGTGAATATTGAATAATACAGTTTATAAGTTAAACTAGACTAAAAGAAATCCCATTTCTTCCTTACTATTGCAAATTATCAAAATTTACTAGAATGGGATTTCTAATGACATTGAAAAGAGGTGGTAAAGAGGTGAGGTATGTTTCAACAGTTGAAAAAAATAGGAATTTTGAATTTAGGCTTAAGTCTAGGCTCTGAGTTTACAACTAGGAGACTTTTGGTAAGTTTAGTAACATCTCTAAGACTTAGTTCCCTTATTTATGCAATAAAGAGAATAGTACTTTTCATATGGTTGGTGAAATGATTACATGGATAGTAACACTTTGCACACATTTTGCAAATATCTTTTATTATTTATATAATATCTTAGCCTCCGAGTTCTTCATAGAGGTTTGGATACATAAAAGATTGGGAATTTTTAATGGCTCTCTTTTTCCAGCTTTTAAGACCTTGATACTAAATATGTGGTTTAGCACGTATTAGGTGCCAGCCACATAAATTTAAGTAACTCGGAATTTTTTTCTTCTAACAATGTAGTATAGAAACTATTGTTCTCTATCCTACCATACTTTTTTATATATATAATTTTTTGTTTTGTATTGAATCTTTCACATTTTTCAGGCCAATGATTTTTCTTCTTTAGTATTATTACATAGTAGAACACAATGGGATCATAATTTATTTAATCAATTGTTTATTTCAAATAATGTGATTGCTTCAACTTTTCAATGTTATAAGCAAAATTGTAATGAGCCTACTGGAGACTAAATTTTATGGAAATGTGATTATTAACTTACATATTTTATTCATAAATAATGTAATTGTTATCTTAGGATAATCAAATAAAATTTTCATGCTTAATTTTTTTTTTAATTTTATAGTGGATAGGGGTGTCAATGAAGTTAGTCAACATAGGTTATCTTAAAAATGACTGCTTGTTTTCACTCAAATTTAAGTTGTACATATTTGATATTAGTTATTAATTGAATTGACCAGGAGATTTTTAAACATCCATTAAGGAGGGGCACCTGTGTGGCTCAGTCGGTTAAGCAACCAACTTTGAGTCTGGTCATGATCTCACAGTTCGTGAGTTTGAGCCCCATGTCAGATTCTGAGGTCAGCACAGAGCCCACTTCTGGTCCTCTGTCTTCCTCCCTGTCTGCCCCTCCCTAGCTCATGCTCTTTCTCCCTTTCAAAAATAAATAAACAAAACAAAAAATGAAAAAAAAAATTATTAAGGATATTTGGGATGTTAAATAGCCAAGTTCTTGTATTAAATACAGCAAAGAGTGAACCAATTGAAGAAGCATCCACAATCTTGACAAACTAAACAAAATTCAAGAAGTTAATTATATTTTTCTACTCTGCATGAAATAGTGTATAGCATGGATAGATAGTCACAGAAAAATATTATTTAAGACTCACGACATTTTGTAATTTTCTGGTAACATGGTTTTGATCACTTTTTTGCTTAAACTTAGGTAAGGTAAATCAGGATCATGATCAATAAAGAAATGACAGCTACTCTTGTTAACAACCTGGGTGCTATTGCCAAGATTGTTGAAAGAAGCAAACTATCTACATCTTTGTATCTTTTGCTCAATAAGCATGTTTTAAAATCATTTCATGGTATGCCTCATCAAGCCACTGCTTCATTTCTTCCTGCATAATTTTGACAGAACTGTTTGGAAAATCAATGCCTGAGAGCTATGTTTGGATTTACTGCTGAATCCAATTACTGTGTATTATCATAAAAAGCATCAAAGTGAAAATTATTGATGGTGCTTGTTTTGTAAGCATGTAACTGTTAACTCTAAATATAAATATTTTAATGGCACAATTTCTCACTATTATAGAAAAGAAAAGAGAAATAAGACTTCTAATATGGAACAATAAACCACTTACATTGAAACAAAGTTCTTACTTAAAAAATAAATGCAATTCTATTTCATACACAATTGCAACAAAAGAGTACTTTAAACAGCTATGATTAATAATACTTGCCTAAGATTACATGAGAGAGTATTTTCATGCAAAGAAAATAGTTTGTCAGGAATGTTGGTTTAAAATTTGTATATCTCTCTCATCTGCACTTATGATTTAAAGCAGAAGTTGGCAAACTGTTTAGCCTATGAGCCTGAACTGTCCCCTCCCATTCATTTATTTTCAGACTGTGGCTGCTTTGTTCAGTACTTACAACAGCAAAGTTCAGTACTTGTGACAAAAACCTTATAGAGAGCTAAGCTTAAAATACTTACTATTGGTTCTTTACAAAAGTGGGGAGGAGTCTGCTGGCCTTGCTTTAAAATATTAAATGTAGATTTTCATATAACAGTTTCAATATTTAAAAGAAATTTTGACCCTTCAATATGTTCTTAAATTTGTTAGAGGTATATAATTGAAACTTCAAAATTTGGAGTATAAAAATTAATATAGCGAATTAAATTTCTATCTATCTATGCCATTTGCAAAGTGAAAAGAATTATAGTTACAGCAGTTCATTATGATTACTTATGCAGTGGCTTACTCTTCAAAATCTCCTAGTGACTATTCAGAAAGGTATTGTTTGAAAAACTGTTAAATATAAAGAAAGCATTTACTTGAGTAAAATGATGATAGAAAGACAGGGAGTTGAAGACATGGCATGAACTGCTGGCCCATTAAATGGATACGGAAGGATCTGAGAATGGATATTCAGACATGGAGAATCTAAACAAAGCTTTTTCATTTTTCTCAAATCTACTTTAGTGTGAGAATGCCTTCCATTACCCTACCTCTGTGAGTATCTCTAATACCAAATGGTGATTTCCATGGGGGTATCTCTAGCACAGACATGGTGATTTGGGAGAAATAAGAGAAAAAACTCACTACAGAGCTCAGTGGAATGAGGGCAATTACAATTCCAGACTCAATGATAGGAAAATAAAGTTCTATGTGTACATGTAATACATCAAATGGGTTATAATATTTTTCTGATTGAAGTATAATTAACATACAATGTTATATTAGCTTCAGGTATACAACATATGTAATATTTTTATATACTCAGAAAATGTGTGGTTTTTTATTTCTTATTTTGAATAACCACTCAGAAACTATTAGGTACATTTGGTTGACTTTTTCTGTTTGTTTGTTTTAGTTTTAGTGTATAGCACATTAAAATGCCCCTTGAGAAGCAATGGCATTTAATAAGTGAGGGGAAAAAAAGTGAATTGCATTTGCAGTCTTACCCTTCAGGGTTAACTCAAATTCATTTTCCCCAGCTAGTTTTTTGTCTTGATCATTAATCAACTTTCTTAGACACTAACATAATGGAAAAAATAATGCAAACAGCCTTTGCTAAAAGTAAAATTTTATTTTATTTTTTTGCCAGGAACAAGCATAATATTCTTTCCCCTCCTGCCCAAAAAGGAAAAAATTGAAGATACAGAGCTATAGGGGTGTTGTCATAGCTTTCTATTATAATAACACTATGGAAATTTATATATGAACAAAGTAAATGGGATTTCTGAATTCTCTTTAATATGTCTATTATGTCTTACTAGTAGTATGGCAATTTATTTTCACATGCAAACTTAAAACATATAATTCAGAAAGTTGTATCTTCAGTATTTCCTTTATGTGAATTATATTTAATATAAAATTTTAAGGGTACGTTTTCCTTCTTTGTTACAATAGCTTTCAAAGACTATAAAAATAGTAATCATTTGTTTAATATGCTTATGACAATCTTTCTAATACTCATGATCCATCTAACATCTACAATCCATTTTGCTTTCTCATCACATTTGTTTTTTCTAAGACATGCTTTGTATTATGAAGTGTCCAAGTTTTGAAGCATAAGTTTCATGATAGGATATAGAACCCACAAGACTTGTTATTTCTTCGTTGTAAAAGGCTGGCTAAACCTGCAGTCTCCCTAAGATTCTACTTTTGCAAAATGTAATAAGGCCTATCTGATAAATCTGTCTTAAGGAATGAACAAAGCAGTACATGCAGAAACATTTTGTGAATTTTAAACACCCTTCATGCAGGTATTATGATCATTGCAAAATATATGTCTCAATTAGGAATGGACCCATTGTTTTTGATACCTTGTTATTTAGCACATATTTTAAAAAGAGAATCCTTTGTAAATTAGTATGTAGTGCTCAAGTTCAAAGATTATCCAATGCATTAAAAAAATGTATATCTAGTTGGTATTGATATCACACCAACATGTTATTTGATAAAATTAGAAAGTTAATAATTCCTTTAATCATGCTAATCTTTAAATTGAACAACGCCAGTAAGAAAACAAGAAGATTCTGTTTGACATTGACAATGGAGACAATATAGAATTTTAATCTAACAAACACAAACCTTACAAGTAAAGGAATCCCAGGTATTTACTTCTCAAAAGAAAAATATTAGTTTATGTTGCTTCCTTGTTTCGGAGAGATGTGAGTGAAAAAAACTTGGAACATACATGCCATTTCATTATTTTCAGATTTCTGGAAGGAATATCTCATTAGCAAAGATTATCTATAATTTTTCTGAGAAAAATTGTTATAATCGATCATTTTCCTTAGTATTTATTATTGTGGCAATGACAATAATGCAGCCATTACATTATAAAATTTATATCAATTTATACTACAATATTAATAGTTGCTGAATAATTAATATAGTCCAAGCACACGGTAATTAGCCTGAATACCTGAGAAATATTATGAAAATAAAAACAATTTAGACTTTACTTTTTACCTTGCCTTCCTGTGTGTTTTCAGCAATCTCAAAATCACAAGAGTTGGAAGAAATTACATTTGGAAATGGAAAATCAAGGATTTCTCTTCAGTGTTTTTTGACAGGCTAACGAGGTTACTGAACTCATCCTATATTAACAAGAAATGTGTGAGATCCAGGAGTAGGTATGCTAGTTCATGTTTCCATTCACTATAACAGCACTGAAGCTACCAGAAGCTAGAAAATTATGATTTTCAAGAAACAGATTTGATAAATGAGAAGATAGTATTATCATAGCCAAAGTCCTTGAATTCAATTTAATAATTGCTAAGCAATGACTATGCACAACTTATATTCTAAGTATTATAAGATATAACATATGAGAAAGTAATAATTCACTCTTTTAAGAAACTTATACTCAGCATAAATGTCCAGAACCTGAGACTAGATTGAGTTCATAATAAAAATTAAAACTTCCTCAATTATGCATTTTATTTTGCATTTTGGAGGCTAAAGTACTTTCACTGTCATAGGTAGAAGTCTTATCTTAGACCTCTGGTATTTCTTTTTTGTTTTAGTACACTGGCCTCACTTTTTATTATTTCATTTGACTCAAACTTTTAAAAAATATATAGCTTATTTGATTTTTACTACCATGTTTATGCCTTATTCATATCTCATATCATCATTTAATTTCTATATTTTAAGTAAGTACTGATAAATATTTTTATGAAACTCAAAAGAGAATTTTAGACACTGTTAAATCTCAAGATTTATTTGCTATTTTTAAGTGTGTATTTTAGAATCATGCAAAAAAGGTGCAGTTAATAATTACCTACTGGAGTAAGAATGACAGCCAGCAATTGGACCATTAAATCTGGTAGGCTTTAGTATATAGACTTAGGATCTAAATCCTATTTTAAACTTGAACATAACATTTTATGTACTTCAACCATTATTTTATACATTAAATGGTTATTACAGTGACACATTATGATCAAACGAGGCCTTCAGTAAAGACAGAATGTGTCATCATTTACATATACCAACTTACAAAACCGAATAAACAATCGTGTGCAATTATTTAAACCTTGCAATGCGTTCTGTATCCCTAGGGATGTTATTGATTATAGGGAATGAAGCCAGATGTAAGCCAGGCTCTGATTGCACTCCTCAGTCAAAATAACTTGCAAGTACTGAATTGAATTAGCTACTTTCTTGGAACCATTAACATTTAGACAACCTCAGATGATTACCTCCTTTAGGGTGAGGTCAATCTGTAATACTTACAGATCTTTAAGTTACTGCATTGTAACTTTTATTAAGAATAGGGTTCCGCACCACCACCAAAGTTTATCGATACTAGTATTTTTCTGGGGCCCGATTTGTAAGTTTAAAAGCTATAGGTTATTTAGCAAGTGTTAAATAAACATTGAAAATATTATGGTATGATTAGGCTTAGATACTGCTTTACGTACATTAATTCTTCATATTCTCCAAAGTATTTTCAGCTGCATGTACTATTTTTACTTCATTGTGCATAGGAGGAGATGGAACACAGAAAAATAAATCAGTTGCTAGTAAGTGAGGGAGCGAAGATTGGGACCAAGATAGTCTTGCTTTGGAAGTTATCCTTTCAAACCCCACCTTTAATACTATTTGGCTGGGCCTGTTGCAATAATCAGCAACCGGAGAAGCAATCTATATACTATTGTTAATTGATAGAAGATTTCACCTGTTCACCTGCAATATCTTTCACAGACTGAAATGACATTTGACCATTCAGAGAATGCAAAGCACAGTACAGCACAGGTTTGCAAGCCAAAAAACGTGGCTTCATGTCACAGATCCATAAAACTAACTAGTTTGTGAACTTGCGTAACATTCTATTAAAGGTCCATTTTTAGATTCATAGAGTGAGGATAATAACAGAATTTGCCAAATAGATTTGTGTAAAATTAGATTGAGGATATCTGAAATATTAAGCACAGTGCTAAGTATTCAATATTAGCCTTATCATAAGAAGGGTAGATACTCAGATGGTAGATAATTTTCGAAGTTCTTATTCCCTTTTACTTTTTCTTAAACACACTCCTACTAATCTGTGAAGTACATCAAGCCAAATAAACCTATAAGAAATGGGGTGGGAGGGAGCTTTGTTATTTCAGGTAAGTGCAGTTGTCAGCAGAGATCAGGTACTTGGCCGTTTACCTAAGGGCAGCAGTGTCGTTACATAATTAAGTGTCTCAGAATATAGAGTATTATTTCTTCTTAATTTTTTCCTATTTTCTTTTTTTTCTTTCTTTCGTGTCTCAACATTCTCTCCATATTACCCATATTAGTCAACTCTTGCAACTTTCTCTAAATGGTTTAGAATCTCAGTGTCCCCAATCTTTGATCCTGAGTGGAATCCATTTTGCACATGGGATTCATTCAGTCCACAAATGACTTTTGTAGTCTTTTCTTCATGTTTCCACCTATGTGTGTCACAGCAACAATGAAATTAGTTCACAATATTTTACAAAAATTTAACTTTTTTGCCAATATTAACATATATTATAATATTATTAATAAATAAAAAGGTGCAAATAATAGAAGTAATTCTGTAAAGAACACATAAATGAATTAACATTTTGAATAAATATAAATTTTACTCAAATAATTAAGAACACATAATCTATTTTCTTTATGAGTTTACTTATATGTTTCAAAATGTGAAGTAGTTGGGGCCCATGGGTGGCTCAGTTGGTTAAGCGTCTGACTCTTGATTCTGGCTCAGGTCATGATCTCACAGTTCCTGAATTCGAGCCCTGCATCAGGCTCTGCACTGACATTGTGGAGCCTGAATGGGAACCTCTCTCTGTCCTTCCCTGCTTTCATGATCTCTCTCTCTCTCTCTTAAAATAAATAAGCATTTAAAAGAATGTAAAGTAGGTGATAACACTCTTCTTCTAAACAAATATATATAATATATGTATTATATATTTACATATATATAATTTGTTTTATTTTTATGTTTATTTATTTATTTTGAGAAAGAGAGAGAGAGTGTGTGTGAATGGGAGAGGAGGAGGAGAAGGAGGAGGAGAGAGAGAGAGAGAGAGAGAGAGAGAGAGAGAGAGAGAGAATGAATTCAAAATAGGCTCCACGCTGTCAATCCAGAGCCTGATGCGGGACTTGAACTCACCAACTGTGAGATCATGACCTGAGCCAAAATCAAGAGTCAAATGCTTAACAACTGAGCCACCCAGGCACCCCTAATTTGTTTTATTTTAAAGCTCATTTCTCCAAAATGTTAAATTTTCTATGGTCATAGTGTTTTTTTGCTGATTATTCTAGGATACTCTCCCTTTTTTTTTTTTTCATAATGGTTGGAAATATACAATGACCAAAACTTAAGAAATCATATATGGAACAAACATCTCTAGCTACATCTAGGGAAAGCCAAATCAGCAAGTAAAACCACTAGGTGAAACATAATAATAATAGTCATAAAAATTGCTGAAAATATACAAGCAAAGCAGTGGCTTTTACATAAGCAATTTAGTTGTAGGATATTGCTTTGTAAATATTATCTTTTTATATCAAAATAATGTTAGCCACCAAAACCTATTTCTGAGAGGTTATTTTAGAATCACTTTTTTATATATAAGATCAAATGTGAATCTTTTCAAAGGAAAAAAAAAGAGAAAGGAAATAAATCGTCTTCTTATTCATTGAGCTAGTCTAAACTGGTTTGGGAAAGGTAACCACAGTTTTTCATTGTAATTGGGTACCTACAGGATCAATATTCTTACATAATTCAGTGTTTCAATAATCAAAACTCTTACAAAAGAAAGAAAGAAGTGAGGGAAGCAAGAAGGAAGGGAGGATGGAAGGTAGGAAACATAGGGAAGGAAAGAAAGAAAAAATACAGCATATAGTGGCAGGGAAAGTAGAGTCAGAATAGGTAATTTTAATATAATACTGTATTTTTCTTATAAAAATGTAAATTTCATCATTAAAAAGACCAACAAATATGGAAATGTCCCTACTGAGACTTAGAGTAAACCACATTTTAAATTGCACTAATGATCTGACTATAGGAGGTCAAATGGCTTTACATTGAATTTTGTTGATATGAAGGTATTTTTTTTCTATTCACAGAGTATGCATTGTTGCTTTCAATAATTGAAGAGCTCAATACATTTCAGTAAAAGAATCAGTGTAATTCATTAGTATGGCTTACTGAATGGTTAACAAAGGCTACTTCACAGTTTGCTTGTTTTTGTTTTTTTGTTTTTTTTTTTTACTTTATACATTTTATTTTTCTGCAGAGTTGAATATTAAATTTCTATTAAAATTTAGTGTATTATGACTGATAACTTATAAGGTACAAATGTACAGTATTTCAGCTGAGGCATTCCTTTCAAGGAATGGTGAACAAATTCTTAAACATCTCAGTGATAGATACACATCTGCTATAAGAGAACAGCAGTGACAGACCCACTGTGGAAATACTCAAAGAAATATTGTTGGACTTTCTGTCTTTAGTTCTGAATACAATAGACTTTGACATTTCTTAGGAAATAGGTCTCATGGCTTCAAAATATACAAATTATAAACAATAACACAGACCGACCGTCCTTGAGGTGTTTGAAGACATACAAATTTTTTTTTAGAAACTACTATGTGTGATTGTTTCTGAATAGAGAATATGATTCACGTATTTACATGGTAAGTACTTGCCAACTTCCAAACTTGATAATCTACTCTCAATCCAGATGTTTTTGATAGCTAAGAGCCACCCATTTCAAAGAAGTGACTTCTCTCTCCATTTTCATTTTACTACCAATATCAGCAATTGGATTTATATGAATATTCACATATAAACAGAAAAGTATTATGTCACAAGAACTACCATCCTTCCAAAACAAGTGGAGAACAATCAAATTTATTTGAAAGGAGAATTCTGGGTGGATACCTAGGATCACTTATTGAAAAATAATTCATCAAGAATAAAATATTTTAATTATTTTGTATAAGGTGTAATTCTTCCTTTCAGAAATTAGATTCTTAGAGTTAGCAGTGATCTCACATCCCTCTAATACATTGTATTTTCTGAAGAAGACTTCCCTTTTAAAAGATCCTGGACATGTGAGTTTTGGCTTCTGTTCTAAAGCATCTAGATGGTACCATGGTGTTTTATTGAAGACAACCATTCTCATTTCACCTTTGTTGAACCAAAGTTACTACAAACTTGGTATATGTATAGTCATTACTTGCAAAACACTTCCATCCATAATTTTCTTTTGCTTTAATCATGACTTATGAAATAGACAAGGTGGTCTTACTATCACCAGCTTATAGACAAAACTGTGGTTGAGAAAGTGGTTGTAGCTTTTTCAGGATGTTATATCTAATAATTTTTAGCTGAGACATACCCTCAGGCTTTCTGGTTTTTAATCAGGATTCATTTTACCCTACACTCTGCAGCAAAATTCCCTATTAACCTTTTCAGCCTTTTTTTTTCTTAAATAATAAAATACTATATTAAAGTTCCTTAGCACATGAATCTTCTTGATTGACACATCCCTCATGACAACTCTACAGTGAAGACCCAGTGTACATTCCTCCTTCAATTATCTGAATATCCTTAAATCACCTAATTTCTCAAGATTCTTTTTTTAAATTTTTTTAACATTTATTTATTTTTGAGAGACAGAGAGAGACACAGCATGAGTGGGAGAGGGATAGAGAGGGAGAATTCAAACAGGCTGCAGGCTCTGAGCTGTTAGCACAGAGCCCTATGTGGGCTCAAACTCACGAACCGTGAGATCATGACCTGAGCTGAAGCCAGAGGCTTAACCGACTGAGCCACCCAAGTGCTCCTCTAAAGATTCTTGATACTCTTCTCAGAAAAGAAACCAATATATCAGAGCTTCTGGTATGGGTCAAGAAATGCACAGTATTCTTACATGGTTTATATAGGATCGATCTCAGTACTTATCTTTCTTCTGTTGGACACTGTGTCAATCCATTCACTCATTATTTAAAAGCCACATAACTTTACTGGTTCATATTCAGCAAAATATTTATTTTATTTTTTAAAGTTTATTTATTTAATTTGAGAGAGACAAAGACAGCATGAGCAGGGGAGGGACAGAGAGAGAGGGAAAGAGAAAATCCTAAGCAGGCTCTTTGCTGTCAGCACAGTGGGGCTCCATCTCATGAAACCATGAGATACTTGAGCCAAAACCAAGAGTCACATGCTTAACCAACTGAACCACCCAGGTGCCTCTCAGCAAAAGATTTAAAAAAAATTTTTTTTAACGTTTATTTATTTTTGAGGGATAGACACACAGTGCAAGCGGTAGAGAGGCAGAGAGAGAGGGAGACACAGAATTACAGCAGGCTCCAGGCTCTGAGCTATCAGCACAGAGCCCAGTGCAGGGCTCAAACTCTCAAACCAAACTCACAAACCACGAGATCATGACCTGAGCCAAAGTCAGACACTTAACTGAGACATCCAGGTGCCCCAGCAAAAGATTTTTTTAAAGGTTGTTAACGAGTACTGTAGTGGATCCAATTCTCATCATTTCTTGTACTTGCATAACTTTTAACATAAATGCATTAATTATATTTATTCTTGTTGAGTACAATACCCTTGAATTCTGTACATCAATCCACTCTGTCAAGAACTGCCTGAACTTAATTTTGCCATCTATCATGTTGTATCTTCCTCTTTTTTTGTCATCTATGAAATTGATAAATATAACTTCTTTATTTTATTTATTTATTTATTTTTTAATTTTTTTTAACGTTTATTTATTTTTGAGACAGAGAGAGACAGAGCATGAACGGGGGAGGGTCAGAGAGAGGGAGACACAGAATCTGAAACAGGCTCCAGGCTCTGAGCTGTCAGCACAGAGCCCGACGCGGGGCTCGAACTTATGGACTGGACCGCGAGATCATGACCTGAGCCGAAGTCGGCCGCCTAACCGACTGAGCCACCCAGGCGCCCCAACTTCTTTATTTTAATAAAAATCTTTTGGATAAAAGTTGCAGAGGACAAAGCTGTGAATTTCAGATGCACATCTCTGAGCCTTGGTTTCTTTATTTCTAAAGTGATAGAGTTGATCTAGCAGCTCTAAAATTCTGTGATAAGCAAATCAGAGCCATATTGTGCTAAATAAATATTCTTCAGAATATATATATAAATATATATCACATATATATGTAAGATGGTTAAAACATTCAAAGTCTCTAGTTCTTTAATAATTTTGCCACTAATTACTATTCGTGCCTGGGTGGCTAGATCAGTTGAGCACCTGACTCTTGATTTTGGCTCACATTCCAGCATTGTGAGATCAAGCCTCATGTTGGGCTCCATGCTGAGGGTGCAGTCTGCTTAAGATCCTCTTACTGTCCCACAGCCCCTCTCCCTCTGTCTTCTGATCTCTCTCTGTCCCTAAAATTAAAACAAACAAACAGAAAAATTAATGCATATACCAGAAATTCTCATAGGGTTATAACTCACTAGTAGGTTGTGATTACCATAAGGCATTCCCAATTAATTTGCTAATACTAATAATTGGGTATCTATGTTATTGTTATTTTGTAATTTTGTCATTATAAGAGGCATTCAATTTTATCTCAAATATAACTTCATTCTCCTGTTGTATTCCAATGGTCTTTTGAGTGAGACAAAAAGGTGTGGAATTACAAATACTGTGCCAAGCCTGGATACTCAGAGACATGAGTTCCAGCCCATTTATGTAAAGAATGAGAAGAAAATTTGAGACAGCTAAATTTAACTGTAAACTCCTTGACTAAGATAATGATCTTATTTTCAATTTTATCCCTCAAATTTACATGACATAGCATGGTACATACACTTCAGTTTTATTTTCTATTTGCGTAACTAGTGAATGACCAGATAGATTCATTAAAGAGACATGTTAAAAAGTAATCCCTGTATTAGCTCACTTGTATGTAACAAAAGTTCATTTTCTGGCATAGCATAATCCAGCACTTTAATTTTGAAATAGTTTTGTTTGGTACCATTAAAGGGAATGATTAAACAAGAACCTTTTTATTTTATTTACATTATTTAATTTTATATTTAATTTTATTAATTTATTTATTTAGAGAGAAGAGAGCATGAGCATTGGAGAGGGGAAGAGGGAGAGAGAGAGAATCATAAGCAGGCTCCACACTCAGAGCAGAGCCTGACCCAGGGCTTGATTCCATGACCCTGAGATCAAGACCTAAGCCAAAATCAAGTGTTGGTTGCTCAATCCACTGAGCCATCCAGGCACCTCAACAGGAATCATTTAATTTTTTTTTTTCTTTTTTACATTTATATATTTTTGATAGAGACAGAGCACAAGTCGGGGAGGGGCAGAGAGAGAAAGAGACACAGAATCCGAAGCAGGCTCCAGGCTCCAAGCTCTGAGGTGTCAGCACAGAGCCCGCATGGGGCTCGAAGGGGGCTCGATCTCACAAACTGGAGATCATGACCTGAGCCAAAGTTGAAGGCTCAACTGACTGAGCCACCCAAGCGCCCCCAACAAGAATCATTTTAAATTAGTCTTGGGGCACCTGGGTGGCTCAGTGGTTAAGCATCCAACTTCTGCTCAGGTAATGATCTCATCCTGCATCAGACTCTCTGCTGTCAGTGCAGAGCCTGCTCTGGATCCTCTGTTACCCTCTCTCTCTGCCCCTCCCCTGCTCAAATGCTCTCTCTCTCTCTCTCTCTCTCTCTCTCTCTCTCTCTCTCTCAGAAATAAACAAACTTTTTTTAAAAAATTTAAAAAATCAATTAGTCTCATATAATAATAAGGATCATCTTTCCTTCAGTTTCCAAGAATACGTTTCTTGTTTACTTTTCAGGCCTCACTGGAAGCACCTTTAATGTTTCTATTCAATGACTATATCTATTATTGAAGAAAACACTGGCTTTATCTACCATGGATTTGTTTCCTACAATTGCAAGGAAAAGAAAATTTCTAGGCAATATTTAGTTAATGTAGTTTCCAAGGAACCTGTTGAAGGTGTAACCTCGTTTCTTCTTACTACTTATTGTGAAATGTTAAGGGAAAGATAGAGGGAAAGTTAAGAGAATAAGTGGTAATTATAATGAAACTAATACTTGATAATTTTGGAAATTATAAGCGTCTACATTCTAAAATCATGTCTGGAGATAAGCATCTGAAATACAGCACTTAAAGGGCTCTCAAATGTAAGCTCAGTCAAATATAAGGTCCCAGTAAAGATTACCCTATACGAAAAAAATCAAGACACCATGACCATGAATTAGCTGAAATAAGCAAAAGATCCTAAATCTCAAGTATGTCGAAATGAACATATAGGAAATATAAAACGATTGTACATTCAATGCTTAAACATAGAAAAGAAAAAATAAAAATTATAAAGCAGATTTGAAAGAACCAAATAGAACTTCTAGAAATGGGGAGAAAAAACCTAACAATTAAAAGACTAGCTAGCAGCAAAACTTAAAAGATTGGTTATATTGGTTATATTATTATTATATTATTACCCAGTTGAATACAAGTAAAACAAAATAAGGGATCTCACTGAGAAAATTATTATCTGGAATATATTACAGAAAGAAATAGAAAATATGAGGGAGGATAAGGGATATGGAAGATAGACTACTAAAGCTCAACATATATGTAATAAAATTTTTAAAAAAAGAGAGACAGAGAGGGAGAGAATTAAGAGACTGGCTCAAAATCTACTACTTAAAAGGAAATTTATGATAATTTTCCAGAATTAATGTTAAATCTCAATAGCAAACATGGTAGAAATATTATCCTCCTATGTCCATATTTATGCAAAATGTTTTTTTAAATTCTCAAGACAAAAACAATAAATCAAAAAACAGCCATAATAAAAGGCACTCATAAAGCTAAATGTGTAGAAGTGTAGTGAGGCAAAAATGGAATTTATAATGTGTTGATAAGGAAGGAGCAAACCATGGGATTTACTTAACTGCAAAAATAAAAACCTTTGATAAAATTCAACAGCCATTCATGACAAAAGTTCTAAATTATGTATTAACGATAACTTTCTAAAGTTGATTAAATGTATATACAAAAGTAATCTATAACTTGCTTCATAATTAAGTTGAATATTATAATTTTATAAATATCAAAACGTAAATAAGCATGGTAAATATCACTGTATCACTGTAATATGAGCTAATACAGTAAGAAAAAAAATATAAGGATTGAGTGGTTAAAAAAAAAGTAAAAGGAAGAAAACTCTCTCATCTTTCAGAGATAATATATTGTATCCATAGATAACCCAAAAGAATCTAGGGTCCAAATATTGGAAAAAAGAGTAGAGTTTAGAAAAACTGTAAAATCAACATCCAAAAATCAATCGTAATCCTAAACATCAGCAAAGCTAAAATCTTGTGTTTGTAGAATGACCAAATTGAAAACAAAACTATGTTATGTTAGATTAAGTCTATGAAAAATGTGAAGGATGTATACATAGAAAATTTTATTGAGGATACATTAAAAAAGACAAAACTAAAGAGATAAATCAAAAGCATCAACTGAAAGGATCACTATCCTTAAGATACAAAAAATATTTCCCCAATTAAATCTATATATCCAATGTCATGCCATCAATTCGATGGATACCTTGGATTTGACAAGCAGAACATAAAATATATGCTGAAATACAAAGGACTACAGATAACATATTACTGAAGAAGAAGAGGAACACAGAGGGGAACGTGACCCATGAAGTTTCTATATCTATTTCAAAGCAATTATAGGCTAAGTATAAAATTGGTACAGGAATATGAAAACAGACCAAGATAGTACAATAGAGAGTATGGGAAAAGAACAAGACCTTAAACTGATTCACATTCTGCACAGTAATGTTACAATAAATAATCTGCAAACGCTCAATTAGTAAATGCTAAACCACAGCTCCTAGGGGTATTAGAGGATTAGGTTCCTGAGGACCCCTGATCACATTTCATCAGTCAATCAATACATAACCTTGTTTTATGTGTGTTTCTGCTTAAAGGCACTTCATTTAATATAATTGTTGATTCATTAACATTTAACTCATGGCCAGAACAACCAGAACTCATTCCTGAACAAAGCTTATCTAACACATATTTTTTTTCTCCATAAGGCACATCCCAGACTTCTTATCTTACACTCTGTCATACTGGGCAGCATTTCAACCCTATGCTTAGGGGCTATATTAAACAGCAAAATTACCATTAACCCCCACCCCACCTAAATTCAAAATAAATCTCTCTAAAAAGCCTAAAAATGACTCTCTTTTACAGTATAAGAGTTGTAAAAAGGCAATGCATCACCTTCCTCAACTTCAGCTGGGAGTTTTCATATAGGGTACCTCAAATTTTTTGCTGCCCTGCATATGTACATGAATTCTCATGATAGCACCAAGAATATGTGCTTTTTTGTGTGAGTAGGCAGATGTGTAACTACATCATCTACAAATAATGAAACAGTTGTATTTAGAAATTGGTACACAGCTGAATAGTCACTGAAATCTATGGGAAAATCATGAGGATATAAATTACATGTGATTTCATTGGCCACCACCAGTTAAAAAATAAATTTTATATCTTCCTCATTTGTAAAAACAATTTGATGACTATTGCAAAATTAGTGAGAATAAAACTTTAAATGGTTAGAAGAGATTATAGTAGATTATTTTTATGACCTTATACAAAGGAAACATTTCTTTAAAAAGATAGAAAATCTCAAACTAAAAAACAAAACAAAACAAAAAGCAAAAAACCCCACTAAATTCTATGTTAAAATGTAAAACTTGTGCTTACCATCAAAAGAGACTATGAAAAAATTAACAATAAACCATACACTGTGAAAAGCTTTTTCTGATGCATAAAATCAAAAAAATATTAAATTCATAAAGTTACAATCTCCAAAATTCCATTCCTGGGCAAATGTCCTAGGAAAATTATTTTCCAAGTAACCTTAGATATTCTAGACATGCATATAAGAATGTTTATAGCAGCTTACTTTCTAATAGAAAAATATAACAGGTTAAAATTAACTCTATGTACCTTGATAGAAGAAAGTATGAATAACCTGTAGTATATTTTGAGGAGACCCTTGTCAGAGATGGAAGTGAATGAAATAAAGTTACACACATCAATATAGCAAAGTTCACAAACATGACATTAAGTAAGCAAAGAAGTTCAGAAGAACATATGCATTATAATATCGTGTACGAATTTCCAAAGTACTAAAAACTTCATAATGCATTGTTTAAAGAAACATGCATGTTTAAAGACACATAAAACCATATTGCCAAGAAGGGGGACATGAGTACAAAACACAGACTGGTAAATACTTTTGGCATTAGGACTGAGAGTGTAGACCCAGTAGCTTCAATAGTATTCCTATTTCAATTTCAGTGTTGTACTATATAAACATCTTCTCCTGCATTGCTTAGTATTTTATTAATTGATTATATTTTTGTATATAAAATATGTTATAGAAAAATAGGAATTTTGAAAAGTGAGATAAGTTGGTATATAAAAATCACTTTTCTGGGGCACCAGTCAGTTGAGCGTCAGACTCTTGATTTCAGCATAGGTAATGATCTCAAGGTTCTTGCATTGATCCTTGCATTGAGCTCTGGGCTGACAGTGTGAGGCCTATTTGGGATTCTCCTTCTGTCTCTCTCTCTCTGCCCCTCCCCCACTTCCATGCGTGCACATGCACGCTCTCTCTCTTTCAAAATAAATAAATATTAGAATTGAAAAAAAAATTGAAAATCACTTTTCAATATGAATATATTGGATACTTAGGAATGAAATGAAATATGAAATGGATACTTAGGAAAGACATTTTTAATCCCCTAAAATTAGAATCATTAAAAACAATTCTTGAAATTACCAAGAGACAGGATACTAGTTAGTGACATATCAGTAAGAGCATTTCAGTCCAGAGGTTTGCAATGAGGCCCATGTATCTGGTTTGGATGTTACATAATAGTGTTTTCAAATGTCTAAGACACAGTATTTAATTTAATTTTAAGTCATCAATAATATTTATAAGTTAATTTGATTTCCTAAAAAAAATTAAGTGATGATGATAATGTATTTTTCAAGCAGGTTAGATATTTAGATCTATTTAACAGATTTAATGGATGGACATTTTGGTTTATCAGAAAATCTCTTGTGGGATTAGTTAGCAAGATATTTTAGCAAATGTGAAAGAAATAAATGAGTTATGTAAAGGCCATGCTCTGCACACTTAGCAAGGCCTTCCCAGTAGCTTAGGCCTGTCAAGCATTTGATTCTTTTAATTTCTTCCTTTTTCATTTCAATCACTCTTGCTATGTGAGATCTCTTCCTATAGAACTAATTCTCTTGCTCTGTCTCTTCCTTCTACCTTTGTCTCTTCCTTTCTTAATCTTGCTCACAGGCTGCTTTTCAAATATCACATCATTCATAAAAATCTTCCCCAGGGACTGCCAATTTAATAGAATTTCAATGTGAATAGAACTTTAGTTGAAATTATCTTCTGGCTCTGGTTAAGTTATAATCATTTGCCAACTCATTTCCCTTATATATCAAAATTCGTGAAAGCAAGAACCGCTTCTCTCCCCTTTTCCATTCCTTGTATTTCAGAAGTTATACCAGTTAGTAAACAAAAGTGTATGATTTAGGCTGAATCCTGATCTAGATCCCAGTTTTCCAATTTTCATCAAGGCATTATTCTTTTAAAAATAATTCTTCCACATAATTACTAAAGAAAGTTCAGTCTTTAATAATTTTTATCTAATAACTAATTTTCTAATATTTAATTTTCCTAATTAAATGTTTCATTTTGATAAATATTTCTATGATTAAATCTGAATATATTTATACAAATATAACAAAACATTTGTATCTATAAATATTTATATTTATATTTATATAGTTATATATTTATTTATTTTATATATTATATATAAATTTATTTATAAATAATATATAAAATAAATATACAATTATTTATAAATTATATACTTATATATTTATATTAGATATTTATATTTATAAATAAATGTATTTCATATATATACTTCATACAGAAATCATGTGTCTGTGGTATACCTGAGAGCAAACTTTAGTTTAGTAGACACACTTTTGACTCATGTCAGTCCTACTGATTATTTTTATTTGAACTGTGCTGCTTGGCATTCTTCAGTGAGGTCACAACCATTCATGAGGAATAAGGTCCAATTAAAAAGTTATATAGTGGTAATGTTGCTGCAGGACCAAAAAAGATGATAATACCATTTTCAGATACAGTGTTTGTAGCTTAAGTATGTAGCTTAACATTTTTTGGTAATGCAACTAAAAATAGGCTTCCTATAGGTAGAAACATTTTATCTGTTGGTACAGTAGACAAGTACAGTAGACAACACTATGTTATGTATTCTAAAATGCCATTAATTGTATAGAATAAGAATTTTCCTGTATAGACTTAATAGACACAAATGATAAAGCATGTTGTTTTTCACAATTTAGCAAATCCTATTGGTACCTCTTTGCAAAATCCCAAACAACAAAGAGTTTAATCTATGATAAAGACCTTAACATGCCTCTTAGTGAAATAAAACAAAACAACAAATCTAACATTTAGCTCTAGTAGAGTTTATTTGAAAAATAAACAAAATATATACGGCTGTCTATTTTTTTTAATTTATTTTATTTATTTATTTTGGGAGAGAGAGAAAGAACACAAGCAGGGTATAGGCAGAGAGAGGGAGAGGGAGCATCCCAAACAGGCTCCATGCTCAAAGCAGGGCTCAATCTCACAAACAGTGAGATC